>NC_133658.1:887588079-888315579 GCF_037893015.1 Macrotis lagotis
AACTATGATAAGGCAAGATCCTTACACTAGCCCTATGGGACATCTCAAGTCCACCACTGAGGGGACCAGCATCAGGAAAGAGCAGGGGACAGCTCATATAAATTTTTCAGGTCCTTTAAATTTCAATACCATAAAACAAAGCCCTGGAGGTTCTATGTTATGACTCTAGGGTTTTATTCTCCCTGAGTTTTCTCTTCTCCCAGCTAAACATCCTTAGTTCTTTCCATCAATCTTCATTTTGCATAAATATTCTGGTTGTCAGGTCTTCTTCAGAAGCTAAAAGTAAAACCAAAAATAAATGAAGTCTCTGGATGAAAAGATCCCGAAATACTGGACTGACCCTAAAGAAAAGATGTTAGGCAACCTTTTAGCACACAGTCTTGGGATTTTCTCTTGTGGAAGTTAACTCAGTTTGGACCTGAAGAACCCTGACAGTCCAATATCATCAAAGTCAAGGTTGATCTTGAGATCATAGATTCTAGAACTCATAGATTCATGGAACTTTCACTATACTTGAAGACTAGTATATTGTCCCACTCACTCCCCATCCCCCAAGTCTTTTCTTCTCCAAGTTACACATTTCGAGTCCCTTTAATCAGCTCACAAATGGCACGGACTTGAGGATCTTTGCCATTCTGCTTGTCAGGACTCCAAAAGCTGGGAGCAGATCCATGTAGAGAAAGAGGAACAGTGTGGTAACATGGAAAGGGTGCTGGGTTTGGGATTAAGAGCAAGAAGACTTGAACTTATAAGTATAGTCTTCCAATACCTGAATAGTTATGTTCATAAGAAATTAGACTTGTTTTGTTAGGTACCTTTGGGGACTGAGGAGTAGAGGTCTCTCTTCATTGGAGGTCTTAAGGTTATGAAACAATATGGTCATTTCCTTATTCTCTTCTGCCATTTTGAAATCCTTACAAGGAAGTTAGGTAGCTCTGGAATGACTTAGTCGCCAGAATCTACTCATGGGGACCACTAAATCTTCTTCACTAGGTTCTTTTCAGCAAAGGGCAAAGAATGAGCCAAAGTCTTTGATGGAACTGGGAAACGAGAGGAGTCAGCTCCAAGTCCATTGGCTAAAGATCATGCATTTTCTTCAAGAAAAAGGCCGAAGACTATATGTATAGGCTTGCTTGATATCAAATTCTGCCATTATTTTTTGTGTCTTCTTAAGCAGAAAATATTCTTTAATAGCAGTTACCACAATGTAATCAATCAAAAAGTATTTATTAAATAAACATCTAACATTTTCTAGATACCATATTGACATACTAGTGATACAAGTACAAAGAATAAAACAATTAGAGAGAAATACAATAAATTAAACAATTCCCTACTTGTAAGGACTTTATAGTCTATTGAAAGAAAACCCTAAGACATAAAAGTATATGTAAAAATAATATAAAAAAAGGGAGGGCATTACTGGTTTGGGGGCCTGGTGAGGGCCTGGTAATGAGGAAAGGAATCATGTAGAACAAAGATTTTTTACATTTTTGTGTGACCTAGACCCCTTGTGTAGCCAAGGGAAAGCTTATAGATACATCCTCAGAATCAAGTCTTTAAATGTACAAAATAAAATTTATAAAATTACAAAGAAAACCAATTATACTGAAGTATAATTATCAAAATATTTTAAAGTTCAGAGACCCAGGGTTAAGAAACCATGATATATAAATTGCTTGCCCTATCAAAAGGGTGGAACTTAGCAGGAAGGAAAGAAGGGAGAGAATTTGGAACTCAAAGTTCTAAGAATGAATATTAAACACTCTTTTGACATTTAACTGAGGAAAAATAAATACTAAATAATAATAAAATAATAGTAATTACTAAAAATTACTAAAATTACCAAAAATACTAATAATAAAAATAATAAAAATGTTTGGCCTTGAAGAAGGCCAAGACATCAGTGGAGGTAATATCATGACAAGCACATGAGTTTTCTTTTGAATGAGAGTGTGTTTTGTCAAGTCACCCAGCCTCACTTTCTCCTCCAGAGCCATCTGGGTCCAATGACCAGACATAAATCAGGACTAAAAAGAAGGAGGGGAAAAAAAAGATACCATGATATAAAAGGTGAAGTTCAAGCTGTGTCTTGAAGAAATCCAAAAGCAGAGGTAAGGAAAGAGTGTCTCCCAGGCAAAAGGGACAAAATCAAGGAGATTAGAGATGGCATGTCATGGAATAGGGAGTGGAAGAAGATCTCAGAGGGAAATAATTTGTAAGGACTTTAGAAAAATAGCAAGGGGGTCAGGTTACAAATGGATTTCAGAGCTAATTGGTGGGTTTCTAATTGATCCTAGAGACATTAGAAAGTCCCTGGAAATGACTGAATAGGGGCATGACATCAAACTTCATTTAAGGAAGATCACTTGGCAGCTATATGGAGGTTGGCTTGAAGTGAGGAGAGACTTGAGGCAAAGGAACCAATGAGGGAGTTTCAATAACAAATCCAGGTGAGAGAGAGAGAGATGAGTGCCTGAACTAAGATAATGATGATATGAATAGAGAGAAGGGAAGAAGAGGAACCAACAGCAAGACTGGACAACTTCCAGAATTTGTGGGGTGAGGGAGAGTCCAAAGTCCTCTATAAAGTCAAGGTTACAAATCTGGGAGAAGTGAAGAATGGTGTTCCCTTGAATAGAGGAAGGAAAGTTTGGAAAAGGGAAGAACTGGGGGGATCGGGTGAGATAAATGGGACCTGAGTTTGAATCCCAGTTCTTCCATTTTACTGGCACATGACCTTGGAGCAAGTCACTTCATCACCCTAAGTATCAGTTTCTTCCTCTTTAAAATGAAAGAGCCAGCCTAGGTGATTTCTAAGTTTCCCTCCAAGCCAAGCTCTAAATACTATGAACTGTAGTTATTTTAGAATTAATTATAGGGAAAGAATCATTGGGAGGAGGGAAAGCCCCGTGATTATATGTCAAGCTAAAAGCATTGGGAGATAAAATAAGGCAGAGTTTTAACTCCTATTGCATGTGTCAACCTAGAGAAAGCAAGCCAAGTCTCTCTGTTTCATCAGCCTCCTCCCTCTTTAATTCATGCTAATTCTCCTAAGCTGTTCGAAGGCAGCCGGCCCAGGGGGCTGATGCTGTGCTCTCTGAAAGCCAGCTAAACATCTGGCGGAGACTTCAACCCCTTCTTGCTTTTCTAAGAGTTCATCTGGCCCACGTGCCCTGGCGGCATGATCCCAGGATCTGTGGCTGGCTCCAAGTGGCTTCCTGTGGGCCAGGTTGGGGTTCTGTCCTTTTCTTAGGCTCTTCACAGCATCCTATACCTTATAGTGTGTTAAGGGATCCCAATCAGACTCATTTCCATGTGACCCCCAGCCTCACCCAGATCAGGACTCAAAACTGAAAATGGTTTATTTTCTGGACCTTTTTAGTCAAAATAATCACTACTTGTCTTTGAGGCATCATGAGGAAGAGCACTGGACTTAAAAATTAGGGGACCCTAGTTAGACTCCCTACTTCAGCTGGGTAATTCAATTAACCTCTCTGAGCTTCCTTTGTAAAAGGAAACAGTTGGACTTTAGGGCCTCCAAGGTCGCTGCCAATCTTAAACCAAGGAGCCTAGGGTCTATCTGACCTTGGGAAAGTCATGATATTTATTAGGGCCTCAATTTTCTCATCTATACTACAGGGGAGGAGAGTTGAACTAATAATGTCTATGGTCCCTTCTGTTTCTAAATTCAATGACCCTACCTTATTTGAAAACATAATTATCAAATAATAAAATTTAAGATTGGAAGGAGCCTCAGAGATCATCCAACTCCCAATCTGGACTAGAATAAGTGCTTCTTTGACATAATATCCAAGAATAGGGGCAGCCAGGTGACACAATGGATAGAACATGGACCTGAAGTCAGGAGGACTTAATAATTACCTAGCGGTGTGAACTTAGGCAAGTCACCAATTGCCTTGCAAAAAAAAAAATAATATCCAAGAATACCCATATAGCTTGTGCTTGACAATTATTCATGAGAGGAAAGAATAGACACAGATTTGTCCTGAAAGGCATCTTGAAGGGCAAATCCAACCTCCTTATTTTATAAATGAGAAAACTGAGGCCCAGAGAAATTTAGTGACATGCCCAGGACGACACTGCTTATTAAATGTTCAGGCTGAGTTTTGAACCCAGGTCATCCTGCTTCATAGTCCTGTGCTCTATCTATCCACTACAATGCTTCTCATGATCTGAAATCTTTATGGAGTCCAAAGTCAGTATGGTGACACTGAGAATGAGTCTGGCAGGAAGAGTCTGAGTTATTGATGCCTGTGGTGATAGGTTTGGGAGGAAGAGTTAAGTGAGACAGATAGAACTGATTAGAGGAATTCCACCCTTTAGTAAGGAGCAACTATTGAGGGCTCAGCCTTGGGGAGGGGGCAGGAACCAGCCCTCACCCCTACAGCTGCTCCCCATGCACCCAGGATCTGGCTCATTAAAAGATATTGGCCTTGATTAGTTAGAGCTGATTAGGGAAAGGTCGGTTGAAATTCAGACTACAGTGGCTAACAAGGCTGACATATTCCCTTCAAGATTGCAGGAGCCAGAGAGAAAAATTGAAGAGCCAGAGATAACAATCAATAGACACGAAGCTATTCTAACTGAGAATAATAAAGACTATGAAGTGAAGAAAAATCGAAACAGGAACCTGCAAAACAAGCATAAGCTGAAAAATATCAGGGCGGCCTCAGGGCTCAGGGGGACAGAGCTAGTTTCTTCTTTCTTCCTTTTTTCCTTTCTTTTTTTTTAAAATCTAATGGATTAAAGAAGGTGCTGAAGAAGGGATATTCTTCACACACACACACACACACACACACACACAGATACACACACATACACACACATACATACACACACACTTTGTATGACTCTCCTTGAACTTCCACACTCTACTTTGGTTTATGGCTATATTTGTCTTCACAGCCTCATTTGTCTTCTGTTGCCTGCTAGACTGTAATCCCCATGAAGGGAAGTGGGGAGTAAGGGCCAAATGTGGATGGAAACGTGAACAAGAAGCTGAACCAGATCAGGAGCCAGGGTTTCTCAGGATAACAGAATCCAAAGGACAGAGATATGATCAACAAAGTCAGGGGGCCAGAAGGAAGCTGTCAAGGTAGGGAGATTTGCCTAGGATCTGGCTACCAGCAAAAGGGCCATTAGTCTGATGGAATCTGCAATCTGGAGAGGGGACTGTTTCCTCTTTTGTCTTCATACCCCCAGGGCCAGTTTGGTGTCTGGCACTGGGGAGGTGTTGGATTGGACTGAAATAAATCTGTCTCCCAAAATCTTCACCCTCTCATGGCAACCCCTTCTCCAGCTTGGACAGAGGCCCTGGGCCAACTCTTGTGTAACCCCTCCTGACTCGACCCTGCCAATGAGGCTTAGAGCTTGAAACAGAAGAAAGAAAGACATGCCAGGCAGGATCCTGGGCAGCACTGGAACATGGAGCCTGTGTGAACTATCACAGGGGGCAATTAGGACCCCGGCATGGTGTCAAGCAGAGGAAAAGTAGAGAGAGCAGGAGAAAAGAAGGGGAGTCAGGTCACACGATGAAGGGTATAGAAAGCAGGCCAGTAAGCCAGGCAGCCAACAAGATTCATTCAGTGTTCTGTGGGCCAAACATTGTGCTAATTGCTGGGGACCCCCAAAAAAAGGAGGGGGGAAAAAAACAACATCCCGGTTCTTAAGGAGCCATATTCTAATGCAGGAGACAACACATAAATAATTAGGTACTGTCTCTCTGGGTCCCCTTTCTCTACATCTCTGTGTCTCTGTGTCTTCCATCTCTATCTCTCTATTTCTTTGTCTCTGTTCTCTCTCTCTCTCTCTTAGACATATATGCACATTATAGTCAGAGAGAGAAATGGAGAGATATAGACACAGAGACAGAAACAAAGACTCAGAGAGACAGAGACAGAAAAGAAAAAGAGAAGAGGGAGAGAGAGACAGAGAAGAAGAGGAGAGAGGGAAGAGAGGCGAGATGTAGTAGGAGATAGAAGAGGGAAAGAAAGACAAAGAAAAAGAGGGAAAGGAGAGAGAGAGACAGAGACAGAAATAGAGAGACAGAGATAGACAGAGACAGAGACAGAAAGGAGACAGAGACAGACAGAGACAGACAGAGACACAGAGACAGAAAGGAGAGAAATAGACAGAGACAGAGAAAGAGAGTTAGAGGAAAGTCGCTAGCAGTTGAAAGGATCAGGAAATACCTCCTGTAGAAAGGGGAATTTTCAAATTTTGAAAGAAACCAGGGAAGATAAAGGCAGAAATAAGCAGGGAATGCCTTCTAGGCAAGGTGTCCTGCTTTCAAAGGCACAGAGATGGTAAATGGAAGTCACCCTGGAGGAACTTCGAGGCAAAAAGAGAATGGAGTTAATTTTATAGGCAAGATGGGGCTAGTGTAAGGTCTTGTGGGAAATGAAGTTATTTGGGAAAAAAGAACTAGGTTGACTTAGTTTGGGGCTAGAGCTAGCCCTAAATGAATGTAGTGCTCTTTTGAGGATAATTCAGTAAGGAATGCCTCAATTGGATGAGTCTGTAGGTTCAGATAGGCCAAGGCACTGAGAGAGGGTGTTTGTTCATTGGGAGTCCCCTATACCAAATAAATCATAAATTTGACTCCTGAATAATAATGTTAACAATACTTGTACTATTGATCTCACAAAATTGTTGGGGGGGGAAACTCTTTGTTCTAAGAGTTCTAAAGCACTAGTGTCAATCTCCAATACAAAGAGGCCTCTCAACCATACATAAGGACCCCTACAGGATGCGCAATGACTTAGAAAACCTTGTAGAAACATAACCTAGTTTCCACTGTATTTTTATTTATTTTGTTAAATATTTCCCAATTACATTTTAATCTGGTTTGACCATGCTAGTGCCTCTGTTCTAAGGAGAGTGGTTATCATCATTATCATTAACAATAAATCCAACACATTGTCTCAGAATCACTAAAATCGAGACTACACTTCTTCTAAATGGTTCAAACAAAGATCTATCTAAATGGTTCAAATGAAGGATATAAAGAGAAGTAGGTAGTGCAGTGGATAGAGTGCTGGACCTGGAGAGAGGAAGACTTGAATTGAAATCCAGCCTCAGATACTCTCTAGCTGTGAGCAAATCACTTCACCACTACCTGCCTCAGTTTCCTCATCTATAAAATGGGGATGATAATAACAGAACCTCCTCCCAAAGTTGTTGTAAAGATCAACTGAGATAATATTTAAGAATTGCTGGACACAAAATTTGGTACATACTAAACACTATATAAATGTGAGCATTATTATTTTTAAAAGCAAAAAGCAAAGCATTCCTTCACTGTAGATTGCAGATTACATCAGACTAATAATGGTCACCTTGAAAACAATCCTAGGAGCATCACCAGCCAATCTAGTCTGATCCTTACAACTCGACCTTTGCATGTCTTACTCCCTTGCCTCAAGCAGGTTAAGTGAAAATAACACTGGTTCAGAAGCCAGAAGACCTGGGTTCAAATCTCATCTCTGACATTGACTACCCATGTGAGCTCAGCAAGTTTCTTACCCTGTTTGGTCTCAGTTTCCTCACCTGTAAAAATCAAGGCACTAAATTAGAGAGCTTCTGTGCTCCCCAACTCTAACTTCTATATCCCTATTATCATTTCTCTGCTGTTAATTAACTATGACTCTGGCAAACCAAGATGATTTCTAAGGTCTTTTCCTGTCCTAATCCTAACGTTAGGAGAGTTCACTGACTCATAATGGGGACTCACTTCCCACTATCCCAACCCCCTCCTCTCATAAGCACAGAGTTAGAAAAATCCTTCACCTTGAAAAGTTTCAGCCCATGAATCCAAAACGTTGTCAAGACTGAAGGACTGCCAACTTCTCCCGTGGAAGGCAACCAATAATTTTACGGACTTTCACATCCATCGTTGGGGTTTTATGCGGGCATAATGCTCAGCCATTTTATGTTGGCTTATGTGATGTGTGTACCAAAAAAGCTCATAAAGAGAGGGAAAAAAATTTAAATGAATATTGTTTAAAAAAGGCCCTTAGAAGGCTATAAAGTGCAGTGACTTTCATACCCTTGGTTTTTTTTTCCCTTCCCTAACATATAGAAGGTTTCTCATAGGCAATCTGATTCTGGGTGAGAGGGCAAGTTGAGGACAGTTCAGGGTCAGAGACAAGGTCTGAAGTTCAAGATCAGGCTGATTCCCTGGAGGCGAACACTTTGAAGCATACAGCTGAGTAGTTGAGAGCTCCATTATTCCAGTATCTATGATACTATGTATGGGGCTATTCCTTCCCAAGGTACAGATCACATCCCTCCCATGCCTGCCCAAGACATGTGATTCTCATCCTCAGTCTCCCAGGAGTCCATCACAGCCAATTCATCCCATGTCCTAGGAAATTTCCTCTGTTCACCATCACATGGCCACCAATGGAGTATAGACACAGCCCACTGATTATCCCTCCTCGTCATTACGGGACCAGACCATCTCTTGTCTCGTGCATTTCTTTGATCATATCCTAGGGAGGATTCAAATTTTGGGAAGTAGGTTTTTCTACAGTCATAGCATAGGGAAAGTTAAGCAATAAAAAAAGAAAAGGAATGCAAAATATGGTTAATTCATCTGTTTAGTCAAAGATTATATGATAGAATCACAGAATTTCTGAGGCAGAAGGGACCCCAGTGATCATTATCAGACAATAGCTTATCCAGCTTCTGTTTAAAAGCCACCTAGGAAAGAACCTACTGGGAAATAATTTTCACTACTAGTGTTTCTGATAAAGGACTTCTAAAATAAATAGAGAACTGAGTCAAATTTATAAGAATATAAATCATTCCCCAATTGATAAATGGTCAAGGGATAAGAACAGGTAGTTTTCAGATGAAGAAATTATAAATATCTATAGTTATATCAAAAAATACTCTAAATCATTATTGATTAGAAAAATGCACATTAAAATAATTCTGAAGTACCACCTCACACCTATCAGAGTGGCTAAGATTACAAAAAAAGGGAAATCATCAATATTGAGCAGGACAGGGGAAAAGTAGGACACTAGGACACCATCCTTGGTGGAATTGTGAATTGGTTCAACCTTCCGGGAGAGCAATTAGGAACTATGACCAAAGGACATGCATACCCTTTGATCCCACGACAACACTACTAGGTCTATATCCCAAAGAGATCATAAAAAAGAGGAAAAGATCCACATGTACAAAAATATTCATAGAAGTTTTTTTCATAGCGACAAAGAAGTAGAAATTGAGGCGATGTCCATCAATTGGGGAATGGCTGAAAAAAAAGTATATAAATGTTATGGAGTACTATTGTTCTTTAAGAAATCATGAGTGGTCACTTTAGAAAAGCCTGGGAAGATTTGTATGAACTGATGCTGAGTGAAGTGAGCAGGATAATACAGTACATATTAATAGTAACATTGTGAGATGGATCAACTATGATGGACTCAGCTCCTCTCAAAAGTTCTGTGATCAAAGAAATCCCTGAGGGACCTTTTATAGAAAATTACATCCACATCCAGAAAAACAAAAACAAAAACTATGGAGTTTGAAGTCAGAGCAGAGCATACTCTGTTCACTTCTTTAAATTCTTTTATATCTATTCTTTCTTTCTCACGATTTTCCCCCTTGGTTCTAATTCCTCTTTCACAACATGACTAATACAGAAATATGTTAAACACAATTATACATGTACAACTGTTACCATATCATTGGCTGCCATTGGCAGGGGGAGGGCAAGGAGGGTGGTAGAAAATGTGGAACTCATAAACTTGTAAATGGATAAATGTTGAAAACTATCTTTGCATGTAATTGAAAAATAAAAGAAAGAGTTAAAAAAGAACCTGCTACCTTTCAAGTCTCTAACATACTACTCACCTGGATTACAAAGAAGTAAATTTACCTAGATATAAGAAAAACATTTTCCTTTTTCTTTTTAACATCTATTCCATTTGCTCTCAAAGGGTATACCAAGGTCAAGAGTGTGCCTCAAGTGTTGCTGCTATATGTGCCACAAAATGTATAAAACTTACACTTGCAATTGCATGAATATTTTGCATCTGACTCTTCTGGAGGATTCCACTGGCATCCCACATTGACCTCATGGCAAAGAATAATGCTGTGCCAAGAACCAGTCTACCAAAAACTTCTAGTTATATTCTCTGGATAGTAGGAAGAACTCAGCAATTAATCAATAAAGCATTTATTAAGAGTCTACTATGTATCAGGCACCATGCGAGGTACTGAGAATGCAAAGGTAAAAGGAGAAGAGGTATAAGAGGTATGGAGAGAAAGTATAAGAGGTACAGAGGGAACAAATGATAGGATCACAGTCATACAAGACATACCAAAGGTTACCCCAGAGGAAAGTCAAATTATACAACAGGACATCCCAGATCTTTTATTCACTTAAAACTTAAAGCATGTCATATGAAGGAATGGATGGATGAAAGAAAAGACATTCCTAGAGGGGTAGATAAAGGGCACAATGGATAGAGCACTAAGTTCAAATCCAGCCTCAAACGCTTACTAGCTATATAACCTTAGGTAAGTTACGTTAATTGCCTCCAAACTATACAGGCCAAACACTGTGCTAAATACTGGAGAAAGATTTATATTCTAATAGGATAAAATAGCCTATATAGGGAGCATAATAGAGAGTGGGAGTGCTTTGGTCAGAGAAGTCACAGGGATGGTAAGTGGGGTTGTAGAGTAATTGACTGGCATGTCCCATCCAGGAATTCGTTATTGTTCAAAAATGCTAAAGGGGGGAAAAGGAGGGAGCAAAACATTTTTAGAGTAGGAAGGTGGTACAGTGAATAGAGCAACAGGTCTGGAGTCAGTAAGACCTGAGTTCAAATTCAGCCTCAGATACTTACTAGCTGTGTAACCCTGGGCAAGTCACTAAACTCTGCTTGCCTCACTTTCCTCTTCTGTAAAATGAACTGGAGAAGGAAATGGCAAAGCATTCCACTATCTTTCCCAAGGAAAACCCCAAATGGGATCACAAAGAGTCAGACACCACTAAAACAACTCAACAACAACAAAAACATCAAAACAACAACAATATTTGCATGTAGATGGCCAGGGAACAACATGATGGGTCAGTGTCAAGCTAGACGTGGTGAATACTTACCAGTCAGAAGCTCAGGACCCCAGGGTAGGAGCTGGAATGTCATATGGGAGATAAAGGATGGAATATAAGAACATGGCGTCAACATGATCATATAGAAAGAATTGTCTCCTTTGTTCTCTCTCTCTCTCTCTTTCTCTCTCTCTCTCTCTCTCTCTCTCTCTCTCTCTCTCTCTCTCTAAAACTAGATGCAGGCAACTAGTGGGTCTAAAATCTGAATTGACAAAGGTAAACTCACATGCCATCTGACTACCACCCTAGGGCCCTATTTGACTCTCTGAGTCTCTGATAAGTTACATGGATCTACTCCAATTGGTTCAATCCAATTCAATAAATATATATTTAGATAACACGTACTATGCTAAAAACTAAGGATACAAGTTTTTGTTTATTTAAATGACATAGTTCATGCCCTCAAGAAGTTTTCATTCTACTAACTATCCCAGGATGGAGAAGTGAAGAACAGAGAAAAAAACAAGGGAACTACGCATACATGTATTCATATATAAATGTGCACATGTATGCATAAATACAAACATACACAAACATATATATACATATAACCATACACACTTAAACACAAACACATGAATCCTGGGGGATAGATGAATCATAAAACTATAATAGGCATAATTGGGAGATAGCAATTTCTCTGTTATTAACCTAGAGTCCCAGACTTCCTTCAAATCTCAGTTAAAATCTCATCTTCTAAAGGAAGTCTTTCCAGTGCCTTCTCTCTATTGACTGCTTCTTATTTATACTGTCTATTATTTGCTCTTGGCATAGTTGTCTATTCATTGTCTTCCCCTTTAGATAGTGCACTTCTCAAAAAAAGGGACTTCCTTTTGCCTTTCTTTGTATCTCTACCACTTAGCACATAATAGCTTTATTAACTGACTGATTCTGTTTTTGAAAATATTTTTATGACTATTTCAATATAACTAGTTTCCTTTGCAATCCTATGGTTTATTTTCTATGTTTGTTAAAAATTATTCCGAAAAAGGGTCCATAGGTTTTACCAAGGCAACCAAAAGGGTATAGATCCCCCCCAAAAAAGTAAAAGTCAGAAGGAACCTCAGAGCATATTAAGTCTAGCACCTTCACTTTGTAGATGAGGTAACTAGAGGCCCAAAGTACCTTCCCCAAAGATCCCCAGGCAGTAATGCATTAAAGGTCAGATAGATGCCCAAGTCCACTAACTCTGGAACAAACTCTTTCTACAGACACAGATTATGCTGGTTCCCTTACCTGAGCACAGGCCTCATTGCCGTTTAGACATACCATACTCTGAAAACCAAACATGGCTCAGCATTTTTTCCTGGAAAATTTTAAACCAAAACCATAGAAGAAAACTCAAAAACAGTTAGTCCGGGGGCCTTATAGAACAACAAGGCCCCCAAATCAAGAAAAATCATCCTTGTCTTTTGAACCCCAGATTGGACTCTGCCTTCTCAGTTCAGTCCCATTAGGCTGGAGAAACTTGGCAGACAATGCAGAAACCAGGGCCTGAAGTCTGTCACTTGTCCCTACTCCCCTCTGGTTTTTAGGAAAGAAGGGAACCTAGGGGCATCTAGGTGGTACAGTGGATACAGCACTGGGAGGAGGACCAGGGTTCAAATCTGGCCTCAGACATTTAATACTGACTGGCTCTGTGACATTGGGCAAGTCACTTAATCCCATTGCCTTAAATAAAATTTTAAAAAAAGAAGGGAACCTAGCAGGAAAGAAGAGAGGACTTCTTCTCTGTTTCGCTCATGAATGGTCCAATTCACTCAGTGCCAAAGGGAAGCTTGCAGTTGAATTTAAACATTTTGCACAGAAATGTCCATACTGCCAAGAATCTCATAGTAGCCAAAAGGCTCTTCTAACACTGGGCTTCTCACTGCAATTAGACTTATGTTCTAAAGGTACTCTGGATGTTTCTGGACGAAGAGGGGGAAAAAAAATCAAATCTCTTCTCTCCTCTCATTCAAACCCAAGGAAGACAGACAAATTCCCCCTCACTCTCCAGAGGCATGACCTCTGCAAAATAATGCAAAAGAATATCCTGCTGGTGGGAAGGATCATAGCTTTAGAGCTGGAAGGGACTTCAGAGGTCAATTAATCAATCAATAAACATTTATTAAGCACTGTGGCACTGTGCTAAAGACCAGTCATCAAATCTACCATCTCCACTGATTTCACAAATGAAGAAACTGAGACAAAGAGAAGTGACTTGCCCAGGGTTACACAACTAGTAACAGGATCTGAATTCCTCAGTTCCCAAGATGTTTCCTAGATGCCTCCAGCTATACTGGAAAGAGAAATGAGGCATTTCAATCATCCTCAGACTCCCTGAAATGGGAAAAAAAAACTTCTATAATGATCTCATCCTTTGACCTCTCTCTCTAAGCATGATGGTGGCCAACCAGATTGGGGGGTCAAAGTCTAAGTCTTCCTCAGAAACCTAAAGAGAATAATAATACAGACATTCCTTTGGAATAAACATTATTGGACTAAGTCACTAACATAACAAACAATGACAAAACACAAGACCAAAGCAGGCCCAGTTCCCATCTTCCATATGTGATAAATTAATACATATATACCTACAACATATAATATATATATATATATATATATATATATATATATATATATATATATATATATATATATATATATATATATATATATCCCCTACTCCTCTTTGTATGGAAGAACCAAAATCTTTCTCCCCTTCATATAGGAGCATTCCCTTATGTCCGTTAATCAATAATATACTATTTCAAATTTAATTAATGTTTATAATATTTAACACAATATATTTAATTAATATTAATTTATTGGTAATAATTGTGCTATTAGTCATTAAGACTATAATTAAGCATCTACTCTGATAAAGGGTTTGGGATATAAAGAAAGGCAAAAGACAGTCTCTCAGAGAGCTCACAGTCTAACTGCTACTACTAAAATATAGACAACTACTACATACAAACAAACTATAGTTACAATAAATAGGAGATAATTGACAGAGGGAGAAGACTGGCATTAAGTGGGAGTCAGGATAGGCTTCTTATAGCAGGTGGGATTTTAGCTGGGACACGAAAGAAGCCAAGAGGTATTAAATCACAGCTCAAAGCAGACTTTCTCCAGGGTTATAAAATCCCAGAATCCCTGAGCAGGAAGAGACCTCAGGGATCATTTAGTCTAACCCAACCTTGAATTCAACAAACAAAGGCATAAAAGTGCTATTTAAATATATTGCAAACATTACCATTATAGCCATGATCCCCTTAACGTCCTTAATAGGGTCTGGAGAAACATAACTTTCGATTGGACCTCATTCAATTCAATTTAATCTAACAAGCATTTATTAAGAAACTGCTAGGGCCAGGCACCATTCTCAGTCCTGGGGCTACAGATGCAAAAAAGGAAACAGATTGCCCTCAAGGAGCTTACAATCTAATGGGAAGATGACACAGAGTAGGTGGCAATGCCTTAACTGTACAATGGTGCAGTGGATAGAGAGCACTGGCCTTGGAGTCAGGAGGACCAGAGTTCAAATGTGACCTCAGACAATGGACACCAACTAGCTAGATGACCCTGGGCAAGTCAATTCACCCTGACTCCCTCACAGCCTGAGCCTTCTCCAGTAGTCCTGATCAATATTTGGCCAGATGGCTCCAGCAGAGAAAGTGAGGCCAGTGACTTAGCATGGCACCCCCTCGCTCAAATCTAATTCATGTGCTTGTCATGGCATCACCTCCCTGATGTCATGGTCTTCTTTGAGAACAAAGGACATTAGTATTACAATCTAATGGGAGGGAAATAACATAAAAAAGGAAGATGGGGAGATGGAAGATCCCCACGAGGGCCATGATAGAGAAGTCCCCCAGAGTGCAACAGGGTGGGAAATGAAGAGATGGCTGGCATGGGTGACCTTCTTAAATGAAGTTATGGGAGCAGCAGCATCCTTCAAACAGAGAGGCCCCGGGGGCACAGGATATTGATGCAGTGTGAGTTCCAGATCTGATGTGATTTTGCAGGATGGAAAGGTTACTGGGTCATGATGGAATAGTGGGAAGCACAGGTGGGAAATGCATATAAATATATGCAAAGTATATTATTTATTAAGCACCAATTATGGGTAAGACATTGAGCTAAGTGTTAGGGATATAAAAAAAAAGGCAAAAAGGCAGTCCCCGTATAAAGTCGTTTCAAGAGGATAAAGGACTGAGAGAGATTAATCTAATCCAAGAAATATGTTTCCCTGATATTGCTAATGTACTTTTTTGCCTTTATTTCATTTGCAAATATACCTCTCTTCTCTCCAACAAAATAAACCAAAGAAAAGGTGAGAAGTGAAGGTAGGAAGTATAAACTCATGATGATGTTTGTCCTTCATTCTCAAAGAAGACCATGACATTAGGGGAGGTGATGCCATGACAAGCACATGAATTGTATTTGAGTAATACATCAACTGAGTATGATGGAAAATGTAACCCTCCCCCTCCTCTTCTTTAATGAAGAAAGGGAGGTGACTTTCATTTAATTTTATTTTTTATTATGAACTCTACAATCATCAATAATCACCAGTATTCCAAGACACAAAGAAATAAATGACACACAAATGTATGCCATACAAGTGGTTCTATTTATGTTTCCTCTTCGCCTTTTTCCTTCTCTGGGAAAATAGTCTCATCTCTTCTTCAGAATCAAGCTTCAATAATCACTTATTAACCATGAACTAGGCACTGTATTAGATGTTAAAGATACAGAGATAAAATAGTTTCTGTCCTTGAGGAGTTTATATTCTCCTGGGTAGAGGAAGAGGAAGCAAAAGAAAACAGTCATTCTAAGAGGGGGAGAATATTACCACCTGGGCAGAGCAGAACAGAGAATATGGTGGCAATTAAGATGAAGATGGATCCTTTAGAGGAAGCATAGGAATATGGTCTTGGAGAAACACCTCAGAGGTCAGTAGAACTTGTACACATAAAAGTAAATAAATATATACTTACATTCTAATGGGGAAGATTAGATAGATAAACAGATAGACAGATGAATGGACAGACTGATGAGTGAATAGCTGGATGGATGGATGGATGGATGGATGGATGGATGGATGGATGGATGGATATAGACAAAAATAGATGGTCTTTAATCAAAAGACCTGAATTTGAGAATCATTTGAAATGCTTACTAGCTGGAGAGGCAGCTTCCTAGAATAAGGAAGACTTGAATTCAAATCTAGCCTCAGGCATTTATTCACTGGGCAAATCATTTAACTTCTGCCTATCTTTCCTCCTCTGTAAAATGGATATCATAATAGCATCTCCTTGCCAGGATGGTGGTGAGGATGAAACAGGCAGTTCACCAGTATTTGAGTATTGCCAGTGCCTACTCTGGGGCAGTGAGGAATCCAGGAGGCAGAGATGAGGAGGGAGAGCCTCCCATGCTTGGGGGACAGCCAGAGAGAATTGGAAGATGGAGGGTCTTGAGGAAGGACTACCAGAGGGTCAGTGTCACTGCAGAATATCTGAGACATCTGGGGAAAGAAGGTCTAAGAACACTGGAAAGCATTGGGGTGGGCGGTTGGTGAAGATTAAATAAGATGAAAGTATCCAAGGAACTTTGCAAATAATGAAGGCTTTATAAATGTCACGTATTAACTATTATTACTGTAATTATTACTAATTTCCTCAAGGTAAGGAATTGTGTTTTCTCTTATTGAGTATCTCTACCAGTCCTCAGTCCAAAGTAAGCATGGAATAATTCGCAGCATTATTTTTATACTCTTGGCGCTCCAGAGTTTACTAACAGGAATAATTCTCTTTAAAATCCTAGAGCAGAAAATTAAGTCTAGGTGGTTAATACCCATAGACTGCCAATGAGGTGACTAGCTGTTCTTATGCCCTTTGCAAGTCTGTAAGCCCCCTGTGGCAGAGGTGACCCATAGCACTGTATGTGTTGTCTGTTGACCAGACAATGGGTAATTCTGGTGAGTTCCAGGCATTTCCCTGGGCAACCAAAACCAATCTTCTTCACTTCTGTAGGTAGATCTCACTGGAATTCATAGTCAGGCCTGGGGCCAAGTCTAATCAGGCTGAATGTTTCCAAAACTCCTGGGCAGCCCCAGACTTCTCAGCATACCCATAGTTATACCCAACTTCTTTTTCTGACCCTCCCCACCCACCCCACACCCCAGAACTCTCACACCCAGGGAACACTGAGTTCTTGGGAGCCAAAATGTAAATATTCAATTTAGCCCATTTCAATTAACCATCAGTTCCAAAGATAAAATAGAGGAGCGGATTAGTCACGGTGGCTGGATTAGGTGGAGTAATCTTAGAGAAGGCAGGAGTTAGAGGGGAACAAAGTCCCTTCTCAGCAGATGGCCCCCTTCCCTCCCTGTCCCTTTGGTAGAACTGCCCTCCTTTGACTGCATCATCCCAAGAAGACCAGACGGATCACGCCAAAGGAAACTACAGAAGCACACATATCAAACAGCAACAGAATGGGCAGAATGTATTTCGCTTTCTGTTCTTTCTTCTTCCATTTTGTGCTTTCTTAATGAATTCCCTCAATAATCGAATTCTAACACTAGGGAGTGTGGCATGGATGTATAATGGGATCTGTCTGGAGAATCCTACAGAACAATGGGGCCTCTGCCGACTGTTATTAAGCCCACTGAGTGTCATTATGCTGAGGCTGGATTGTACATCAGATGACTTGGGTTCGAATCTCTGCTTTGTTGTGAGAATTAAATGAGATGACATATATAAAGCTTTGTGTAAGTTTCCAAGCACTCTACCAAGATTCTTGGCTATCTCTCCATGCTATGGTACAGGTATTATTGGTAATACAGTACAGGCAGTACAGGCAGCATTGTCTGGAGATGATCAGGAATCTCTGAATGGTGCTTGAAGGTTGTTGTGTGTATGTGTGTATAGATATAAATATAGACATAGATGTAGATATAGAGATAGAGATAGAAATATCTGTGCATATGCATGTATATGTTAGTAGATATCATTTAAGACTCACACAGAGCTAGGCTGTAAACTGAGGTCTTCCAACTCAAAATCCAGTGTTCATCCCTCTGCCCTACAGTACTCCCTTATTCATTCATTCACCTAACATTCATTCATTCATTCAACCACCTAACAAATAAATTCCTTTCACAGGAGCACCCTTGTTGACAAAGGAGAATCAGGTAAAAGAATGCAGGTGGCTTGATGCTCCTGCTCCGCACATACACAAGTGCTTGTCTTTCCAGTAGTGGTCAGGACTCTCCTCATCCTACCCTAAATCCTGCTAATATTCTACCAGTCCAACCAGTGGCCTCCCATGGCCAATGCCACTTAGCCTCTGGCTCTTCTCTTTGCTCGTTACACTAAGAGCCCATGGATTTAATGTTAGGATTTACCCAGAAGCCAAATGAAGAGAGATATTTTATAAAACTGCAATACAGAATGAAATTGCTAAGTACATCTATACAACTAATGTCACTGCAATATTAAAACAGAAAATTCATTTGTACACTTTTTCTTTAAATTGCCAAAGCAACTTGCCATAGTTAATTAAAAATTCCGAACAATGCGTACTGTATGGGCCAATTTTCAAACAGGGCAGAAGCTAGTGTACAGCATTCATAATGTGCTGAAAGTCATTGGTAAAATGAGATCTCCTTTAAAAAAAAAAAGAATGAAAAAGAAGGCAGGACCCCAACAGGATCAGATTCTCTCCTGATGGCCCACTGGAGTCATAAAGAATAGCAGATACCCATATCCAAACTCCCTGCTAAAAAGAATTCAACATGTACTAGAGGGGACACTCCATCAAGTGGCTAATTTTGGTTTCTCCCTTTCAGCTTTGCCATCTTAAACAAGCCATCTTCTGCCCTTCATCACTGCCATCTTTTTTTACTTGCTTTCAATCTTTTTGGCTGACATGTTATCATAGTCCTTCTCTTCCTGTGTAACATCCCGCTTCTACTTCAGGAATGGAAGAGGAAAAGTGATGGGCCTGGAGACAGAAGACCTGGGTTCTTGTTTCATCACTGTCACTCATGAGAGCTATGTCACCTTCGGCAAAAGTGCCCCCAACAAATCCATCAAATCATCAATAAGCATTTATTAATAACTTGCAATGTGCCAGGCCCAGGGGGGAACTTTAGAGATACTAAGGAAAAGATGCAACAGACAAGTCCTTAGGGCTTCTGTTCCAAGGAAGAAAACAGCATGCATATACATACATACATATGAATCCATGTGTGTGTACATAAACACACACGCATGTGTGAACATATATGTGTATGTTATCTGTCTGTGAATGAAAATTATTTATATCTATGTATATCTGTATGTAATATATTGCATAATATATCAAAAATTAATATGAGGATGTTTGGGGAAGGAGGACATCAAAAATGAGAGAGATCAAAAGAAATTTTTTACAGAAGGCAAGATTTGAGCTGCGTTTTAAGAGAAACCAGAGATTCTAGGAGCTGGAGGTAGTGAGGCATGGGAAACAGCCTGAAAGAGAGGCAAAAAGATGGGAGGGAAGCTGTGATACGTGCAGTACCCTGAATGGGCCAGTCGGGGTGAGCACCGGTGTCAAATTAGTTTGGCATAGTGGATAGAAGGCAGAAGGCTAAATTTCCCAAATCAGGAAGACCCAGGTCCAACTCTGGTCCTGGATGCTTGCTAGTTCTCTAATTATAAGCAAATCTCTTAGCCTTCCTGAGCCCCAGTTTTCTCATTTATAAAATGAAGATGACACTAGCAGTAGCCACCTCAGATGCATTCATAGAGATTCCTTCTCAAGCCTTGGAGTGCCGTAGAAATGTCAGCTAGCAATCGGAGAAGTGGTCTCTCATAGAACAGTTAAGTGAATGGATGGTCAGCCAAATTAGGTTTTGTAGGGTTTTATGAATTTACAAGGGAATTTGGTTAGAATGTATTAATACTGATACTATAATAACTGGCATTTCTATAGTACTTTAAAACTTTAAATACCTTGTACATATTACCCCATCTGAGCCTTTCAACAACTTGGTGCGACAGATATCAAAGGTACCATTGTCCCATTTTATAAAACAGTAAAGGGAGACCCAGAGAGGTTAAATGGTTTCTCCACAGTCATAGAGCTTAGAAACATCAGGAGCAGAATTCTTCTTCCTAATTCCAAATCCAGGAACCTACCTTATGTGACTGCAAATCAATATGCCTGTATTATTTATTCTTATTATTCAATCACTTTGAATGTGTATGACTCTTCAATACCCCATTTGGGATTTTCTTGGGAAAGGTCCTGGAAGGGTTTGCCATTTCTTTTCCCAGCTGATTTTAGAGATGAGGAAACCAAGGCAAACAGAGTTACATAGCTAGTAAGTGTCTAAGATTGTATTTGAATTCAGTAAGATGAGTCTTCCTGATTCCAGACCTAGCACTCTATTCTGTGCCATCTAGCTGCCTCCTATCCTATTAATAAGTAAATTAATATTTATTTGAACATGTACCAGAGCTAGATGGAGCACTGATAAAGAGTGGTGGACTTGGAGACATCAGTTCAGATAATTTCTCAGGTACCTACTAGCTGTGTAAGTCCTTTAACTTCTGTCTTCCTCAGTTTCCTTGTCTGTAAAATGGAATAATAATAGCATCTACCCCACAAGGTTATTTTGAGGATCATCAAATGAGTTAACATATGGAAAATATTTTGCAAACCCCAAAATCCTATTCTAAGGGTCAAATAAATGTTTACTGACATTTTCATTATTTTTCCCTGATCACCAAGGGAGACTGAGGCAAAAACCTTCATTTAGTCTTCAAAGGTCCAGGATTCTTAGAGTCAGTCTCATCAAGGCTATT
Organism: Macrotis lagotis; assembly: GCF_037893015.1. Classification (NCBI taxonomy): domain Eukaryota; kingdom Metazoa; phylum Chordata; class Mammalia; order Peramelemorphia; family Peramelidae; genus Macrotis; species Macrotis lagotis. Next base: position 887,609,083 of record NC_133658.1, read on the forward strand.
AGCTCCCAATCCAAGCATTCATTCATTCATTCAACGTTTATTAGTGGACTTCAAAAGATCCTGAGATTTGCTGAACCAGTACAGGAAATGCTACAGTTCTGAGGATATGAGGGGATCAGTTCTCAGGAATATCTGAAAAAGGAATAAACCCAACTCTTGGAAGGAAAAAAAAATCCCAAATCTTATTACTACTCTACAAAATATCAATAATCACCTACCTACACATCTATTTTCTCATTTCAAAAAGCTTTAAGAGAATATAGTACACAAGGGTATCTTTGAGGAAGGTTTAAGAAGTAAATAGAAACCCTTTGACAAATATATTCTAAAGCAGACTATACCTGAACAGCCACACAATTTACTGAAAGGTGCCAAGAATTCAACATCTCCTTATGCACATTGTCTGTTACCCAAAAAAAGCATTTGATTCGACAGAAGAAAATGTTACCTGAAAAACCATCCTCCAACACAGTCTCCCATGCACATGTCAAAACTGTACAAGATTCCTCGAAAGATATAACAACAAAGATAACCTTATTCTATGACCTTCTGATTATTCATCTCTAGCAAGTAATAAAATATGCTTGCCAAAGGTATTCAACACTGTCATGGAGAATGTCCAGGGAAGAATCTGAAAAAAAAAGAGAGATTCCCTATAGACCAGGGGCTCTTAACCTAGGGTTCATGAAGTCTTTTAAAAAATATTTTGACAACTATATTTCAAAAGAATTGGTTTCTTTTCCTTCTGTTCTGTGCATTTAATATTAAGATTCTGTAAAAGGGTTCATGGGTTTTATCAGACACTGCTGATGACACTGTGATACAAAAAAGGTTAAGATTGCCTGCCATAGTACTAGTGGAGATCTTCCAAATGCCCCTGCTCCGGTAGGACATTGCACAAATCACATCAAGTCTCCAACTGCAGACTCTCCCAAAAAGAGATTTGGAATCATTCAAATGAATTCAGTCTAACTAAAGGCAAAACAAGTGTCTAAAAATGGCGACTGACCAGACTGTAATGAGTAATTGTATCAAATGGTAAATCAATGTATGGGTCTTAAGCCTAGACTGAGTTGGGCCCAGATTGGAACAACAGGAAAAGTTTGGGCTTTGGGAAATTACTCATGGCTTTTAATGACCCCAAATTTCTCCCTGAAGCCAATGACTTTTTTTCAAACATCAATATTCTTCTGGTAATGACTACGAGTCATGGAAAATCAGTGTCTCCGAAGAATTACAGTGGTGGGTCACCCAAAGAGGTAAGGGAAGGGCAAATGATGGGCAATGAGAAGGTAATAACACATTAAAAATGACAGATGCTCAAGAGAAGCAGCATAAAGTGTATTAACATAGTCTCATATGGTTGGGAAAGAGGGAAGGACAGTCAGGTACCAAGTACAAGGATTAACTAGACCAGGGTTCTACTGTTATCCAAGAGAACTAGCAGAAGGGATCCACCACATTGAAGACAACTCCAAAAGATATTTCATCTCTACTGCTTGAGTTTAAAGCCCTTCATAACAAAGCCCTACTCTCGCCTTTCCAGTCTTCTATCTTATTCCCCAACACTTACTCTTCATTCCACTATCACTGGCCTAGCTGGTGCAAGAACAAGACACACCATCTTCTACCTCCAGGCCTTCTCTCTGGGAGTCCCCCATGGCTGGAATACTCTCCTTCCGCATCTCTGGCTTCCCTGATTTCCTTCCAAGTCCCAGCTAAAATCCTTCCTAAAAGAAGCCTTTCCCCTCAATGCTAATGCCTTCTCTCTACTGATCATTTCCAATTCATTCTGTTTATAGCTTGTTTGGATGGTTGTTAGCCTCTTGTCTTCCTGAATAGACTGTGAGTTCCTTAAGGGCAAGGATTATCTTTTATTTTTCTTTCTATCCTGTGTCTGGAACATTATAGGCATAATTAATGCTTATTTATTGATTGAGGGAGCTACAGAAGGGTTTGGACAAGTCTCACACAGAACCAAGAGATAAGGAAGAGTTAGGATTAACACATATTTGAAGGGAGCAAGGAGATGCCAGATCCATGAAAATATTGATCATCAATCAATCCACTCACTTCGTAGATAAGGAAACTGAGGCACAGAGAAACAAAGTGATTTGTACAAAGTAAGTAGCAGAACTGGAATTTGAACCCTTTGACAAGATGAGCAAATATAAGGCAGTTAAAGATAGATAACCAAGGAATGCACATAGGAAGCAGTTAAATGATATCTCCAAATCCTTCATTGTTCCTTGTTGGAAAATAAGCAGTATGGAGGACTTGAATCTATGCTGCTCATGAGGCAGCACAACAGACAGAGCACTAGACCTGGAGTCAGGAAGGTCTGAATTCAAATCTAACTTCAGACATTTACTAGCTGTGTGAGACCCTGAGCAGGTCTCAGCCTTTAACTCAATTTCCCAGCTGTAAAAACATGGAAGATAATAAAGGCCCAATGCAGAAGTCCTTAGCACAGTGTCTGGTTGGTAAATGTTTTTTTTCCCCCCTCTCCTCCTTCTTCATCCCATAGGAGCATCATTGAAGGACCTAGAACTGTTTAGTTTGGAGAAGAGAAGTCTGAGGGGGAACATGATTCCCATCTGCAAAAGACTGAAGGGATGTCATCTGGAATGGGTGGGGAAGGCAGTGTGAAGCTGACTCAGAAGGAAGAATCCGAAGTTATCAGTGGAGGCATCAGAGACAATGAGAATGGAAGAACTCCCCCAGCACAGGAGGTATCAAGAGTAAAATGAGCCATCTCAGGAGATGGGGAGCTTCTCCTTCTCCCCTCCAGACAGGGGGCTTCCCTCCCACTCCAAAAAGGGGACTTCACTTCCCCTTGGGTGGGGGGAGGGGAGCAGGGGTCTGATGACTGACTCCCTGCAGGGGCTGTTGGAGATTTGTGTTCAGTATTGGATCGGATGGTCTTGGTTCAGATTAAGGATTCTAGGATTCTGTGAAAAGGCTAAGCCAGGAAACCATAACATAACAATATTGCCAATGAGCATTAGAAAGCCACAAAACAAAGGGCCACATGAGGACACAAAGAGATAGGCTCCCTGAAAAACTGCAGAGAAATTCTGAAAACCTCATGAATTCTGACAGCCTGAGGATAAGGCCACTCATTTCTCAGTGGAGAGTTCATTTCATTCATTTTCCCCTTCTACAGCACGTAGGAGGTAAGGACTGTCTGAAGGTGGAGAGAAAAGGGACAAAAATGGGCCTTTCTTCCTTTAACCTCAAGGCCTGCTGGCAGCACTCACTCAATATTTAGGAGGCGGGAGGCTGTGCAGCAAGATTTCCCTTCTCTGGGGTGGCCAGGTGGCACAGTGGATAGAGCACCGGCCCTGGAGACAGTAGTACCTGAGTTCAAATCTAGCCTCAGACACTTAATAATGACCTAGCTGTGTGGCCTTGGACAAGCCACTTAACCCCATTGCCTTGCAAAAAAAAAACAAAAAAAAACCTTAAAAAAAAAAAGATTTCCCTTCTCTGACCATCTAGATTAGGGGGACAAGAACTCACTTTTACCTTGTACTTTCACAGAGGCCATACATCACCCTGGCCCTCTGATGTCCTAATTGTCAGCAAGTGTGTATATTATCTGTAAGAATGAACACAAGCTCTTTGAGGGAAGGAGCTATTGTTCAGAGTAGGTGCTTGAGACATGCTTACAGCATTGCTTGGATCCCCATTTTACAGAAAAGGAAACTGAGGCTAACAGAGACGTCACATGACTTGCTCAGGGTCACACATAGCTGGAATTTAATCCCAATTCTTTGGATTTACAAGTCCAAAGGCCTTCCCCCCCCCAGAAGAGATCACCTTGTCTCTAGTGTAAAAACCCTTTAAGCCATCATGACATCTCCTGCTCCATTAATACTGCTGTGTAATAGTCTCACTTCACCCCATTTGACTTAGTTTTCTCATATGGAAAATGAGCTGGAGAAGGGAATGGCAAACCACTCCGGTATCTCTGCCAAGAATGAGGCCATGGAGACACAACTCAACAACACAACAACAGCAACAGCATTCTCTAATCATGTTACATATAGGAAGCTGATGTCCACATGAAGACTGGAAAACACCTGTGAGAGATGAGAGATCTCTCACATCTTTTGTATCCCCCACTTTGCTGAACTCAAGGCTGAGCACACTTTAGGTCCAGCCCAGTCTAACCAAACAAAACAGGCCTTACCCTCAAGTCTACTTACACTCCATCTAAACTAACATCACTCTGCTATTCCATAAACTCCAGAGGCTTCCTAATGCTTCCAGATCAAATACAAAATCTTCTGTTTGGCATTCAGAGCTCTTTTTTAACACAGCCCCCTCCTATCTTTCCAATCTTCTTACTTCCTCCTCCCCAAACACATTCTTTGATCCAATGACACTGCCCCAAGACTGTTGCAAAAACAAGATGCTCCAACTCTCAGTTCCAGATAGTCTATGTCTGTCTACTGTCTTTCCTGGATTCCTTGAAGTCCCAACTAAAATCCCATCCTCTCCAGAAAATATTACCCAATCCTTCTTAATTCTAGTACCTTCCCTTTCTTAATTATTTCCCATTTATTCTAAATATTTCTTGTTTCTACATATTTGTTGCTTGTTATCTCCTCCATTAAACCACAAGCTCCTTGAGGGCAGGAACTGATGGGGATTTTTCTTTTTTTCTATCCACAGTGCTTAACATTGTTATCTAGAACCTAATAGGTATTTAAATTTATAAGTATACATATCTGTATACTTATAAGGATGCATGATCATTGTGGAATGAGAAAGCATTAATATTAAGTGCAGTTCTTCACCTTTTTCTGTGACATCGACCCCTTTGCCAGGCTGGTAGTGTCTAGGGACCCCTTCTTGGAAGTGTCTTTAAATGAATACAATAAAATACATAGGATTGCAAAGGATAACAATTATATTAAAATATAGTTAGTAATTTTTCTAAAGTTCACAGATCCCAAATTATGAAACCTTGAACTAGGAAAATCAAGAGAAAAATCCACATAGAAGGCAGATTCTCATAGAGGTAGAGGGGAGAGAATTTCAGAAATGGGGGAAAGGTAGAGAGGGAGGAAGACCCTGGGGTGGAAGATGAAATGCTACAACCCTCAGTAAACCCAGAAAGAGTTGACCACTATAGGTTTTACACAGTCATGAGGTGAAAAATGGAACTGTTTGCTTTCTGAGAGCATATCATCATCTAGGTTTGGAAAGCCATCCCCTGAGAGGGGCCCAACTCAGATGGTAACACTAGCGGATGAACTGAGGTCATTTTCAGAGAAGAACGTCCCTGCTTCCTGATAGGAGAGCAGGTTGGTACCACAGGTGGCTTCTGAGGCTATCCATGCATCACCATGTTGATTTCTTTCAAATGAAAAACAATCATGTTTGTTTTCTCTTACACATCCTGGACGAAGGCCACACGATGATTATTACAAAACGCACCACACATAATGTGTACTAAGCTGTCTCTGCATAGTGTGTGGTTTTGGAATAATACATAAAATGCTTAATAAAAATTAATGTGGAAAGGAGAATCATTATCCTCACTTGGAAATAAAATTTGTATTAATTTCTTCTCTCAGAGTTACCCTGATGAACCAGTAATGACATGTTTCATCTCCTGTCTTTGATGCCATCTGTGTAGATCTATGTAGGAAATGTCGCCTTGCTCAGCTTAGAATCAGCCTGGTAAATTACAGCCCCGAGATACTTTGATTAAACTGACCTGAACATCATCAAAATCCTGGCCTGTTTGTCTGACGGAGATAAAAAGCCTACTGTTTGAGGGGCAGCTAGATGGCCGAATAGAAAGAGTGCTGGGCCCGGAAGCAGGACTCAAACTGAGTTCAAATCCATCCTTAGACACTTAATAGATGATGACCCTGGGCAAGTCACTCCACCCTGCTGCCTCAGTTTCCTCATCTGTAAAATGCAATGAGCTGGAGAAGAAATGGAAAACCAGTATCTTTGCCAAGAAAACACCAAATGGAATCATGAAATTGAAACTGAAACAACAATATGGGGGAGGAGCCCCTTGTCAGAGTAAATTTCATCGGGAAGAGATAGGGTGAGGAGAGGAGGCAAATCAATGGTTCTCAATCAGCCAGGCATTAACTGAGTATTTGCCATACGTCTGGCAAGCTCTGGCAGATGCTAGACAAATCCTAGTCATCTGCTGCTTCCCTCCCAGGGGGGTAAGTTCCCTGAGGACAGGGACTGAATTTTTTCTTGTCTTTTGTTCTCAGAGCCTAACAGGATGCCTTATACAGATTAGACATTAATAATTCCTTGTTGAATGAAAAAAATGAATGAACACTATCAGTGACATGGAAAAGATGAGGGCTGTCAAGAAAGGAGAGGAGAAAAAATAGACTGGAAACATCCCTTTCTCCTTTGCTTGTTTTATACAGAGAAGGCTTGTAAGGATGTATGCTGTACCCTCAAGCAATTGATCATCAATCAATCAGCATTTTATCAAGTGTCTGCTATTTATCTGTATTTATCAAGTGGCTAAGTCTATGCTAGACACCAGAGATATAAATGCAAAGAAAGAGTTCAGATCTTTACCTATGAAGAGTTTGCATTCCATCAGGGGAAAAAATAAATACAGACACTTGTATATGTAGAACAAATATTTAAAAATAAATACAATATATAATACAATAAAAATAATTTCAAGTGATTATAATACTAACTATAGCTCTTTAAGATTAGATAGTATTTTGCAAAGATGATCTCATTTAATCTTCACAAAAACCCTAGGAGGTAAGTTGTTATCCCTGTTTTATATCTTTGAGGAAGACAGAAGTAGAATGACTTGCCCAGGGTTACATCGGCTGAAAAACAAACACATCAATGAAGAGATTAAATTGCAAGGCAGGACAATATACTAACTAGACTTGCTGTGTATTTGTTGAATGACAAAGGCAAGATTGTTTGACAAGGGCAAGGAAGCTCACGCCTCCCACAGCAGTCAGGGAAGGCTTCATGAGGAAGGTAGGATCTGAGAGGAGGAGGATGGAGTTGGCACACTGCTTTCTTAGAACCCCAGATCCAAAGCTTAAAAAGTCACCCAAGGGCCTCTCGTTTTACAGTTGAGGAAACTGAGGCTTAGAGAGACTAAATAATTCGCTCATCTTTTCACCAACATCTTCTGAATCCAAATATAGCATTCCCTCCATTATGTCACCCTTCTTTGAAGCACTCTTGGACCTCTTTTATATATCAAGGCCCCAGGTCTTGGGAAGGGCAACTCTCACCTGCCCTTTAAATGGGGTCTGTGAAGGGTTCTTTCTTCATCACTTTTTCCCTTGATGCATCTGATCATAGCATTAAGATCCCATATTCAGGGCAGAAAGGACCTTAGAAGTCATTTTGTCCAGTTCCTTCGATTTGCTGATAGAGAAACTGAGGCCTACAGGGAGCAGGGCCATGGTTAAATTTCATCTTGCCAGCTAGGGCATCACCAAAATGACTCCATTATCTCTCTTCATCATCAGTCCTCTTCTTCAGAGAAGAGGGATCACTCAACTCCCCACCCACCACCTAAGGGTCAACCATCCCAGAGATCAGTACTATGGCATTGTATGTGGTTCAAAATTAGGGAATTCTGGTTCTTAACAGTCCTCTGCACAGAACAGATCTTTTAAAATGTGTATTGGGTTGAATTCATAGGCCTGACTCAGTTCTAAGAATGCTCCTAGTTGTGGCATTTGATGCTCTGACATTATATGTTAGAAGGCTCCTCCTAGTTACCACATTTTATGTTGTTAAGGTCTTACATTTCTGACATTCCATGCTTTTCTAAGTGTTCTCCTAATTCTGACACTCCAAGTTCTTAGGCCCCTCCCAGCTCTGACATTCCATGCTCTTCTAAGTCATCTGATTCTGACATTCCATGTTCTAAGGCCCCTCCCAGTTCTGATATTCCATGCTCTTCTAAGTCTTCTCCTAATTCTGACATTCCATGTTATAAGGTTCCTCCCAGCTCTGACATTCCATGTTCTAAGGCCTCTCCCAGCTATGCCATTCAATGTTCCAAGGCCCCTCCTAGCTCTGACATTACATGTTCTAAGGTTCCTCCCAGCTCTGATATACCATGTTCTAAGGATCCTTCCAGCTCTGACATTCCATGCTCTTCTAAGTCTTCTCCTTATTCTGACATTCCATGTTCTAAGGTCCCTCCCAGCTCTGACATTCTTTTTCTAAGACTTCTACCAACTTGGATATTCCATGTTCTAGGACTTCTCCTACTTCTGACATTTCACGTTCTAAGACTTCTTTTAATTCTGATATTTTATGTTCTGAAACTCCCCCCAGTTCTGACATGTTCTAAGATTACAACCAGCTCTGACATTCCATGTTCTAAAGCTCCTCCCAGCTCTAACATTCTATATTTTAGACTACTACCAGCTCTTCTACGGCTCTTCCTATTTCTGCCATCCCACGTTCTAAGACTTCTCCCAGTTGACATTCCATGTTCTAAGGCTCCTCCTACTTCTGACATTCCATGTTCTAAGGCTCCTTCTACCTCTGATATTCCATGTCCTAAGACCCTTCCCAGCTCTGACATTCCACATTCTAAGGTCACTTCTAGTTCAGATATCACACATTCTCAGGGTCCTCCCAACTTTGACATTTCATGATTCTATAGAATCTCCCTTGTTATGTTTTGAGCTCTTGATTTTCACTTTCTTCACTTATTAAAAAACAGGAATACAGGTGATCATCTTCCATCTTTAAAAATGATTAAATGAAAAAGTCTTTCTGGTTCCAAGTCAGCATCCAGGTTCATTATATGTATTCATACACACAGACACACACACACACACACACACACACACACACACACACACACACTCCCCAAAAGTACATATAACAAACTAGGCTCCAGTCTAATACTACATTTTGAGCCAGAAATCTAGTGTCCCCTGGGGTTCAAACCAACAGCCCACCACTTTCCACGTTCTCCCGAAATTCTCAAGTTAAGGCTGCACAGAGACAGGAGGCTCAGCAGGTACTATTATGAACAGATCAGGCTCATCAAAGAAAACTGTAGGGCAAGGCCCCTTCTTTGAGAACCCCTTCTTGTCCATCCAGCTCCTCCCCATACACCAGTCACATCATTCAAAGAGCCAGCAGCACCCATCCTCATTCCCAAGCTTGATCAAAGCCCTACTGGATCGACTCCCTTTCCCCCTCCCCCAGCCACCGGCCTTCCCAGATCCTCATCAGAGAGCTTTAATATTTTCATTCTTCTCCTACACCTAAACTATTAGTGTACTTATTATATTTTCCCCTCAGTGGAGAAATCCGATTCCATTGTACTGACTCCCATAACACACAAAAAAATGGAGTAGCTTCTCGTGATAAAAGGAGATATAGCAAAAAAACGCCACATTAGATACTGCCTCTTATCTGGGCTATTTTTCCCACAAACTATATAATCTAAGGCTCATGAACACGGCACAGGCTTCCAGTAACTAAGCCAGAGGTTCACAAGGATTTGGGAGGTTTCATTCGGGGGGACCTCTTGTACTCTGACCAAGGCCTCTGGTATTCTACCTGTCAAAGGATTTATAAGAGACTTAGCAAAGGGCAACTGCTATAAGGAGCTTTTGGCTAGCAGTGGAGGAGATTTGTTTCTAGTCATTCATCAATCTCCTCCAACAAGTCAAAGAAAACTCAAATTTTTACAAAGTCAGTATAATCCTGTCAAAAGGGCACTACTGGGAGATCTGAGTTCTAATAATGCATCAGTCATTTTGTAACTTTAATTAATTAGATCATTTTGCTTGGCCTCAGTTTCATTTTCTGTAAAAATGAGTTAACCTAGATGGTCTATAAGAGCTCTTCCAAATTCTAGGTGACCCAGTGGATAGAGCACCAGGGCTGGAGTCAAGAAGTCCTGAACTCAATTCGATTTTAGATACATACTAGTTGTGTGACCCTGGGCAAGTCCCTTACCCTTCCTTGACTCAGTTTCCTCATCTATAAAATGAACTGGAGAAAGAAATGGCAAACTACTTCAGTATCTTTGCCAAGAAAACTCCAAATGGGGTCATGAAGAGTCAGGCACAACTGAAACACCTGAACAACAGAATGATCCTTACATCCCATTTAACAGGCCACCCTTTGTAGCCATCTGATTTGCCACCATCCAGCTTCTCTCCACCTGTAAGAGTTCATCCAGGCCACACCTCCAGAAATTGAGCCCTTGGCAAATCCAAGGAAAATCTATACATTTAACCTAGGGAACTCTTTCCCTCAGCTGAACTGTCTTGATTGATGAGTGAATAATCCCAAATTCCACTAGCCCACCAAATCAAGCTGGTGCCAGATCATCAGAAAAGACTTTGCTTTAAAGACATTCCATTCAACCATCTATCAAACCATCTTGCCATGTCTTCTTCCCTCAGTAGGACAAATCCTCACTCTCCTTTCCTCCTCTAGCCCTCAACACAGTAATCAAATCTATACTGCCCTACTAACATTATTCATGGGAAGGGTATGCTATATCTTATGAATCAACTCACCAATACCATGACTCCTTAAATACTGCCTTCCCTGACCATCACATATAGATACATACACAGATGCTATTTTTGTGTAAATATGACAACCTATATACATAGGCAACACATGTATAGAATATTACACATGTTATCTTTGTGAATGTAAACTCCTTGAGGGCAGGGACTGTTTCACTTTTATATTTAAATCCTTAGCATTCATCATACTATCTGGTGTGAGATGTGTGTATTGGGCTACAAAAGATAAGAATGTTCAAGGATTGTCTGAAAGTGTCTCAAAGGTGGCAGAAATAAATATGTCTGGGATCTAACCCATATTTTTTTTTTCTAAAGACCTCAATTAGAACCCAGGTCTCCTAGTCCAGTATCCTCATTTACCTCTCCTCCATTTTTTTCACTTACATGTGAAAGTAGCTTTCAATGTTAATTCATTTGCAACACCAGTATCCTTTTGACAAGCATTATATTGGCCTTCTTAAAAATTGGACTTCTGATTCATGGGAGAAGATAGATAAATACCAGGAAACAAATATCCCCCTGCCATCACCACCACCATTCTTGGCCATTTCCTTCTTGTACCTTATAATTTCCTGCCTGAATGACAAGGATCTTAGCTAGGTATTTACTCCTACCTTTTCCATCTCTAAGAGAAGCATGAAAAAAGTATATATCTATCCCCCCTCATAAATTTTGCTTCCTAAGGTTATGATTATTTTAGAAATTCAAAGCAAAAACCATTTCACTGATCACTCTTAAGAAAGAAAGTTTGTCCATGCTTATACCAACTAGACTGGCCCCTTCTCACCCAGCTCTAGTTCCATAAAAAAAATCACAAAAAGTGAATAGTAACTAACCCCATTTATCCAAGCAAAATAGCAAACAAAAATTGGAGTTCTACAGATTAGACTATATCATAAAATATATAAGATCAAAGGAGCTTTTCAGTGAGAGTGAGCTATGATCTCAGCTCAAACCACGGTCCCATTCTCACCCAAGGTAAAAGTTTCTACAGAGGAAAGTGGCAGTCAGGGATATTCTTGACATGTCTGTAACTTCCAAAGTCTTCCTTCACATTTCCCTCAGAGGATTCTTGTATCAACTCTCCCCCTTAGTCAGATACTCTTATCATGTGCAACATTCTCCCCACCAATCTGAAGTCACATCTCTTTCTGCATGCATAAAGGTATAAGAAGACCCTAGGCTTGGATGAAAAATCCAGATATGCTGATATGTGATAAGCTCTTAATTAATACTTTTTCATATATATATATATATATATATATATATATATATATATATATGAGGGAGGTGGCCTAGATAATGCATATTAAATGTTCTTAATATGAGACGTTAAACTTTCTTTTTAGAATATACTGATAGTTGAATTTCAATATGATTGACTTTATAATCCTAAGTATTTGATTTTATACATTTAAAAACCCAGAGTCTGTATTGGCTTTCCCAAACTGCCAAAAGCCTCCATACCACAAAAAAGTTAAGATCTCCTGTTCCATGGGGTCCCAGAAGCTCTAAATTCTACCATCCTTGAAGGAGGTTAGACTTCACCAGATGACTTCTGAGGTTCCTCTAGCTCTAACATTCTGTGATTCAAAAGAGTCAACAACTCACAGGCCCCAGCATCTCATCAGCTAGCACTTTTCTTTTTTCTAATTTATTTTTATTAAAGATATTATTTGAGTTTTACAATTTTCCCCCCAATCTTACTTCCCTCTCCCCACCCCACCCCCATGGAAAGCAATCTGTCAGTCTTTACTTTGTTTCCATGTTGTACCTTGATCCAAATTGAGTGTGATGAGAGAGAAATCATATCCTTAGAGAAGAGACAAGACGTCTAAGAGTAACAAGTTCAGACAATAAGATATCTATTTTTTTCTAAATTAAAGGGAATAGTCCTTGAACTTTGTTCAAACTCCACAGCTCTTTCTCTGGATACAGATGGCACTCTCCTTTGCAGACAGCCCAAAATTGTTCCCGACTGTTGCACTGATGGAATGAGTGAGTCCTTCAAGGTTGATCATTACTGTCATGTTGCTGTTAGGGTGTACAGTGTTTTTCTGGTTCTGCTCATCTCACTCAGCATCAGTTCATGCAGATCCCCCCCAGGCTTCCCTGAATTCCCATCCCTCCTGGTTTCTAATAGAACAATAGTGTTCCATGACATACATATACCACAGTTTGCTAAGCCATTCCCCAATTGAAGGACATTTACTTGATTTCCAATTCTTTGCCACCACAAACAGGGCTGCTATAAATATTTTTGTATAAGTTATGTTTTTACCCTTCAGCTAGCACTTTTCAAACAAGACCCTAGAAATCATTCATTTCAGCTCGTAAAGGGCAAGGAAAAGTTGACTTCTCACGAAGGTCTTCTTTGCCAAAGCCTAGTCCCTGAGTTGATATGATGTCAAGCGGATTAGACAATTAATGCCCGGGAATACAACACAAATCTGCATTTGCTCAGCTGGGTCTAAAGGAGTTCGTCATTTCCTTCCTCCCACAAGTCAATTTACTCAGGGAGAGAAGGCTTTTCTCCAGATAAGCACATTGACTTTAAAATAAAGTGGGTGCCAACAGCTACAGCAGTGAGACTGGAGCAGACAGAGATGTGGCATTGAATGATAATTAAATACATTTTCATCATCCGTCATTTTTTTACTGCAGGTGCCTGTGTAATAAATCTGGACTCACGTCTTTTGTCAGCTGGCAGTGAACACATTTTAACGTGAAATCTCCTGGGATGAATTAAGAGTCACTTGGCCTTGTAAGGGAGGAAAGGTTTTTACTTCCAAACTGCCAAGTGGGTAACTCACAGCTGATTGGTTCCATAATACCTTGTTATTTGACAATACCTCTGTCTCTGGTTGTATTTCAATTTGCCACTCCTACAAGCTAACCAGGTCTCTGGGCTATTTATCATCAGATTCAAAAATAAAAACTTGTTTGATAAGACTTTTGCCCTTTTTCCCCCCTTTAACAAATCTCAAATTCAACTCAGAATTGGCCAAGAGTAGACCACTATTGCTTTTTTTTTTCTTTTATCCTTTCAGTTCCCCCAGAGAATTTTTACCTTGGAACACAAGCTCTTGTCTTCCTCAAGCCTTTTATCAATTCTGACCTAACCTATTGCAATAGTTGCCTAATTGGTCTCCCATATCCCCATCTTTTTCCCCTCCAATCCATGCTCCAGAAAGCTACTGAATTGATATTCCCACAGCATAGGTAGCCTAGGTCTATGACATTTCTTTGCTCAAGAAGCTTCAGAAGCTACCTATTGCCTCTAAGATTAAAAATATAAGCTCCTTGGGCTGGCCTTCACAATTTGATGGCAATCTCTCTTTTCCAAACTGATTTCACATTACTCCCTATTCCCCTATATTCCATACTTCAGACAGATTCACCCTACCTTCTCTTTCCCATTCAGGACCTCTCATCCCCCACCTCCACATCTTTGCACTGGCTGTCCCTACACCTGGTCCCATCAAGTTCAGCTTAGATTCCACTTTCTAAGAGACCCTTTGTGATCCTCCCCTCCACAGCTGGAAATTTCTATGTATTTTTGAATATTCTTGGAATTTACTTATCTGTGTACACTGAATTATAGAATTGGAAGAGACCTCAGAAACCTTATAGTTCAACTCTCATATTTGATAGATGAGGAAACTGAGGCCCAGACAAGTAATTTAAGGTCATAGATCTAGAGCTATCTCATCCAACTCTCATTTTTACAGAGGAGAAGGTTGAGGCCCATAAAAGTTAAGTGACTTTGCCCAGGCCACACAGGTAGAAGGGACTAAGTAGAGATTTGACACTAGTCCATCTGACTCCAAACCCAGATCCCTTCCTCTGCTGCTCTCTGCCCTCCCTCTTCTTTGAGAGAAGGGGCTACTTCTTTTTTTATTTTATAATGCCTGTCATATCATAAGTGCCTAATAAATGCTTGTTGGACTGTTTTGTATTTACTGTCTTTCTCTGGGTACAGTCAGGACGATAGATTGGAGGGCCGAGTTTGACTGACTTCTGGTTTTTAACGATGCCTTCCTCACCAAGGGTAGGCTCCTGGCTAGTGAACAATCTCAGGGGAAAGCCCACTGTCCTGACACACTTGCCCCCCTCCAGATCCTGTTTCTCTTCTCCCCAAGGATAACTCACTAAAAAGCACTTCAACCTGAAGCCAGAGCAGGGGAAGGGAGGATGGGGGGAAGGTGCGAAGGAAAAATGAACAATTTCCATTTCAAACTGGAGGTAACTGTGGTGAGAGCTTCAGACAACTCTTAGAAGCTCCAAAATACATTTGAAAGGAGGTGAGTTATTCCACACACAAAACTAGCAGCCAGCAATAAAAAAATATATACTTAAGACTGCAAACCATCTCCTCACTTTCTTCCACTCCTTACTCCTCTCAAAAAATATTACAGAGGTTAAAAAAATAACAACAGAGTAGTAGCAAGGCTCTCTAGAAGTGCCAACCTGGCCCCCTGTTTTCTGGCAAAGGGAAGGACTTTGCAAATGGAGAGTGGGGTGGGCATTGCCCACTCTTCTCCCACCCTATGCATCTGTTCAGCTCCACTAATTACCTGGTTGCTTAAGGGTGGCTTCTAAATAAGCCAATGGTCAGAGCAGGGGAAAAGACAACAGGCAAAATGCATTAATTAGGGTTCTAGAGACACTTCTTTTTCAAAGGTTAACCAATATGTTCCATCTTGATTCAGGCTAATTAGAAGCCATGAGTAAATGATAAATGTATGAATTTCCCCCAAGCATGTTTGGCAGTTAGGTGGCTCAGCAGATGAGAGCATTTAGCCTGGAGTCTGGAAGACCCAAGTTTAAATTCTGAAAAATTTAACTTAACTAGCTAAGTGAACTGGGCAAGTCACTTCACCCCTGTTTCCCTCGGTGTCTTCATCTCTAAAATGGAGATTATGATACCACCTCCCTCCCAAGATTGCTGTGAGAATCAAATGAGATAACTGGAAAATGCTTGGTGAACTTCCTTATACATAGTAGAGGAAATAGAAATGCTAGCTATAATAATAATAATTATTATTATTATAATTATTATTCATTTCAGAGATTTGTATTTCATAACAGGGACTCCAGATCCTTCACCAAATTTCCATAATGAGATTATAATCCACCAACCAATCAATTGGTTCTTGTCCTTCATTATTGAAGAAGACCAAAATGACATCACTATGTTTGAGACAAATCACAGTGTGTTCAGCTGTCCTTGATCAGATCAATATGAGCTTGGAATGCTCTATTACAGGTTGGGCAAAAACAGTCCATGTAATCAATCAATTAGACATTTGATAAGCACCTATTGTGTACGAGGAGTTAGGAGTCTAAACTAGGCTTAAAATCAGGAAGACTCATCTTCCTGAGTTCAAATCTGGTCTCAGACACTTACTAGATGTGTGACCCTGGGCAAGTCACTTAATCTTGTTTGCCTCAGTTTGTCATCTGTAAATGAGGTGGAGAAGGAAATGGCAAACATACCAGTATCTTCCAAGAAAACCCCCAAAAGATCATGAAGAATCAGACATGAGTGAAATGAATGAAAAACAGCAACAAAACAGAGTAGGCAAAGTACTGGAGACACAAAGGAAAAAAGTAAATAGTTCCTGTTCGCAAGGAGCTTCCATTTTATAGAGGAAGATAACATAAGTAGGAAACATATGTGCTGGGAACAGTTCAGAGCACAATTGGCTAGAGAGAGCAAGATTGTTCAGTTTTCAGTGTGAGTATTTATAACTTGGAAACAGCAAAAATCAGGGCTGTTGATAGTCTAGATTTAAGAAACTAATGGAAAAAATGTTAAGATTATGCCATGGGTTTCTGAGAGCTGGTTGTTAAACATGTATTAGCACATTCCAGTTTCCACCATGGAGAACTACTCCATTCCTTCCTCTCATTAGCCTGTTCTTCAAAATTTCCATTTTTAAGGAAAGTACCCAGAACAGCCATGCCCCCTGCCCCCATAGTTCCCTGTGTGAGTACCTTCCTTCTCTCTAGCCTCAACTATTCAGTTTCCTTTTATAGGTAGTCTTTCCCCATTTCCTTGAGGAAAGAGACTATCTTTCCCACCCACCCACCCACATATTCTAAATGCTTAATGAATAATTGCTGACTTGGTTTGACTAGAAGCATGGGGATCAGGAAAAGCCTCATGTAGGATGTGGTCCTTGAGTGGAGCTTTGAAGGAAATTAGAGATTCTAAAATGAGGATGTGAGGATGGAGAGCATTCCAGGAACTAGGGAGAGGCAGCTTGGGGCCAACTCTCAGAGCTTGGAGATGGAGTATTATGAGTGAGGAATTGCAAGATAAAGTCTGTCTTAAAAGAACAAATGATGACCTTCCCCAAGCAAAGTATAAACAGAGCTCTAATTGGTGAACATGCTCATTGTTCTCCTTTCCCTGCCTTTGACCTTTGGAATTCTTACCCATTCTCTAATTTAAATGTCACCTACACAGTGAAGTCATCCACAATCCCTCTCTCTTCACCCCATCAGTTACAACATGTTCCCTTATATCTCACACATGATTTCATTTTGCAGTTCTATTCCATTTATCATGTAATAATGACCACTGCCATTACCTGTTTCCTTTCTCATCTTCCTGCTTCTCTCCTCCCTCAGATTTCATAACAACTCTCTCCTGGTTCTCTTTCTCCCTGCCTATTCTTCTCAGGGTCTTTGTTAATTCATTCTCTCCCCATCCATTAAGTATGGATCATCCTCTCTAATTCTCCCAAGATTCTATCCTAATCATCCTCTTCTTCCCATTCACTAGGTTTAGGCCACCCTCTCTTCCCCTCCTAAGACTCTATCTTTATTTTCTTTTTTTCTCTATACTCTATCTCCCTTGGTGATCTTATCATCTACCAAGGTTTCAATTATCACCTCTCTGCAGACAAGTCCCAAATCTATATCTCTAGTCCTAATTTCCTTCTTGAATTCCAGCCAGCTGCA
Organism: Macrotis lagotis; assembly: GCF_037893015.1. NCBI lineage: Eukaryota > Metazoa > Chordata > Mammalia > Peramelemorphia > Peramelidae > Macrotis > Macrotis lagotis. Next base: position 887,626,611 of record NC_133658.1, read on the forward strand.
CATCACCAACTGCCTGTTGGACATTTCTGTTAATACATTCAATAGGCACTTCAAATTCAAAATCAAAATAAAATCATTATAAATTCCCCAAAACCGAGGAGAACCAAGAGAACATTGTGCATATTAACAACAGCATTGGGGGTTGATCATCCTTGATGGATTCAGCTCTTTTCAGCAGTTCAAAGAACTTGGACAACCCTAGGAAACCACCTGTGGACAATATATCCCCATCCAGAGGAAGAAAAACAAAACAAAACAAAAAAACTTACAGAATCTGAATGAACACTATACTCACTTTTAAAATCTTTCTCATATATTTCTTTCTTATGGATTTCTTTCTTTTCTCTTAATCTTAAATCCTCAAACCAAAAATGACTAATCTGTTATCATGTTAAATATAAATGTATATGTTGGCTGTTGGCTGCTGAGGAGAGGGGAGTGGGAAGGGAAGGTGGAAGGAAATCATGTAACTTAAAAGTATGCATATGCATGTGGATGAATGTTGCAAAACTTTCATGACATGTAATTAGAAAAATAAAATAAAATATCAATAGAAAAATAAATAAATAAATAAATTCCCTAAACCTCATTCTCTCCTCCAAATTTCATTTTTTCTGTAAAGAACACCACCATCAATCCAGTTAAACAGTGATTCTGGCTGCTTCCCTTCCCCTCTCCTCCTTACAAAGCTTCCCCTCATTCTCAATCTCACCACTTCTCACCCAGACTATTGAAATAGCTTTCTATTCTATCTTGGTCTCCCTGCTTTCAGCCTCTCCCTATTTCTAATCCATGCTCCACACAGCTGCCAAATGAATATTCCTAAAGCACATATCTGGCCACGTCACCCCATTCCACCTTTTTTTTTTAAATCAATGACTCCCTGTCATCTCTAGGATAAATTACAAAATTCTTCAGGCTGGCAATCTAGTTTCCAAGTAGCTTTGCAACCTTATTCCATTTCACTGTCCTTCAAGCCCTGGCCACTGCAGTTAAAATGACCTACTGGTTTTTCCCTATTCCTGATGTTCCATCATCTGCCTTAATGACTTTGTATAAGCTTGTATAAGTGTATAAATTCTCTTATATCTGACATACCTTCTATCCTCACCTCTCCATTATATATTCTTTATCTTCCTTCCAAGCATGGTTTGTGCACCACTTCCTATGTGATCCCTCTCACCCCAGAATCAAATATAAAATCCTCTGATCAAAAAAAGCTTGGACTTTTATAAAGTTCTTCAAGATTTACACCCCCAAATTCAACCTTTCCAATCATCTTATACTTTATATCACCCCTCCAGACACTCTTTGACCCAATTACACTAGCCTCCTTGGGTTCCATGAAAAAGAGACTTAAGTCTCCTGGCTATGGGCATTTTCTCATGCTTTGAATGTTCTCCACCACCTTATTTCCACCTCCTGGCTTCCCTGGTTGCCTTTAAATCCCAACAAAAATACCATCTTCTACAGGAAGTTTTTCCCAATCCTCTTTAATACTAGTATCTTCCCTTTCTCAATGTTTTCTTCTTTATTCTGTGTGCTGGGATGGGGGGTTTGGCATTGTGAGGCAGGCACCATCTTTTGCCTTCTTTGTATCTCCAGCACCTAGCAAACAGTACATGCTTATCAACTGACTAACTAGACTAAACTGCCTTGGAGGTTCCTTCCAACTCAACAGTTATAATGCCATTGAAGTACACAATGATTATTTAGTTTACTCAACACTGAATAAGGCATTTGGGTGGAGGGGGGGTGAAGACAAGAGTAAGAGACTTGGTCCCTATCCCTACAGAGTTTGGAGAAAGAAACAACAAATACATAAAACAATTAGATTAAAATTTCACTCAATTTTAGAATTCGGAGGAACCTCAGTGGCCATCTATTTTAACCCATACCCAAAAAAGATTTTCCACTGTAACATACCTAATTAATGATCATTTAGTTTCTGCTTGCAATGAGGATAGAAATCACTGCCTTTTGGAGATAACCCACTCCACCTCTAGATGGGTTTAATTATGAGGGACTTGGTTGGTTGTTATCCTTTGTTCTCAAAGAGGACCAAAATGACTTCATTATGTTGGGGTCAAGGTACAGCGTGTCCGACTGTGACTGATCAGACAATATGAACTCAGAAGGCTCTACCACAGATCAGGCACAAATAGTCCAATTGTGAGGAAATTATTCCTTCTATCAAGGTGATATTGACCTCTTTGAAACTTCCCCCACTGTTCCTAGTCCTTCCTTCTGGGACCAAACAGAACAAATCCATTCCCTCTGTTACCTGGCAGCCATTCAAATATGTGAAGACATTTAGGGTTTGCTTTCCTGAATCTTTTCCTCTCTAAGATGAATATTGCCAGTTTCTTCAAGTAATCTCCATATGGGATAGACGTAAGATCCTAACTGCCTTCCTCTGGACAGTCCCAACTTACTGATGTCCTTCCTAAACCCCGGCATCATAAACTAAACTCTAGAACAAGGCAGAACTATCCCTCCTTCCTCCTAAGAGCTAGGCTTCTCTTAGAGCAGGTCATATCACATCTCTAAGACTAAGAGTTTTGGCCATCACTGAGCTTGTAATCTATCAGCACACCTAGATCTTTTTCAGATAAATTGTGGGCTCACCATGCTCTCTCTTCTTTTGTTTATTAAGTCTATTTAGTGAACCCAAATGTAAGGTTTTGCATTTACCCTTCTCCTATGAAATGCCTTTTTATTTTTTTATTTTTATTTTTTAGGTTTTTTGCAAGGCAATGGGGTTAAGTGGCTTGTCCAAGGCCACACAGCTAGGTAATTATTAAGTGTCTGAGACCAGATTTGAACCCAGGTACTCCTGACTCCAGGGCCGGTGCTTTATCCACTGCACCACCTAGCCGCCCCTGAAATGCCTTTTTTAAAAAAAAAAATTATTGAATTCAATCCAGTGTTTTAACTCTCCTTCCTAGTTTTGTATCATTTCCAAATATGATTCCTTTCCTAAGCCCTCTCTTTCAAATTACTTTGTGCTTAACTAGTTTGTAAAAAACAGTACATTGCAAAAGCCCCGAGTTCTAATAGCTTAAAACTACCCTGAGACTTTTGGAACACCTTGTATTTGTATTTATTGAGACAAGCATCCCTCAATGGTACAGTGGACAAAACACTGAAATCATAAGTCAGGAAGACCTGAATTCAAATAATCTCTTTGATACTTGCTGTGTGACCTTGGACAAGTCACTTGCTCTCCAAGTCTCACTTCTTCTTTTGTAAAATGGGGAGTTGTTTAAAGAGGGGAAAAAAAGAGATAGTGAATGAATAGATTTCAGAGGAAACAGTTTACATCACAGTTGAAGAGGGCCTCAGAAGTTAAGTCAACTCACCAGTGAATGAATGAATGAATGAATGATGATGATGATGATGATGATGATGATGTTTGTTTTTCATTCTCCAAAACCATGACATCAGAGAGGTGATCCTATGACCAGCATGTGAACTGGATTTGAGGTGGAGGGGTGGGGGGGAGCTGTGCTACATCAATCACCAGCCTCACTTTCTTCAGAATCATCTGGGTCCAGTGGCCAGATATGGATCAGGATGACTGGAGATGGCCCTGAATGTGAGGCAATCAGGGTCAAGTGACTTGCCCAAGGTCACATAGTTAGGAAGTATTCAAAACTTAATTTAAACTCAAATCCTCCAGATTCCAGACTGGTCATACCACCTAGCTGCCCTTAAATGCCCATGAGTGAATGAATGAATGAATGAATGAATGAAGACTTAAGTGGGAGTATATGCAAAGCATGATTAAGGACACTTTCTTTTTTTTTAAGGATTTTGTAAGGCAAATGGGGTTAAAGTGGCTTGCCCAAGGCCACACAGCTAGGTAATTATTAAATGTCTGAGGCTGGATTTGAACTCAGGTACTCCTGACTCCAGGGCTGGTGCTCTATTCACTGCACCACCTAGCCACCCCTAAGGACACTTTTTGATAGCATTCTCCACAAGTGATCATCTGGACTTTGAGTGCATACCTCTCTCAACAGAGAGCTTACTCTCTTCCCAAGAAAGCATGATCTTCCTTGAATAGCCCTAATTGTTATAAAGCATTTCACTTCATGGCAATGAAATCTGCCTCTTCATAACTTCTGCTTATTACTCTTAATTCTGCCCTATTAAGGAAAAGCATATCAAATCTGAGCCTTCACATCAATCTATTAACCTTGATTAAAAGCCTCCTCTATCACAGGCACTGTGCTAAGCCCCAAGGCTAAAAGACAAAAACTAAAAATAGTCCCTAGCCACAAAGAGCTTACATTCTATCCAAGGAAACATCATACATACATATATTTAAATATATGTGTATCTGTGTATTTATAGTTGTATATACATACATATGTATGTCTATATAATAATGCTATTTGTCCTTCATTTTCAGAAGGCCAGTGACATCATAGGGTTATATCCTGACTCATGGGTGAATTGGATTTAAGTGAGGCAGAGTTGCTCAAAGTCATCAATATCACTTTCTTTTGAAGAGCCCAGTGGCAAGACAAAAGTCAAGATGACTAGTAATGACCCAGGATGCAGTGGATGACCTTAGTATCTTCTGCCTGACCAAGTTCTAAGGACTCCTCCATAGCACCTACTTCAACTACTTTCATCACTATTGGACAAATAATTCTCATCTGCCCATTCAACAAAATAGACTCAAGGTGATTTGGAGGTGGGGGAAAATGCACTAACATCTGGAAGGATCTTGAAAAGCCCCATGTCAAAATAGAAGATATTGAAGGACAATAGCAATTCTAGGAAAGAGAAATCAGGAGAAAATTAGTCCAGGAAAGAAGCAGTCCAAGGTGCAGAGATGGGGGATGGAAGGCTGTGTTTAAGAAATTAAGCATCATGTCCCCACTTCTCCCCACTCTAAGTCTTCTCTTCTCCAGATTGAACATCCTTAAGTTTCTTCCATTAATCTTCATATGTCATAAACTACCTTCATATGTCCTATTCATTCATAAGTTTATCAGTGCCCTTCTTTAGCATTACAGATGAAGAAATGGAAGTGTTAGGGGACTGACCCAAGGGCACCCAAGGAGATTCAGAAGTGGGATTTGAACTCAGGTCCTCTGCCTCCCAAGGTAATTTTTTTTCACTATAGCTGTCTGATGAAGGCCAATGGAAGCAGCAACTGCCTCGTGGCCTTTTCCCACCTTAGAATGCTAGGAATTGAATGATCAGGTTCAGAAATAACTTCCTCAAGTCCCCAGGCTTGAGGAGATCGGCCTTTCTTTGCGCCTGTGACATCATCCTGCCCCAGTGGGCAAGGATGGCCCAGATCACTACCCATTCATTAGCATCAGCTATTCTCCCTGCCTCAAAGCCCAGAGGAAGTTGTCATGACACCAGACACAGAGAGAATGGAAACCGGAACTGAGGCTGACTTCAACCATGGCCCCACTGGGCCCCTTGACACCCAAAAAAGAGCAAGTCGTATGAAAAAGTTATAAAGAAATTAGACCAAGAGGCGAAGGAAACTTAGTCTGCCAAATCCCATCAAAATCACTATTTGCAAGGTTTCTATGTGCTCTAGGTAACTCATTTCCATTCTAAAAGACGAGATTTTCAGTTGTAGTGATAGCAAGGGTACTCACATGTACTTTAGCTTCCATTCTCCTTTTAAAAACTTTGCTAACTTTTTTTTTTAAGTTTATAAATAGCCTTGGAAAAGGAGCTGGAACTGGCTTCTTAGTAAATACCGCTGACCCATTTTCCTCATTCTTCACCAGGAATAGGTGACTGTTACCACGGAAAGTACAGAACTGGCTAAATATATATTTCCTCCTCACATGGGCCCAGATCAGAAAAAGCAGAGCTGAAAACCAGTAGGGGAGGGAGGGAAAGAAGCGGGGCAGGAAACAGCAAATTCTTCTACAGATGCCTTTCATCCTCTCTTGGAGGAAAGGACAAAACATGGACCAAAGCTATGAAGCCTTTGGCTTCTCGGCATGGAGAAACAGAGATACAGACCTGAGAAAGCTAGGATTGATCCTTAATCCTCTTGTCCACTCTCTGGGCCTAGCAAGGTATCTTAACACGCAGAAGGAGCTCTATAAAATGGTGTTGGCCATTAGAGCTATAATAGGGCAAGGGCCACTGGCACTCAACCCCAAGGTACCATATTTGGAGGGTGCTTGCAGTCCTTTCTCAACAGAGAGATGACAGAATTTAGGATCTAGTTAGCAAGAATAATTAGTTAAAATAAGAAACCACCAGATGGTGACTAGGATGAATTCTCTCCCCTTACCTTTTCCCCCAGCATGGCAGCCTTTCAATGATGTCCTAAGGGCTCCATCCTCCCACCTAAATGAGGGCTCTTCCTGCCCAGGGGAAGTTTGAGGTCCTTACTTCAGGCATAAAAATTTTTAATTACATCACTGTTCATATTTCCAATGAGATCTGAGAATCAGTTAGTATTTGAAGGGACCTTAGAGGTTATTTCCTCCTACCCCTTTATATGTAGATAAAGAAACCAAGGTCAAAGAGATCTGTCCTAGATCACACAGAGATCACAAATCCCTATAAATTGGTAAGAATGTTAGAAGATATTTTGTCCAATCCCCTTATTTTACAAGCAAAGAAATATAAGCCCAGAGAGGGAAAGTGATTTGTCCCAGATTACCCAGGAACTGTAGACACAGAGTCAGCAGGAACCCCAAAGGGCATCTTATATAACTCCTGCATTTTATGGGCTCAGAAAGGTGGCGGCTTACCTGAGGTCCTAGGAGTAACTGGAAGAGCTGGGTTTGGTCTGGTTCCTACACTCACTTCCTCAACCTCCACCTATTAAGCACCTGCTGTATGCAGGGAACCAGAGGGGTCCTTGCTGAAATCCTTTTTTGCTCATTAACAAGTAACTCAATATAATGCCTCCATGTGCGAAACTAAAGATGGAGCTTCCTATTAGCCCTGGGATCCTTATTTCAGTCAATTAATCAATAAGCATTAAGGGTTTACAATGTGGCACACACCAGGCTAAGTTGCTGGGATTAGAAAGAAACTTGCCTTGGCATAGCTGAAAGAATGGATTTCAGGGTACCAGGGTCAGAATAATAGAATGGAGAGAGGTCCAGATTTGGAGGCAAGAAACCACTGGATTGGAATCCCACTTGGACACTAGTAGATTACAGTAATCGGAGAAACATGGATCTAAAGATGGAAGGGATCTCAAGGATAGTCCAACTCTACTATTTGCCAAAAGAGGAAACTAAGGCTCAGAAAGGTCAAGTAATTAGCCCAAAGCTATGTAACCAGTAAGTGGCAGAACTGAAGGCTAATGGAGCATTCGAATGCCATTCTCAGGGCTAGAGAATAATTTTTTTTGGTTTATTTTATTTTTGTATTACCCTGAGCTTAATAAACACCAAATACAAGAAGCATTTCTATGTACATTGAAGAACAGAAGAGGAAGATTGTACATGAAATTGAGATCACTGACCATAGGATATATCTATCTGACTTGCATATTTCATTCCATATGTAGTTTTTCCAACCCATAACAACATTCTTGAACTTCTCAAGAACAGGCAATGTCTTATTTTAATATTTGTTTTCTAGATATTTTGCACAAAGTAGGCATTTTAAAATGCTTTATTCATTCATTTGCATAGTTTATTTTTTTAAAAATATATAATAATTTTAACATGCAATTTTGAAAGGTCTCTCCCTATATAGGATCCTTTCTGTGATTCTTTCTGCTCTTTTTAGGAGTTGAGGGTTGGGGAATAACCTCCCCAAAATGGGGGCTCGATATTCTATCCCTATAGTTCTTTCCTACTTCTCAATTTAAAAAAAAGCAAAAACAAAAATAAAATTCATAACAAAAATATATAGATACATAAATACATGGAAACACAGCCAAACAGTCGAGCAAAACAAATTTCCTCATTGGTCAGGTCCAAAAAAATGTATGTTTAATTTTCCATCTGAGACCATCACCTCTCAGTGAGAAGGTGAATGAATCACCATTGGTCCTCTGGGTCTTGGTGTTCATTGGCAATATGATGTAATCTATGTGTTCTCATCATGTTTATCTCTACTGGCCTTTTGGAAAGGGTTTCTACTACTTTTGTTCTGGACATAACTAACCAAGGGACATCCATAATCTCTTCACCTCAAATTAAATTCTCCATTTTCCATCAACAGTTCTACAAGGTTTATACTCTGCAGAACATCATGCCCCTGCAACTGGGTACCCCCCCCCAGATACCACCCACCCCCTTTCCATCTCCCTTTTATATGTTATCTTCCCTCATTAGATCATAACTCTTTGAGGGCAGGAACTATCTTATTTGGGTCAAATAACTTAGCAGAGGTGCTTAATATTTATTGAATTGAATTAATACTTCCTCCAAAAGAAAAGAGTTCTGGGATTGGACAGAATTTCAGATGCCTTAGACACAAATTTTTAGGTAGCCTTAGATAAGACTCTTCCCATCTAAGACTAAGTTTACTGCTCTGTAAAAAGGGAGGGTTGAATTAGAAATCCTCTCAGGACTCCCTTTCATGTCTAAAATGTCATGATTCTTATATAAAACTTCTAAGAAAAACTAAATGACACAACTCCTTTCCCAACTAATGCACTTATCAAAGAACTATCAACTTGGAATCTGAAGACTTGGGTACTAACCAATGATTAATAATATAATCCTAGCTCTTCACTTAATATCTCTTTGACCTTGAGTCAAAACCCTCTGCTCCGCTTCTCTGAGGTTCAGTCTCTTCATCCATAAGATGAGGTTATTGGAGTGGATGTCTCTCCAGATTTAAGACTCTCAATCTTCTAATGAAACAAAATCCTGCCTTTGTTCATTGGCTTATATGTTCAGTTCTGAAATAAAATATGATCCCTTCCCCCAAACTATGGATACCCCTCAACAAGATCACTATGAAATTTCCCTGGGAATGTTTTCTTGGGCTCAGAGACTGGGGTCTCCTCAAAACTCAGTCTGATCACAAAGTCCTCCTCTGCCACTACAAGACAGAGCACTGACCACCTGTAGGAGCCAAAACTTGAGATAATTCCATCAGACTGACAAAATGTCTCCCCCTCCCCAACCCCCATCCCTCAGCTATCATACACTGATTCCAGAGAGCAAGTGTACCTTTCTGGCAAATGGCTCACATCAGAGAAATAACACACAAACATCCAAGAAAGGGTGTCAGCAAATTGGAGTTTTCCAAAAATAAAGAGAAATGCCAGTCAGAAAATGCTGAGGACTTCATTTTTTTAAACTCTAAATTGACCTGAAATTGTTAAACTTTTTGGTGGCTTTCTTTCTATTTTCCTTCTTTCCTTTGTTCTTTGCTTTCTTTTATCCTTTCATTCCTTCTGATTTTGCTTTCTTTTCTCCCTATATTCCATCATCGCTTTCTTTCTCTTTTCTTATTTACCTGCTTTTCTCCTTCCTTATTTACTTTTTTCCTTTTCCCTCTTGTTTTCTTTCCTTCCTTCTTTCCTTGTTTTCTATCATCCTTCTTTCCTTAATTGCTTTCTATCATTTTCCTTTCTCCTCTCTTCAGTGTCTTCTTTCTTCCTCCATATATTTCCTACTTCCTTTCTTCCTTCCTTCTTTATCTTGCCTTTTCTCTCCTTCCATCCTTCTTTCTTTCTTTCCTTTCTTTTGTCCTTTTTTCTTTCCCCTCTTTTTTTCTTCCTCTTTTCTTTACTGCTTCTTCCTTCCTTCCTTCCTTCCTTTCAACCATCACTTATTCCTACAATCTGTGGTTCTCAAAATGGAACTAACTAAAGTTATCAATGAAACCAAGACAGATTTTTATCTTTTTTGCTCCAGTTTTGCGATAAGCATGGCATAACTGTGGACAGGGTGAGAATCCTTTCCTGTGACATGTTTTTAAAGCTGGTGTAGCCCTGGGGCTTTCAACTTACTGGAAACTGAGCATTTTATCAACTTCCCCACTGTTGACCAGTCATGAATCTCCTACCACCAAATATAAATTAACTGAATGCAAACTTTTCCTCCCCTTGCCAAATTGCTGTCATATGAAGGGATTGGGTGGGCAAGGCTATCCACCTCCCAAAGCCTATTTGGGGCGGTGCAAGGCTCTGTATGAGTTTATGGTGTCCACTAAGGAGGGCCTGTCAATGGGACAGACTATTGTTGATGGTTTCTGGATGCCAGATAAATGTCACTCGGAAGCCAAAGCATTTCTCGAGTACAAACGCTGCGGCAAAGCCAAGACATTTATATGCGATTGGGAGACATCTATCCTGTGACAACATTCTATTCCAATGACTTTTCTATTACCGCCAATGATTAATGATGTAAATTCCGTCATTTGGGATGATGGATGCAGGGCAGCCGAGGGGCCTTTGCATATATTACCAAGGACACTGGCTTCTTATTGGCTCCTAGGACAGATGTGACTGGGGCTTCAGTCAAGCATAAATGTAAAGTTATCTTAGATTAGGAAAAAATAATAGTAATTATTCAAGACTTTTTGAAAGCAGCTAGTTTAGGATGGGATGAAGAGTTTTTGTGAATCCAATCGGATTTCACTCTCCAGGCACCCAGCTCCTGACACCCACTCCATTTGAAGGTAATTGCCCAATGTCAATTCTATCTTCTTTGCAAACAGAGCCAAGAAGGGCCCTCCTGGATAAATCATCCTTCTCTCCTGCTCTGTGGATACTTGATTGCGGCAGGGAGGAAAGAAATTTCCATTTCCTAGTATGGGGTTAAAGATCATCCATTTATCCCAAGTTATTTGGGGAGGGAGAGCAATTTCTATTAATCCCACCACTGCTTAAAAATCTTCTGTGGCTTTCACTCGCCTTGGTATGCCTATCGCTCTGAAAACCCTCCATAAACTGGCTTCTGTCTACCATCAAACTTTATATTACATTCCTCCTCTTTGAGCACACACACACACACACACACAGCCTTATACTAATTTAATTCTACATTATTTACTATTTTCTGTGTTTCCTTACCTCTAACCTAGTGTTTATTCTTTTCCCCCCAACTGGAATAATAAGATTCTCTAGTTGGACTAGGGGTTCTTAACCTGGGATCTGTGACTTTGATTTGTTCTGTTTTGTTTTTTAAATATTTGGATCAATATATTTCAATATAATTGCTTTGTAAACCTCTATATTTTATTTTAAGCATTTAAATACATGATTCTGAGGTCATAAACTTTACCAATATCCAAGAGTTCCCTAAAGATCCCCAGTTCTAAAATGTATAATCTTGGTATTTTCCAGATTCCTAGCTGACATTGGACAAATCATAATCTCCTTGGGTCTCAGTTTCCTTATTCGTAAAGTAAGGCAGTTGAATTAGTGGCCTTCAGAGGACACCCCCCCCACCAGGAGGCCTTCTAGATCCCTGATCCAAGCCTCTCTAGGCCAGCTGAAATGCCACCTCTTCTAAGAAGCCTCCCCTAATACCACACTCTGGACATGTTTTCTCTCCCTTCTCCAGAGTCCTATAGGAATCACTGTCAATTCCCCTGCACAACACCTCCAACCCTCCTCTCTGTTCACACTGTGTCCTCCCTGGTTCACTCAGTCCACTAGTTTTTATTAAGCACCTTCTGTATGCCACCTCTCTACCTGGACCCTACTGTCATCATCTATTTGGTTTCTGGAGGTCCAGCAACACCCTCTCTAAACAGCCACTAAATATAGATTCTGAAAATATAGATGTAACATTCTTCCTCTTTGGGCACTCTCTTCCAGACTAACTGACCAATGAGCTGTTCTTGTCTCTCAACTCTGAGTTGGGGCTCCCCATATCTGGGTGTGATCCTTCTTCCTCTCTGCCTCTTCCCAACAAACACAGTCAGTTAGGTGCCATTTTCTCCATAAGACCTTTCCTGATGCCCCTCTTTTACCCCAGTTCTCAACACTATTATTCCTTGATAAAATGTCTATGTATTCATTCTCATTTGCTTACAATACTGACTTACATCTTTTTCAACCAAAAAGAACCCTGAAGAATATTCCATTGACTTTGCATTTTGTTTAGATGTCTTCCTTTCTCCTGTTACTACATGAGACATAGGGTGCTGAAGAAGGACTAGGCTCTCTGCTTGAGAAGGTTTGCTCCCCCTTTTCAGGCTATTCATCCACCTTCTGTGTCCACTTGACACTCAACTCTCACCTGTGGCTCCATGAAGTTGTAGTATGCACAGTAAAAAAACAAAAACATCCCAGTAGAAGGCTAAACCAGGCTGAGGGCAATCAATCGGCCTATTGGTAAATCAGGGGAATAGCTATCCCAAGAATGTGAAGACTTCCCCTGGTGGAATGGGCTGAATAGTATGTTCCAACAGTCCATGAAGACTGCTAAGGCAGATATTATAGAGATCTTAGAGCTTGATGAGGCACCAAAGACGTCAAGGTCATCTGCTGCATCCTAGACTATCACCAATTCTATTGACTTTTGTCTTACCATTGGATTTGGGGAAATGAGGCTGATGACTTTGTGCAATTGTCTCACTTAAATCCAATTCATGCACAAATTAAGACATCACCCCATGATATCATTGGTCCTCTTGAAAAACAAAGGACAAACCACAATGACCTATGTATAAATTTTATCCTCTACTAGAATATAAACCCTTTCAGAGCACTAGATCTGAAGTCAGGAAAATCTGAGTTCAAATTCAGCTTCAGATATTTAGCAGCTGTGGGTCTCTGAGCAAGTCCCAACTTCCATCTGCTGTAATTTTCTCATCTGTAAAATGAGGATAATTAGATCACCTACCTCCTTGGGTGTCATGAGGTCAAATGAGATATTTGTAAAGTGCTTAGCAAACCTTAAAGTTCTATACAAATGCTATTTTTTGACCTATTATAGCATTTACTATATGAAAGTAACCTAATCACTAACTGTTGAATTGCCTCTCATTTCCTCCCTGTGTGACCTCAGGCAAATCACTCTCTGGGTCAAAATTTTTTCATCTGTGGGGCAGCTAGGTGGCATAGTGAATAGAGTACTGGCCTTGGAGTCAGAAGGACAGGAGTTCAAATCTAACCTCAGACACCTGACATGAGCTGTGTGACCTTGAGCGAGTCACTAAACCCTGATTGTCTCACATTCAAGGCCATCTCCAGTTGTCCTGATTCATATCTGGCCACTGGACCCAGATGATTCTGGAGAAGAAAGTGAGACTGGTGATTTAGCACAGCAGTCCTCACTCAAATCCAAGTCATGTGCTTTTTCTATCATCACCTCCCTGATGTCATGGTCTTCTTGGAGAATGAAGGACAAAAACCACAGGGCATCACCTCATCTGCAAAATGAAGTTAGCTAGGCAGTCTCTAAGGTTCCTTCAAACTTTAAGGTTTATTAACTGAAGTGAACTGATCACATTCTGTTGCTCTCAGTATCTGGATATTTGCTTTATCCCCCCAAGTAAAACTAAAAAGTTTCTCTGGGCAGGAACTCTCTTCCTTTCATCTTATTCATATCTATCTCTCACTAGCAATTTGTTAGGACCTCCCCTTTGAGATTTTGTTTGAATAACAAACAACAAACAGCTCCTTCACTGGATATAAAAGTGGAGACTCAGTGTGCAAAAAAGCAGTTGCCAATGATGACAATAATGATAATGATGATGATGATGATGATGATGATGATGATGACGATGATGATAATTATCTGTCACTGAAGTTTTCCTCCACTACCACATCTTGGCATAGAAAAGATGCTAGGTTCTGGAAAACTATATGAGTAGAGTACATGTCTACCTGAGTCTTAGTTTCTCCATATTTAGAGGGGGAAATATCATTGTTGGTAATACCTAACGTCACGGAGTTGTTGAGTCTGACTCTTCATGATGCCATTTTTGACTTTCTAAGCAAAGATATCAGAGTAGCTTGTCATTTTCTTCCCTAGCTCACTTTACAAATGAGAAAACTGAGGCAAACAAAATTAAGTGATTGGCTCAGGAACACACAGCTATAAGTCTGAGGCCAGATTTGAACTCAGGAAGATGAAGCTTTCTGACTCCAAGATTTGGCACTCTATCTACTGAGTCACCTAGCTGCCCTCTAAAATTACCTTCCATCTACTCTGTATGTAACCTATATCCTCAGCTATGTGTATGTTATCTCTTACATTAAAATGGAAGCTTCACAGATTGTAAGATTGTGCTTTTGCCCTCCTTCATATCCCCAACCCTGATTGACTGACCCAGAGTAGATGCTCAATGCATCCTTTTTTAATGAGTCCAAGAAAAAAAGAAAAAAAGAATCAAATTTTAAAAAAATAAATAGAAAACCTAGAAAGTAGATTCATTTATATGGCAAAAGCTTAAATTTTTTTTAAAAGAGAGAGAATTGATGTGAACATAGCAAACACACAGACCTGTAAATCAAGCTGTTGTAAAAGCCAAGTGGAGAAGCAGCTTTGTTTCCCTGCAGAAACACATAAAGTGACCATAATTCAGATGGTGGGAAGGGGGGGATGCCTTACAGTAACTCGGTCGCTGCACCCCCCTCGCTCAAGATTCCTGGCATCTCGTAACTCAATTTGACCATTCTATTAGCATTCTTTCTTGGAAAACAGATAATCATTCCAGCTAAGTGAGATACAAGAAGGGAAACAGAGCTCTGAACCCGATTAAGTGGACATAGAGAACACCACTGCAGCAAGGAGCTCACCCAACCAAATCTTTTCTTTTCTAGGATTCCCATCCTGTAGGGAAGAAGAAAAGACCTATGTAGGGAGGGATGAGCAGGGAAGACAGAAGGAAATAGGGCCATCTGTGAATCCATTCATCTTATTTCTACCTTTTCCTCTTCAGGGGTCCTTCTATTTGGGGCCAGGGGCTAATACCTGGGGAGTGTAACAACAGTCAGAACTTTGAAATAGTCACTGAAGCTCCTTCACTGGATATAAAAGTGGAGACTCAGTGTGCAAAAAAGCAGTTGCCAATGATGACAATGATGATGATGATGATGATGATGATGATGATGATGATGATGATGATGATAATTATCTGTCACTGAAGTTTTCCTCCACTACCACATCTTGGCATAGAAAAGATGCTAGGTTCTGGAAAACTATATGAGTAGAGTACATGTCTACCTGAGTCTTAGTTTCTCCATATTTAGAGGGGGAAATATCATTGTTGGTAATACCTAACCTCACGGAGTTGTTAAGATCACTTATACCAAATGTAAAATATTATATAAATGTCAACTACAAGTAATAATCATGATATAATAATTAATAACAAGTAGTATTTATATAGAAATCTAAATTTGTAATACATTTTACAAATATTATCTCATTTGATCCTCATAACAAACCTGAAAAGTAGGTTCTATCCCTTCATTTTACAGATGAGGAAACTGAGCCATAGAACAGTTAAGTGACTTGCCCAAGGATACACAGTTAAGGAGTGTCTGAGGCAAGATTTAATAATTAATCTTCCTAATTCTGGTCTTGAGCTCCATCTCTTTGTCCTTGATAACAATAATAATATAAACAACAGTGATAATAGTTGAGATAGTAGTAGTGGTGGTAGTGGTGGTGGTAGTGGCAGTGGTGATGGTGGTGGACTAGTGATAGTGGTGGTAGTAGAATAGCAGTAGTAAGGGGATAATGGTGATAGTAGTAGTAGTGGTAGTAGTAGTAGTAGTAGTAGTAGTAGTAGTAGTAGTAGTAGTAGTAGTAGTAATAAGTAACATTTATGTAATGTTTTGGGGTATGCAAAGCACTTTGCATAAACTAACTCATTTGATCCTTCCGACAACCATACAACAACCATACCAAATTTATTACCATGTTTAGAAGCTAAAGAAACTGAGACTCAGAAAAGATGAGTGACTTGCCAGGGTAACTCAGGTAATAAATACCTAAGTTAGGATTCAGATTCAAGGCTAAAAGTTTAAGGTCTTTATTAAAAAATGTTTTCACCATACAGGCTGAACATAAAAGAACCAAGGGTAAAAACATGGTGAAAGAAAAGGAAGGGGCTAATGGAGAAAGAGGGGCTGTCAAAACAGGGACAACAAGAAAAGGATATAGTCAAAGAGGTTGCAGGTGTCCTGGGGAAACCATTGGGTGAAATGATCTTCAGTCCACAGAATGAGGAAGAAAGGGAGCAAGAAACAATACCCCCAAGGGACTGTCCTTGGACAGGGGATATATCAGCTCCACCCACCTCTCCGTCGTTCATCCCTAGTTGAGGGTAGGTTGGGTTCCTGTGCCCTCCATAGTGAGGATAACTGTATAACACACAGGAAATCATGGGTTTTCCAGAGAGGGAGTAGGCTCTCAGCAGCACTGGGTTGACTGCCCATCTCTGGTGACCTTGTTCAAGAACCACTAAGGCTTGGCTGGTGAATCAAGGGAGCCAGGCTAATAGAGGGTACTGAAATCTCTAGAAAAGGCAGAAAAGGGTTTAGAGCAAGGACAAAAATTCAATGAAGGACAAAAATTCAATGAAGGACTCTGCAGATCTCATAGAGAACAAAAAGCAGAGAGGTTGAGTTTTGGTTTGTTGTTGTTGTTGGGATTTTTTTTTTTCCTAACAACCATGCTAATGAAATCACAGATCCTTAGAGAATACTTCAAGTATTGAAATCATAATAATGATAATAAAGATAAATAACGGGTGTTTAAATAGTTCTTTCTAGCTTACAAGATGCTTTACATCCATCAGAGATACACCCACGATCTCAATTTCCTCATCTTTTATTCCTCCTCTACCCTCCAAATGCTAAAACCACCATCACTCTCTCCAAAGTGTTTCTGCCACAGCTGAAGTCTTTTTCTAGGTCTTCATTCTCTAACATATCCTAACTGGAGCTTATTTGTAGATACTTGTTTGCATGTTGTCTCCCCCATTAGACTGGGAGTTCCTTGAGGGGCAGGACTATATTTTCCCCTTTCTTATATCCCCAAAATAGTGCCTAGCATACAGTAGGTGCTTAATAAATGTTTATAAGCCATCTGATTGATTCACCTATCATGTTTTACAATGATTTAAAGTGACATTTAATCAAACCTTAAGATAACAGAGCTGGAAAGAATCAAATAAAGATTCTCCATATTTGTTCATTCATTCAAACAAATATTAAGTGTTGTCAGGTGGCAAGCATTGTGCTAGGTATTTGAGAAAGAAAGAGAGAAATGACACAGTCTTTCCATCAAGGAGCTTACATTCTTTTAAGGGAAAACAATCTGAACACCAAAAATTAAATACAAAATATATACAAAATCATTTTTAAAAAGCAATTTTTGGAGGCGGGGGTGAGAAGGGTCTGGCCAATGAGAAGATAATGATAGGCTTCCTATTGAGTTCACTCAACACTTGAGCCACCCCTTAAAAAATACAAGGAGGAAATGATAGAGAAGTAAATTCCAGGCTTCAAGGACAGACTGTGTAGAGATATAGAGACAGGAGATATTATGGCATGTGTAGGGAACCACAAGTGGGACAAGTAGATACAGTATAGTAAGTGAATAAAGTGATTACCGTGCAATAAGACTGGAAATAAGACTAGAGGTAGGTTCTAAAGGACCTTAAATATCAAACAAAATAGTTTCTATTTTATCCTAGAGGTAAGGGCAGATAGGCAGCGTAGTGAATAGAGCTCTGGGTCTAGAATCAGGAAAAACTGAGTTCAAATATAGCCTCAGATACTACCTGCCTCAATTCTTCAACGTAAAATGTGGGTACACTGAAGAAGGAAATGACAAACCACCCCCAGGATCTTGGCCAAGAAAATCCCATGGACGAGACCATGAGTTCATAACTTGTCAACACAACTGAATGACTAAATAACAGACAACTTTTTATTGAGGAACGGGTGACACACTAAGACCTTATACATTAGGAATATCAATTTGGTAGTTGAGCATAGATTTCAGAAGGAAGGGACTAGAAACTGGTAACAATGAAAAGGCCATTATTGGGGTAATAAATACACCTATATTAAGGTGATGATCATTTGAATGGAGAGAAGGGATGAATGCAAGAAACACTGAGGAAGTAAGATCAACAAGATATGGGGGGCAGCTAGGTGGTGCAGTGGATAGAGCACTAGCTCTGGAGTCAGGAGTACCTGAGTTCAGATCCAGCTGCAGACACTTAATAATTACCTAGTTGTGTGGCCTTGGGCAAGCCACTTAACCCCATTGCCTTGCAAAAACCTAAACAAAAAACAAGATATGGGAATTGATTACAAAAGGGGGCAAGGTGGGACAAGCAGTGAATGAGAAGGAGTAAGAATAACTCCAAGATTAGGAATCTAGGTAACTAGAAAGATCTTTGATAGCAATTGGGAAGTTAGAGGAAAGAAGATGGTTTGGTGAGAAAAAAGCAGTGGGTTCTTGTTTTGGACACATGGACATGGTGAGTTTAAGGTACCAATGGGACATCCAATGTGAAATGTCCAAAGGCAGAATGTGATAAGATAGATAGATCTAGGAGTCATCTTCACAGAGATAATAGTAGAACCCATGGGACTGATAAGATTCAGCAATGGGGGGGGGGGGGGGAAGAAAACTCAGCACAAAGCCCTGATGATACCCAAAGATAGAAATAAAGTTGTTTTTCTTGGCTTTAGAGGGTCAGAACTATAAGTTACTAGTGAAAAGTGCTGAGAAGTTGATTCTAGCTTAATTATGGCTAGTAATTTTTCTAAAAACTTAAAGCAACGTACTCCTGGAATGGGATATCTTAAAAAGCATTGGGCTACAGGTGAGAGATCAAACTCCTTTGGTGGAGAGACCTTCCACAAAGGGAGGGAGAGAGGGGAAGAAAGGAGCAGAAGAATTTTAACCAGAGTAACTTAACAGTCACAGTCCTGACCACCAGGAGTCCTAAAAAGTCCAGAAAACGCCCTGTCCTCCTCGTCAAACAAGAAGAGCTTTTGGTGCCATACACAGGGGCCTGTATTTTATCCTAAAGCTAAGGTAAGTTCATGATCATGAAGTGAGAATCAATGGAGAGATGTGGAAGCAGAAAACAGCTGTAGAATAGTCATGTGACCAGGATGAGACCTCATAGGAAGTTCCAAATGGGCCTTAGTATTTATTTGTAGTGTCCAAGGAACTAAAAGAAGCCCCCCCAAGAAATGTTGGAAGGACAGGAACAAGTGTTGTGTAGGAGAAACAGGTGCAGACGAGTTGTGTTACTTAGAGCATTGTAAACATGGACAGGGCAGAGAGTTCCAGAACAGTACAGAAGATGAAAGGAAGGCCAAGCTGTTTTTCCAATGAATTTAAAAGCAACATTTATTTTTTAAAAATTTGAAAAAAGTGACATTTCTATAAAAACAATATGACCTGACAGACACTTATTAGTTGTGAGAGCTTGGACAAATCACTTGACCCCTGTGTGCCTCAGTTTCTCCATATGTTAAATGGGTTTACCTACCCAAACTACCTCCCAAGGCTGTTGAGACAATAATTGTAAATAGCTTACAGCACATTGCCTGACAAATATAAATATATTAATATATAATTAATTGATATATTAATATAAATTAATATGTTAATATATAATTAATATATAAATGTTAGATATTATTGACTACTTTTATTAACTCTTAATTATTCTTAGTTATCAAACCCATCTGCTACAGACTCTGTCCCACAATACTGTGTTAGCCTGCTTTTAGTTACTATATGTTTTTCACATGACATTTCTTTCTCTAAAAATCATAATTCATAGGATCAAAGATTTCAAGTTTAAGAGGGAGTTTGGAGGTCATTTTGCCCAAATCCTTGTTTTATAGGTTAGGCAACTAAGACCCACAGAGGTTAAATGACTTGACAGATGATACTGCATGGGTGATAAGTAGTGGAGCTGGGATTGGAACCCAGCACTTCTAATGGTATATAATAAAATGATATGCCATTTGTAAAGTTCTTGGCAAATCTTAAGGTGCTATATAAATGCTAGCTATTATTGTTATTATTATTATTGCTAACCAGTGCTCTTTCCACTGAACTACCTCTAACAATTATCTGCCAAGGAGTAAGTGGGACTTAGCAATTTTAAGAGTTCCATATGGTGGCTACTAACGATGCATTGGCAGAAAAAGACAATGCATTATAAGGTCAAGTTGAGAATGTTAGACTTGGAGACCAGAGACCTGGCTGAGAATCCCAACTCTGATAATGGTGGAACCTTAGAGAAATTACTTTCTTGAGGCCTCAGTTTCTCATCCTGTAAAATAAGACTTATATTACCTACTTCATACTGGTGCCATGAGAAAAACACTTTGGAAACAAAACTTAAGGTATGATTTAAATATAAAAAAAAAATTGAAACAATCTCTCCCCTCAAAGAGCTTACATTCTATTCCAGATGTGATCTGATTACAGCAGAATAAAACAAAAATGTCATCACTCTCATTCTGTAAATTCAACTTTTGTCAAGGTAATATCAGATGTTTTGGCAGATAAATCCCAAAGTGAATTTATATTGAGTTTGAACACGTAAAAACCCAAGTCTTTTTCATAAGAACTTTGATGAGTTTGTATCATCTCTCTCCAGTGCTGGCCTCCTCCCATCGGTGAGTTCCTTCCAGGTGTCTCCATTTTGGAGACAGGCCCAGATCAACCCTATTCCATTTCCCTTCCAGACTATGCCATCATGATTCAGCTATCTTCTCTCCTGATAACTTCCTTTAAGGTCTGAAGTCTTATAAGCCTGGAACAACCCTCCTCCTTGCCTCCTTCTCCAATGGTGATTTCCTTCTGGAGACTATCATTTTGGAGAGGGGCTTGAGCTGGACATCTTTCAAACTGTTCCTAATGTGCTTCTGTCTCTCCCAAAGCTCACCATCAAGTCCTTTCTCCTCCTCACCTCCCTTTTTCAGCTCCCTTTTGCAAGTTGTCTTCTCCCATTAGAATGGAAGTTCCTTGAGGACAGAGATTCACCTTTTGCCTATATTTGAATCCCCAATGCTTGGCACATAGAAAGCCCTTAATAAATGTTTGTGACCTGTTTGCTTATAGAAATGAGCATTATTGAAAGACTTAAGAACACTAATCAATGAATGGACCAACATGATTCCTGGCAGAGAAGTGATGAACTAAATATGCTGATTGAGACACTGCCAATGAAAAGATTGGTTTTGCTGCATGATGCCTTATTTCTTCCCCCTCAGGGGGAAGGAAAGAGGGAGAGTGGAGAAAAATGCTTATTAATCAAAAAATAAAATTTAATTTTAAAAAGTTGAGTATTGGAGCAGCTAGGTGGCACAGTGGATAGAGCACCGGCCCTGGAGTCAGGAGTACCTGAGTTCAAATCCGGCCTCAGACACATAATAATTACCTAGCTGTGTGGCCTTGGGCAAGCCACTTAACCCCATTGCCTTGCAAAAAAAAAAATAAATAAAGTTGAGTATTAAAATATACTCTGATCCAAAAATAAATGAATCAGTATAATAATGCTTCTATAGAACTATAAGATTTGTGTGTGTGTGTGTGTGTGTGTGTGTGTGTGTGTATATATGTATATATATGTGTGTGTATATATATATATATATATATATATAATTTCATTTGATCCTCCCAACTCTATAAGGAAGATGTTATTATCTCCATTTTATAGATCAATCAGTAAACTTTTAATAAGCACTTACTATGTGTTAAGCACTGGGGATACAAAAAAAAGATGCAAAATTCAGTCCTCAAGGAGCCTACAATCTTATGGGAAGACAACATGCAAACAAATGACATAAAGGTGCCTATTATGGCACTGATGTTAGCTATAATAATTATTTTTTTTAGGTTTTGCAAGACAATGGGGTTAAGTGGCTTGCCCAAGGCCACACAGCTAGGTAAATGTCTGAAGCCACATTTGAACTCAGGTACTCCTGACTCCAGGGCCGGTGCTCTAGCCACTGTGACACCTAGCTTCCCCTATAATAATTATTATTAATATTATATACAAGGAAGTCATATTCCTTACTCTCAGTGATCAAAAGAAGAAGAGGGGGAAAGAACTAGCAATTATTCAGAGCTTTTAAATTTGGACACCCCTTTCTCTATGTGCTCTCATCTTAGCCTCATGGTCAACCTGTGAGTTTTACTATTTTAAAGAAAAACTGGAATTCAGAGAACTCAGAAGTGATTTGTCTATGGCTAAAAGTGGAGGAGAGATCAGAGGTAGGATTCATAACCAGATCTTCTAACTCTTAAGTCCAGGAATTGCCAATCACACAAACTCTCTACTGCCTCTTTAGCTAAGATCTTTGGAAGTTTCTCTGGATTAATCATTTTTTTTTCCTCTTCTCACTCTTTTTATTTAATAGAATTTTTTTTCCATCATATGGACTGACTCTCTGGGAGAGTAAATGGAGATAATTAGGCAATGTAGAAACAAAAGATATTAATCAAAATTAATTTTTAAAAAAAGAACAAGGCCTTACAGAAATCTGACCATTGAGAATTCTCAAAAAAAAAAAAAATCACAAGATACTTGATTATTCCTTTCTGTCATGAGGGGGTTGGAAGGGCAGACAGTGCAATGAACTCTATTTCTGAGTTCATGAGGATAGCCAGGCACCAATCTTTCTTTCAATACTGTCTTATTAATTCATATTCCTCTTAATTCTCCTCACACTCTCTGTATTTCTCTATCTTTTCCAGGACCTAACATTTCATGTTTCATCTTGGTGCCTTTGTCCCCCAGACCTAGAATGGTCTCCCTCATTATTTCCCATTGCCTCTTAGAATCCCTAATTTCATCACCTCAGATACCATCTCCTACATCAAGCTTTTCCTGATCCCCTGACCTATTAGTACTCATCTTCTTCTCCAAATTTCTTATACCCTAGTCTTGGAATTCATACACTGGAAGAACTTTCCTCCTCAGTGACTCTTCCTCGGATTGATAGCTCCTCCCTGAGCCTCTATTTGAGAAGGGACCCCAAATCAGCCATGTCCCATTCCTCTCCAGGCTGCCCTCCTGACTCTCTACCATCCTCTTCAGGGTTCATATTATAAATTGTGTTCCTCCATCAGAAGATAAACTCCCTGAGGGCAGGAATTATCTTTCTCTCTACTTTTGTTTATATTCCCCATAGTATCTCTAGTACATAGAAACAGCTTAATAAAATGCTCATTGGAGGCAGTTAGGTGGCTCAATGGATAGAGCACCAACCCTGGAGTCAGGAGGACCTGAATTCAAATCTGACCTCAGACACTTAATAATTGCCTAGCTGTGTGACCTTGGGCAAGTCACTTAACCCCATTGCCTTAAATAATTTTTTTTAAAAAGTAAAATGTTCATTGACTGATTAATCCAGCATGAAGTTTTTACTTACTTATCCTTGTGGATATTATTATACTCTAGTAGAATGTATGCTCTTTGAGGGTTAAGGACTGTTATTTTTGTCTTTGTAGATACAAAGACAAAAATAACAGAGCAGTGCCTCCCAGAGGGCCTGGTTCTTAGTAGGAAGAGTTTAATAAATGCTTGCTGAATTAAAAGCTATTGAATTCTAGATACACTAAGCTCCCAAGTTAAGAAGAGACAGTATGGTACCATAGACATAGGGCTTACCTCCACATCAGGAAGAGCTGGATTCAAATCCAACTTTCGCCACAAATTGGCTGCATGACTCTGGGCTAGTCACCTAACCTTTCAATGCCAAATGCAGCTCTAAGATCCTATGCTGCAAGAAAAATACCAGTTTCCATTGATAGAGCAAGTTTCCTCCTTGGGAATTCCCCTATAAAATGAAACCACATCTGAACTTAATTTTTTTTTATTTTAAAGAGTAAAGGAAGGATACAGAATCACCTTCCATAGCTCATCAAAGTCACCCTAATTGAACCAAGGAGCAAGGACTGATGCTGATGACTACCATCAGCCCCCTGCCAAGGAATGCAATCCTGCAGGCCCCAGATCCCTTTGGTTTTCCTCCCAGGCAGCATTTCTTCTTCCCACCTGTGTCGTTTTCTCTCTTCGGGTCTCCACTTTCAAGACTCACATGTGGCTTCTCTGGATGAGGCTGCCTCGTGGCAAGAGTTTTCTATATCTGGAAATCTGGCAGGAAGCAAGCTTTTAGACCAAGCAGGAAGCTGAAGCGGACTCTGGGATGACCCTAGGCAAAGTCAGGTGCATTGCTGAAAGATGTTCAACCCCTTTTCCCTCTCTTTCCTCCTCCCCTTGCCTATCACATTCCCACAGTTATCAGAATCAATAGAAAAGGGTGTGGGATTTTGAGTCAGCAGACCTCGGTTTGAGGCTCAGCTCAGCTCAGCTCCTTGCTACAGAGATGATATTGGACAAGTCATTGCTCTGGCCATGGTTTTTCCTCTTTCTGTTAAAAGGGTATGAACTGGGCTACTTTAAGGTGACTCCTATATCCAAATTTATTAGATTATGGGTACTTGCTCCACCAATGCAAATCTCAACCCGTCATGCCTTAAAGGACGCTCTTCATGAATTTCTATGGCCAAAAAAATTCATCACTGAATGTCGGAGCTTTGAGTGATGAACTCCTTCCAAAGAAACTAGTGTTATCCTCTTTGGACAGTTTTCAGCTCCAGAATGAATGAATGAATGAATGAATGAGCAAGCCATACTAGGTGTTAGGGATATAGGTACAAAAATGAAATAGCCCCTGCCCTCAATTACATTCTAATGGAAGATACAATAAAGAAAAGGAAGTGATGGTCAAGGAGAGGAGCTTTGCTCTGGGGTGTCCTAAGAAGGGTAAACTAAGTCATAGGACAGACAACTGTCATGCCCTTTCCAGGAGTGATGGTTATATTTATCTGTTCCTGCTCCCAGAGCAAGAGATGGAATGATGGGCAGGAAGGAGGGAGGAAGAGAGCTTGTTGGGCAAGTAGTAATGGGTCTGCACTGGACAGGTAGGCTAATTGATAACTGGATGTGTTTTTTCTGTCATTGCAGAGAGGCCACAAGGTCAAAAAGCTAGAAATTTGGTCTTGAAGCTAGGTTCAAGTCCCACCTTAGATACATGATCCTGGGCAAATTGCTTAACTTTTCAGTGTTATAGACCAGTGATGTCAAATTCAAACAGAACTGGATCCCTGAAGGTAACATATAGACTCAGAAAATCACAAATTATAATTTATTTATTGCATTTTGATTTATCTTGTTCTGTATTTCCCAATTACATTTTAGTCTGGTTTGGGCCCACTCAGGAATGGTTGTGGGTCAAATGTGGCAGCATTACAAACACACTGCCTGGCAAATCTAGGTCTTCCCACATACTGCTTAGGCGTTCTTCCCTACCTGCAGAGTTCTAATGTGATAGCAGTATTTGAGGAGCTAATATGTGAAAGTCCTGCTTGGTCCCAGAGGAGAAAAGTCAGGAAAATGGGTGAAAGCTTCAGGGAGACAAATTTCAGGCTAGATATAGACAAAAATTTCCCCCAAATGAAAGTTGTTTGAAATCTTGATGTGTTTTTTCAGGAGGCAATGGATCTTCAGTCATTGGAGGCTGTAGATGGGGATTCCTGTGAAGTCAAATAGTCAAGGAGCATTTACTAAGAATCTGCTGTGTTGGACAATGTACTAAGTTCTAGAGATACAAAGAAGGTAAAAGATAAACCCTGTCCTCAAGGAGTTTACCATCTACTGAGGAAATATCATGTACATGTATTAAGATGTTATGGAAGTAAAAATATTAGAACTTGACAAATGATTAAATAAGAGGAGGGGAAGGTGAGAGAGTAAGTAGTAAGCACATATAAATTTAAAACTAGACTGAGGCAACTAGGTGTTGCAGTAGAGAGCACTGGCCCCACAGTCAGAGGACCTGAGTTCAGATCTGACCTCAGCACTTATTAGCTGTATAACCCTAGGCAAATCACTTAATCCCAATTGCCTCACCCCCCCAAAAAAAAAACTGGACAGTCTCAGAGGTCCTTTCAATTCAAAGATGCTGCCAAGACTAAAAAGTCCCTATATGAAAAAAAAAGGCAGGGGGAGGGAGTAAGGGGTATTAGGGCTGATAGAAATGGAGTAAAAAAGGCTGTCCCTATCTCTATTATTTAATAAACACTTGTGGATTTAACTTGTGACTGGTGGAAAGTGATGCTTGTATGGGAGGTGTGGGATGTGCTAAGAACATTACAGATTTGTTTACTTCTCTGTAAAATGAAAGGGTCAGGCTTCCAGCTCTTGATCTCTGCTCTTCTCTAAATGAGAGGTGGCTTCCTGTCCTCTATGAAGAATGTCCAGGTAGCATGAGCCTTTTCTATATCATTGCCCAAAGTAACATCCCTGACAGCTGTGGCTGCCTGTCCTTCTACAAGATGCAGGATGTCACTGCTGGTGGTCAGAGATTTGACTTAAAGAGCACCAATCTAGCATGATTCCACAAGAGGAATCAGAGACAAGACAGGAAGAGGACTCTGCCACCATAGAGAAGAAGGCAGAGAGAATACTTCCATCCAGATCTTACTCTGTCATTTTACTATCTGGGTATTCAATCACTAGGTCTCTCTGAACCTCTCTCTCCATCTTTAAAATACAGATATTAATAATCCTTGCCCTGCCTACCTTGCCTCCAGCAATAAACATTTAAGCATCTACTATGTTCCAGATACTATATTAAGAAGTCAAGAAACAGTAACTTATACTTATGAGTTTCTTCCTATTTTCCCACATTTACACACCTCATGGCTACTCTGGTCCCTGCACAGGGCAAGGGAGGTGGTATACTAGAATAAACATGAAAAATTTGGGGTTCAAATCCTGCCCCAATGTTCATTACCTGAAGTGACCTTGGGCAAGTCATAAAAGCTCCATGGGCTTCAGCTTCCTCATCTTAAAAATTATAAGATTGGTCTTGATGGTCAGTTCTAGATCTAGGGTCCTATGACCTAGCACTTACTACTTGGGTGACCTTGGGTAAATCACTCATTGAGTCTCACTTTCCTTCCTTGTAAAATAAAGAATTTGGACTAAGTTATTTCTAAGTTAAGGTCCCTTCCAACTCTCTCCAAGTCAATGAACCTAGAAACCTCCACCTTCATCAACAAACTACTTCTAAAAGTTCCTTAAAATTTGCCCCACCATGAAAGCATCTGGAAAGGAGGGTTGGCAATCTGAGCTGTAAAATCACTGGAAAACACACATGTTTTGGAAAAATACACATACACTGAAATGAATACACATCTGCCCAATGAACCAGAGAAATATAAAGTTCCTGATATGGATTTTTTAAGCCTTCATTAAACCTGTTTCCAAATGCTTTTAATTAATTGAAAAATAAATCAGAAAGTGCTAAAACTAACAAGAGACAGCCAGGATGAAGCTTCTCAGTTGGCCCTGGAGCTCAGTGACCTGGTCCAGCTGGCCGCAGCTTAAGACTCCTTGTTTTTCTCATTCCATAACCAACCAGAGCTGAAGCTTCTACTATTTGGTATTCGAGTGGCATTAGGATTCAGTTGGGCTTTTTTCAGGAAGGAGTACAGTATGTCTTCATTGGCACTACAGCAGGCTCATAAATTAAGAT
This sequence comes from Macrotis lagotis, assembly GCF_037893015.1. Classification (NCBI taxonomy): domain Eukaryota; kingdom Metazoa; phylum Chordata; class Mammalia; order Peramelemorphia; family Peramelidae; genus Macrotis; species Macrotis lagotis. The sequence goes on from NC_133658.1 coordinate 887,654,092, forward strand.
AAAAAGCTGGTTTGATGTAGACAAGAATGCATTTTGGACCAGGGGAGAGTAGCAGGCAGAAGCAGTACCCACACTGGTGTGGGCTCCTAACACCTCCTAAGACCAATAAGTTTTCCCTCCCTTCTTTGTGTAGGCTCCATGCAGTACCCACCACCCCAAGGTAGGAGCCCTGGCCCAATTTAGAGCCACTAGCATGCACACGCGCGCGCGCACACACACACACACACACACACACACTACCTCAAAGAGAAGAATTGACAGAGTACTGCCACATCTCTCCATCACCCACCTGCTTACAGAAGATCTTTGACAATCAGACAGACATTCATCTATTTGGGATAATTTAGGTTCAGTCTTGTCTTGTTTACAAGTCAAAAATGAGATGAGATGGTAATGAGAATAAATTAACATTTATATAACACTATAAGGTTATAACTTAACAGATATTATTTCATTTGATTCTTACAACTCTGTAAGGTAAGAGCTATTATGCCCATTTTTCAGATGAAAACATTGAGAGAGGTTAAATCATTTGCCCCCAAAAACACAGTTAGTATATGTCTATGGCAGCATTCAAACTAAAGCCTTATTGATTCCAGTTCAAGGGCTCTATCCTCTAGGCAACCTAGATTCCTCTTAAGAGACCACTTGAGATGGTCTTTGGGGGTTGTTCTAGTCATAGGTCTTTCTAGCTATAATATTTCCAGCACTTTGTAACCTTAGGCAGGTCACTAATGTTACTTAACCTCTTTGGGACTCAATTTCCACCACTGTCAAATAAGAGATTTGAACTAAATCCTCTGTGGGGTCCCTTTGAGCTCTTCTAGGATTCTAGAGATGGGTGTAATATTTGAGTCCACTCCATTTAAAAGCATCTATTAAGCACCTACTGAATGCTTAATCTCATATTGGCCCTAATTGGTGGATACCAAAGACAGAGAAAACATTATCTCTGCCCTCAAGGAGCTGAGGGAGGGCCAAATATATGAGAACCAAGAAAGTCATAGTGTCTCCATGGTATCTACCTAGAAAGAGACCTGGTATTCTTGTCTTCTGTCTCCATTAGGCCATATTTGGAACACATTCTCAACACCTCGTTTTTGAAAGGATGGTGGTGAATTGGGTCCAAAGGAGGAAAAGCAGAAAGTTTAGAGTACTAGAGACCACTCCCTACTGAGATCACTTGAAGAACTTTGGGGAAGATGTAATGGCTAGTTTCAAGTATTTAAAGGTCTGATGGGAAGAAAGATTAGATTAGATCAGCTTGGCCCCAGAGGAGAGAACCAGGAGCAATGGATGAGAATTACAAAGAAACAAATTAAGGTATTAATCAAGGAAAAACTTCCTAACCATCACAGAGGTGTACAAAAAATTCAATGGACCAACTGGAGAATTAGCAGTTTCAAGTGTTGACTTGATAACCAACTATCCTCAGATGCTTTGGATGGAATTCTCCAGTGAGAATACCATCATCTGGTATTTGGTGGGGAAAGTCATAGTCAGAAGACCTGGTTTTGGATCCTAGTTCTTCCATTTCAATGTCCTTGGGCAAGTCTCTCCATCTCACTCAATCCTAATTTCTTCATCTGTAAAACAGAGGCAGAAATAGTACCAACCTTCTAGGATTGTTGTGAGGGCTATATATATATATATATATATAGCCCTTTGCAAACCTTAGAGCACTAGATAAATGCTAGCTATTATTGGTTTTATTAACTCCCAACCAGGGGTCTTTCCCCTGCATCACTCAGTCTGAGTAAAAAGAATCTCAATTTAATTTGTAAAAACAGAGACTCTGTCAGTCCTTTGTTCTCTAATTGTTGTGTTCTAAGGACCTTCTGAATCTCATAATCTGGCCCATCCAAACCAGATACTCTTTCCATAGGGTCTAGGAGCAAAAAAAACCCTTAGAATTCATCTCATCCAAATCCTTGTAATGGCGGGGGAGGGGAGGGGAAAGTGACAATGAATGGACTAAATGACCTGGAAATTCTTCTCAGCTCTGGACCTTTGATATCCTCAGGTCCTTTCCTTCTCTCCAATTCTTCAAGTAACAGACACAAACTAATATGTTTTTTGTTGTTTTAGGTTTGTTTTGGAGGTCATAACTAGGAAGAGTCTGAGGCTATATTTGAACTCATGTCTTCCAGACTCTAGTGCCAGTGCTCTATCCACTGCACCGCCTAGTTGCCCTGATACAAACCAATAAGAATTACTTAGTGGATCCAGAAAAAAAGGAGAGTTAGGAGTCAGATTGTGGTCAAGACCCCCTAGTCAAAGGGGGTCCTTAGAGAAGGTAGATTTTGGATCTGGTCATGAAGGACACATCAGGCAGAGCCTGGCTGAGCAGAGAAAATGGAAGGTGCTTCAGGCAGGCATAGGATGGCTCCATCAGCAGCTACATATGAATGACCTTCAAGAAACAAGAAACCTGCAGGCTTGGCTCTATGGAAGAGAAAATTGATGAGGTTTGAAGGTAGAGAGGCCCCACTTGGTGGTGGGCCTTGGATTCTGGGCGGAGGAGTTGGAACTGTTATGACAGGTGGTAGGAAATCACTGTAGGTGTCTGAGCAGGGGAGTGACATGAGGAAAACAGAATATGAGGGAAATTATTTTGGCATTTCTGAGTAGGAGAGCTCGAGAGACAGGAAAATTGAAATCAGGGAATCAGAAAGACTGGAAAGGAAGAGGACCTGGGTCAAGGAAGAAGATAGTGGAGCTAAAGATAGAGTACTTTATGATTCCATTTAGTGGACCTACTGTGTGCAGAAATACAGTGCTAAGCAGCTGGAGATGCAAATCAAAACAAAAAAAAAGAGCAGTCCCTGAATTCTAGCAGTTTCTATTCTGTTGCTAAAGAAAAATCTATCTTCTTTCTAAAGATACAGAAAGCCAAATACTGAAAAGACACTCAGTAAATAATTACAAATAGGATTGGGGAATCTTCCAAATTTGTGGGGTAGGGGGCAACTAGGTGACACAGTGGATATAGCACTGGCCCAGGAGTCAGGAGGACCTGAGTTCAAATTTGACCTCAGATACTTAATAATTGCCTAGATGTGTGACCTTGGGCTTAATCCCATGGCCTAAAAAAGAAAAATTGGGGGAGGGGGTAAAATGAACATCTAACAGGAATCTGCGACGAATGTACAACATGAGGAAGAAGCAGCATCTCCTCCACCTGAAAACCTAATTCTCCCTGACAGTCAGGTCTGTTTGTTCAATAGAGTTTGGAAACCATAAGACCTACTAAAGTCACTGTGGTGTCCCACAAAGAGCCCTTAGCAGAGGCTGAAAGCCAGGACACCTGGATCCTCTCATGACTTTGACACTTTCCCTGTGATTCTTCAAGCTCTGATACTGTGACCTAAAGGGCCATCAAAATCATTCACTCTATGTCCCTAAAATCTTAGATTTGGGCTGGAAAAGGGAGCTTAATAGGTCATCCAATGAAACTCCTTCTGTCTATAGATGAGGAAATTTCAGTCCTGAAAAGAGATGAAACTTGCCCAGAATCATACCACTAAGAAAAAGACTCAGGACTCTACCCAATGAACCCCATTTTCTAAAGTTCATCCCATCCCTTCCCATCCTCAGGTCTGAATTTCTAGGTTCTAATCATCCTCTTAATCTAAGGTTCATCTCATCTCTGAGATTCTCTGTTCTAAGAACTCTTCCAGTTCTGACATTCTGGGTTCTAAGATCCCTGCCAAGTCTGAATTCTAGGTTCTAAGGACCTCCTCTTAACTCTGACATTCTGTCAGAGATCTTCCCAGCTCCAACATTCCCTGTTCTGAGGCTGCTCCTATCTCTGACATTCTCTATTCTGAAGGCCCTCCCAGCTCTGTCATCCTTTATTCTAAGGCCCTCCCAGCTCTGACATTCCGTGTTCTAAGACTCTTCCCAGCTTTGACATTCCTTGTTCTAAGGGCCCTCTCTGCTCTGACATCCCTATATTCTGTTATAATCCTCCTTCTGAATCTAAGTCTACAACCTCTCCCTCTCCAACTGTGCCCCCTACCCCCTGCAAACAGAGGGCTCTACTCATAAACAAGAAAAAAATATGAATTCTTCTCATCATCATCTCTCAGGGCAATAGAAAGACCAAGGTTATTTTGAAAAGTACTAGGAAATGTTAATTCCCTGGGGCTCTTGATGTAAAGATAGACTAAAATTGAGAGGCGATCGAGGGGCCCGCAGGAGACTGGCAGGAAGAGAGATTCACTTTAATATTTCATTAGTAAGCCATTAGCAAGACAACAGACATTTTCACACTTGGTGACTTCTTGGGAATAATATCTCATTCAGGCACAAATAGGGGACAATGTTCTTGCTTACTCTGGGCCCAATGTTTTAACTGTCCTCAAGCAGCCACTTGGAAAGAGCTTGACCTTCAGGGGTAGAAATATTGAAACTGATGAACTGGGAGGGCAGGGATCCCCAGAGAGCGTTGTGTCTGTCTCTGTCTCTGTCTGTCTTCTCTCTCTCCCTCTCCCTCTGCCTTTCTGTCTCTCTCTGTCCCTCTGTGTGTGTGTGTCTCTCTATGTGTGTGTGTCCCTCTGTCTCTCTCTGTGTCTGTCTGTCTCTATCTCCTCTGTCTCTGTCTCTGTGTGTCTCTGTCTCTCTGTCTCTCTGTCTCTCTCTGTCTCTTTGTCTCTCTTTCCCCTCTCCCTCCATGTGTTCATGTAAGGATCAGGAGCCAATCAGCTCAGTTACAAAATTAGAAACAATGAGTTTTGGGGCAGTGAGGTGGCACAGTGAATAGTGCACCAACCCTGGACTCAGGAAGTCCTGAGTTCAAATGTGCCCCCAGACACTTACTAATTACCTAGCTGTGTGACCTTGGGCAAGTCACAAAACCTAAAAATGAAAAAAAGAAAGAAACAATGTCCTCACAGCAGCATCCCTTGGGGAAAGGGGTGACAGAGCCACTCTGAAGTCCATCAGAAAGACCTCCAAGTCACAAAGCTTTTGAGAAAGAAGGGACCTGGGAGGCACAAATCCCCTCTTCGACTCAGCCCAAAAAGTATCATCCTACTTGAAGTTTTCAGGGAACTCACTAACTTATGAAATTGCGAATCTAGTAGTTAAGGGCTTTTTTTTTCATTCTATCCACCCTAAATCTACCTCTGTAATTCCTACCCACTTTTCATTCTACTCTTCCAAGGGCAATCCTGGATTGGAGAAGGGGGTAGAGGGGGAGCAAGACACTCCCTCCACAATAGTAGACTACCTCTCCTCTGATGGCTGAAGAACATCCCTGAAAACTGTTAATGGCCAAAAATCTGTCTTTCCTTACAGCCTCCCTGAATTTAGCTAGCTTGGTTATGCACAGAGGTGGTATCTGTTCCCAGGCTGAATTTGGGATTACAATGTTTGGATTTGAGTCTTAGTTTCGCCACATACCACACCTTGAGAAAGGCACTTCCAAATGATAATGTGCTTCTGAGAATATTAGTTTATTAAGCAATTTGTGCCAATTGCCCAACAAATTGGGACCAGTCATTTTCCTCAGCTTAGGGTTGAAGCCTGAATAAAGGGGGAGACAAACTTTTGTACAATTAATCAAATAAGACCAATTAATTAAAAGAACACAATTAACCAGGAAACAGTATTAGGTAATCTGATTTCTAATTGGAGGGTAGATTAGGGACTATCTAGTTTGAAAGGAGAAGGAACAGGTATAATTCCTTGAAATCAGAAAAATCAATGTCCCATTCCTCTCCCCCCCCAACAAATGTTTATAAATAATCAAAGGAATATGGAAACAATAATTGATCAGTATAGGGCCAGTTTTCAGATGACATGTAGCTTGTTTGAGATGTTTATTTGTGATAAAACTCCTTGTACTGATCTTTGGATCTGGCCAGATTTCTGGTCAGAATAACCTAATCCTTGGTTAAAGGCCTCTAAGCAGTAAGGAAAAGATATCCAGCTTCCCATCCATGCAGGTTTAGGTTCAAACAATGAAATAAAGTCTTCTGACAATTCCCACAATTTAATAGTTTTCTGATAGGTCACAAATTGGACTAGACTCATAATTAGACATAAAGGGAACTGAGCTGGTTCCAGAATTGAGGCACCACTTGATGTTCTAACCCCCTCAGTTTCTTTTCTCCATAAAGAGGGTTTGAATTGAGGAAAGGATGAAGTATCTTCTTCCTCTAAATGTGATGTCCTAGACCTACCCAAGCTTGGGTTTTCCGGAATCCAGGATCATCTCCACGTCATAGTGAGGAGAGCTTCTGTGGAGAGTGAACTGGACCTAGAGGCAGGATAGCCTGGGTTTGAATTCTATCTCTGACATTAGTTGTATGGCTATGAACAAGTCATATAACCTGAGTCTCAGTTTTCTCACCCGTAAAATGGGGGGAAATAACAAGAAACATTTATTAATACTTCGAAGCACAAAGCAACATTATCAATACTGAGGATTCAAAGGCAAAATGAAAGACAGATCCTGCCCTCAAGAAGTTTCCATTCTACTTCCTGGAGGCAGAGAAATGAGGAACAGGATTCTGGCATCATAGAATTAGAATTGGAAGATTAGAGTTGAAAGAGACCTCAGAGATCTTCTAGTCCAATAGCCCCAGAAGCTTAAGATGACTTACCCAAGGTCACCAGGGAAGTAAATGGCAGAAGTGGAATTTGAAACCAAGTCCTCTCAATCTAGAACTCTCTCTTTCCACTGAATTAAACTGCCTCTTAAGATGCAAGATAATTTGAAGAAGAGAAAACACTGGCATTTAAGGAAATCTTCCTGCTCTCCCATAGGAGATGCCAGATGAGATGAGCCCTTGAAGAAAGCTAATTAATATCCACAAGACCTACTTCATAGGGTTCTTGTGAAGATCAAATGAGGTAATGTCTCTGTTCTAGTCTACATCTAATGATTTTTACATGATGGAAACAGTCAAACAATTTGTATATTTAAAGCAGCATATAAATGCATTATTATTTTTAAATGAGGTAACATGTAAAAGCACTTGTCAGTATTTTTTGCATTGATCTGGCAGGCTTACCAGGTGTACTTAACCTCTATGCCTCAGTTTCCTCATCATCTTTAATAGCACCTTCCTCTCTGGGTGGTGTGAAGTTCAAATGAGATATAACATTTCATCAGTCTTAAAGTCATTAAGTTCAGGCATTGTTCTAAGCAGTACAGATACAAAGAAAGACCCAGATCCACCCTCAAGGAACTCACAAACTTTTTCCTCACTATTCACCTTAAAATGCTATATGCTGGCTTTTCTTAGCAACACTTAGTCTTGTCTAAATATGGTCATGAAAAAAATTGTACTTCTGGCATTCTGGATAGATTCATGGTTAATCTCTTCCTCCCTGTCTGCCTAATTAGATGAACAAGGATAAAAGACTTGGGCTATTCAGGCTTCCATTGCATCCCTGCCCTTGACAGCTGACCGAGGCCATGTTGGGGCTCAGAATGCTTCCTGGCCCCGAAAGCCTAGCCTCCACTCTGCAGCAGCCACTGGTGATATCGTTCTGGTTCATCAGAAGCCACTGGGTCACTGAGAGAGCTGACTTATCAGCTGATTGGACTCAAGTCCAGAGAGAGGGTATCAGAGTCTCTGGGGACACCCTCCCAAATTCCCTTTAATTTCAAGTAAGAGAAGCTGGTCCAGGGCCAGCTTGCACATGGATGCTTGAGCAAGGATAATTAATGCAGTCTCTTTGTATCGAAGGTATCACCTTGCCTCCTAATCAGCAGATACAGGGCAATTGAAGATGACAGCCAGACTGAGAGCCACAGGGATACAGCCCCCTTTCAGGTCGATGTCTCACCTGCCACTTCCCTTCCCTTCCAGCTGACTAGCCACAAAATGCTCCTTGCAAGGAGAATTGGCTGGGCTAGAAGCCCTGGCCCAGGTTTCATCCTTGCAGTGGTGGACGCCCACCTGCAAACAGTCAAGGTTCCACATTCAGACCATCTTCATTCTGGGGACACCAAGAACACTTTCACTCAGATCCATTAAAATTACAAGAGGAAGTGTCTGAGTTTGGTTGGGTTGGGTTTTTTCCCCTAGTTTCCTCATTAAATATTCATCTTGGGTTTTTGACCCTGTTTGCTATGCTTATGTAAACAAAAAATACCAAGAGATGGATTGAGGGGACATGGCGACCTTCCTAAACAGTGACATGTGGGAGAACCAGGGGAAATTGTGCAGAACAGAAGTTCAAGCTTAATTCAAGCTAAATCTGCATTTTTCCCTTCAAAAAACAAGACCAGCATCTCCCTGATCCAAACAGGAACCAGTTTCAGCTTTTGAGCCTGGGATTTCTGCAGAATCTAATCTGTTGCCAGGGTAAACCCAAGACAAGAAACCCAGGCCCTGTTAAGGACAGCCATGGATACCTATGATCTCCAGCTGCAAGGAATCTTCAAACTCCCTTAGCCTAGTTTTATTTTTCAAACATCCCAGACAAATTAAGACTTAGAACTGGCCTTGCTAGGACCTTAAAGGTACCCTCAGGGGTGGCTAGGTGGTGCAGTGGATAGAGCACCAGCCCTGAAGTCAGGAGGACCTGAGTTCAAATCTGACCTCAGACACTTAATAATTACCTAGCTGTGTGGCCTTGGGTGAGCCACTTAACCCCACTGCCTTGCAAAAACATTAAAAAAAAAAGGTACCCTCATCCAACTTCATTTGACAGATAAGAAAACTGAGGTCTAGAGAGATTAAATGTTTTGCCCAAGATCAAACAGGTAGTAAATTGTTACAAAGCAAAACTTGAATACAGGTTCTCTGACTATAAAATTAGGGCCCTGGGAGGTAGTTCGCCCCTTTCTGGAATCTCTCTGCTCCCTGTCCCATGAAGGAAAAGAGATAACTAATCACTTATTTTAAACTATAAGGTATTTTAGCTAATAATTCTAAATGATACAGTAGATAGAGTACTGACTTGGAGTCAGGAAGTTCTGAGTTCAAATTCTACCCTTAGAAGCTTATGGACTGTGACCCTGGACAAGTCATCTAACCACTCCCAGGGGTTCCTCATTTGTAAAATGAGGGAGTTGGGTTTGATGGCCTCCCTCTAAGTTATCTTCCAGCTCTAAGTCTATGGTCTACTGTGAGGAAGGAAGGAAGGAAGGAAGGAAGGAAGGAAGGAGGGAGGGAGGGAGGGAGGGAGGGAAGGAAGGAGCCAAAATTAAAAAGGAAACACCAAATGAGCAATGGGGAGACAGAGAAAATATCTCCAATAAAGCCACAATGATTTCAAGGGCCTGTGAGATGGTCAACTTTAGACAAGGAGGAATTTCTTGGAGCTGGGCTGTCCTTCTGGTGATCAGCTGAAGGAGAAGCCCGGGTGTGTGGCTTTAGCACAACTTTAAAAAAATTCTTCCTCATCACTGAGCCTGAACCACATAAAAGATACCCTGAAAAAATTGATTTAGGGATGGTTTTCAGAAGAGGTCTTTTAGTTAACTCACTCAAAATTAACCTTGCTTAACTGCCAAACCTGGCCATGCTTTGTTATTTTTTTTTAATCTGGGCCACACGCTGGGTTGTGTCAGAAACCTGAGGTAACAGGACCTTGTCAGGCCTGTCTCTAATCCCAGAGGGTGCCTCTGGGCTGCTGTCTCCCATTTGCCCACCTGGATTTTTGTTAAAAATCCATAGGGACCTTCCACTGGGATCATTATTAAAAGTCACTGGCTGAATTTCTCAACCTAGTTAAAAATCTCCCTGAGGAACTAGGGACTCTGGAATTCTATCAGGGCTTACAAAACTCAGGGGCAGCTGCACTCTTAGCGCCTGAAGGGACCTACACTCCCTTTTACAGAGAGGGAAACCGAGATTCAGAGAAGAAAAGAAACAGCCCTGATGAGGAAGCTCCTTTTCCTTGTGCAGGTTGGCATCTTCTCTGCAATCCTGAGTCTTAGGCATAGACTTAGGGCACAGACTTTTAAGTGACTTGCCAAGGGTCACACAACCATGTGGGTCAGGAAGGCACCTGGACCCAGGTCTTTCTGGTTCTGAGTCCAGTTTTGTACCAGCTAAACAAGGCTGCCTCTCATATTAATAAGGGCCTTAAATGAGTAAAAAAAAATAACGGTACTTCCAAGGATAAGCCTTTACCATGTGGCAGGCACTAAAGTTATCACACAAGTAAACAAAACAGGGCCTGCCCTCAAGGAGCTTACATTCTAATTTGAGAAGACAATACAGAAGGAGAAGCTGGCCAGAAAGAAGTGAGACCTGATTCCAGACATCTATCAGGGAAAGGAGACCCAGAGGTGGAATCCCACCTTCTTGGTGGGGATTGACAGAAAGATGCTGGTCAAGTGGAGGCAGCACATGATGTGGAGATGCCTGGGTTTTAGGTGAGATAAGGCAAAAGTTCACCTCTCTAAGCTGCCCCTTTGTTCTCATCAGTCTTGTAACTCCCCTAACCAAGTCTCCATTCTTGGTCAGCACTGTCCTATAAGTGTGATTTTCCTCTATTAGGATGCAAACACCTTAAGGTCAGAGACTGTCTCATTTTTGTATTTACAGTCCCAGCATTAATAGTATTTGGCAATAGTAAGGTCAAATCTAGACTCGGATACTTACTAGCTGTATGACCCTGGGCAAGTTGTACCCTCAGTGTCCTCATCTGTAAAATGAGCTGGAGAAGGAAATGACAAACCACTCCAGAGTATCTCTGCCAAGAAAACCTCAACTAGGGGTGCAAAGAATCACATACAACTGGATAACAAAAGCTCCAAAATGAGTGCTTTTTTGTTCATAATTATATGAACTCTACCAAATATGAAGATGAGAACAAGAAACACAGTAATAGTCATAATTCACATTTATATTGTGCTTTAAGGTTTGTGGAGTACTTTGCATCTTATTATGGTCTTACAACAACCCTGAGATGATGGCTATTATTATTCCCATTTTACATAGGAGGAAACAGATTCATAGCAATTATGTGACTTGCACAGGGTCATACAACTAGAAAATATGTGAGGAAAAAAAACTTCAAACCAGGTTATTTTCCTGCCTGTAATTTCAGTAGATCTGAACTAAGTCCAAGGTTCTGTCCCAAAACCCTCATTTTACAGATGAGATTTTTCAGTGTTTCAGAGAAATTAGTGACTTTCCTAAGATCCCTAAGATAATAAAGAGACAGGATGGGACTTGAATCCAAGACCTGTGGCTCCCTATATCCTGATATACCTCTCAAGATCAGTCAATCAATAAATATTTGTTAAATGACTACTATATTTTCAGGCATTGTCCCAGGGGAAACAAACAAAAAAAAAAGACAAAAGACAGTCCATGCCCTCAAGAAGCTTACAATCTAAAGGAGGAGTCCACAACTCAATATATTAAAAAAAAAAAAAACCAATCTATAAACAGAAATGAGAATTAATACAAGGAAGGCACTAGAATTAAAAGAAGATAAGGAAGACATCCTGTAGAAGGTGGTATTTTAATTCAAACTTAAAGGAAGCCAGGGAGGTCAGGAGTCAGAATGGAGGAGGAAGAACATTTTGGGCAGGGGGGACAGCCACTGAGAATGCCTACAGCTGAGAGATGGAGCGTCTTGTTCATGGAAAGGTCAGGAGGCCAGGGTCACTGGATTGAAGAGTATATGTCACAGAGTAAGATTCAAAGAGACTGGTCACTAGGAGAGAACCGAGTAACGAAGGACCTTGAATGTCAAACAGCACTTTGTTTTGATCCTGGAGGCAATAGGGAGCCACTGGAGTTTCTTGAGATGAGGTACTATGTCACACCTTTACTTTAGGAAAATCACTTTAGTAATTGAATAGAGGATGAACTGGAATGGGGAGAGAGTCCAAAGAGGAAACCCCTCTCCCCAGGAGCATGGGAGGTGATGAGAAGAGAAAGAGGCATATTCAAGAGATGTTGCAGAGTTAAAATCAGCAGGACTTGGGATGATCTCACAGATCACCCCAATTTTGGAAGTTTGAAAAGTTTTAAGGAATTCTTTAGCCTAAGTCATCCCTATGACTTTGCTTTAAGAAAAGTTCTGAGTTGTGAAGACAAAGAACCAAAATAAGGAAGTGAAGGTGACATGGCATTGGTATTCTGGAAAATTTCAATCGCCTCTATTCTAAGCCAGAACATTAGGTGACTACCTTTCTGCCCTTTGCCCTTTGGTATGGCTGCAAGAAAATTAAAACTGCTGTGAATATTCCACATCAAGGACCTTAGGTCATGGAAACAGTCAAAAAAATGTTTGCATGTTTAAAAATAAAAAAAAGTTAGACCAACTTCTTTTTCCATAAGGAAACAAAACCACACTAAGCTAGTCAGCCGAATTCTAGCCCCTTCATTAAAAGGAAAAAGAGCACCAAGATGATTATGATATAAAATGACCTGAATGCTTGTGGTTATTATTGTACATTACATTATGCCTTAATCTGGTACTTTTTAATTAAATTTCAATTGATCAAACAGTTTCAACAATGAGTTCACAATGCAACTAGTATGATTTTGGAAATGCCAGATTCAAGCTAAATTAATATTGTACTCTCATCTGTCGATAAGAACTCCCAGTGAAAAATTGCCCATTTGGGAGCTCTGTAAAGGACCAGGTTCTGTGTGTGGGTCCTTTGCAGGTGAGGCAAGCTGCCTCCTGGGCAGACCCTGTTTTGAATCCCACCACCCTTGCTGTGGTTCATCTCAAACATGCTTTCAACGAACATTAAGTGCTTCCCCTTAGAAGGTAGCATGTGTGCTAGATGCCCAAGAAGAACAAAGATAAGAATGAAAATGCATGCCTGCAAGAAGCTTCCATTCCATCAGGATACTTCATGCACACAGATAAGTCTCATACAAGATTTACTGGCCTAAGTAGGAAGTAAAGGAAAGTAAGTGAAAAAATTTGAATGGGGAGAGAGAATACTTTCAGGGAGTGCTGGTGTCCAGGGAAGGATATTTTGGTCTCAAAGTCAGGCATGTTGAATGGGGTGACAGGGCAATGATCTTCTCTTTCCAAAGGTGATGCTAATTTGATTACTGTTCTCTAAGCAAGATGACTGAGAAGCAAGAAGACTGCTGCTTCCTATCTTGGTAACCTTCAGCAAATCAGCTTAACCTCTCTGCACTTCATCTATAATAGCTAAAATTCATATAACGTTTACTACATAATAGGCATTATTCCCAGCTTTTATAAGCAGTATCTCATTTGATCCTCACAACAATCCTAGGAAGGAGGTGCTTGCCTACATTACCATTTTACAGATGAGGCAACCAAGGCAAAACAAGATTAAGCAACTTACCTAAGGTCTCACAGCCAGGAAATATAAGGGATGGATTTGAATTCAAGTCTTCCTCACTCCTCTCCTGGCATTCTACCCTCCAAGGGTCTAGACTGAATGACCTCTGTGGTACCTTCCAGTTAAAAATTGAGGATGATACCAAGACAAGCTAGGCAAGGATGGGGAAAGAGTCTCTGCAAATGCCCAAACTTTTAGCCTTAAGGATTGACTAGAATAGACAGAGTAATGTGAAATGAGTAGAGCTGGATTGTAAGCAACTAGAAGTCACCAAAAGCTTTTGAGGGTGGGGAGTGACATAGCCACCTTTGGGCCTCAGTTAGACCATTTGTCCCAAATAGCTAAATAGCAAACATGTATTTTTTTAATTAAACAAAAATTAATTTGGTTTTGAGAATGTCATGACATCACTGCCCCTCCCTCCAAAATAATGATCAAAATCTAGGGATGTCCCCAAAGTAGAAATGAGATCCCAGGGTTCTCATTCAGCAAAAGTTTCATATTCATTAACCTAAGAGGTTAGGAGACTTGCCCATGGTCATGGTCATGAGTATCAGAAGCTCTATCCACTACACTAATAGACTCTGACTGGGACAGTACATAAGGATCCTTACTGGATACATATTGACTGGAAAACCACAGCTATGTGGTACCATAATGTATACAGAGCCCTGGGCCTGGAATCAGGAAGATCTGAGTTCAAATCCAACCTCAGACACTTCCCAACTATGCGACTCTGGGTGAGTCACTTCACCCTGTTGGCCTTAGTTTCTCATCTGTAAAGTGAGCTGGAGAAGGAAATGGAAAACCACTCCAGGATCTTTACCAAGAAAACCCCAAAAGGGCTCAAATGTTTCATTGTGTTTTTATTTAGTTTTGTAAAGATTCCCATCTACATTATAATCTGGTTCAGGTCAAACTCAGCAGGATTGCCACCACTACACTCAGCCATGCTGTCTCATATGGGCATGCTACTGGTGCCCTACCCCCTACCCACCCCAACCCCCACTTAAAGTAATAGCATGTATTCATTTGTAAAGAAGCACATTTAGGAATTGTGTCAGAAGAAATTTGCCTCCTTGTAGGTCTGTCTATGAGTGGAAAGGCAGCCTCAAGAGGTGCTGAACTCTCCCTTTCTTGAGGTCCTTAAGCAAAAGCTAGATGCCCACATGCCAGGCACATTGAAAAGGAGATTCCTTTTCAGGTTGGTTCGTAGACTAATGGCCTTCCAGGCTCTTTATAGTTCTAAAATTCTGTGATTCAGAGATTTACCAACTCAACCTACTTAATATGGAAAGAGGCAGTTGTGATGGAAGGATAAAACCCAGGGGAGACTTGGCTGAACCTACAGTCAGCTGAGATATTTTGTCTGCTTTTTGATTTATTTTAATTTTTTATACCCATTAAGTCACAGTCAAACTGGTCATTTCTTTCTCTTTAAGTCATACAGGATTATTTTTAGAAATGTGACTTCAGAGCTAGAAGACCCCTAAAAATCATCTACCCCATCTCTCATTTTGCTATTGAAGTCCACAAGGCTTAGGGCAATTGAGTGACTTGCCCAGGATCATGCTGAGCCAAAGAGCCAAGACAAGAAACCAGAATTCCTTTGTCTGTGCTCCATCATCTTCTACCAACCCAATTTCTTATTTCACGGGCAATGTGCCCTAATAGGAAGGGCTCTCACATTTAAAATCAGCAATATTTAGACTTGAATTCTACTTGATACTCAGTAGTCTTGTCTTAATCATTTTAAATCTCTGACCTTCAGTTTTCTATGAAGTAGAGGTAAAAAATCAACTGATTTGATCCCACAGGGGCCTTGGGAATTCATAGGAGGTTAATAATACAGGGTGTCCCATGAGTCTTCATGTCCTTTTATTTAATTTAAATTACTTTAATTGTTTAATTTCCTTAAAATTTTAATAGTAAGCTTAAAACAGCAAGGGGATTATGGGGATCCCTTGTATCTGTGCTCTGCAAACATCAAGTTATTATGTAATCATCAATTGTTATCATTCACTTGAAATGTTAAAATGATATCTTTCCTTTGGTCAGTTGCCACCTATATATGATGGTCCACGTTCAGTACAGCCACATTTCTCCAAATGGGGGGAGGGTCTCTTTTGTGGCCACTTAGATTGCTTCTCTCATCAGACTTCAATTCCACAGTCAAGTTACTTACTGGTTTGTGGAGTTGGAAAGAAGCACAGAAATAAATCAATGGGTCCAATTTTGGAGAAGCCCAGAGGTGGAAAGCAATTTGCTCAAAGTCATATAGTTAATGGGAGAGAGCCAACACTAGAACCCAAGTCTTTTGACTTCATTCATGTCAACACACACACACACACACACACAGTCTCTCTCTCTCTCTCTCTCTCTCTCTCAACTTCTGATGGTCCTTATCTCCTCGGAAGCATATATAAACCACTCTAAATTTCAGAACCTTGCACACCTGGCCCCCTCCTACCATTCCAGACTGCATTCCTTACTCTTCTCCTGGGACTCTTCAATTCAGTGGCACTGATCTCCTTGCTGTTCTTCCATCAAGATTGTCCATTTTCTATCTCTCACTGTTTCCACTGTCCCCCAAGCCTAAACTCTCTCCCTCCTCCTTTCCAGCTTCAAGCTTCCCTAGCCTCCTTTAAAAGTCTCACTATCTGAAAGAAATCTTTCCCAGTCCTCCTTAATCTTAGTGCTTTTCTTCTAAGACTATCCCTAGTTTATTATTTATATATATAAAGTTACATATATAAATGCATAATAATGTAATAGATATCTTTCTTTCTCCCTAGTTAATTACTTATATGTTACATATAAATGCATAATAATATATAACTTCTATTATCTATCCTATATTATAAATATATTATATACAAATATAAGGAGTTTAGATTTAAATTAAAATATAATATTTATATTTTATTTATATTCATATGTAAATCTAAGTTTCAAATATAAATATATAACATAATATATAACTTTATTATATATGTTTATATATAAATATATAAAAACTAAAGGGAGTCTCAGTTTCTATATTGCAAAATATATAAAAATATACAAAAATATCATATTTATATATAAACATATAACAAATGAAGGAAGATACTAAATTAGGGATATTTTACAGATATACATATAGTCATTCAAACATATATATGAACACATACATGTTATATATGAACAGATGTGTGTATGCAGATAGATTATACATGGTTGTTGCCATGTTTTCTCTCCCGATGACTGTCCAATTAGTCTTAGCATGTAATATAATACTTGCTGCATAGTAGGTTCTTACCAATAGTTTCTTGCCTGACTGATACCTAACAAACTACACTCCTATATAAGCTCTTGTGACCAGAAGAATGCTACAATCAAAGGAAAAAATTGCCCTAAGTGATAAATATGAAGAAATCAGAGACTCGGTGGAAGATTTACATGAACTAAAGTAGAAAACAAAAGACACGGTGACCATAAAAAAGAAAAACAGCAATAGCTCAATGTCAATTATAATAATGACCTCGAAACTTGGCCTTGGAAGAGAGCTAAGAAAATGCAATTCTCTTCCTTCTTTGCAAAAGTGAGGCACTATGGATGTGGACTATCACATACGTTGTCAGATTCAGTTGATGCAGTGGTTGGTTTTAGTGAACTTTCATATTCTTTGTTACAAAGGATAGCTCACAGGGGAGGAGAAGGATGGGATGTATTTAGTAATAAAGGCGATATAAAAGCAAAACCCCTTTTTTAAACAAAAAGTATAAAATTCAATCGTTTATCATCTCAGAACTTTGAGAGTTAAGATCTTGGGGAAAAGGAAAATGAAGAGAATTCCATCATGGGGGAGAGAGAGTCACTGAGGAGAGATGATGATGTGAAAAAAGGATAGAACATCAATAAAGCATATAAAAAGGAACCAAATAGAGGAACAAGTAGAAGGATCACTACTAGAGTAGGTCAACCAACTATCAATTATTAAGCTCCTACTGTATGTACAAGTCACTATTAAGCATTGGTCACTTCTCTTCCAACCCAACCTACCCTCACATCTACTGTAGGTTACTCAGCATATTCAGCAAATCCTAAATGTTGATGACATCGTTGGTCTCTGGGACATTCTATCACTCTGAATATTTCTAAGACTCAAGGACATTTTGGAAACCACACACCAGAAGCAAAAAACAAACAAACCCCCTAAAAGCAATTAGACTAGACAAGTTGCTAATATTTGGATATTGCATGCTTGGAAATAATTTATTTCTTGAAGATGAATCTCAATTTCATTTTTGGGTCTCTGGGTGCCCCTCCCCTCATCCCTCCCCATCAGAATGTCAAAGATGTGCTTGGGTGACAATCTGCAGTGGCGGCTACAAAGGCCCTCCCTCCCCTCCATTGCATCAGAAACCCAAGCTATTTTTTTTTAAAACCCTCTGCAGGAGGGGTGAAAAGAGGCTGAGTCCTGAGCCAGCTCCTCCTCTCGGGCCATTGGACCTTTCCTCTTAAATAATGACTTCGCTTTACCTGTCCTCATTTAAAGGCATCAATTAAAAATGCACAGTTCTGTCATTCCTGGGCCAAGTTGCCTGGCGAGCCTCCTGCCCAGCCTGCAGCATAGCCCGACGCCATCCTCATTTTCTGTATCAGTGGGGTAGAACGAGTCAAAATGGAATGATTTTATTTTGCAATGTGTGCTGCTCCCTACAGCTACTTGTCATTGTGTTTAAGGTCAAAAAAAGGATTTTTGCCCATTAGGTTGGGAGTAATGAAGAATATGGACAAGAGTAGGGATCAACCTCACCCTCTTTTACCCACACTCACACTTCACCCCAACCCAACCTATTTCCTTCCTGCAGTGGGTAGGCATAGCTTATTAAGGTTATTTGGAGTCAAAGCCCCAATATAGTTAGCACTAAAGGCAAAAAGAAAATTAATCCAAGAAAATCCTTCCTGCCTCTCCTGCTCCTCATAAGTCTGTATTTGGATACTCAAACAAGCGCCAAATCCCCTGGCTCTGGGAATTTCTCCTCTCCGCTCCATGTTCAACAGAGACAGAAAGATCAGGGAGAATATGACCATTATGATTCTTTCAACAAGACATACAGCCCTGTAGGCCATATAGGGTTAGGGTAGGTCTACATTCTGCCCCTCCCAGCTCTGACATCTTTTGTTCTAAGGGTCCTCCCAGCTCTGACATTCCATGTTCTAAGGGCCCTCCCAAGACTAATATTCCATGTTCTAATGGATCCTCCAAGCTCTGACATTCCATGTTCTAAGGACCCCCCAGCTCTGAAATTTTTTGTTCTAAGGGCCCTCTCAGGTCTGGCAGCCTGTGTTCTAAGGGTCCTCTCATCTCTGACATTCTATGTTCTATGAGCCCTCCCAGCTCTGACATTACATGTTCTAAGAACCCTCCTAGCTCTGATATTCCATGTTCTAGGGCTCCTCCCAGTTCTGTCATTCCATATTCTAAGGACCCTCCCAGTTCTGACATTCTATGTTCTAAGGGTCCTACCAGCTCTGACATTCTGGGTTCCAAGGGTCCTCCCTGCTCTGATATTCTGGGTTCTAAGGGCCCTGCCAGTTCTGATATTCTATGCTTCTTCCAGCTGTGTTTAAATCCTAGCCCTCAGAACCAATGTCAATACTAAGACCATTTCTCCTCCAGCTCACACCCCAGCCTCCCTTCTCTCCCCTACTCTACAGGGACATCTTGAGGATAAAGGAGAGGGCATGGCTAAGTTTCTGGCTCCTGGGGTCCCAGGACTCAGGGAAGTTCTTCTCTCTGGAGGCCCTTTCCATATCACACTCTAGGAGCATTCTCCCCTTAAGGTAAGTAGCAGCTGCAACCCAACCTGGCCCAGCAGCTTTGGGCTCCCTACAGGCCTCCACAATCACATCATCTTCCTCATCGGTCCCAACCAGCCAGACTCCAATCTTGGCCTCCCTTCCTGTCTCTAAAAAGGATTAAGAGGAAGGGGCTGCCACATGAGAAATGGGTTAAGAAACGAGGGATGCTTAGCCGAAAAAAAAAAGGGAAATGGTGAATGTGACTGATAGAGTCTTCAATCATTTTGGGGCTGGCATTTATAGAGCTCCTACAGAATGCTGAATCCTTTACAAACATCACCTTCTCTGATGCTCACAACTCTGCAAGGTAGATGCTCTTGTGATTCCCATTTTATAAATGAGGAAACTGAGACACGTGGCAGTAAAGTGACTTGCCCGGGGGTCACACAACTAGGAAGTATCTGAAAGAGGACTTGAACCCAGGTCTCCTTAATTCCAAGTTCAGTGCTCTAACCATCATGCCACTTAGGTGCCCAAGGAGTAGCCTTTCTCTGCTGGGCACAGGGTGCAGAACTAGACATATTCCTGCTAATCTAACAAAGGGGTTGTTATGGGAGAATGGGTTCCCCTTCCCCCATCCCTTATTGGTCATCTTAAGCAGAGCCTGGATGATCACTTGTCCCACATCATATAAAAGGAATTCTTGGAGATGGGTTGGATTAGCTGTCTTCTAAGGTTCCTTCCTACTTGGAGATGCTATTTGCATTGTGATAATAACTGATAACAGGTATAACATTGTAAGATTTGCAATCAGCTTACACCATTAGTAGCTCATTTGACCCTCACAATAATAATCCTGTCAAGTAGAAGTTATCATTGTCCCCATTTTACAGAAGAAGAAACTGAGACTAAGACAGGATAAGAGACTGGCCCAAGTACCCTTGGCAGACTACAAGTCCAAGTCTCCATGAGACTAAGATTCAATCCACTAACCACATTGTCCTTTTTATTCAAAGAGAGTCGTTTCCATTAAGGGAGAAGAGACCAAATCATGGCTCAAGGAACTTTCCAATTTGGGCCTTCTATTCTGGATCTGGAGTGAAAGATTTTATCTATAAGTATTTTGTAAAACTCAAAGAAACTAATTTCATGCTGTGGTCCAGTCACGTTTGACTCTTTGCACCCCTATTTGGGGTTTTGTCTAAGATTCTGGAGCGTTTTGCCATTTTCTTCAGCTCATTTTAAGGATAAGGAAACAAACAGGTGAAGTGACTTGTTGAGGGTTACAAAGCAAGTATCTGAGGCTGGATTTGAAATCTTGAAGGGGAATCTTCCTGACTCCAGGACTGGCACTCTATCCACTCTGTCATCTAGTTGTCACAAACAGGGCTTACTCCCTTGTATATGAGTTGTATACAATTCAGTCTGTCCCCTACTTAAACCCTTATCACTTCTTTCAGGGACTATTGCAAGTAGCCAGCTTATCTAGTCCTACCTGAACAAAGGGTTCCCTGGATCCTTTCATCTCTGAAACTCTTGCCCTATTCTAGGGACACACAAACTCACACACTATCCACCTTGCCTACATACTCGTACCCTCCACTAACACCTTATCCCCACTTTCAAGTTGTGGAATCATAATCAAATCATTACCACCATCAGTGGCAGCTAAGGGTCCTCCCAGCTCTAACATTCCATGTTCTAAAGGCCCTCCCAGGGGGAAGCTTAGGTGGCACAGTGGATACGGCACCAGCCCTGGAGTCAGGAGGACTGGAGTTCAAAAGTGATCCCAGACATTTAATAATCGCCTAACTGTGTGACCTTGGACAAGACACTCTTAACCCCATTGCCTTAAATAAATAAAATTTTAAAAAGAAAAAAAAAGAAAAAAAAGATTTTGCCCATCTCTGCCCCATACACAACATTCTGTTTCTTGCCTCTATAAGCTCTTTGATTTTGGTCTGTCTTTGTATCCCCAGGGCATAGCAATTTTTAAAAAATGCTCTGACTACCATGTTTAACCTACTTCAGATTGCTTGCCTACCCAATGATGGGTGAGGGGAGAGAGGGAGAGAATTTGATACTTAAAATTTGAAAAAAGAATATTAATGTCATTTTTACATATAGTTGGGGGAAAAATAAAATATTAAATTTTAAAAAGCAATAAATGTTAGTTGACTTTACACAGGTGGTCTGGAATATATTACATCCCCCACCTCTAGCTCATGGGATCCCTCATTTCCTCCAATTCATAGTGTAATCCTATGCCACACAGGTCTTTCTTGCTAGTTGTTAAAGCTTTCTTCATCTTGAAATTATATAATTTTACACAGATTTTTGTTTACTTTCAAAGAGATATATATATATATATATATATATATATATATTTATATATATCATATACCCACAGTGGAATGTAAACTCTCCGAGGGAGGGCATTCATTTTCATCAGCCATTAAGACATCTGTTATACGGGAAGCACTAGATATTTGTAGAACGGAAATGAATATTTTGGTTCTGAAAGTGAAAAAGGTCTCTGCCTACTCAGAGACCCTAGAAAATTCTCCTACAGGATGACAACTGTGTAGATGGGTCAGGGAATCATTTGAAGCAGGGATACCCAACTCTCTGAGAAGCTCTACCACCAAAGATCTTAGGTCACATCAATGTAAATCTTGTAGTCCAACCCATTCTCTTGCTTCTGGGGAACAACAGGACAAAAAGCAAAACAAACTGAGAAATGATGATAACCAAAGAAAATGAAACTTAAATTGAATCAAGTTAGATGAATGAGATTGTCTGAAACTCCAGGAAATAGGGGAAACTTCTTTGTTGTCTGTTTTTGTTTCTTCATCTGGTGATTAAAAGAATCAGAGCCTAGAATATCAGAGTTGAAAGGAATCTTCAATTCACCAGATGAAAAACTAGAGAAGACCTATTTTAGTTGCCTAAGATGAGAGAACAGAAATGCTACCAGAGAACTTCCCCCTTCCCCATTTTTTGGTGACAAGGCACAATATCTTGCCCCTTTCCAAAAAGCAAATGTGGTTGGTTTCAAGTGAGGCAATTTTATGTCACTGGGGAGCTCTGGTTGCTATGATAACTTAAATGAATTTTCAAAGTCATTCCTTTCATGCACTATCTCTAAAGAAATTGGCTATTTCTTTCTGTCCTGTAAAGGTTTTTAATGCTAGGGGCAAAGCTGGGGGGATAAGAACACATCAGAATATGAAGACATCGGAATATGAAGAAGCAGGTGTCTTAGTTTATCTCTACCCTTTATTATCAGGATATTTACCATGAACCTCTGGTAATATAATCTCTCCCCTAGCCTGGTAAACATACTTTGAATTTCACATGTGACTCTTCCCAAAGATTTGAGCTTGCAAAAATAAATAAATAAGGTACTTTTTTTTAATAGACTTCAGGGACTGTTGGGGTTTCTCTGTTTTCTTAGTGGTGTTTTTTCCAAGTGCAAGAAGCATGTGAGAAAGGTCTCAATGACAGGTAATCAGAAACAGCTGTGTTAAGTCCACAGTTGTGTTAATCATTTAATATATATATATGTATATATACATATATATATATATATATATATATATAAAACAAAGCCCCAGTTTAAAGTTGTAGCAACACAAAATTCACATGCTTATTACTCAATTACTGTACACAAACAAGAATGAGGCAAATTGATTTATTAAAGGTTTGACAAGGGCTGGAGTTTAAAAATTAATTTGTCACCTTTAAAAAAAAATCCTAGAATCCTGGGTTGCAGGTAATTAGACTATTGACCTTAGTGACACCTCCAGTTATCAGCCCCCCCCCCCAGCTGATAGCTTTTTATAAAGCCAACTGTATTTGGCCAATGATCTCAGGCATTTTTTCCAAATCTGAAAAGCTACATAAACTGTTTCTTAAGAGAATTAACTCTCCGAGCAGTACACCGGCATTCACTGGATACAAGGAAAGTGATAGCCAGGTTCCCAATTATGTCCAACCTTAAATCATACTGCTTGGTGTGATTTTATATCCAGCCCCACAGGGAGTTATGCTAAGGCATATATTTGGCTGGCTTTCAAACCACGGCAACAAAACATGTGCTAGGGAAAATGATTCAAAAATATTCAGAAAGCAGTCATTTATTTGAGATGGTCTGTTCACGTGAGACAATGAGCTGCTTCCCAGAATAGGCATCATCCATCAAGAAAGGCACTACAAACCCAACACATCCTGGCTGGAGTCCGACTCCGCCATCACACTGCAATTATTATTATTTATCATCTATATTACATCAAAGATGCAGACTGAGACCTGGATGGCACCCACTATAGCAGTTAGGTAAGTTCCCATGATGCTAGGCAGAGATTTCGGGGAGCAGCTTGGCCATAGCAACCTCTGGAAGGCTAGAAAAAGGTAAAAGCCAGAGTTCACATCATCGATCTGTTTGTTTTTATGCAGAAACTCAAAAACTGTATGGCAGAGAAAGCCATAGCAACCATGAGAGCCTAGAATATCAGAGTTGAAAGGAACCTTCAATTCTCTCCTCATACAAATGAGAAAATTCAGAGTCAGAGAAAGGAACTGATTTGTCCAAGATGACATAATTAGTTAATGCCAGAGCTGGGACTCAATCTTGGCAGAAGTTCTAGCTCCCCAGGAATCATAGCCTGAGGGCTCCCCTTAAACTAGTCAATTCTATAATTCTTCCTTTGGCGCAGAATGACTCTATTTCCCTCTAGATAGTCCAGAAGCACCTCAAACCTAATATATTCAAAAAGAGATTGATTATAGAATCAGAGAATCTGGACATGAAGGGGAACTCAGAAGTCATCCAGTCCATTACCCTCATTTAACAGAAAAGAAAACTGAGACCCAGAGAAGCTATCATTAACCCAAGATCACACAGGTAGTCTTAGAGATAGTCATTGAATGAGGTCTTCTGTTTCAACAGAAAAACCTTCTTTTTGATGTACCATGCCATTTTTCCCCTCTTAAAATTTTCATTTTTATTAGGCTTTACATTTCTGACTAGGTATGCTGCCCTTCATCCTTTCTCTCACAATCACAAGCTTGATTTCCCTTAGACTCTTCCTCCTTCCTCACCTTGAATATCCAAGTGGTTATTGAGTTCTCATATTACAATCTATGCAAGATCTCTTGCATCAGCATCTTTCATCATCACCCATCTGGATACTCAAATACAGCCTCCTTTTTGTCCAGCCTCCAAATGATCCTTCATAGTCCTGTCAAAATCATGCATCCATCTGGTCATGTCCCTCCTCTAATAAAAAAAATTTAGTGTTTCCTTATTGCCTACCTAATAAAATAAATTTCTTTATTCAATTTTCGAGATCCTACACAATCTGGCCCCAAATAACCTTTCCAGATTTACCTCCTATAACTCTTCCCACATGCACAGGTGCTTTAGACAAAATATGCAGGCACTCATCTACTTCCCTACCTTTGCCTTCTCTATACCTGTACGACTGTCCTCCTCCCTCATTTTGTCCTGTTCAGAGACCAATTCAAAAGGCTCCCCTTCTAGAACCTTACACAATGAATATCAACATCATTGAAATTCACTTGCAGGCTCATCCAACAAAATTAACCACCAAGTATTAAATTCTACATGTTGATTCATTAAATATAATAATTTCATGGGTTTTTTCTTTGTTCTTTTCCTATTTTTTGCTTTTTTTATACAAAGTCAATAGTTTACTAAACACTACTTCCTTGATTAGCAATGACCTTGCTATTCAGACTTCACCAAACACTGTTTTTAAGACTCTAATTCATGATCCAGGACAGCTGGTGATGTAATGATTAGAGTGCCAGTTCTACAATCAGAAAAACCTGAGTTCAAATCCAGCCTCAGACGTTTATTAGTTGTGTGACTCTGGGCAAGTCGCTTTACCCTATTTGCTTGTTTCCTCAGCTGTCCAGTAAACTGGAAAAAGAAATGACAAACCACTCCAGTATCTTTGCCAAGAAAATCCAAATAAGACATAACTGAGCAACAAAACATTATGTAATATTGTGTTGTCATTACTCATGTTTGATTTGATCCTCTGATTAGACTATAAAATCCAGAAAGGCAGAGACTGAGTCTAATTTAAACTTCACCTGGCAAACGGTAGCCCCTTAATAAATGGGAGTTGAATGAATGAATGAAAGAAATGAGGATGAGGATAAGAGTTTGGATCCTTCAGAAAACAAGTCTTGATTGGACCAGAGGATAAAACCATTGAGAGAAAATTCGCAACCATCACCATCTCAAGCACTGATTCCCTTTCCCCACCTGCATGTCAGAAAACTGTGAGCAACTGAGGCTCTGAAAAGCTTAAAGATGTCAGACTAGAAAGAGATCTTTATAATAAGGTCCAACTCATTTCTTTGACAAAGAACTGGACATGCAGAGATGATAAATTGTGATTTGTCTAAAGAACCAGAATTTAAACCCAGATCTTTGAGCTGCAAATGTCAGTGTTCTTAACCCTGCCTGACATTATCCTCCTCCCTGGACTCCCCACCATAGTATATTAGCTATGGTTCTATTATCATGAAAGCCTATTTGTTTACTCCTCAACAGTGAGTCCCTCTTAATGATTCATTCATTGATATATCAAACATTTATTAAGCTGATACAATATGTAAGGCTCTGTGCCACACTGGGAAAGGCACAATAAATAAGTAAAGTCATATGGGTCCTTTCTTGCTTCTGGTGATTCACGGGACCTTCTGGTGGTCCAGAGGAAAGCATGGTGCCATGCAAATAACTCCATATTCGGAGTTGGAGAACACAGTTTCAAAGCCAGGCTCCACCATCTGTTACCTGTCTACCCTTAAGTAAGCAAATTCTTCTCTGAGCCTCAGTTTCTTCAGTTGTAAAATGAGAAGTTTGAATGAAAGGATGCCAAAGTTCTAAATTTTGTGATCATTTGTGCAATCCCTAAAGCAGTTGGCAATCTGGTAAGAGTGATAAGACAAATGGTGCTATCCCCTAGTAGTAAATTATCCCTGATTCTAGTTGGCTGAATTACACTGGCCTTAACCTCTCAGGGCACAAACTGTCCCATCTAGAGAAAAGAGTCACCGTTTCTCCATATTGCCACATACCAGCAAACTATGAGATTTAAAAAAAAAAAAAGAAAATATAAATAAAAATAAATCCAGTGTGGACAGAATAATCATCATTTCTTTGAAACACAGGGATCTGGAATTCTAAAAAGGTCAACAGCATTATAACCTGACTCCTTTATGTGACCTTGAGAAATCAACTGATCTCTATCAGTTGATGTCTATCAGTTTCCTCAGCCAAAAGATTTAGAAATTGGTGCAAATGAGCTCTATAGTCCCTCACAGTTCTAGGTCCTATGAAAGTACACTGAAAACAATAGTTCTTTCTTTAGCTATTAAATCCTGTTTCCAAACCTCTCAATTTTAGGTTCCTAGTGGTTTTTCAAACCTTATATTTAGTATTCCTAAGTAGAGCATCTACAAAATAGACAGTGTTATAGGTCAGGGGTTGGGTGGCCTGAAATTTCAGCAAATGCTTCATCTTGCTAGTAATGGGATAAAAAGACAAGAAAAAAAACCAAGTCTTTTTTTGGGCAGAAAAACAAGAAGGCCTTGTGGCACAGTGGAAAGAAGCATAAGTTACAGTGGAAAGATCTCTATATTTGGAGTGAGCATGCTTACTCTCAAATCTTGGTTTTGCCCCTTAGTAAAGATAATAGATGCCATTTCTATATTAAGATAAGATTTGTGGAGTACTTTACATATATTATTACCTCAACAACCTTATGAGATAAAAAAAAGGAAGCTAGAACTAGCACCAGACGGGACTTCAGACGCCATCTATGTCAATACCCCCTCCACCGTTTTTGCTTTTATAATTTTTATAATTTCAATTTTAAAAATGAGGAAACTGAGGTTTAGAGAGATCAAGTGAATCAGACAAGTCAACAAGTATTTACTGAGCACCTTACAGGAGCCAGGCGCTGTGCCCCATATAAGGTTACTCAATTATTAAGTGTAAGATGTGAGATTTAAACCCAGGCTGCCTTTAGGCAGTCTTTCAGGACCTCCATTTCATCATCACTAAAATGAAAAGGTAGTAGCAGATGTTTCTGAAGGTCCCTTCTAGCTCTGAATCTATGATCCAATGACTTCAGGACACCAAGGATGGAAATGTGGATGGCATTTCTTTTCAGAGATGCCAGGTTTATCATGTTAAGCAACAAGGGCATATGACCACTGGAGCTGAAACTCTATTCCTTTTAAAGACAAAGGACAGAATTTCACTACTGGTCAACAAAAATAAGAAAAGTAATTGGTGTGTACACACACACACACACACACACAGCACACCCAACATGACCAACCACCAGAAGCCAGGGATGTACAGAGATATGATAAGGACAGTTAACCAATTGAACCAAAAATGTTAATTAGACAGGTTAATCCTAATAGAAGCTGGAAAGTGAAACACACAGAACAAATCCAAAATGAGGAATCAATGCAGTCAACTAAAAGATGGAAACAATTCAGACACAAATGATCCAAAAACTTTTGGGACAAGCAGTGAATGATTTTTTTAAAGTCTGTGTGCATGAGAGAAAATAGCTTCAAGAACAGAAACATGCAGACTTGCCAACTGTGAGTTTTTGATATATGGAAAAACAATGAATGATTTATAAAGTTGCTAATTTGTGTTACTTAATCTTTGGAAGCTGTTTGTATTTACAATTAAATGAACCAATAAATGTGAGATATGCCAGCTAGGGGATTATAGACCCCCCCTTTTTGAATGAGTAACATAGTTTTAGGCACTAGGCTCAATCCATACTTGTGGCCTATATTAAGCCCGATGACTTTTCTCCTTAAGGAATGGCTAACGCTGAATAACATGGGTGAATCATTTTGCCCCATCACACTTCTGAGGGTGGAAGGAAGAGGTCGTTGTTATTATTGTTGTTCGGTCATTTTCAGATATGTTCAACTCTTAGTGACCCTGTTTGAGGTTTTCTTGGCAAAGAAACTGGAATAGTTTGCCATTTCCTTTTCTAACTCATTTGTAGATGAGGAAACTGAGGCAAGTGACTTGCCCAAGGATTATCAACTCCATCTGCAACATGGTGTCCAAAAAGAAAAGAGATGTTCTCTCTAGAAAATATGACATCTTGTCGTTATTCTTTGTGAATGAAATTGTAAAGACTGTCCCAGGACATTTCAGAGTATCCTAAATGAGGTCCATGATCATTCAAAAAAAGGAGCTCAACTAACTATCCCAAAGGAAATGAAAAAGATCACATTTTCAGAATGGGAAAGAACCTCAAGAGGGTCATCAGATCTAACTCATACCTCTGCAAAAATCTTTGCAACTACACCCAGATCAAGCTGGAAGAACTTCCACAAGGGAAGACACTCCTTCCCTTGGCACCACATTCCATTTGGTGAAGACAGGAAGTTTGGTTTGTTGGGAAGTTTTTCCTTAAGTCAAACCCAAACCTGCATCTGCAACTTCTACCCATTGCTCCTAGTTTGACCCTGTGAGTCCAAAAATAACACAATTAATCCTGTCACGTTAACAACCACTTAAATACTTGAAAGCACCTATCATTTCCTCCTTTCCCCCTATCCTCTCTTTTTTAGGTTAAACATACCCAGTTCTTTCAAATGATCCTCATGGGGCCCTTCAGCATCCTGTTTTTGTTTTAAGTGGATGAAAAATGACTCTAACTTGCATAGAAGACCATGACAAGCAGTTGACTGTACAATCAACAGAAGCAGTCTAGAAAGAAGTGGGTAGAGGAAAAGATTGTAGGATTAAGAAGAGAAGTAGAGAAAATAGATTAGATTAGGAAGAGGGATAAGATATGCATTATATGTATTATATACAGATGATATACATGATCTAGATAGGAAGACAGTTTATATGTATATATATATATATATGAATATAGATTATATAGACATGGAAATGAGATATATGTGATATAGATAGAAACAGAAAATTAGATGATTGGGGCGGCTAGGTGGTGCAGTGGATAGAGCACCAACCCTGGAGTCAGGAGTACCTGAGTTCAAATCCAGCTTCAGACACTTAACAATTACCTAGCTGTGTGGCCTTGGGCAAGCCATTTAACACTATCTGCCTTGAAAAAAAAAAAGAGAGAAAAGAAAATTAGATGATATAAGTATGACTATATTATACATACATGAGATATGATAGAGAAGGATAAATGATACAGACATGAGTATAGATTATATATGTAGCAATAGATGAAAAAAGATGATAGAAAATGGATAAATGATAGAGATGTGGTTATAAATGAGATAAAAAGAGAGATGTTAGAGAGAAATAATATGAATATAGATTATTCAAAGATACAGATGAGGTAGAATAGAGATAAATGATAGAGATCAAAAGATAAATGATATAGGTATGAATGTAGATTATATAAAGATACAGATGAGGTAGTTATAGCAGATATAGGAATAGATGACAAAGATATGAATATAAATGAGATATTGATAGATTATATAATATGAATAAAAATTAGAGATATAGATAAAAATAAGAGCTATATGATAGCAATAGCAAGATTCAGATATAGTATGAATACAGATTTTTAAAAAAAAGATTATAGAGACAGAGAAACAGAGATAGAAGTTATAGAAAGGCATGATGAACCAGGTCCAGAGTCGAACATTAGAAGAAGTCCAATCTGGATATCTTTGTGAAACTGCATGAAGGTCTACCTTCTCTTCTCAAAATTTTCCCAGTGATATTGTCTGGCTGTGAGTCATGGACACCACAGTGTCTGAAAAACTCAAGTTGGAAAAGCATGAGAAGGCTACCCATCATATTTCAAATGAATTACTGCACAGAAGAAAAAGAGTGCATGAAGTCATCAGAGAGATATATGACTGGGGAAAAAAGGTTATAATTATAATAACCAAGCTATTATGAAAAGGCTTGCAAAGCACTCTAAATGCTCCCCAAGATACATACACTGTCAAGACAATTAAAGGGAACTGAACACAAATTTTCCTGAGGAAGTCCAGAACTCCAGCCACCACACTACATTGCCAAACTGTAAAACACAACATTCCTGAATTCTTTGATTCAATCAATGACCAGCCTGTGATAAATGTGAGGGAGCACCCATATGAGATCACAGATACATCAAACTATCAAATCACCCACTCAAGTTGTATTCCATTTCCTTATGACAGCATGGAGGCATTCCTGGGTCATGGATGTCATGAATCCTACTTGTCCCTCTCTGGAATTCTCCAAGTTGAAGATGACTTGAGGCCAAGGTACTGTGACAAGACCCTGCTACTGTTACTCCTAAGCTTCCCACCACCATCTGGAGAAGCAGCATGGTATAATGTAAGTATCCTTAGCCTTGGAGCCAACAATGGAACTGTGGACAAATCATTTAACCTCTCTGAGCCTTCATTTCCTCAACTGTAAAATGGAGAGGATACATTTAGTACTCACCTTTTAGGGTTTTTATGAAGATTAAATAATTGTATAAAATACTTTGCAAAACTTAAAGCATTATATAATGTCAGCTATCATTATTGTTATTCTATAGGCTCATCTACATCAGGTCTGATTCTGTTTTACTCAGGTAAATAGTGGAACTATTTTCATATCTGCCTCAGTTTTTTCTTCAGGACTTCTGCACAGGTCATATCTTTTCTATGTGCCTTATTTTCCTCATCAGTAAAATGAAGGAGTTGGACTCAGTGGACTCTTAGGTCCTTTCCAAGTCAACAAGTCAAGAAGCATTTATTAAGCGCTTACTACATGCCAGATATCCTGGGAATACAAATACAACCCCCCCCGCAATCCCTGCCTTCAAGGAATTTACAATCTCAGGGGGTAAAAGGAAACTGGAAAAACAGAAGAAACAGGTAGTGGATGAGCCCCAGTGCAGGGGCAATATGGAGAAGTCTGGTGAAAAAAGAAAGAGATGAGTGGCCTGGGGGCTCTCATTGAATGGTGGTTCTGCAAGGAAGCATCCATCCTCAAAGGGAGGGGAGGCAGCTATTTTCTGAGGTGTGAATTCCAGGGTTGAAGTGATCTTCCCCATGAAGAGATTTCCAGGGCATTATGGAGAAATCTGGAGTGATGCCTAAACAACTGACTCATAGCATAGTTGATCCCAGAACCAATCTAGAATCAGGAATTATCTCCTTCCATTCTCTGGTCTCTATAGTCCAAAAGGGCTCCATCCAGATTTGGGTTGAATTGAAGCTAGCTCTGGGAGCAGCAGACCCAAACAAGCTATCCTGGCCAAGGGAGAGCAGGGCCCTTCCTCAGGCACTAGAAAGCAAACCAATAAATCCAATCCCATGAGCCAAAGCCAACTAAAGCTCTCCCACTTCCAATCCGAGGGCTCTATCCCTAGGTGTCAATTCTAAAAAGGTCCATTTCACTATAAACTAACTGAGAATTTAATGCCTCTGCCTATGCAAACCAACTACTGTAATGCTCTGATAAAGACTGCAAGGGGATTGAAAGGAGTCACAGGGGGGAGCTTTAGCATTTAAGACAGGTCTCCAGGGTTCTACAACTGGGTCCCCAACTAGCCTATTTGAGACCAGGAGTAGTTGTTTCAATGGGGTTTGAGGGCTACAATGGCATAATGTATTTGAGACTCATTGAGTTGGAAATGCTATTTTTTCCTAAGAAAGTTGAGTGGTACCAAGAGGAAAGCTCAATTAACAACTGCTAACTCTAACCTTACTATCCCTTCCCATTAAAAAAAAAAAACTTTTGGTAAAGTTATAGGCTATTAATAAAAAAAGTCATTTTTTTCTGGAAAATAACCCATGTTTTGGTCCTGTCCAAGAGACTGGAAAGTCCATTAAATGTGTGTGTGTGTGTGTGTGTGTGTGTGTGTGTGTGTGTGTGTGTGTGTGTATGTGTGTGTTGGGGAGTGGGGGCCCTCCAAAGATTTCAATAAAAAAAAGAAATTCACATTGGCCACAATGATAGAGGAAGGGCTCTGAAGTTCCACTTCAGTCCTTGGTAGAGGGCAGAAAAATCAGGAAGGGCAAAGTGACACTCTCCTTTGCCTATACATCCTCTGTAAGGGCATTCCCAGAATCAAATCCAGCCTAACACAGCTGTATAATCCTGAGCAAGTCACTTGGCTTGTTGCCTGTTTCCTTATCTGTAAAATGGAGATAATACCTATCTCCCAGAGTTGTTATAAGGATCAAGTGAGATGTTTATAAAGGATTTTGCAAAACTTATTATATTTATATCATCATCATTATCATCATTACTATTCTGTTGGCCTCAGTTTCTCATGTGTAATATAAGAGAAATGGCCTAGATATGGGGTTCTTAAATTTTTATGTGCGTCTTGTTCCTCCAGTAATTTGGTGAAGACTTGATGTTGGAACAATGTTTTTAAATGCACAAAATAAAATATCTAGATTATCTAGGAAACCAATTATATTAAAAGTTTTAAAAATATTTTTTACACACTTCAAGTTGAAAACCCCTTTATACAAAGCAAATCATGTTTAGTGAAAGACAGCTATCCAAAGGTATCTTTTTAAAAGTTCATAGACCCAAGAACCCCCTGACTAGAGGATCCCTAAAGCCCCTTCCAGCTCTGAATTTGTTTGGGTCTAGTTGTAATTAGTCATTTCAGTCATGGTCAACTCATGATGCCATTTGGGTTTTCTTGATACTTAAGTAGATTACCATTTCCTTCTCCAGCTCATTTGATAAATGAAGAAACTGAGACAAATGGGGGTGAAGTGATTTACCTGTCACATACCCATAAGACTGGAGGCCCAATTTGAATTTGGGAAGATGTGTCTTCCTGATACTAAGCCTGGTGCTCTATCTACTGTATCACTCATGGATACATGTACATGTTTTTGTATATAACTCAAATATAAGTAACTTTTATTACAACACTTCAGTGACAGGTGATTTTTATGGGTCCCCTGGGGCAATTTCCATCAGCAGCTCTGGTTGGTTTCAATTCAAAAGAACATCATTACCTACACACACACACACACACACACACAAAATAACACACAATTTCTAAGTCTATTTTATGTATTTTCTTCCAAACCCAGGTATTCACAGCCACCTGTGGTAAGGCATTACGACCCTGGTCTGATCCAGCACAGCTGGACATACTGTAATTTGTCTCCAAAATAGAGGTGTCATTTCGGTCTTCTTCAATAATGAAGGACAAGAACCAACCAACCAACCAAACCAGGGTTAACTCTTTGAAGGAAGAAAACATCTTTCTTGTTCTTATTTGTACTGGCAGCATTGAATTGAACCGTGTGATCTTGGGCAAATCACTTAATCCCCTCTAGGCCCTAATTTCTTATAAAACAAGGAAGCTGATCTGTGTGTGTCCAGGACCTAAATTTAGAATGATCGCTCCTTATCTCTGCTTCTTTGGCTTCTCTGGTTTCCTTCAAGTCTTCTACAAGAACCCTACCCTTTCCAGGCTAGTGCCTTTCCTGTTAATTTATCCTGTACATATCCCATTTGTACAGTTAATTTTTGTGTTATCTATCCCATTAGACTAGCAGCTCCTTGAGGGCAGGGCAGGATTCTTGCCTTTCTTTGTATCCTCAACACTTAGTAATCTGGCACACAGTAGGCACTTAATAAAAGTATGTTGACTGATTGACTCTATGATTTTTTTGATCCTCAAAACAACGCAATTGGGGTACTTATCATATGTGTTAATATCCCTATTTAACAAGGGAAAAGATTGAGACTCAGATTCTTTAAGGGATATTCCTCACTAACTAATAAGTGTAAAAGAAGGAAAACCCAGCTGTAGATTTCCTATATGTATATATGTGACTCCAAATTCAGCACTTCTCCCAAACCACAATGCTTCCAATCTTGTCAATCAACATGCATTTACTAAGCATCCTACCAAGGGCCATTGAAACGCAAAGTGAATCAGTTCCTGCCCCTGGATCTTTTTTATTTTTAAAATTAAATTTTATTTCATTTCAGTTCTGAATTCTCTCCCACTCCCCTTTTACTCCCATACTCACTGAGAAAGCAAGGGGGGGGTGGACATTACAAACACGTATAATCAAGCAAAACAAATTTCCACTTCAGCCATATACCAAAGGGGAGAAAAAATCTGTTTCCATCTGCATTCTGAGTCCATTAACTCTCTTATCTGGAGGTGGGTAGTATTGTCTCAGCATCAATTCTCTGGAACTTTGATCAGTTCCATCATATTGATCAGAATTCTCTAGTCTTCCTAGGTGATTTGTCTTTACAATATTATTGTATTATATAAATTACCTGGTTCTGTTCACTTCATTCTGAATCAGTTCATACAAGTCTCCTCAGATCCTCAGGTTTTTCTGAAACTATCCCCTTCATCATTTCTCATAGCATAATAGTATTACATTGCATTCAAATGCCATAACCTGTTCAGCCATTCTCCACCAAAAAAAAAAGAAGCTAGAATAAATATTTTTGAACATATAATTACTTTTCCTCTTTCTTTGACTTCTTTGGGATATAAACTTACTAGATCAAAAGGCATGCACCAATTGTTATCTGTGGGGGCACAGTTCCAAATAGCTTGCCATAATTACTAGATCACTTCACAGCTCTACCAACAATGTATTCTGTATTCTCCCACAATCCCTGCAGCATTTGTCATTTTCCATCTTTTATCAACTTTGCCAACCTCAGACTTGTTTAAATTTGCATTTCTCTTCTTAGTGATTTAGAACATTTTTTTTCATATAGCTATTGAAGGCTAGGATTTCTTCCTCTGAAAACTGACTATTCATATCTTTTGACCATTTATCAATTGGGTAATGGCTTTTATTCTTAAAATTTGAATCTACATATATGTGTGTATATCTGCACATAAATATTTACTTAGAAATGAGACTTTTAACTATTACCTTCAAATTAGAAAAAAACATTATATTATGTGATTTTGCTATCTCATACTACATTTTTCTTCCTTAAGGATATGATTTATCTCTCATTACATTCAACTGAGATCAATGTCTACCATGGAAACAATGTAAAGACCAACAGACTGTCTTCTATGGGGGGGCAGGAAGAGGGAAGCAAGAATGGGAGGAAAAATTGTAAAATTCAAAGTAAATGAAATCTTTCTAAAAAAAAATAAAAATAAAGGAATCCCTGTGAGGGAAAAAAAGAAACGAGACCTTTAAAAGAAAAATTTGATGAAAAGATTTACATCTCTTCTAATTTGAGTTAATTTTATGTAATTAAAATTGTTCATTTTACTTCTTGTTAATCTCTCATTTAGGCATGAACTCTCTTCCCTATCCACCTTCCAAAAAGCCAGACAACATATGTGTATAAAATGTGAATGAAAAAATGAATGATTGAATAAAACACCTATTAAGCTCTTACTATGTGCAAAGCATTGTACTAAGTGTTAGAAATACAAATATATTTGTATTTGTGAGCTCTCAAGGATCTCATGGGCCAATTGGGGAGGCAACCCATTTGGAAGATTTCAACTTCAAAGTCACATGAAAAGGTCCCATGGTTCTTTAGGTGCAATGGAAAAGCAGAGTGCTGACTCTTCTTTAATATCATATTTAAGTATATATACCATAATTTTGAAATGGTGATTATTTCTGTTCAGGTTGGCAGGCAGTGATTTAGAAAGACAGTTTGCAAAGATCCTTAAGGAAAAGCCAGGATGTGGACCTCCCTTCAAAAATAAGAGCTTCATTTTTGTTTCTCCCATTCCTTGCTTTGAGAAGGAGACCGCCAGCATCTAGATCCTAGGTGAGCCAGAGACAGATGATGCTTTGTATGTCACATTTGGGGCCTCCTTTTACCAAGCTTGAACAACAGTTACTTTTTCTTCCCCAAGCTTGTCATCGTTTAACATGTGATGCTAGTTAGCAGTAATTATGCAAATGTAAGCAGCCATTTCTAATTTTAAAAGGGAACCCCTTTTAGAATTTTCACATTCAGAAACATTTAAAATAGCTAGTCCACTGATGTTTTCATTTTATTCAAAATGTTTGTGTGGATTTAAATACCGGTTGAGCTGCAACCAAAGTAAGTTAAACATTTACTTTCTATTAAACATCTAAATCAGAAGATTAAAAACCTGCTTTATATGTAACAGAAAGGAATAGTCCAATCAGCACAGCAGCAGCTTAACTTCTACTTAACATGCCGGTGTTGAGAAGGAATCAATTTGGAAAGGGAGGGATTTCTTTAAACTCTTCAAAAAAGGAAAAATACATTTGAACAAATCTTTTAATTATAATATCTTCCAAAGAACCTACAAAGCCTTTTTTCTTTCCAAACCTAATGCTTTTTTTAAAGACAGCTCTTTGCATCTTAATTCCACATGAAATATTTGGTGTGGCATAATTAAGTTTTATTTCATGTTATTTTAAATGGCCTCACAGAAATGGATGGAAACAGCATCTTCCTGCTTTAAAGATTCCGAGAACACCTTCCTCTATATACATGGTCTAGAGGATAGCAGGTTCCTTGGATCTAACCTGGAACATTAGCTCACTCTGGGTATCCAGATGGCCTTGGTTCCACATATGCCAGAGTCCAAGACAGGATGGTAGAGTGGGGATATTGAGGGTTCTTCCTTATACATGATTTAGTGCAAAGAATGCTGGCCCTGGAATCATACCAGGTAGGTTTCAATCCAGACTCAGTCATTCTTTATCTCTGTGTCCTTGGACAAGTTTGCACCCCCCCTCCCCGGGGCCTCATCTTTATCTTTAAAATGAGAAAGATGGTTTAAGGTTGCTTCAGGTTCTAGAACTATGATCCTATGACCTTGGGCAAGTCACATAAGCTCTTTCCTCATCTGTAAATGGAGGAGGAAAGACTAAATCTCTTCCAGCCCTAAATCTATAATCCTACAATGTAGTAAACCTCAATCACAAAAATACAGAATGTTAGAGATGAAAGCACTATAGTCCAACTGCCTTATTTTACATTAGAGACAACTGGAGATCAATTAACTCACTCATATATGGACACAGCTTAAATATGACAGTGGCTGGGGATTGAACCCAGGTCTTGTTTCCAGAGTTTTCCCCCATCAGAAGATACTTTCACATTAATATCTGTCCAAACACCCAAATCACTCTATCTCTGTCTGTCTCTGTCTCTCTCCTCTCTCTTTCCCTCAATATCTAGTAGCAAATACAGGGGAAGAAGAAAAAAGGAAAGGGAACAAAGGCCAACACTGGGGGAATTTATTAATCAGGGAATCAAATATGGTAACAGTCAGCATTACATTGGCAGTTCCTTACCTAACTCAATTCCTTAGAGACCACTCTAATCAGAAACAAAGATTTAGGGAATTCAAGATAGGATTCCTTAGCAGGAAACTGATCCCAGAAGGAAGCTTAGGATACCAAGACAAAGGAGTGCATTCCAAGTATGAGAAACTAGAGACAGAAGCCCATATACAGTAAGAGTTTGGCTGGAAGATATAGTACATGAGAGGAAGCAACATAAATTATGTTGGAAAGGTATCTTGGAGCCAGATATTAAAGGGTTTTAAAGGCCAGATAGAGGTATTTGTATTTGATCCAAAGGAAATAAGGAGTGATATGGTCAGACCTGGGACTTAAGAATAGTAATTTGGCAGCTCTTTAGAGGATATATTGGGGAAAGGGGAGACTAGAAGCAGGAAGACCAATTAAGAGACTACTGCAATAGTAATAGAAATAAGAAGCTAAACTAAGCTAATGGTTATGAGAGTAGAGAGGAGAATGATGCAAGATATCTAAGGGATAAAATCAACAAGACTTGGCAACTGATTACATATGAGGAATGAGGAAGAAACAAACCCAGGTGACTGGAAAGGATGGGCTCTCCTTGACAAAATTAGGAGATTGAGAAAGCCAGAAGGGCTTCTGACAAAGATGCACAACACTCTCCCTCATCCCATGCATGGACAAAATATCAATCATTCCAACATCTAACTTCCATGCATGGTTGCCCAACCTTTCACAGTCAACCTGCCCTTTGTTTTTGGTCATCTCATCAACTAGCTGAAGGGCATCTGACTTCAAGAAAGCAATCTAAAGAACCAATAATATGCAAAACATTCCATCAGCTGATTCCCAGACTTTATCCAAATATGTGACATTTGAAGATCTCAAAAGAACAGCATGCCCACCCATACTAACAAGGTTATTATCGGCAACTCCAGGGGATTTGTACTGGATACACTAATATTCTTGGCTGCCAGGCTCAAGAGAGATGTCTTATCATCTAATGAGTGTAACATTTCACATAGCCAGGAAAGCCGTGGAACTTTTCTCAGCTTTCTTTTTTTAACTGATGGGGTCCTCTA
Source organism: Macrotis lagotis (assembly GCF_037893015.1). NCBI lineage: Eukaryota > Metazoa > Chordata > Mammalia > Peramelemorphia > Peramelidae > Macrotis > Macrotis lagotis. The sequence continues at coordinate 887,692,516 of NC_133658.1, forward strand.
ATGAGAATTATAGGGCTTTGTAAAACTAACAAGCACCCTGATCCATCTATTTTGGTTTTCAGGCCATCTGTATTAGTTTTTGATTTGCTCTCAACTCAAGCCAGTGAAACCTTTACAACAAAATAAAACTCAGAAGTATTTATCAAAATTGAATAAACAATACCAAGAATTATAATGATCTTTATCAGAAAACAGCCCTAACTATAACAGTGTAGGTTATCTCTACTGATTAATATGTGAGTTTGGTTTGGTTTATTTTTTTTTTCTATCCTTATCACCTAAGATAATTAGGTCCAAATCCAATTGTGATATTTACTGGTTCTGTGACTTTGGGCAGATCACACACTTAATCTCTATGTACCTAATCAATTCCATAGGACTCAGAATTACAGGTTCAGGGAAGCCTAGATCTGAAGCTACAAGGGACCATAGGAACTATCTAGTCCAACTCTATTTTACAGAGGAAGAAAGTGAGGCCCAGGCAAGAGAAATGACTAGCTCAAGGTCACACTGATAGTAAATAACAGAGATTTTGAATCAAGTTTGCTAACCCCAAAGTCAGTGCTCTTCCTACTATTCTAAGAAGCCTCTCCAAACTGTAGATAGTTGAGTCTCTGAGTTGGTAAAAGGAATAACCCATGCAGAAGAAATCACATATCATTCACCAATGGAGGAATCCCACCTCCTTAGTAGATCCTTAATGTTAGTTGAACTGAATTGAAAAAATGTCTACTGAAAGGAAGACCCTGATTTTCAAACTAAATAAATAATTCAGGGCAGCAAAACTTAGACTGATGATGGAAAATCACAAGATTTGTATAAAAAATATTTTTGTTCCCACAATTTGGAAAAATTGTGGAAAGCTCCATTTCTGTTTTCTGACAAGCTCTAAATTTAAATAAAGTCTTTACTTTCTATTTAACTCCTCTTCACCTGGACCAATTGAGCTTTTTTCTTCACAAATCATGTCAAGATTCTCACTACAGGGAAGTTACTCTAAAACAGACTTCTGAGAACACAAATCATGTCTGAACAATGTCCAAGTTTAGATCTGATGTCAAGGTTCATCTGAAAACACAAGATCTCATGAAAAAGCTGTAGTCAGAAGTGAATAGTTCTGCAAGACTGCTAACAAAGAAAAGGATGCTGTGCCCCCCCACCCCCATATTCTACCTAATAGATCATTTGGGGCCCACAAACACAGAAGTAGCACAATCCAATCAGGCTCCAAGCTGAGACCACCCTTTGCTCCTATGTAAGTTTCCTCCACTGCTGAAGACAGCAACTACTTTTATGCCTTAGAGAATCTCTCTTTAAGTTGCTGTCACTTAGTCACAAAAAGTCATCCTCTATTCTTTACTCTCACTCACTCTCCCCAAAATATACCCCCCTATTCAATCAGTTGCTAGGTATGATGGATTATGTCCCCATCTCTTGCATATGAACCTTCCCTCCCACCCACACAGCCAAGAACCTAGTTTAAAGCCTTCATTACCTCTTGCAAGGACTATTAATAGCTTTCTCTTTGATCTTCCTATCTGAAGTCTCTTTCCACTCATTTCACCATTCACAGAGCCACCAAAGTGGTTTTCCTAAAATGTAGATTAACTTTTATTCAAAAAAAATTTTTTTTTCATGTTATTCTTTCACTTCTAGGATATAAGTATTTCAGTTTGGCATTTAAATCTCATTCCAACCTTGTCCTTTCCTACTATTCTATCCTTTATGTACTACTGACTTTCATTCACTCTACAATTGAGCCAACTGACCCATCTGATTATTGCTCCCCTATAACATCCTATCTTTATGCCTTTGTTTTGTTTTCCCATGCCTAGAATAAAGTCCCTCTGAACTTCCATATCTAGTATCCTTCAAGTCTCAGCTCACTCAGTTCACCCTGATTAGAAAGCTAGCTCCTTTAATTGAGGGACTGTCTTATTTCCATCTTGGTACCCTTAGAAGTTAGCATAGGGGGAGGCTAGGTGGCAGAGGATAAAGCACCAACCCTGGAGTCAGGAGTACCTGAGTTCAAATCCGTCCTCAGACACTTAATAATTACCTAGCTGTGTGGCCTTGAGCACTTAACCCCATTTGCCTTGCAAAAAAAACCAAAAAACCAAAAACAAAAAACAAAAAACAGAAGTTAACATAGGACTTGAAACATAGTAGGTGTTTCATGAATATTTCTATAGTGATAGTTCTCAAATCTAGATGTCTATTCCTAACATGTTAAATCTCTTAGTGATATCTCCAACTGTTATTTCTTGTTCTACGAATTTGGATATCCTATATTTTTATAAATATTCCTTTATGTCATTTAAGTTACAGATTGGACAGGTTTCTGATAACATCCTATATTTCATTTATAGTTAATTTAAAAAAACTGATACTAACAATCTTTTTAATTAATGAAAGTGTTTGGAGATTTTAAAAAAAATTTCCCCCCATACAATTACACTTTTAAATTTGATGATAAAAGAAAAATCAAGGCAAATAATACGAGAAAGTCAAAGTAAATTTTTAACTTTTTTGTTTTAAGATGGCTGAAATTTGAATGTCTAATAAAAGAGGCATGAAATGAGAGGTGAAGGAAATAATGACAATGGAAGAGTGAGAAAACTGATGGAAAAAACTCTACAGGTTCAAGATGGTAGGTTTATTTAGCTTTAGCAAAGATGGCTGGGGTAAAAAAAAAGCTGAAATTTTTTTTAAAGAGAATATAGGTTGAAGGCAATCATGCTATTGGCCCATCTACAACACAAGGTTGTTGTGAGAAAATACTTTTGCCAAGCTCTATATAAATGAGTTATTAAGATTGTCTTGATCTAAGTAAAGTAGGCAATAAAGATCATATGCTAAGAATAGGGAGAGTCAGTTCAGGAGCTTGAAAAGAATGAAGGGAAGGTTTAAAAGAGACACTTGGCAATATTAATACTAAAGCCAAATACAGGTGATTAAAATACTTCCAAACAGTTTTAAGGGTCAGGATCAGATTGAAATATTGTGGACAAAATTAGCATGGTTCCATGATTTTCTCAAGCAACTATTAAAATTATTGTACTGTTATCAGAAAATATAGGCAGTACAAGTTTATTCCTGAGCAAGGGATTGATAATTTATGAAACACAACTTGGAATGGCTGACTATGGGGTCAAGCCTGAGTAGTAAGAGAAGTGAAAACAAAAGTTAAACGATGGACAGAGAAAATAAAGGGTGAATAGGTTCTAGAGATAAGGATGAAGAAAAAATTTAGTATGAGAATTTTAAAAAAGGGGAAGGATGCTGTAGTCTGAGGGGATTTTGGGAATCTGAGATGTTGTTAAGAGATTTTCCAGGTGATGAAAAAGAGTCTTGGGTGTAGACATGCAATAAGAAGGGAAAAAAAATAAGTCTTTATACAGTCAAAGACTGGACTAAGCACTTCACAAAGAGTATCTCATTTGATTTTCACAGGATCAAATAAAATCAAATTAACTCAGGTCTTCTTGACTACCAGCCCAAATTTATCCACTACACTGCCTAGCTGCCCATTAGGTGGGTAACTAAAATGGTGGTGAAATTATTCAAACTGAGAGGTCAAAGGAGTTTGAGGAGGGCCATTTCCCAGATATATCAAGGGATGCAGCAATGCCAGGTTCTATGGGAGGGGGCAATGCATAAGACTGCATTTAAGAATTGTCTATAATCAGTGGTAGTCAGGGTTGCAATGGACAAAGAGCCAGGAAGACCTAAGCTCAAATCCAGACTCAGTCACTAGTTGTGTGACCTTGGGCAAGACACTTTGTCTTTACTATTTCAGTTTCTTCACTACAAAATGTAGACAGTAACAGAGAAATCAAAATGCACCCAGTACCTAGAAAGCACTACATAAATGTGAGCTATTATTGACTTTTCATTCATTTCCACTTATCTTCCCTCACTGGTCCACTCAAATTCTAAGATTTTACTCATTTTTAGCTTCACTTTTCAACTCCTGTCATTAATGGCTATATTTGTTTGATAAATATGTGTGTATGTACATATAATTAAACACCCATTTAAACAATGTGACGTAACAACCAAAATATGCAAGTAAATGCAAGCTTAGTCATTAAGAAAGAACGGATGTCCCAGAAGAAGAGATAGTACCATTATGTTCTACCTGAGTCAAAGTCTATCTGGAGCAGTGTTCTAACATGTGCATCACATTCTAAATACACCGCTAAGCTGGAGGGCATCCAGAGGAGTATGATAAAGATAGAGGAGAGCCTCAAAAGTACATTGAATGAACTGAGAATGTTTAATTTGGAGACTTGGAGAAAAAGGCACAAGAGAACTATCTTTAAATATCTTAAGGGTTATTTAAAAAAGGGATGATAATTAAATTACTCGGGGTGGGTGGGAAGGGAGGGAAAGGGGTACAAAACTGAAGTTAAACACTGGAAATAGGAGAGAGATTTTAGGTATGGCTGGAGGGAAACATTTCAGTGGAGTAATTCCCAAGTGGATAAGACTGCTTTGGAACATGAGAGGTATATTGTGTCTCCCCTTCCATAATGACCACCACAGACCTGGAGCACAAGCTGAACATCTTCTAACCTCTTCTGATATCTCTGGCCCAAAGACCCACCTGTATTTCCTAAACTGTTAGGAAGACAGGTGGGAGACCTGACTTACATTCAATAAATAGATTTGAAACTTTGTTATACTTCTTTCTACCTGGATAACAAGTCACTGAGGGGCCTCAGTTTTCTAACTTGCAAAATAAGAAGGCTAGAGTAGGTAATCTCTAAGGTCTCTTTCTCAATGCTATGAACGAGATGCAAATGAATTATGAAGGTTAAAGCTTAATTCTGCAGAGAAAAATGGGGAGGGAAACAAAGGCTTACCTGGGATAGATCTTTGAAGATCTTGGAAGCTCTACAATTAAGCCCTCCATAGTCATCAGAAAGACATCCTATGATATGATGACAACATAACCATTACCATCTTGAAGCTGGCAAAGCTGTAGTAGGACACCTAATGTCTTGAGCAGTCAACTTTGGCATAGCTTGGCTTCCATTCCATGTGTGAACCCAACCAAGATTTCCCTCAGTCTAATCAAATACAGTTTCAGGTTTCACTCTAAACCAATAAGAAAGATTGATATGGGGCATTTACCTGGTAGGCCCCAAGACGGCCATACCTTAATGAAGAAGCTAAGTGGGTATAAAAAAACTTTGAGAGGCTTCAAAATGAGACCACTGTGCAAGTAAAAGAATGTAAAATTATAAGTGGGCATAAACCAACCACCATATAACTTTACAAAACCAACCTAAAAGAAAAGCTGACTATCAAAAAGAACCAATTAGAAAAGAGCAAGTCTTTAGAAGATCTGTCTGAAGGCTAATAGGGGAGAGTGTCTTTCCTACTGATGCTATATATGTGCCACCAGAGGGCACTAATTCACATAATAGCTCTTAAAACCTTATTTCATGCATTTTAAACTGCTGGAACAGGGAATCAAAAATAGATTTGAAAGCATTAAAGTCTTGAATATATAATTTTGACAATCATTTTAAAATATTGGCATAACTTTCAATACAACTTTCTCACCCAGAAACCTTAAAGTAAGCAAATGTTTCCAAAAAGAATGACCGCCATAATAAAATCTTCCAACATGAAACAGGTACATTTGAAATAAAGTTAAATGTAAAAACAAATAAAAATAAGCAAAAAAGACCCACCTTTGTTTCTAATAACACTTTATTCACAAAAGAATTTTACTTTATTTTAGATGTAAAATCATCTATTTAGATGTCTATAGGAGCATTTTTACATATCTAAGCATAAAAGACTGGAAATAGATCCAGATGAAAAAATCTTATTTCAATTCCTTCTTACCTAAAAGAGTCATCCTTCCATGAATTTCAGGTGAGCATTTTCACTAAGTAATTACAGTAGAAACCCTTTATAATTCTTAAAAACATAATTCACATGGGAAGGGGGAAGAGGGAAAAGGAAAGAGGAGGTTGATCAATTTGACTTGTGACAACTCCCAATACCGATGCTACTAGCAATATTCCTTAAAAGAGTTCTATTTAAAAGACATTTTCAATGTTTGTTTGCTAGAATAGAATCAAGTATATTCTGGGTCTGCTGTTGATAGCTTACTGTTCAAAAACCCAATCTAGGAGTTTTCTCTCATGTGGTACTTTCTACAGTTAGTACTGAGCTAAGCATCACACTTTCTAAACTCATAGGGAAAAGGAAAAGTACAAAATAGATTCATGCCTTCAAGAATCCCTACTGTATTCTCCTATCTGGAAAGACCTTTGATGATGTATAAGTTCAGAATAAAAAGTAATTTTTTAAAGTAGTGAGGAAGGGGGAAAGGGAGTGTTCCCCCGAAGTTTTAAGACACAATGGTCTGCTTCTCAAACCTTGTCAGAAACTTCCTGGGGCATTTAGTTTGTGAGGCCAGAAAAATAGGCTATTTCTACCCATTAACAAAAATGTGAATATATTTGAAATTTTTTTCCTGGTTTTCATCAACTTATTTAACACATAGCAAAGAACTAGATTTTGCACAGAAATGAAAACTTAGTAATGAAAAGTTACTAAAGCGCTGAAAAGTTAATGGTCTTCAAACTTTTTATTATTAATGCTACATACAATTCTGCCTCGAGCTATGGAAAAATAAGCTTACATCATATGCAATGGGCCATCGGTGTTGTTTTTTGTTGAAAGGAAAATTTTTTTAGACACAAAACATAGACACTTCAAATGTTTTTTTAAAATCCCACTGTTACTGCTAGATACATCGATGATATACACAGTAGAGGATTGAAATAATTATGCAAGTAATTTGAACCAAAAGCAGCTTCACCTGAAATAACACCAATCTGAAAATTCGGTTTTTTTTGCTTGCCTTATCTAGATAATTGTCCCAAACCTTTTATCTGCACTAGTGTGGCCTTGATCCCTGCATGAATCTGGTGAACATATCCCAGTTACTTGATATTAAATTTAAAAACTAAACTATTCGAGAGACAAGGCTCACATTTCTCTCACGTCTGCTTTTATCTCCAGTGAAATGGCTGTTTTTTTATAGACATGATAAAGCATCAGTCATTTCAAGAGACAGGGATATCATAACGCCGAATAAGTTTGCACTTCATATTTCTAAAGTCCTGATAAACCTTGGTGTCCCTCACCACACCTGGTCCAAATAGGAGATTCCAGGTCGACCCTGCCCCCCCCATCTGCCTGCTGACCATTTCAGACACCCTGAGAATTTTAACGCTTACCCAAACTTCTTCACTATTTTATCACATGTTTGCTTGAGGTGCCACATATAAGAACAAAGGAGAAGAGGAAAAATGTGGGAAAGAACAAAACATGAGTGACCTAATTAAGACTTAAATTTGCTACATGAGTGTGGCTCAAGAGATTTTCTTTATATCAATTTGAAAAGGAAGGGGTGGGAGGGTCATTCTGGCCTATTTCTTTCTTGACAAAATTTGGTTTAAATCCATTTAGCTTTTTGAGTATTAGTAATTCACTAATAGAATTGTCTTGAGCCAGACGTAGAGCTGGCAGGATTGTGAAGATCTCCCCACAAGCCCTGCCAACTTCAATCCCAATTTGCCACCCCCTCACTACTTACTCCAGCTCTGGATCTCTCTGTTCATGCTGAAACCGTGAACAATTGTGTGATAATAGCCTAAAATAAATAAATGTAAAATAGGTCAAGACTATCATATCTATTTCTGTTTGTAACTGAAGAAAATTTGCCCCATTTCCAGAGGCAGAAAGAGTCAGGGACATTTGAACCTCAAAGTTAACTGTAAGAACAGATAGCAAAAAATTGACTTCGGTCCCCTCTTTGTCCTCTCTCCCACCCAGAAGTTTAACTTAAAATTATGCTTTGGGATCCGTTCTTTCTCTTACTTGCAAAAAGTGCTTTCATATTGCTTTCAATATTATTTTTAGCTATTGTTTTATGGGAGGCCACAAACATGTTAAAAAAAAAAACTAGTTAAAGGATCAAAATGAAAATGGTCTAATTTCAAAAGAAACTAAGGCACAACAGATACAATGAGTATTAATTTTGGAAAGATTTTTACTTACTGTGCATATTCAGTAAACGACTTAAGTTTTTGTTTTGTTTTCTCTAACACAGGGTCCCGGGAGAGTCATTATGGGCAATCATCTCTCTAATTCAGATTAACGTTTCTAAGTACATGTTGATATAATAGAGCACAATGCCTGCAGACGCTCCCCTGCTATGGCCCATTAGCCGAGGCAGGGGACTAGGAAGTGGACTTCCTGGCTCTAATTCCCAGCTCTGCAACTGTCAGCTTCCCTGGGCTTGACATTCCTGTGTTTGAGAAGCAGAAAAGTGAAGGAAATACTGGGAGGTCCAATTAATAAAACCTTATAAAGAGAGCATATTGGTATCCTACATCTGGTGTAATAGAGTTCTAATATACTACATGTTACTGTAAATAGAATTAAAATTTACATTGATACTAAGTAGTTAAATATCCCAAACTTAGTTGTTAGTCACCTTTCCTCAATGTGATTGGGTGTGGGGGATGGGGAGAGAAAATCTCTAGACTTGATCTTGAGCTTAGTTTGGGTCAGTGACTTTAATGGGACAGAGCCTGTAAGGAAAGCACCTATGCATAAAGTCAAAGTTTTCAAATGATGAAATAGGCCTTTTAAATAGAAAACTGGGATTTCATGTTTAAAATTATACAGGGAAAATACCTACAGGTACATTCAAGGAAATGGACCTCTCCTAAATGCAGGCAGTATAATTCCTTCAGTTATTCAAAAATTGCTTAATCAATTAAGGAATAAGAACAACAAATGGAAGGTTTTGCAGCTAAATGAAAATCACAGCTTTCATTAAAAAAAAATGAAGGTCTCCGTAGGAATCAGCAGCTTCTGACTTGTAATCCATTGTTCTCAGCACATCTGCTTTCTGCTACCAAAATTTTAACACCTGTATAAACAAAAATAGGGTTATGTGCTTTCTCAAAAAGAAAAAAAAAGACACTAAAGTTTACCTTTGTAGATGATCCAGGGGACACAGCACCAATTTCACTTTTTCGTAACCTAGATACCTGAACTCTACAACAGCAGGTCATTTCACTAACTGTTTTATTAACAGAGGCAAAAGACAATAGCCCATATCCCAGTGTCATTTCAGAGAAGGAACTCTGCTACACTGGGACACCAAGAGGCAGGGGCTATCAGATCTTTCTATCAAGATCTGTTATGTGCATTCTTCTTTAGCCATGGTGATTAAAATAAGATTAATTCCCACCTCTTTTTTTAAAGAAGAAATTAACAATTTTAATGTAATTTTTATTTCTTTAGGGAGATTTATAATGTGTATCAGCAAATTATATCAAAGAAAAATGTAGCAAACTAAAATTAGACTACTTTTGTAATTCCTTTTTAAGTTAAATTAAATACAAATCTGAATTCAATACATTTAATGAACATTTATTAAACACAGACTATGTGCCATGGAATACAAGGTTGATGTTTTTTTTCAAAATATTCTCTCCCCTCAAGGATCTTGCACTTTACTAATGATTTATGATTAATTACAAATTCAAAGAAGGATTACAAATCATTTTTATTATCCATACTGAGAAAGTAAAATATTCTATTTTTGATACACACTACACATGCCACACATTCAACTCGATTATAAAACTGCTCTTCTGCTAGGATGCTTTTCAGTCCATTTGTCATAAAGATTTATGTGTAAAGGGTGACTTTCTAAGCCTAACTTCATTAAGGGGGAAAAAAACTCTCAAAACAAATTGCAATAAAGCTATTAATGTCATTTTAATTTCTTGCTTAATTTCCAGTTTGTGTTACTCATATGCTTCCCATCAGATGAAAACATTTTAATTAGAATGAAGTGAGCTTAAGAAAACTTCTCTGAGTAAGTCTTCTTATTATTAAATTTTGTTTATTGAGTTTCATATGAATACAATGGTGCAAAAAAGCCAAACATTATATTTAAGCAGAATAATACAGTTAAAACGCAGGCTCTCAGTAGTGAACTCTTAAGAGGCAATTAAAATTTTGGTGTTCACACATACAGCTGATTTATTTCTCCAGTCAGAGCAGGCATTCCTCATAACACCAGCTAATCCAAAATGAACAGCTAATTGCTCCATCTACATGGGAATAATACAAGAAAATGATCACAAACCTGCTCAAATGGACTCCTGCTAGATGACAGTACACTCTTTGGGGGAGTGGGGGACAGACTAAAATGGATTTAAAGTTAGTATGCATTTTACTGGGGCACAAAGTTAGAAGCCTAAAACAAATTATTTTTTAAATTCATAAATACATTCACATTTAAGAAAAATTATCTTAAAAAGATAGGAAAAATTTGGTCACTTGGAGCTCAACTTAGCAGCCCTTATTATCACTATAAAAAAATAACAGCATTTGAGCTAACTTAAGTTTCCATGTTCATCTTTAAAAATATTTTACTTTTTTTTTCCTGAAATGGTTGGCTAAAAAACCTTTTCCCAGTTCATTAGTTTTATTATTCTTTAAACACATGATGTGAATAAAAGTCCAAAGAAGCACCAATTTAAACACAACATAAGGTCTAATACAGAGCTCAGTTCCCCAATTTAAGGGATGCATCCTTTTTAAGCTACTAATATGTCACAGCTTTACTCCACTAAACCTAGACGTCCAGGCTGTATTCAAACCAAAGAAACAATAGACTCTTCACTTAGGGGATGGGATGGACCTTGGAGACATTCTAGAAAATGACAAATATGATGAAGAGATGAATTTTCCAAAAACAATTATACCTTACTCACAGAGGCACGACACTATCTGTGCTATTTCTACGTGAGTGTAGAAGCTATTACCAGCTAGAGAGCTACCATACCTCAAACACAAAACTTCATTAGGCTGAAAGCCCAACCTGATCAAGGTAAAAAGTTCAGGGGGAAGGGCTGGCTTGCCTTGAAGGTCCCTTTAACTGCCTTGCTGCAATGGTTGGACCAGTTGACTGACCAAGGGGGCTTGTAAAGAACACCCTGGGGTTCCTAGGGTAAAGAAATGGCTCTTCTGAGTCAAGAAATCCTCAATACACAGCTATAAAATGCATTTATGCAGCTAACACAGAAGTATATGACACTTTTGTTAGATGCTGTGGATACAATGGAAAAATGAAAACTAGCCTTTGCCCTCAAAAAGCTTATATTCACATAGGTATCTAGTACTTAGGAGATAAATAAATATATAATTTATGGAGGGAGAGAACATTAATCAACTAGAGGGATTAAAAAAAGACCTTCTCCTAAGTAGTCATTATTCAGCTTGCTAAACTATTGGAATTTATTTAAAATTCCTAAATACCACCTTGGAAGAGCCAAAAATCTGCAGGTCCCCAGAATTATCTCTGAAAACAGCTGCACAAAAAACCTGAAGCTTGGGACAGTGTTACCTACACTCCAGAAGCAGAACCCCACTTTAGCATAGTTAAAAGTCAAGAAACAGGCTTGGAAAAAAGACAGCAGAAAAAAATTCTGACACAAAAAGTTCCTATAGTGACAAAGAAGATCAAAATGTACACTCAAAAGAAGACAACATGGTCAAAACTCCTGCATCCAAAGCCTCAAAGAAAAATATGAATTAATTTCAAGCCATGGAAGAGCTCAAAATACAAGAACTCAAGTAAGAGAAGTAGAAGAAAAATTGGGAAGAGAAATAAGAGCAATGTAAGAAAATCATGAAAAAAGTCAACAATTTGATAACGATTTTGTTGCTCAAAAAAATGAAGAAAATAAAATAGGCCAAATGATATAAGTAGCAAAAAAAAAAAAATCCAATGAAAAGAATGCCTTAAAAAGCAGATATTTAAAAAAAATTCACTGAAGAAAAGAACTCCTTAAAAGTAGAATTGGTAAAATGGAAAAGTACAAAAGCTCACTGAAGAAAATAATTCCTTAAAAGTTAGAATTGAACAAGTGGAAGCTAATGACTTTATGAGACATCAAGAAACAATCAAACAAAATCAAAAGAATGAAGAAAAAAAGAAAATGTGAAATATCTCATTAGAAAAACAACTGACCTGGAAAATAGGTCCAGGAAAGATACTTTAAGAATTATTGGACTACTTGAACAACAAAAAGAGCCTAAATATCATCTTTCAAGAAATTATCAAGGAAAATAGACCTGATATTCTAGAACCAGAGGGTAGACTAGAAATTGAAAGAATACACCAATCATTTCCTGAAAGATCCCAAAATGAAACTTCCCAGAAATACAAGTCAAGTTCCAGACCTCTTAGATGAAGGAGAAAATACTGAAAGCAGTCAAAAAAAAAAATCATGGAGTCATGATATTTAGCAGCTTCTATACTGAAAGACTAAAGGGCTTGGAATAGTATATTCTGTAGAGCAAACAAGCTAAGATCACAACTGAGTACAATCCTTCAGGGGGGAAAAAATGAACATTAAATAAAATAGAGGACTTTCGAGCATTCCTGATGGAAAGACATGGACTAGAAAACCTTATTTTTAAATACTAAATGCAAAAAAAAAAGCTTAAAAGGTTAACAGGAAAAAGAAACCATAAGGTATAAACTGTTTATATTCATACATGGGAAAATATAACTTCTAAATTTTTTCTCATGATAGATAACTAGAGATACGAGTTTCATGTGATGGTATGACCATCTAAACAGAAATAAAATTAAGAAATGAGAAGGAAGAATGTTCTGGGAGAAGAGGAAAGGGAGAGGCAGAATAGAATAAATTATCTGATATAAAAGAGGTCTAAGATCATAGAGTGGAGGGGAAAATGGGGGGGGAATAGGGAAAGGGGGAATATATGAAGCCTACTCTCATCAAAACTGGTTCCAAGAGGGAAGAATAAGCACACAGAGTTGGAGGGAGAAATCTATCTTACTGACCTAGAAAGTGGAAAGGGAAGAGGAAAGAGGAGGGGAGGAGCTGATGGGAGTACAGTTTGGGGAGATAAAAATCAGAGAAAGTATGATAAACAGAAAATAAGATAGAGGGAAATATGTAATTGATCATCATTATTATGAAAAAATTTTTACAAGTTTCTCTGATAAAGATTTCATTCAAAAAATAAAAAATAAAAATAAAAAAGATTTCATTCTCAAACATAAAAAATGGAGTCAAATTTATAGAAATAAGAGCTATTTCTCAATTGACAAAGATCAAAGGATATGATCAGACAAAGTAATCAAAGCTATCTATAGTTTTTTGAAAAAATGTTCTAAGTCACTATTGAGAAACGCTACTATCTCACACCTATCAGATTGGCAAATATGACAGAACAGAAAATTACTAATGTTAAGAGGAAATGTGGAAAAATTAAATCACTAATATACTATTTTTTTTTAGGTTTTTGCAAGGCAAATGGGGTTAAGTGGCTTGCCCAAGGCCACACAGCTAGGTAATTATTAAGTGTCTGAGACCAGATTTGAACCCAGGTACTCCTGACTCCAGGGCCAGTGCTTTATCCACTATGCCACCTAGCTGCCCCACTAATATACTATTGATGAAGTTGTATACTGAGAGCAACTTGAAACTATACCCAAAAGGCTACAAAATCATGCATACTATTTATCAAAGAGATAAAAAACAAAAATGAAAAGGACTTATATTTTCAAAAGTATTTATAGCAGTTCTTTTAGTAGTGGCAAAGAATTGGAAACTGAGAGGATGTTCATCAATTGGGGAATGATTTGTTGGACATAATTGTAATGAAATACTATGGAGCTATAAGAAATGATTAAGTAGGATGCTCTCAGAAAAATAAGAAAAGACACATTAATCTATGTGAAGTGAAATGAGCAAAACCAGAGGATTGTACACAGTAACAGCAATATTGTAACATGATCCACTAGGCAAAATTTAACAATTCTCTGTATTTCATGTTCCAAGACAATTCTGTTGGACTTAAAAAATGCTGTCCATTTCCAGGGAAATAAGTGGTAGAGCAAATGCCAATCAAACATGCTTTTTCTGGACAGAGTACCAGCTCTGGAATCAGGAGGACCTGAGTTCAAATCCAGCCTCAGATACTTAATTACTTTAGCTGTGTGACCTTGGACAAGTTACTTAGCTCCACTACCTTGCCCCCCTCAAAAAAAGATACTTTATCTTTATTTTTTCTTCAGTTCTTTGTCTGTTTTCTTTCACACAGTGACTTACATGGAAATATAATTTGCATGACTACACATGTCAAACTGCATTCTAAAAGAGTAGAACTCAAAATATGAAAAGAAAAATTGGGCTAAAATTGCTTTTACATGTAATTGGGAAAAATAAAATATCAAATTAGATTTTTTAAACTATTAAAATAAAAAAATATATAACAACTTTTGACCAAATGGACTTTTAAAGTCTTTATCCTAAAACTTTACTACTTTCTGAAGAGACTTTAAGAGACTGTTTACCGAACCTAGTTTGTCTTAGAACTTACCTTTTGTAACAGAGCCCAGAACCAAGGGTTCTAAGTCTCCCCTAAGCCAGAAGATAAAAAGCTTCTTCCATTTAGCTACTGTACCAACTGCATTCCTAACTCCAGTCTACTTTGGCACTTTGCCCTTTGCAGGTTTCTTTTGTTTTTTCTCCCATCCTGACCTCCCAAATTTTGATTTAACATTATTACCAGCATAAATAGAACTGTGCTTATCTTCTGTAATCAAATGGTGACACCATCCTGAATATGAAAATAGTTATGCTTTCCAATAAGAAAACAAAATAAAATGCAATTTCTTCTTAGCGTAAAATTCTGACTTCTTTTAACATAAATGCGTTAAGTTTGGCTGCACTTACTGAGCTGCTACATAAAAGTAGATACTATTCTTCTATTATCATGAGTTAAAACATTTCACTTTGTAATAACAAATCACCTAGCTCCAAGAGAGGTTGTATCCAACTGAAAAGACGGAAGGATCCAAAGAGTCAAAATATATTTTTTAAACTAGTATGTGGGCCTCACTTTTGGAAATGATTGCCTGCACTGAATACCTAAAAAAAAAAAAAAAAAAAAAAAAAAAAAAATGAATGCCCACAGGCAGCCAAATGAATGGTTGGGTGGAAGGATAAGAAATTGGTAGGAAAGTCCTGAAGTAATCACAGAGAAGATACACAGTTATTTTCTCCAGCTAACACTCCAGGCTGCTATTGTTTTCTGCTCAAGGTGGTGGACCTGGAATGAATGGTTCTTGCTCATGATGAGGTCACTTGATTGTTCTTAAGAAAGGATATTAAGAGATTTCAGATGGGAATCTTTTATCTTTTGTTTTTCTTTTCTATCCAGAGTCTTTAATCCTTATAGTTAGGGTATCAAGATATACCAACCTCTCAGTCAAAGTTAAAGGCTGTCTAAGTCACATCTTAATTTTGAATGCTAGTGACAACATCTGGATATCCAGGCTGTTGTAGTGTAATCCAATACTGTATTTAGCTGAAACTCCTAAATAATACTTTGTCAGCTCTTGTGATCTAACACAAATGACATGCTTTATGTTATACCAGTTAGACTGTGTTAACACCTTTAAAACCTTTCATTTGTTCATAAAATCTTTGTCCAATGAACCATACTGATTCTTTTCAATCATGACATCACCCGAAGAACTGTATCAGAATTTGATCATGGCTATAGCCACAATTGTACCTCATGTAATAAATACCACCAAAAAACATTTACTAGAGAAAGCTAATACATATGAGGAAAAGTCCATCTACTGTAGTCATCCAATTTTATTTTCAATGTTAATAGATGTAGAAATGCATAATATGAATATACTTTCCAATTCTTATTCGTGCTAATGAGAAGTAAAAGATAACCCAGATAAAAGAAAAACAAAAACAAAAAATTACATATACAAAAATAGTTTCAACCCCCTTCCACCAATCTTTTGACCAATACTGCTAATAAATGATGATTGGCAGGGTGGGGCTGTGCTGGGATAAGAGAAAAGGGGAAAGGGTTGACTTTGACTTTCCCTTTCTCAAAGCCCTGATTCTCAAAAAAAGGTAACCAACAAAAGCAAGAGGAGTTGAGGGGATGGAGAGGGGAAGAGTCCGGAAATGGAAAATCAGCTCAGGCAATGGTTGGAGATAACATGTATGTTTTATTAAAAAGATTACTACATAGTACATTTCTGAACATAGTCAAAGATTGCCACAAAAAGCTGATAGCTGTCTATATCCTAAGATTCTTAGATGTATCATCCAGAGGCAGTGTAACAGAAGACACTGTTTCCCAGTGAAACAACAGTAATCACAAGCAAGAACACGTAATGTTGGCTGTTCATCGTGATCGTGCAACAATTCTGCTCTTATCGCCTCTGTGTCATCTCCTCAGGAGTATCTGTTCACTTGGCTGAGACGGACACTTGCATTCATAAAACCATTTTGGACATTTTAAGCAGTCTCTCTTCGTCCCTATCGCCCTTGCTGATGTGTGTAGCAGGCTCTACTCAAAGCCTGGACCTGAAAAACATGTCAAAGGCTTTGTGAAAAGCCTTCCCAACTGTATAATGGGACATTAAAATATGGTCTTTTGTAAATTTTAATATTCTTTTCTTCCTCAGTTTTTGGAGGGTTTTTCCCCTTTGTTTAAATACCTGTAAGCTTATGCTTTGGACAGAAGATGTGATCTAGCATCTATAATTCAGGACTTAATATCTTCTGTCCCAAACTACAATATAATTGTGTGCCACTATATTTATTAATACTTTCCAATTTTCCTTTTTTTTGATATTTCTCACTGACCAGGGTTCCCCAAGGATTAAAACTTAGTTTTCATACTGGTTATGAAGCTTTTTAAAAAGAAATGCTTTCTAAGATAACAAAGAAAGGGACAAGACTGAAGGGACCTACAAGGAAAGTATGAAGAGATGAGAAAGAGCAGGGGGAGGAACCACCAGAAGAAGCATGCAGGCCGGGCCTCTAGGCCAGGCCCGGCTTCAGAATGCTCTTGACAGTCACCAACCTCAAGCTGTCAAGGCCTGATTTTTATTAAGCCCCTTCTGCAGGCTGGGTGTTCTGCTAAACACTGGCAATATAAAGAAAGGTTAAACAAAGAAAAAGCGGGGCAGCTAAATGGCACAGTGGATAGAGTACCAGCCCTGGAGTCAGGAGTACCTGAGTTCAAATCCGGCATCAGACACTTAATAATTACCTAGCTGTGTGGCTTTGGGTGTACCACTTAACCCCATTGCCTTGCAAAAACCTAAAAAGAAAAAGAAAAAAATTTTTTTAAAAAAGGCCTCTACTCTCAGGGAGCTCACAGAAATAACCAGCTCCAGTGGAACAAAACAAAGCTAAACTGAGAAGGAGGTGAGATGGGAGCAGTGAGGAAGAGACAGGAAGGCAAAGACAAAGGGGGCACGGCACATTCCAGGGTGGGGGACAGCCAGCCAGGAGGCTGAGTGGTATAAGTCAGAGAAGTATAAGGAGACTGGAAATACAGGAAGAGGGAAGGGGATATGGAGGGATTTAAAAGACAACCTAGAAAGAGAATTCATCCAAGAAGTTTCCTTCTAAGTCACCCCAAAATAAGCAATTCTGTAAGCTGGGAGTTCTCAGAGTACTATACAGTGACACTCTAAGACTCTTACGGAGTTCCAATGTCAAAATTATTTTCATCATAATACTAAGATGCTTTAATTTCTGGAATGATAAATATTGAAAGATATAACCCATATGAAACATAAACTCAGAGGTAGAGGAGTCTTAATAATTTTTAAGAATGTAAACAGGACCTAAGAAATGCTGCAATATATGATAGCTAGATGTCTAGACTAACCCACAAAAGTCTATTTACCTGAAACTTAAGGAATACTAGTCCTAGTTTGAGTCCTGTTCTGGGAGGAAGGACCCTGGCAGCACAATAATGGAGAAGAGGGTTCCTAGATACAAAACTAGCCAGAGGCTGCTTCTAAAGTAGCTATGGATACCACTAAGCTGGTCTCTTCTGATCCATCAAGAGACTAAAAGGCTTCACAATCGTCCCCCTTCCAAACTTTCCCCAATCCAACAAAGTTTGATCCACTTTAAATCTAACTCTTTCCTGGCTCTTTTTAAAATAATACTTGGGGGGGCAGCTAGGTGGCACAGTGGATAAAGCACCAGCCCTGGAGTCAGGAGTACCTGGGTTCAAATCCGGTCTCAGACACTTAATAATTACCTAGCTGTGTGGCCTTGGGCAAGCCACTTAACCCCATTTGCCTTGCAAAAAAAAAAAAAACCCTAAAAAAAATAAAATAAAATAATACTTGGGGAGCAGCTAGCTAGGTGGCACAGTGGATAGAGCACCGACCCTGGAGTCAGGAAGACCTGAGTTCAAATCTGACCTTAAACACGTAATTACCTGAGTGACCTTCAGCAAGTCACTTAACCCCACTGCCTTGAAAAATAATAATAATAGGTCTCTCTCCATGCCTTTAAACAAGTCTTCCCTGATCTTGCTAACCTTTAGTATTATCATCTCACATTTCTTCTATTTCTACTCTCTGTCTCACTCCATCATACTCAATCCCTCAGAATGAATGAGCACTTACCACATGCTCAGGACAGAGCTTGACCCTCAAGGACTTTGCCAGGAAGGAGCTTTTTGATTATGAAAGGTAAAAACAGTCTAAGAAAATGTTGATTTGCTCAGATTTCATGACTCAAGAAGTGAAGGGAGGGCACCAAAGGACAGGGGCTCTTGGCCCTGCTCTCAACACTCATCAGCAGAGAAGGCCCAGGACTCCAGTATTCTGACTCAACTGTACCTAGAAGGACTGAACACTGTCTCCTACATATGTTCTTCTGTCTTTGTGATTCTGCCCTTTCCTGGCCCTCCTTGGACCTAACGTGAGTGACTCAATCTTTCTTGGCTCCTCTATCTTCCAACCAAACAGCTGTTTAGAGTGGTGGATGGATGTTGGGCTTAAGAGTCAGACGATCTGAGTTCAAATCCTGCCTCAGACACTCACTAGCTGTGTAACCCTGGGTCAGCCAGTAACCACTCAGACTACTGTGAGAATTTTAAAAAAAAACAACACATGCAGAAGGTGCTTTGCAAACTTCAAAACCTCTTCTCTTCCCTTTGTCTTATTCATTTTAGTTTCTACTTCTATGTTTTTCACACCCTCCTTGTAGGTCTTTCCCTCAGTTTCACTCCTGTTAGCTTACAAAGGACTCCATACTAAAAGGCAAACCAGCAACTAAGCAACTTGGTTCCCTGGGGAACCAAGGTTCCCTAGAACAAGACCTGAGGTTTAAATCCTACCTCACATTGCCCTGAGCTGGGAAATACTCTTAGCCTACTGGGAGACCAAAACAAAATAAGATAAGTAAAGCATCTTGTAAAACCTTAAAGCATTCTACTGTCCTCTCCAGTCCACTAAATGATGCCCAACTCAGTTTTTCAGCTTTCTCTCCTCTATGTCATCTGCTTTCAAGGTTCAATTATTATCTCTAAACACTATCAAATCTATCCATTCACCAAACTCCCCTTAAGTATATGAACATTTCCAGTTGCCTGTTGGACATCTTCTCCTGGTTGAAGATTCAGCAGCCCAAATGAGACTCATCATTTTCAACCAAAAAATTATCCCTCCCCTCCCAACTCTCTATTTCAACCAATGGCACCAATGTTCTCCCAGACATCCAGGCATAAAACTAAAGACCTATTTTGCCTCTTCCCTCTCCTTCACCACACATTTAACCAGGGGCTATGACTAAAAGAATCAACCTTCACAGTCTCTCTCAAATCATTCTCCCAGCCATCACTTGGACTCATGGGATTCACCTTCCTAAATTAGTCTCTTCCTTATCTCACCTGGACCTGGACCATCCTCTTAAGTGATTTCCTCTCTCCAAGTCACTCTTCACATAAGGAAAAGTTTGCCAAATGCAAATACCTACATATCATTCCACTCCTCAAAAACTTCACTAGTTTTCCACAGTCTCTAAGATATCTTCCACTAGGATAGAACTTCCATCTCCCTGACTCCCCTCCAATTGATCTAAGGTCCAGCCAAGTCATGCTCCCCCTCTCACCTTTTATCTTTTTCCTCCTTCAGTCACACAATTTAATTCAGCAAGTATGGTGTTATTTTAGGTGATGGGGTTACAAGAAAGAATAAAAAATGATCCCTGCCATCAGAAAGTTTCAAGTTAAGAGATAAATAGTCTTAATACTTTAATAACTAAGGGGACTGGGAAAGGCTTCCCATAGGAAACAGAATCTCAGTTCTGCCTTTAAGGAAGCTAAGAATTCTAACCAGACAAGTTGAGGCAGGGGGCCATTTTAGTCACAGGGACCAGCCTGTGTAAAGACAGAAGGCAGAGGTGGACTGCTGAACTTGGGAAATATTGAAGAGGCTAATCAGGCTGGTATCAAGAACCTGTGAAGAGGAACAAATGGGAAATAATTCTGGAGAGGGTGGCTGGACCCAAGGGTCTGTATGGTACCCAAGAAGCAACAAGGAACCACTGAGGATTCTAGAGCAACTGAGATCATGGACTGACCTATACTTTGTGAAAACTATTTTGAAAGCTTTATCAGGAATGGACTGTGGAGAAAGAGGCAAAAAAATAGGAAATAGAGTTAGAGGATCATTCAAACAGCCCAAGCAAAAGATGGAAGGGCCTGATCCAGGTTAGTGGTCATGTGAACAGAAAGATGGATTGAAGAAATGTTGTAGAGGACGAACTGTCAAGTTAAAGTTAACTGAATAGTTTCAGGGTGGGAGGAAGATAAGGAGGAAGGGGCTATAGGGTGAAGTCAGAGAGGAATCAAAGGTGGCAATTCTGGCTGCCTGGAAGAATGGCAGTACCCAGGACTCATCCTTGCTCACTTCCATCTGTCATAGTTCTCTTTTTTTTCAAATCAGAACTCTTGGGCCATTTCCTCTATAGTCCTTCCAATGAGCAGACACCCTCACAACATTCCAGCTTCTGTCATACTTATTTGTGTTCCTCTCTAATATTCCCTATGAAATTGAAATCTTTTGCTCCCCTCTAATATTTCCTATTAGATTGAAATCTTCTTGAGGGTAAGTGTCATCATTTTTTTATTTGAATTTTCAGTATCTCTCCCAGTATCTTGCAAAGAATAAATGCTTAATAAATATTTGCTAAATTGAATTCACATTTAAGTGCTAAGATTTTATCACATAGCAAGGGGGTGGGCTACTGGAGAAGGTTTCAAAAGTCAGGACAAGACAGTTGTGATTCTTCCACTTGATTATTTGCAAATGAGGAACTGTCTGTAAAGTACGTGGATTTGACAACTATAAGGTAGAGTTGACTTAAAGTGTTCAAAGTGGTTTCTTTCAGGTCTGATAAAAAACTAATATAGCAGACCTGTTTCTTCACAGTGGACTAGTCAGAATTGCATGAACACACCATCTGGTTAAGAATAAAGATTGTGGAGCAGTTAGGTGGCACAGTGGATAGAGCACCAGTCCTGGAGTCAGGAGTACCTGAGTTCAAATCCGGCCTCAGACAGTTAATAATTACCTAGCTGTGTGACCTTGGGCAAGCCACTTAACCCCATTTGCCTTGCAAAAACCTAAAAAACATAAACAAACAAATAAATATAGATAAATAGATAAATAAATGACTGACTGACTGAATGAATGAATGAATGAATAAATGAGAATAAAGATTGTAAAGTGAATGGGTTGAACTGTGTTATTAAAAACCCTGTGGAAATTTGGTGAATCCTTTTTCAGAATTTTAATTCATAAATTGAAGAAAATGCTAAATTTCAGTTAAAAAAATAGAAAAAATAAAGATGTAATTTTTTTCTCATCCAAGTTTATGGAGCTACCTGAAATCTATCCAGCAACCCTTTTGGACCCAGATTAAGTAGCCCTGAACTAGATGATCTTTTAAGGTTCTTTCTGGCTCAAAAATGTATGATTATGACCCCTTTTCTCTAAACATTATTATGGAGTAAAGGGGGGGGGGGGGCAAGAGAAAAGTGAAACTAAATGTAACCCAAAATTTAATCTGATTCAATTCAACAAACATTTATTGAGCACTTTTATCCTTCGGGTCCTGTGCACTCAGCTATGAAGACAAAAACAAAAAGGATCTCTGTTCTCCAGAAGTTTACATTGCCCTGAAAGGAAACAATAAGTATACAGATAAGTGCACAGAAATAATTATGGGACTCAGGAAAAGTTTCACGTAACAACATTCTGAAGGAAGATTAGGAAAGTGACCTGAAGACTATCTGGAGTTAACTGTTTAAAATAAAACTTTCCAGGATCCTAAAACTCTTCTATCTAGGGTTAAACACTCTAACTCAATGAAGACCAATTTATTGGAAGATCAGGGAGACCAAACAAAGGCAATAACACCCTGAGAAGTATCTCTTTTTCTCCCAACACAGAGTGGGGGGGTGGGGGGGTGGAATATCAATAAAGGCTTATGTAGCCTGACCTGAATTTTTTGAAGACCTATAATTTAATTTTAAACAACTGGACTAGCAGGCTTACTTAGTTCTTAAAATCATTTCTTACAAGGTCTTTGAGGAATATTTTTCCCTTTAAATTACAGCTAATTAATCCCAGTTCAGAGACAGCGTTTGGACTTCATTTTTGCAATAATTCAGAGTATGGGCAAACCAAAGGTTGCTACTAAAAACAAAGATTAAGGAAATAAGTACACTTTGACTGCTTAAAGCAGCTTTCTTAAAAGGTGTTTTCAGGGATTCATTTATTCTCATAATGCCCACAAGGAAAGAAGGAAAGCATACAAGACTAAGCACATTTTGAACAAGGAAGAACTAAGACTTCATCAATGAAATATTTAATCAGCTTCTTGTTTAGTCTTCATTATGCTAAATTACTTCACGGATTGCTTTTTTTTGGGGGGGGGAATTACACTTAACAGTAAGGGTTTTTTTAACTAAATGATTCAGTTTTTTGTTTTTGAATCTGCACAGATTTAAGACATTTAAGTAACTAAGATAATCAGTGGCACAGCAGAAGAGAACTTAAACCTCAGGACTCTTGGGTCAGTTCTCCTTTCACTGGGCTGTGCTTAAATAAATGATGTCTGTATAAGCTGTTGCCCACTCTAATTCTTCAAATATACTAAGCAAGAAGGGGAAGTGTGCCTTGAAATTAAATGAGAAATGTTTCCATGCTCTGGTTCCCTTGGAACACCTAGCTATTATCATAGAACCAATTTACAAAGTAGAAAATTTGGCTTTCAAAAATGAAGTTCTCAACATAAAATATTGCCATGTAAATTATTTTGTATAATTGCTCCTTAACGTTCCCAACATTTGCTTAAAAACACAAAAAAGGGAAAAAAGAGCATATGAAGACATCATTTCAGAAATACTCTGATCTGATGGGCAAAGATAAGCTGAGTCCCTTCTCCCACAGGCAGAGTTTGAGGACTGTCTCACTTCAATCAACATTCCTGACAGGCAATGTCAGATCTCCTTTCCTTCAGCTTTTCAGACAGTCCATCGTTCTCAGATGGAATGAGAACAGGGTACACTTGGGCCAGAGGAATGCACAAAGTAACTAACCACTGAGGGTCCCTTCCGGCCCTTTAATTCTCTCAACAAACTTTCCACCTGGACTTTGTGTACCCCTTTTCTGCTGCTTCTGCTGAAAAGATGATACCTCTGCTGTGGAATCAGAGGACATGGAGGAAGGAGAGGAAGGTGAGGAGTACGGAGGAAGAAATGTCCTTCGGGACCTGGTCAATATTGCTGCTTTGCCTCTGATCCCTAAGCTGTGCTTCAGGAAAAACAAATGCTTTAAACAAAGAAAAAAAAAAGGTCACATTAAGATGGAACATCAACAACTTTGTCATTTAACTATTAACCCATGAATTTCAAATTCTTTCTGGATGTCAGAGACATCTGCATTCAGGGCTCTGATCTCTGCAGTTGTGTGAGCAGAACACTAGCTAAGAGCTCCAAGGCAGCCTGCCTCTCAGGTCTTCATGCTTCATGAACAAAAACAACAAGCTAGTGAGCTTTGAGAAGCTTCTTCACCAGAGTTCAAATCTCTGATGAACACCTCACTACAACTCTAATTTTAATTTGTGGTTCTAATGAATGATATAAACTTTTATAGGTATCAACAAAGCTCAGAGAGGACCTAAATCCATTTCAGTGCTCATTTAGCAGCTTCAGCTGTGTGCAATTAAAACATCAGCATTAAATGTTAGAGAATAAAATAATGAGACACTTAAAAAATAATCTGTGCTTCACTGGGCCAAGCTCAACAGAGGTTTCATATAATCATTTATAAGAACCCAGATTCTTACCAATATCTACAGCTTATTCCCAGAATTAATACCATTAATTCTCACACTCTTTAAAAAAAAAAAAGAATTTTTGGAAAAGAGAACACAATAGAAAATTTTATGTTTGTAATATTTATGAAATATCACAGAGCACAAATCAATTCCTGAATTAATCAGTTCATGCTATCTGGGCAGCCTAACTGATTAAAAAGACAGCACTGAATGATCAGAAGGCCCTACATGAAGCAGCTGCCTCCACACCATGAAAAAAGGAAGGGAAATTTCAGTCATCTCATAGTGCTACTTAGGCTTGTCCTACAATTTAAATAAAATAGAAATAAAGAGGGAAAGGGGCACAAAAGGGGAGGGGGCACAAAAGGAGGGGAAGAAAGGAAAACAAACTTTAAAAATGGTATGAGCATTTTATTATCACATATCCCTTAAAATGAAACACAGTGCCCAAGTGTTTGCTCCCAATGATATTTGAAACTCAAAAAATGTAACATGAGAATGCAACAAGTGGCAGCTAAAAGAATAAATTATTGCTGCTACCATTACAGGGAAAGTAAGCTAAACCTCTAAGACGTTTAGCTCCTCCACACTTGAAGGTGGCATGTAAGGCTGGGGGGGTAGTTTGTTTTGCTTGTGTTTTTTGAATGCCAAGTTAGTTTAACTTTCTGAAACAGAGAAAAGGAAGTGTGCTTATAGGGAACATGCACTCTGTTAACTCAAAATTTGAAAAGGATGAAAACACAGATTATACTTTATTTTTAAAATTGAATGAATTTTAATACAGAAAATGAAGATAGCATTTTATAAATTTATAGCTCAAAAGGAACATTTCTATTTGGGGAAAGTCAAAGAGTGTTACATTTTAAGAGAGATGAAATGTTACAGCTTGTACACCAAAATTAAAAAATGAAATTAAATTAAAAAATGAAATGGTTACCAAGGTAATGCAGGTCAAGGGATCAAAGGTGAAGGGTCACACATTATTAAAAAGAAATCCAAAAGGACGTCTGCATCATGATCTCTGCAAAACAAAGGAGCTACAGTAAGTAAAACTAATAGCTTCATGAATTTAAAATCAAGTCTCTTGAAAAGAATCCATTCTGACTGAATACAGTACAATTTTGCCAATTTTTGTGAGAAGTTATTTGAGGTATAAAATTGAATTTCAATCACTTGGCACTAGTAGATTTTTATTATTATTTACTTGCCCTATCATGTTTTCATCTAAAATATTTTTAATTTAAAAAGACTTTATAAAAGGCAAACTTTTTGAGTAGACGCTTCTTTCCCCATTTCCACCACACCTATTTCTCTAAATTGAAGTCTGATTTATCAGACATTGCTAATGCATCAGAAGTCAAGTTTGGCCAAAGTATGGTGGATTTTTCTTTTCCTCATGGAATGGGGTTCCAAACTAAGGATTTTTTTTCCTAATCAATTTTATTTGAAGGAGCTGCATAAAGTCCCCATTTTTTGAAACAATGTTCAAGAAGTCAGTAATAAAGTGATAAATGATAAAACAAAATAAGCAATTAAGATTAGTGATTTCAAAATCAACTTTCAATATATGAAGGAAAAAGACGTTTCTCAAGTAAAAATGATTTTCCAATTCTCTTGGAATTGTACAGCATTAGTAAGACTTTTAGTAGTATTTACAAAGAAAAAGCTCTAACAGGTTATACTTCAAAAGAAATTTTATAAATTTATTTAATGTCACACTAATAAACTTTCATTTCTTATCATTACTAACTAAAAAGATCAAAAATTTCAGAATGTGCCAAATCAATAGCAAATATATAATTAACCTGACAACAGCAGTAACAATAGAAAATGAAAAACATTTATTATTAAAAGTTTCAACTACTTATTTCATTAGTGACCAAAAAGTAAATAACACAGTAAAAATAATCTTCAACTGGCATCTAAAGATTAAATGTAAGATCAACTAATTTTTTCATTTCAGAATTCACTTTTATTAAACACATATACAGTACATAACTTTGAAAAAGATGGTCAAAATACATTTGTGAAATAACGTTCACTTTCCTCCTCATTCGAACTTCCCAAGTTTGGTTTTTATCTCACATAGATTCCAGAAACATTTCACATGAGTTTATTCAATTAAAATGTACTTCCAAAATAACTTATACGTTAAAATATAGACAAATGTCAAAATATATTTTACTAAATGGTCTAAAGGAGATCTGGTAGCTTAGAGCAATCAATAAAGGAACAAACTCGATATAAGTCAAACAGATTTTTTTCTGAGATTAGTTTTCGTTAAAATAACTTGCAGAATTTCATGCATTGGATACAAGTATGTTAGTGCCTTGAAGCTACATTTCTAAAAACATGACTTTTTGTTTTGCATAGCTACTGAAAAGTAAACTAGAATTTCATTGCTCTGAGTGCTCATCCCACATTGAAGCTGTCACACATGTATTCATTGCTGGGAGGCATGCAAGCAATTTTGAACACCATAGAAGGAATCAATACCCCATCAAAAGCAACACATATACTGTTTTAGGAGGAACATTATTTAGTCTATTTCAGTGTATTTGTAACAAGAGGCATCAGGGCTATAAGCCTAGTGAAGTTTCTGAATTCAGTAAAATATTTGTTACTGAAGGGAAAAAAGTAAAATTCATTTCAAATGAAGCATCTGAACTGTGAATTCGCCCACCAAAAAAATGAGATTATTTATGCTTTGTATGTATTTTATGCTTCCCAGGGCAAGGACTATTTCCTTTAGTCTTTCTATCTGCAACATTTAGCATACAGTTTGGTCCACAGTAGCGTGTAAGAAGCATTTGCTAATTAACTGAATTATAGATTGATTATAACCTTAGGCATCAAACACAAAGCTATTTTATTGATTAATATATAAATTAGGAAAAAAATCAATTCTTCTGGACAATAAGATTATAGATACTAGGTACTATGAAACAATCTCAAAAATGGCTTTTAAAAATACTCCCACCAGCCCATAAAAATATGTACTAGCCCACATTTTCCACCAGCCTGGGTTCTGTTTTGTTCCAAAGACAGACCACACTCACTATAAATACACCTTTATTTAACCCATATGCAGCCTACAAATAAGTTATTGGTTCTATCAACTAAAGACATTTATTACTAAACAAATCCCACCAAAATAAATCTATAGAAATAAAGTGATTGGTTTATTTTACTTTTTAAAACAAATATATCACTTTTCTTGCTATGTAAACTTGATAGGCACCCTGCAGCATGACTACTGAAACAATTTTGTGAGTCAGAGTTGAAGAGCAATTTTAGTTGATAAATACCAACAAAGAGCTGTATTCCAGGTAAACTTTATGATTACAAAGCCCCTATTTCTTTGAGGTCCCTGAGCTTACCTCCCCCAGAAGATTTTAAGCTCCTTGAGGCCAAGGTCTGGCTATCTTTGATTTCTCCCACAATACTTGTTACCTGATTGTCTAATGAATGAATGCTTGATTTAATTTAGTTTAAAACCAGAGACCTAGAAGAACCAAGGCCCTAATTTAAATTAGGGAAAAGAGAGTAAAAAGGTCTGGAGGATGATTTAGTGACTTTAATCTAGGCAAGACGGCACTGGAATCTGTGGAGTCCAAGAGGGCACCGTTAGTTCAAGTTCAATGGTGATTCAGAGAGGAAAGGAAGCTCTCATGGCTCATTCGGCAGTTAATAAAAGGAGGTCTACTTAGCCATACAGTCTTCAGCCTGGGCAGACATGGTCCCCTTGGATCTCCATATGGAAAAAGTCTGTTCAGCAGATCAAAGCAGATTATCTCTCTTGGTGGTGGGCTCTACTGGACATAGGTAAGCTTCCATCCCCAGAGGTGACCAAGAAGCCACATCAATTAAGCCAAAAGCTGTAAGAAAGCTACTAAAAGAGAGGTACAACTTGAAATTTATTTTCTCTTCACTAATCATGACCTGGGATAGCTTTGTACTTTGCAACCTTTCACAGGGAAAAGCTAAGCTAAGCCATGATGGGGAGGGGAAGGAGAATCCCTGATAAATCTTAAAGTATGATTGTGTCGCAGTCTGCATGCATGTGTACATGTATTTATGAAATGTCACATGCATGTGCATGGCATAATGCCTACACTCATTATTTATGGGTGTGTGTGTGTGTGTGTGTGTGTGTGTGTGCATAACAAGTAATCTTGAGGAAACACTACATCAATGGGAACTGTAATCTAGTACTACTCCAAGGCCATATCATGAAGGTAATTCTGGGTTTTTTCAGACTAGGCCACAAGCAAATCACATCAGAAAGACTGAGGAGGCTCCAACCGGGGGAGGAGGCTCTCCAGCCAGAGCAGTTCTACCAAGCCATAATAATAGCAGTAAGCTGTGACTTGGAAGAGGGAGAAGGCAAAAAGGGAGAGGGATCTGTTTTGCTGTTCAGTCATTTCAGCAGTGTCCAATTCTTCATGACTCCATTTAGGATTTTGTTGGTAAAGATCCCGGAGAGGTTTGCCATTTCCTTTTCCACATCATTTTACAGAAGAGGAAACTGAGGCAAACTGACTTGTCCAGAGTGTAGTAAATGTCTGAGGCCATATTTGAACTCAAAAAGAGAGGTCCAGTGTTCTATCTACTATGCCTCCTAGATGCCCCAACGAGAAGAACAGGGACCCCCCCCAAAAAAAAAACCACTTGCCATTCAAATATTGAAATAAAAGTTACTTAAATCTCAGTTATATACATGTGCACAGCTAAGTGATACAGTGGATAGAACACCAGGTCTGCTATCAGAAAGGCCTCATCTTCCCAACAGTTACAGCTCTGTGACCCTGGACAAGTCATTTAATTCCTGTTTGCCTCAGTTTCCTCATCTTGCAAATGCACTGTAGAAGGAAATGACAAATCACTCCAGTACTTTTGCCAAGACAAAAAAATATGTGTGTGTGTGTGTGTGTGTGTGTGTGTGTGTGTTGTATTTACTGATAAGTCAGTCACTTAGAATAAAAATACAACCTTTTACAACTATTCTCTGGATGAGAAAACTCAAACCCTACAAGAAATACGTGTCTAACTCTTCTTTAAAACTAGTAACTATATCAACCAATGTTGAAAGTACAAAGAAAAAAGTACAAGGGGTTTCAGGAACTTAAACACCTATGTTCTAATTCATCAAAAAATATTCTTATCCATGAGGAATGAAAAATACAAGACAACATGAATTTACTTATGAATTAGCCAACCTACACATGGTTTTACTTCTATCCCAACCAACCCAAGATATGCAAAATGGATGGAAATCCTTACATCCTTACAGAGCTTCCCTAAATTTTACCCTGCTTTAAAGGTCTGTCCTGATGTCTCATTGAAGTGCAGACAATCCAGGGTTTTGTATGTCAGGCCATAGATTTTTGGCAGGTCCTATCATGCTGGAAAGGTTTCAAGTATAGATCTGGAGATGGACTGTGTATCTGTTATCAGAAGACCAACCAAACTAAGCTCTGAGAGGTTCATCAACAGATGGCCACCAGATGATGAATTATTTTGCCTACAAAACTAAGGAAAATCACCTACTAAGGAAGGAAGGGATAAGTAATTGGCACTGAAGGGCATGCCCATACAAATAAAATTAGAAAGCATTTTCCAGTATTAAAGGACATTTTAGAAATGTTTCTAATTAACTCAATTTGCCAAGGATCAGTATATCATTTGGTTCACTTGTCCAATCAACAGACAACAAACAGAACACAAAGCAATTTCTGAGAAATCTGAATCATGATAGAAATTCTGTCATTTTAATTTCAAGTGAAGTAATTCCAAAACTAAATATTTCCAATGCCTAGGATAGGTCAGGGAGCCAACAAGACTTGGGATTTTATTGGCATAGGAAATTCCCAAGAAAGGAAACTTCTTCTACCAAGGCAGGCCAAAACCTCCAGACCTTAGAGTCTGAAGAGTGCTCTCTAGAGGACCCCAAGGTCACCAAGTTACTACGTGCCAAAGGCAAGGCTTGAACCCTACGCTTCCTCCCAAGGCTGTAACTGATATGAAACAAATGAGAAAAATATAAAATTAAAATTTTAAGAGAAATAAAAGAGATGAAAGAAGAGAGTTTAAAGAAACCGAAACAGACAGTTTCTTTCACATTGTGCTAAGCAAATTGGCCATCAGGAAATGGCTTTGTTCTTCATTTTTGAAAAACTAACTAAAAGCAAAAAATGTCAAGTCAGAGGTTACTGCAGTGGCAAGTATAAAAAAATTTTTCGGTTTAAATTCATAAAAGCATTTTGCATCTATATGGCATCAAAAACTTCATTTCACTAAATAAAAAGTATACATTGTTGGCACTTTATTAAAGTTTCTGTTTACAAGCATGTCAAAAGAACCAGTGTGTGTATATCCTGGAAATGAAATGTTAATGTATTGTCTGTGAATTATCAAGTGAAAGAAAGCTTAGGTGATATGGAAATGCATTTATTAACCATTCTGTGTCGAACACCATGCTAAGCCCTGGGGAAATAAATAGAAAATAAAGGCTTTCTCTACTCTAAAGAGTTTCTGTTCTAACTAGTGCTGGGCACACATAGGCAATTAATAAATGCTTGTGGACTGGCTGAAAAAACTGTGTTTTTTCAAAATACAAATTATTCACAAGCACCACAACCCTCCCCTCATTGCTTACTCTCTAAACAACAACAACAATAATGTTTGTCCTCTGCTCTTGAAGAGGACTAGTCAGGTGAATTGGGATTGAAGAGAGGAGGGCTGTGACTAAGTCATCAGCCTCACTTTTTCCTCCAGAACCACCTGGGTCCAGTGGTCAAATATCAATGCGAGGTATTCAGGATTAAGTGACTTGCCCAGGGTCACACAACTAATTAGTATCAAGTGTCTGAGGCTGAATTCAAGCTCCTGTTCACCTGTTCACCTGTTCTCCACTGCATCATCTAGCCCACTCACACATCCTCATCCATGTTCTGCAAATTCAGTTTGTCCCCCTCATACAGCATTTCATGACTTGTTTTTTCTCCAAACAAATGTTCGAAAACCTTGGTTTTCAAGCTACATATGAAGTTGGTCGATGGCACTGTGGAGAGAGTCAGGAAGAAATAAGCTCAAATCCACTTTAAACATATATTAGCTTTGTAACCTAGAAAGTTACTTAAGCAGTCTGCCTCAGTTTCCTGCTCTGTAAAATGAAGGTGATAATTATAACCTCCCAGAGTTGTGAGGATGAAACACAATTATTTGTAAAGCTCTTTGCAAATCTTAAAACATTATATAAATGTTGGGTATTATTATTATGGCCCTATCTTCTTTGTTTTTTATCATGCATTTAAAACTTTATTTTAGTCTATATTTGTGACTTCTTCAAGGCTGGTAAGTCCCAGTGAGGTAGTTTTCAAAAACTGCCTGAGGCACAAAGATGGTAAGGTCAGCCAGCCAGCAAAGGAACCAAGTCTCCTTGATTGCAAAGTCAGTTAGTTCTCTATCCATTTTGCCACACTTCCTCCCCTGGTGACTACTTATGATTAATTATGTGAAGCAATCAAAAGGTAAATAATTGGAGAAACCATAAATATAGAAATGAATATAATCTATCACCAAAAAAATTAAATTTTCAAGGAGGAATGGACTTAGAAATTTATCTATTTCAATTCCTCCTTTTACTGAAAAGAAAACTGAAGCCAAAAGAGAAGGGATTTATCCAAGGTCTCCCATGGAGAATTCATTATAAGCCATAATCAAAACTCAAGTCTCTTGTACCCCAAAACTCCCTGCCATCTCCCATTCAACAATGTAAAGTAATCATCTTAAAGCACAAATCTGAGCTTGTCACTTGACCCTCTCTTATTCTACAACCCCCAGAGGTTCTCTATTGACTATGGGATCACTTATAAAATCCTCTCTTGGGCTTTTAAAGCCCTTCCCCACCCATCCTCTTTTTTGCAGTCTTCTCCAGGTACTCTACCATCTAGCACCACTGGCCTCCCTACTGTTCCTCCCACACAAGACTCCCAACACCCAACTCTAACACTATTTTCACTGACTGTTTTCCTCCAGATCTAGAATTCTCTTCCCTCCTTATCTTCATCTCCTGGATTCCTTCAAATCTATGCTAAAAATCCACTTTCTACAAAGCTTTCCCTCAGCTGCTCCCTAATGCTAGTCAAACCAAGTTAACAAGTTAAGCATTTAAGTACCAGGTATCATGCCTAGTACTAAGGAGACAAAGAAAGATTAAAACCACCCCAAGTTCCAAAAAGCTGACAATGTGGTGGGCTTGTGTATGCTTCTGTACAATCTTAAATGCCACAAAACTTTTTGTCAGCTTTTTTAATATTAAAAACCTATTAAAATACTAAGTGTACAGCTAAATAACTCTAGAAACAGCTGTCATCACCTTTAGAATCATACATTACAGGAGAAACTTCATATCTGTAAACTACTAAAGAGCTACTTTATAAATTCAAACACAATTCTAAATATCATCAACAATTTTCCTAACATTAAGAAAATTCTCCCAATAACCAAAATATAAATATACAGAGAAACTTGGGAAGAAACTCAAAAGTGAAAATGAGAAAAAGACACAAAGACTACAACAACGTACATGAGAAAGAAGACCAACAAAAATAGTGTGCTATGTAATCACAACCAAATGTGGCCCCAAAGAAGAATTGGGATATTGGCTAGCTGTGCTGAAGTGACTTTTAATTTTCTTTTTTTTTTTTGTTATTTTGTTTTGTTTTTTATTACAAGACATGATTATTTGAAGAAGTAATAGGGTATTTATGTATTTGGAAATGAAGGTGACATAAAAATGAAAGATATCAATAATTTTTAAAGCACATTCACATTCAGAAAACGACCTCATGACAAGTGGTTGGCAAAAACTGACTAATTTTCAACGGTATACTTGGATATAAGATTTTCAAAGCTTGTTCAAATCTGAGAAAATAAAATAATGTGTACTACAGTAACTGGATTACTAATTGTTAATCCAGTGCTTTCATTGTATCCTTTCTATCAAATGTGTAAAAGAAATCTCATATAAGAAAGCAAATGCTATTAAATCAGAGAGCCTTCTATTAGGTCACTGAAAATCAATTCTCACTTGAACAACATAAGACTTCCTTTTAAGAAGAATTTGTATTCAAGCTTGAAATTGATGACTGCATTATAAAACTGATCTAATTTTATTGCACTGTAATGATACCAATATCACCCAAGATAAAAATCAATCAACAAGTATTTACTAAATTTCTATTAGATTTCCAACTATATTCTGGGCAAATGACAAAAACACCCCTTGGTAGCCTGCCCTCTAGTAAAAGAGTAACTGTTAGACTGTATGGAAGAGACCAAAAGGGCAACCCAAAGCCATAGATGAGTAAGAGACCCTATGGGGGGACAGAACTTTCATTCCTGCTAAACAGAGTGCTCTGTAAAATATGCACCAATTCCAATGACTTAGGAAACCTCTCTTCCATTCAAGGCAAACCTTGTGCTAAGTCATAAGGAATAGAATGACAAAACAATCCTCAGCTACTAGGGACTGACATTCTATAAGGGAAGGTAAACCCATACATCTATTAATATGTACAGCATATGTACAAAACTAAGAAAAGAGAGTATGGGACAGCAGGTCATTGGCAGCTGAAACAACAGAGGATATCAGCAAAGACTTTATGCAGAAGATGGCACCTGAGCCTAGTTCCGGAGAAGAGTCATGGATTCTAGAAGGGGTGGGAAGAAAAGGAAGCAGAAATTGGAGGACCAGGGTGGAGATGGAGGGTGGGCTTATCATTGATCTTAGAAGGTATAGAGTAACACTGAAATTGACTGAGTTGAGAGATGTAGTGGAGTTATCCTTTATAAAGCACACTGTGGCAACTATATGAAAGATGGATTGGAGCAGGGAGATTTGAGATAGAGAACAAATAGAAGGCTAATTCCACCATCTAAGGGAGAGATGATCAAGGCCAGAATGAGGTTGGAACAAGAAAAACAGACAAGAAAAAAATGAACGAGAGGAGATAAATGTGGCAGAGAGAGAAACAAGAAAAGGCAGCAGAATGGCTGTGGGGGACAGCAGAGAATGACAAGTTGAAGATTACAAACCAGAGTGACTGGAAGGATGGTGGAGCCCTGGAGAGAAACAGAGACAAACAAAAACACTAGAAGAAAGGAGATGAGCTCTGCCTGGATCATCAGGACTTTGAGATGCCTACAGGACATCCAGTTCAAAATGGATAGCAGGTGGTTCAGAATGTGAAACTGGGGGCAGCTAGGTGGTACAGTGGATAGAGCACCGGCCAGGAAGACCTGAGTTCAAATCTGACCTCAGACACATATTACCTAGCTGTGTGACCTTGGGCAAGTTACTTAAGCCCACTGCCTAGCAATAAATGAATGAATGAATATATGAATATGTGTGTGTGTGTATATATATATATGTATATATATGTATATATACATATATATATATATATATATATATATATATATGTATAATGTGAAACAGGAGCCAAACAGAGAAATGAAAGCCAGTTATGTAGATCTGCAAAATCTTCAGCAGGCATATGATAAATAGACTCACGAAACTACTAAGTCACCAACTAAGAGAGTAAAAGCAAAGAAGGCCAAATATGGAGCTGGTGGGAAGGGTATGATGAGAGAGAGAAAAAAACAACAAAGTCTGAAACAAGTGAAAGGTCCTGAACTGGTAGTTTTAGGGCAGTAGTTTGAATACTACATCTGCTACTTACTACCAATTATGAAACTGGGCAAGAAATTTGACCTTTCTAGGGTTCTGTCTCTGTAACTAAAAACTGAAAAAGTTTAAGGCAGCTGAGATGGTACAGGGGATCAAATAGTAAACTTGAAATCAAGAAGACTTGAATTTGAATCCAGCTTCAATCACTACCTGGTTATGTGAGGTCATTAAACTGCCTCAGTTTCCCCATCTGTAGTAACAGCGCCTAGCTTCTAAGGAAAAGCAGATATTTGTCCAGCTCTTTGCAGTGCTCTCATAGGCTCTAAAATTCCTGCTAGTTCTAAATCTATGATCCTGTCACTACTATAATCTGTCAATAAGAGAATGTGCTCGAGGTTTAAATGACAGATCAGTGTCCTCCCCAGCCCTAATTCCCTCCCCCTTGAGGCTTACATTTTAAGACATAAGACTATTATTTGAAAATTGAACATGAAAAACCAGAGGTTTTGGGGGGCTTTTTTTTAAACTCAGGAGAAATAATACTACGTTATGCTAACTCAGACAGAAAGAAATCCTTGACTTCACGGATAGAATGGAACTTCAACTGGGTCTTGGAACATTCCAAGCTCAAAGTAGTGATGAAAACATAATGAAAATAATGTAAAAGCATGAACAAGGGAGCTGGATTAGGAATGAAGGAGTAAGCCAGGAACAATGAGAAGACAAACCAGGCTGGAGCAGATCCATTTCTGTTGGCTTTATCTCAGCTCTGCCATCAATAGATGTAAGACCCTAAATAAGTTATTTGATTTCTCTATGCTTCACTGTGAAATGTGAAGAGTTGGACTATAAAGTCTATTCCTTTCTAACATTTTATGAACCTTCGGGGGAATATAGTGAAGGAGGCAGCCAAGTGGAGCAGTGGATAACTAACCTGGACTCAGAGAGACCTGAATCAAGATTGACTCCAAACACATAGGTGCTGTATGACCCTGGGCTAGTCACTTAAAACTCTGCCCAGTTTCCTCAAAGATAAAAATAACAGCACCCACAACATCAGGTTGTTGTGAGGAAAGAATGAGGTTTTATTTGTAAACTGGCTGGCATATGGTAAGTACTTAATAATGTCTTGTTTTTATTTTTTAAAGGAAGATTAAAAGGGTATAGATTGTGGACTACCTTGAATACTGAACCAGTAGGGTTTTTGAGTAAAGAAGTAACATGAAGAGAAAGTAACATTTTCAGAAAATTAATATGACAATCATTACTATACAAGAGGGACAGACCTGAGAGGCATGTACTTCTACAAATAAGTCTTGAATATGTGCATGTAATTTTTTAACATATAAAACAAACTCTTAAATGAGAGTTTATCTTCTGGCTACATACTCCAGTGAAAAAGAGCTATGTGCCAACAAATTGAGAAAAAATGCATTCAACATCTCAGTTTCAGAGTGCTTCAAGTACATAAAAATTCATAATTTCTAGCAAATTATTTCTTCTATTTTCTAGCTTTCATACATTTGCCTGAAGAACATAGCTATAAAACAGGGAAAACCTTATAAAATGCATTTATAAATCCTTCAACACATAAAAATATTTCAGTTAAAAAACCCAACAACACAAGAACACCCATTACCCTCATTCTTATGTAAAAGTTGCAAAATGTGTTTATAAAGGTTTGACTATGAACTACATTTATGTCAAGATTTTATACCTATACATATATTTTTAAATATCAAGAATGACTAAATAAAATTGATGAAAGACACTCAGATATCACAGTTCTGTAAATTTGATAAACAGAATTCATGAGACAACATAAAGACCTCATCTAAGAAAAGAGCACTGGTTTTTACATTCTTAAACTATAGGGGTAATTTGCAATGGCTAGACTTCGTAGAATATGCCATTCTCAAATCTTCAAACTGGAAATCAAAAGGTACTAACCAAAAGATGAAGAACCAACTTGTTACCTGTTAGATTGTGAGCTCCTTAACAGCCAGGGCTACCTTCTGACTTTTTTTGTGTGTCTCAGCACTTTGTAAAGTGCCTGTCACTTAGTAGATACTTAAAAAATGTTTAGTGAATGACAGTCTAATCCCACAAATACATAACAAAGGAGAAAGACTGAAGGGAGAAATAACCATTATACCAGAGGTACCTTACATCATTAAAATCTACTCAGAAACCTTTCAAGATCAATCAATGAAATTTATCAAATAGCTAAAAAATGTAGAAGACTATGTTAAGGGATAGAGGAGGAATAATATTAAAATAAGATATAATCCCAATCCTTATAGCATAAAAGGTAGATCAAATACCAACAAAGAAAGCTGTATTTTACAACTATGCATGATAAAAGTAGACTAGAGAGGGAGTCAAAGTGCTCATGTGTGATCTTAGGGAAAATAATGGTATCTACTGAATCCTACAAGATGGTAGTGGTAATTTTTTCGAAACTAGAGATTTCAAAATGAAGAATGGAAGAATTGAAAACTTTGAAGAAATAATCCTGGTACAAAAGCAGTTACTTTTTAGGAAGTGAACAACTACTGAAGGTGAGATCACAGGGTATCCCACGAGTTTTAGTACAGTTTAAGCTGTAATAGCTTTGGAACACTCTTAATATAACATTTTAGAAACAATGGAGGACAAGTTATCAAATATGTATCTTTTACAAGTTATGTTCCTAAAAAGTTTTTATAAATATGCTCTATCCCCATTTTACAAAACTATTTTCCTAAGTATTTTATCTTCAATCCTGATTTATTTCCAACTGTCCATAACTCCTTATCACTTTAGTTTCAAACTTCTTTGTAGTCAGATAAACATAACTATTTAATGAAAGTCCTGGAAAATTTTTTGTACTATGAATAATCTCCAAATTTTCTACTTTGTAAGAGTCAAATATCATAAAATTAGATATAACTGTATATTTTCTTATATTTCTACTTTTGCCCAAACTGATACAAATAAACTAAGATAATTTTCATGAATTATCACAAAATTATTTTACTAAAACTGATAAGCAACATGGTATGATGACCATTTGTATACAAATTAATAAGACATTTTTATTTAGAAAAAAAATTTCAAATTAAACCTGCTCTTCAGACTTTTAAATCACAATTAGTAATAAATTCAAAGGAAAAAAGAAATAACAGTCTGCTTTTTCTTAACCTGTATCCCTTTAAAAGATCGTTTACATATTAATTTAGTTCTGATTATCAATTGTCACAAAGATGAATCAAGCTAAGGACTTATTTATATACTTGCTAAATCAAGAAGAATGATTTGTTCCTCTTCTGCAGCTTAGCATTCATATTAAATTCAAATTTTAAAAAAGACTAAATGACTTTCCTTCTTAGAAAATTAAGCATAAAAAAGTCAGATTATGAGGGCCTATCACAAAAGTTAAAATAATCGAGGCTCTTTAGCTTGGTGAAATGAAGGTTAAGGGTTTACTTCGTAATTGTCTTCAATTATAATAAGAACTACTTTGATTAGTTTTCTCCATCTCCATTCAAAGTCTGAAAAAGATTAAATGTGAACTTAGCTTATAATAACAGAATTTGGTCAGACATAAAGAAGAATTTTTCTATTAAAAATCTGGGTATTCTCCATTCCTAGAGATTTCTTTTAAAACTGTAAAAACAGGTTAAGCTTTTTGCTAGGTTGGGTGAATACCAGGGCAAGACTGAACCAGATGACCTCTTGTGGTCCTTTACTGCTTTAACATGATCAGATTTTCAAATACCAAGACAACTCCCAGCTCTGTGATTCTATGAACTGACATTCAGTCTTGCTCTTTGTGTTGGCAGTCAGAAATCAAGAATGAGATGGCTCTTCCTTCCTTAATGATGTCAGCAGACTAAATTAAAGAGGCTCAGTGACAGCAGCAGAATTTGTGACTAAGAGTCTTAGACACAAGCTGAAGAATAGTCTTTTCCTATTCTAGTGAGAAGGGAATCATTGTTCATTTTAGCTGAGGGACTTTTGTCACATGGAGATCACTATCAATATTATCATTTTCACAGTTGCAAAAGACCATACACTATATTACCTGTCAAATATTCATGTAGATACGTAATTTAT
Source organism: Macrotis lagotis (assembly GCF_037893015.1). Taxonomy (NCBI): domain Eukaryota; kingdom Metazoa; phylum Chordata; class Mammalia; order Peramelemorphia; family Peramelidae; genus Macrotis; species Macrotis lagotis. Next base: position 887,731,606 of record NC_133658.1, read on the forward strand.
ATTTATCACACAACCAATTTAGATAGAACTTTGCTAAATCAGGCCTTTTTAAAATTTATGTGTACTTACTCAACATTCAAACAGATCTGTAATCTATTTGGATGTTCCTCTTAGCAATAAAGTCCAGCCTTGTGCAATTCTTGTCTGTGACCTCCCAGGAGTTTACATACAAAAGGTCTACAGAAACCTTCCTCTGTTGTTTCCTGAATTGCAAGGCTACTCAGCAAACACTGGTTCTGGCCAGGTTATCTCTTAACCATGCTTTTCTTTGTATGCCCAACACTGCCTAGCTTAACAAATACTTGTTTAGACTAGCTCATCTTTTTCTATATTTCAGAGAGAGAGAGAGAGAGAGAGAGAGAGAGAAGGCTTTTACTCCAGTGTGTCTTCAAAGTTCCTTATTTGTTATATGTTGTCACCTGCCCCTTCTGTATGAAAATCATTTTTAATCTTTTGGAGAATGTAGTATTCCAAATCTCACAACTACATAATACCAGAAGAATATAAGCATTGAAAAGAAGGGCTTTCAAGGGGCATCAGCAGTGCTAAAGGGGAGGAGGATCCAATATTGGGTCCTAGTCCAGTCTCTGAGTGACCCTTAGCAAGTCACTTAGTATCTCAGGGCCCCAGGCCAACTCACCAGAGTTCTAAATTGTACAGCTGCCACCTGATTTGGAAATGGAAACTTCTTATCTGGGAAATTTCTTAACTGTTTTGGGCCTTTCCCCACCCCATCCCAAGTTTGAAGTTAGATGACAAGTCAGCAAGTATTTATTAGATGTTCACTGTCAATCAATAAACAATAATTAAGGGTCTATGTGTCAGGTTGTGTGCTAAGTGCTAAGGATACAAAAAGAGACAAACAATAGTTCCTACCCTCAAGGAGTTTACGGTCTTTGTAAAAATCTTAGAAAAGTGAGGTGACAGTCCAAAACCAGCTGTCCTCCATCCTGGTCCTCGGCACAGAAAGTGGTCTGCCCTGTTCCTCTCCTTAGAGGCTCCCACCCAGCCCACTCACCTCCTCTCAGATCCCACCAAGGTTGGCTTTTCTAAACCCCGGACATCAATGTTTTCTCCTCTTTTCTGAAACCATCTACTATCCACATATATCTTGTTTCCCGCAGTAACATAAGCTCCTTGAGGGCAGGGACTATTTTGTTTTCTTTTATGTTCCCCACCTAAAACTTAGCACAGGGTTCTGAAGATTTAATAAAGGCCAGATTTGGATTAAAGACTGTTGTTTCAGATTTTCCACTTCTCTAATCCCTCCCAGCAGTCCACCATCATCAGCAGTGATCAAAATCTCTAGAAACATGTAGCAGAGGTAGAACATGCAGCTGAGAAAGGGAGAAACAGTAAATAAAAGCAACTCAATGGCTAGTTTCTGGTTCTCCCTCAACTTTCCCTCTTCCTCCTCCTCAAGAAAACAAACAAAAAACCAAAAAAGTTATGTCAAAACTACAGTACAACTACAGCTGCAGACAATTGCTTTCTGCCAAGCTATTATGTTTTTTTCTCATTATGAAGAAAAGAAACATTCAAATGTAAAGTAGATACTTGCATATGGAAAATTGACAACGACATTGTTTCCAGCAAGTTAGATGATGAAACTGTTTAGGGGATCTACCAGCATCATGATGGATTTGCTACCAAAGTTTAGTTTACAATACGGAAATGTTTTGCATGATTGCACATGTACAACCTATATAAAGGGGAGTAAAGGAAGAAGAGAATTTGATACTCAAATTTTTTTAAAAGATTATTAAAAATTGTTTTTACCTGAACCTGAGGAGGGAAATGAAGTATTATTCAAAAAAAAGTCTAAGAAATAAAGCTACCAGGGGCGGCTAGGTGGCGCAGTGGATAGAGCACCGGCCTAGGAGTCAGGAGAACCTGGGTTCAAATACAACCTCAGACAATAATTACCTAGCTATGTAGCCTTGGGCAAGCCACTTAACCCCAACCCCACTGCCTTGAAAAATCTAAAAAAATAAATAAAAATGAAAAAATAAAGCTACCTTTCTTTCAAAATGAAACATTATTCATGGAAAATGGTATACTTTATTACATTAGTATCAATTTTCAATGACCTGATTAAAACTCCCTCCTTTCTTTGTCAGAATACCACGATTAGTAGACTTTTGTCAGTAAATAGTTTATATAAAAGTTAACAATTCTTATTAGAATCATAAGAACAAACCGCTACAAAAATGATTAGTTAACATCCTCCTAATCAAGCCCAGTGCTTTACTCTTAGTAGGTGCTGAAGATATGAGGGACTGAATCATTGCAGAAATAAAAGGACCCCCAAAAGAAGGGTCCTATTAGTTTTAATGTCCTGAATGTGTATTAGGGATTAAAGTCTGAAACTATTACCAATACCACTTGATCTTTATAATATTGCAAACATTTAAAGGGAATGTTGAGGATACAATGTGAAAAGAGCAAGAGAAGGCAAAAACAATCAGCAAATAGCCTCGGGAAATAGTTAACATTCAGAGCTAACATTCTGTCCTCCATTACCTTTCTCCAGTTTTACAATAACCAATTCAGTATACCACAGCATAGACCATTTCTGGACTAAAATAAAGAAATTTAAAAGACAATAATCTGAATAAAAATTACCAAACTCTGTTTCCAAATGCTTTAATGATTTCTCAACTTGGTCTCAAAAGATAAAAGCAAAAGTGAAAATCACTGAAGATAGGACTTTGGAAGGTAACATATTCACATAGCCATTTACAAAGAAAGCTGCAATCATACCATATCATACTCTCGCATGATTAATATCAGCTTGAAGAAAAATGCAAAGTTAATAGTCAATGGAAGGAAGAAAGATGAAAAGAATGTTGGATAAGATCAAAGGTGAGAAAAGTAAATCTGTAATTTAGTTATATAGCAAATATTTGCTGTTATTGTTCAGTCAGTCTGTTCAACACTGTATGCTTTCTGGCAAAGATGTTGGATGGCTTTGCCATATCCTTCTCCAGTTCATTTTACAGATGAGGAAACTAAGGCAGAATTAAATGGCTTGTCCAGGTCCCCCATCCAGCAAGTGCCCAAGGATTTAAACAGAGGAAAATGAATTTTCCTGACTCTGGACATGGCACTTTATCCACTGCACCAATTAGTTGCCCTATAGTAAATACTCATAAATTCTAAAAGGTTAAATTAAATCAACTACCATTTATGAAGTACCTAATATATGCCAAGAAAACCCCAATTAGAGTCACAGCAAGTTAAAATATGACTTAAATGAATGACAAACAACATGCTAGGCAACACACTAAGGGGTAGAGACACAAAGAAAAGCAGAAGACAGTCACCTCTCACTAGGAGCTCCCAGTCTAATAGGAACGACAACAAATAACTTTGCACCACAAGCTAGAGATAGAGCAAATTTGGGGTCATCTCAGGAAATATACCATGCTGATCTGAATCACTGCTGAAAGAGGTAAAATGAAGGAGTATTGAGAAAGTCTTGTAGAAGTTAGGGGTTAGCTGAGAATCAAAGGAAACTAGATGAGGAGGGAACAAGTTCCAGGCAGAGAGGACAGGCAATGAAACTGCCCCAAGTCAGGAGATCCTGTCATTGGCTCACAAAGTGAAGGGGGGGGGGGGGTGTAAGAAAACAAGGTCTGATAAGGAAGAGCTGCAAAAGACAGGCTTCAGATTGAATCCTGGAAGTCAGTGGAAGCCACTGATTTTAACTGACCCGAGAGGTGACCTGGTCAGACTTGACAGAGGAGACAGGGAAACCAATCAGAAGGCTACTGCAATAGTCCAGGTCCTGAAGCTGGGTGGCTACAATCAGACAAGAAGGGGATTACTACCCAACTAGAAACAAAGATACAGGGCAACTGACTGGATATGGAGAGGTGATAACTAGACTGCAAGTTGGGGTGACTGGCAGAATGGTGATGCCCTGAGAATTGAAGTCTGGATTTTGAGGAAATATTATATTGAGTTCAGTTTTAGGGTAAATTTAAGATGTCAATGAGCTATCCAGGCAATGGACAGAAGGTTGAAACTGGAAGTCACGAAGAGTAAGGAAGACCTGAGTTCAAATTTCATCTGAGATATTAATTGCTGTTTGACTTAAGCAAGTCACTTTATCCTCTGGTTGTCTCAGTTTCCTCAATTAGTAAAATGGGGATAACACCTTCCAGGGTAATTGGGAAGATCAAATGAGAAATATTTGAGAAAAGAGTTTTGCCCTGTGCTTGGCCTTATTCCCTTTCTCCTTTCTTTTTCTAATTAGAATTGTGATTAGAGGTTGAGTATGTAAGTAGATCTGAGAGTCATCTGCATAAAGATGATCACTGAATCCATGGAAGCTGATAAGATCATTAAGTGAAAAAGTTTAAAGGAAGAAGAGGACCCAGAACCACAGTCTAGATCTATGATTATGGAAGCCTATGAGTCAATCTTATCACCATTTAAGGGAATTAAATATCCTTAACAAACTCTTCTTTTTTTAATACTTTACTCAATGAAATCAGAAGAAAACTAAATAATACAATATTCTCTTATGCATTTGAATTATATTTAATATTATAGTTGCTTTTGTAAATACTGTGTCCTCTACCAGGTTGGAAATTTCATGAGAGCCAGGATCCTATATTCTTTCATCTTGCTATATATTTAGGAGGTATTTAATAAATTTGTTGAACTAAATAAAATCTATTCCAACACCTTTCCACCCACAAGAAAAATAAAATCTACATGATCTTTTTTCCTCAATTATACACATAAAAAATTGTTTGTACATAAAAGGCCCTTAAGAAATGTTAAATTACTTAACCTGAATAAAATGTGGCCCATCACCCTAAAACTATATTACATGAATAAATAGGTTTGTTTTGTTTTTTTAATCTGAGTTTCATTTACATCAGAAATAAATGGTTACTGCTTCTTTTAAAGATAAGGAACAAGAATAATTTAAGGAAGAAAAGATACCAACTTAATACACTGGATCAAATGCTATATTAGTTCTGTACCCCCTCCCCAGGGGTAGCTAGTGCTCTTAGGTTCTATGAATAACTTCAGGAAGCTGTACTCCTAAGTTTGTCCTTTTCTCAAAGAGGACCATGACATCAGGAAGAGGATATCAATTGAACTGAAGTGAGATACTCCTAACATTACCTATGGAGAATCTTGTGAAGTTGTCCTCCTAACTGGTAGAGTTTCATAAGCTTCTACTAGTGTGTTTCTAATTAATAATAAACTAGTACATCCCTATTAGCTCTCATAAAAATGGTTTATTCAGCTAACATGGAAAAGAACACCATTGACAAATTATTGCTCTCATAACCTAAAGCATACTCTCCCTACAAATATGCAGCATCCAATATGCAGCATCCATGACAAGAGGAGACTCAAACATAAAATGTACAATGGCAGGGAAGCACATCTGTAGGATATACATGTATTAAAGGCCAACTAGTGACTGAAGAAGGTCTCAAAGTCCTTTCTCTCTCTGTAGAGTTCTGACATTGTTCTCCTTGAGTATCTTTACTGGTCAAGTCACTCCACTGGATTTCCAGGGTCTGCTCCTGAACATAATTCTTTTCTGAGCTGCCAAGGGCTCTCTTTTTCAAAGATGCTATATCCCTCAAATAAGTATTCTTCTTATTTGTCTAAAACATATTTTGTTCCCTATTTATACCAATATATAATGGTATACTGGTAGAATAGCTTCCTTTCATGTCTATGTGCTGAATGACTGATGGAAATTCCCTTCCCCACCAGCCCTTTATAGGAATCTCCACCAAAAGTAGCTTCTGATTTGCAACTCCTACTCTCAAACTACTAATATTCTACTAGTGATTAACTATTTAAACCAATTTCAGTCCCCACTACCACCACCAACTCCCACAACGCTAACTTGTTTGCTAAACCAATCACCTGTTCCCTCCCTGATTCCATCAGAGAGGTGTCAGTATTTTATAAATGGAGTAAAGCAAAGATAAGTCTTTATAATTAAACACCTCATTAACAACTTGTAATCACATTCTGGACCTTCTATGTCTAAATCAGCTGGGGGGCAGAGGGCTTACCTCTATAAGTAACCAAAATACTTTGCCTGGTTGTTAAGCAGTTAATCAAATTCTAATGCAACAATCAGAAATTTTAAAATAACTAAGAAATATATCAAGTGATTGTAGATACATCAAAGCATAAAAATTATCTTAAATATTTCTTTAAAATACTCAGATCGGGGCAGCTAGGTGGCGCAGTGGATAAAGCACCAGCGCTGGAGTCAAGAGTACCTGGGTTCAAATCCGATCTCAGACACTTAATAATTACCTAGCTGTGTGGCCTTGGGCAAGCCACTTAACCACCTCATTTGCCTTATAAAATAATAATAATAATAATAATAATAATAATAATAATAATAATAATAATAATAAATGAATGAATGAATAAATAAAATACTCAGATGATTTGTGATCACATCAACACAACAGCAGTTCCCTTCAGAGAGAGCTGAGTCCAACCATTTCTGTCTATCCTGTGAAATTTTTGTCCAGTCTCACCATAAATTCATCAGAGGGAATCTGTCCAAATGTGCTAAAGGTTTTCTTCCATTTCTCCTATCATGGTGTTCTGGCTGACCACTTGGCACCCCTCATTCTTGCCCCAAGATCAACCAGCCTTCTCTTCCAAATCTACAGTTATTGGATGCCATCTTTTATTTCTATTGATCTTCATTGGTTATATGGAGCAGCCTGTTCATATCCACTATGTACATCTTGCTCTCCACTGACTACTGTGTGATACTAAATTTTAATTTGGGGGAAGTAGTTGTATTCCATGTATTTCAGTCACAGTCACCTAATATTAATTTTAAAACCATGAATGATTTACATGAATTTATATGTTCACAAGAACTTTGATATTTCTGACAAAAAATGTAGCATGACCTAATGCTATAAGATCTGTAATTCTACCTCTGCTCTTGAATCACTGTAATTCCAAGTCATTCAACCTCTTTATGTCTCAGTATCTTCATTTATAAAATTGAAAATAGATAGCTAGTCTTCCACACAGCTGGGGTTCTATAGATTGCTCTCGGGATGACTATTAAAAATTATTGGAAACCACTTAAAATATAACAAGTTATATGATTACTAATAATGACCAAAGCATTAACCAAAAATGACTAAGACCATTTAAAATAATTAAAGTAAGGTCTCTATATTTAGTAAATGAGAACAAAAATAAAATTAAATTAACTTTAAAAATAAGGGACACCTACCAGTCTATCACCAAATAGTAAAAAGTTATATAAGTAAAATCAGGAAATAGTTAGAGTCTGACCTTAATTTAATGGCCCTGCTACCAATTTTCACATTTAGAGATACCCTTTCTCTAAGAAGAACAAACATACTCCTCATTTTTTTTATTGTATTGATTATGTTCTTTGCATTGAAAATATTTTTTATCTTTTTCATCTATGTTAAGTTAGAAATATTGACCTTTTTCATCTTGACTTTTGTCTTGCCACTGGACTTCAAAGACCCTGGAAGACTGAAACTGATGACTTTTATAATACTGACTCACTGAAATCTAATTCCAGTCCAAGTTTAGACATCATCCCATGATATCACTAATCCTTTTCAAAAACAGAAGGATGAAGAATATAAAAGTCTTTCTGTGATCCATGAGTTCAACTATGTTAAGCAGTCAATAAATATTTTCTAAGAGTCTATTATATATGAAGTATTGTATGAGGGATACAAATACAAAAAGTCCCTGAGAATGTACAAAAAGAATCTTGAAGAGGGAAGTGTGAAATGAGAAGTCCAAAGACAGGAGGGAAATGAGATGGTTAGCCTAGGCACTCTGTAACTGAGGATTCTGAAAAAAGCTCTCGACTCTGCTCTCTAATCAGAGGGGTTCTGAGTACAGTCTGCAGGGAAATTTAGTGTCCTGCACCAAAACATAAAGAAAAGAAAATAACAGAAAAGAAAAGAAAATAACAGAAAAGAGAGAAGAGAAGAGAAGAGAAGAGAAGAGAAGAGAAGAGAAGAGAAGAGAAGAGAAGAGAAGAGAAGAGAAGAGAAGAGAAGAGAAGAGAAGAGAAGAGAAGAGAAGAGAAGAGAAGAGAAGAGAAGAGAAGAGAAGAGAAGAGAAGAGATGCTACAGCTTGCAGAATCACTATTAGGTGAGTCTACCATGGATAACATTTTCATCTTAAGGAATAAGGGCTTTTGAAAACTGTGCATAGTATTATCTTCCCTTTAATATGGATCAGAAATATGGATTCTAAGGACAATTTAACCATTTTAATTCAATAACTAGCTATTGAATATCTGCTATGCATCTGACATTTTAGGATACAAAGGAATGCATATAGTACAACAAAGGAATGCATATAGTACAATTCTTGCCCTGAAGGAAGTCCATCTTGAGAAACAAATTTTATAGAAGTAACATAGGATTAAAATCCTAAGGTCAGGAGTAAAATTCAGAATCTCCGACTCAAAACCTAGCCATTGCACTTTTCACAATGCAACTTCTTTATCTAAGAAGTAGTTGTGGGGGGCAGCTAGGTGGCAGGCACAGTGGATAGAGCACCGGCCCTAGAGTCAGGAGTGCCTGAGTTCAAATCGGGCCTCAGACACTTAATAATTACCTAGCTGTGTGGCCTTGGACAAGCCACTTAACCCCATTGCCTCGCAAAAAAGAAAAGAAAAAAGAAAAAAGTAGTTGCTGAACAAAGGCTGTTCAAAGTGCAATTAAAGAATATAGCACCCCATTTGCCTTGCAAAAACCTAAAAACACTCTAAAAAAACTAAAAACAAAACAAACAAAAAAAAAAGAATATAGCAACACTTCACATACCTAAACAGGTCCCTTCCTACACCAACTATATGTTCCTATGACAATCCTTGTACTTAAGGGAAATCACTTATGGTTCTTGTAATACAAAATATTATTCCTACTACACTAGGATTTTTTTTAATTCACAGATCAATTTTGCAGGTTTCCAGGTTGCAGGTTTTCACATTTTGGCTTTAAAGGACTAGGATTAGGAGGATTGTTTCTGTGATATGTTTCTACTTCTTTCCTCTGAACAAGGAAAAGAATTAAAACACAAATTACAAATTCCTAAAAGACAAGGTATTAATTGCAACAACAATTTGACAATCTTCATCTTCTATCCTCAGACTGTGCATCTATTCCAATCAGGAAAACATTTTTGCTTCTGACTTCTCCAGTCTTTTCCATACTCATTTCACTTAAATCCTTAAGATGCCATTCATAATTTATCTTTTAAACATGTCCAGCATATATGCCTACTATCTGACTGACATGTAAATTTTGTGTTCTAATTTTTAAAGTCATTTTACCACTCCCAAGCTGCAAAAAACACTTGAGTAGAGGAAGTATATCTAACCTACACCACATAAATCCACACTGAACTCTATACCATGAGAGACCATTAGAGTCTCTCCAGGTATTGTGGTTCAAGATGATGCAAAGAGTAAAAATGACTCTTGTACAAACCTATACCAAGTGAGTATATAGAATTACTACAAAATAATCACAAAATTAATTATCCATCCTATGACATGCTAAAATAAAGTCCAAAATCAGTCTGGCAGTCGCTGCCTTCATTTTGTCTTTCCAGTTTTACCTCAAACTAATCTAGTTCACATTCTCTAAGATCTGTTCAACCTCATCTACTAGGTTCCTCAAAGACTAACCTTTTCCCTACCATTATACATTTGCTCACTACAATTCAACAAGCATCTGAAGATTCTCTGTGATAGGCAATAACCTAAGCTCTGGACAAAAAGTGGGGAAGAGGGGCATTACAACTCAATGGTCACTGCCCTCAAGGACTTACATTTCTTATAGGAAATGAATTTTAGGATAACACACAGAAATAGAGGTTAAAGGAAACAAATGATAACTATTATATCTAGTTCAATCTCCTTACAGATGAGAAAACTAAAGCCAAGAAAGATTAAGTGATTTTCCAAAAGATGGCCACAAAGGTAGTAAGTAGAAGAGACACAAATCAAGCCTAGATTTTCTTCCTTTCAGTCCATGGAGCTCTCTGTTGTAGCAAGGTCCCCCTTATTCTCTCTACCTTTTATCAGTTGCAATACTGTTCATCATCTTTCATGACTCAAAAAGAAAGTCATCTAGAATTTCTCTCCTCTTAATTCTCATAGCATTTTTTATATGAGTCAACATGTATAAGTAATTTTGCAAAGTTTAAAGCACTATATAGGTACTATTTATCATTGTCATTATCATTATTATTATTTTAGATAATCACTTTATATATTATATTCAATCTAGTTAAATTTTTAAGTCCCTCTATAGATTGTAAGATCCATGAAAACAAGGAAACTATCTCATTTATTTCCTTTATATTTCCCACAATTCCTGGCACATAGCACATGCTCAAATGCTCAAAGGAAATTAAGATAACCAAGAGTCACCATGGCTTCATCCAGAACAGGACACGCAAATTAACCTCTAATCAATTAGGAATGCTAAAGTTAGTTCATCCAGATTTTAGTAAATCATTGATAAAGCCTTTCATGTTAGCACTGGGGGAAATTTGGAGAGATTTAGGCTAGGTGATAACACAATTCTGATTCTCAAATGGTTAAATGAGAAAATTCAGATTGTAGTAGTAATTAATTGTTCAACATCAACTAAGTAGGCAATCTCTAGGGGAGTGACACTGGACTCTGTATTTGACCTTGTGCTGTTTAACATTTTTATCAATTACTTGGATCAATGCAAAGAGAGCGTGCCTATCAAATCTCTAAAGACATGGAGCAGAGAGGGACTGCTAACACACTGGACATGTTGAGTTTAAGATGTTCAACAGGGTCAAAGGCTGCAGAACAGCTTTTGAATCAGTCATTAGATTTAGCAATTAAGTAAAATTGGGGAGAATCTGACAAAGTCAAGATCCAAAATGATACTGACAGATGAGAACACTGAACTAAATCAAAAGGCATGAAATTGAACATAGATGAAAGTAAAGGCGTATGCTTAGATTCAAAAAATCAACTGCTCAAAGATAAGCTTAGTGAGCCACAGTTTAATATCAGTTTATCTTAAAAAGATCCGAAAGCTCAAGTGGATTACAAGTTCATTGAGTCAAAAGTGTAGTGGAAGCCAGGAGAGCCAAAACAACCTTGAGTAACAAGAAGAAAGACACAATATTCCAGAATAAGGAAGCAAAATCTTATGGTCTATACCCAGACAACATATCACATCTCAAGTAGCAGTCCTTTGTTTGTGGTCCCACAGTTTAGATGTCACAAAAATATTCTCCAAAATTACCAATCATCTATTAATTGTCAAACGGATAATTAATTCAAAAGCTTCTCTTGACTCAATGTGTCTAAAATGGACCTCATCATCTTTCCCCAAAACCCTGTCATCCCCCCATATCCAATCTATTTCCAAGTCCTGTTTAATCTATCTTTTATAATATCTCTACAATGTGACTATTCCTTTCCTTCAACACCACCACCACTTTGATACAGGCCCTTGCCATCCCACACCAGAACTGGTCCAATAGCCTGCCCCATTCCAGTTCTTCCTCCACACCCCTGTCTTTCTAAAGAGCAAATGTAATTATGTCATCCTCCTGTTTAATAAATTTCAGCAGCTCCCTGTTACTGCCAGATTCAAATATAAAATCCTCTGTTTGGCATTCAAAGACTTTGAAAAATCTGCCCCACTCTCCTTTTCCAGTCTTCTCACCTTCTTCTTCTCCATACACTCTACAATCCAGGGACTCTTCATCTCTTGACTATCCATTTTCACTGGCAGTTCCAAGTCTGGAATTCCCTTTTTTCCTCATCTCTACGTTCCAGTTTTACCTCTTCCTTCAAGGTCCAGAGAATCTACCTTCTACAAGATGGCTTTTCCAACCTCCTTTAATGATAATATCGTCAACTGATCATCTCCACTCCTGCAAACAAACATCTCATTTGTGCATAGATGTCTGCATGTTGTTCCCTCACCATTAAACTAGGAGTCCCTTATATGGAGGGAAAAAAACTGTCTTTTTCTTTATGTTCCCAGACTCAGCACAGTAGCTGGAACATAGCATGCTGCCAATTTCACTGAATTTAAATTCACATTGGAGCTTACTGAGCAGGGTGGGGTGTAAACAAGGCCAATGAGAGTTTCAGGAATATCCATATGGCAGCAGTGTGGAGGACTTAGGGAAAATCTGAGACAGGGAAAATCTGAGACAGAAAGGCCCAGTAGTAGGCTCCTGAAATAGTCCAGGAAATATGTGAAGCGTTTCTGAATTAGGCTGTGAGTGAAGAGAAGGGAAAGGAAACAAGGGATGTGACAGTAACTGAGGGAGACCTAGCAATTAACTGGGAAAAGATATAAAAGAAGAGTTAAGAATCTGTAAGGCTGAAAACCTGAATAACTAAAAGCCTGGGGTGACCTGAATGACCTAGCCCAAGGTCATCCATCTGTCTGCCCCTTTAATTCCAGCCTTCAAGGTCACCCCCAGCAATGAGTGGTCAGGACCTTCCCATTCTGCCTTGAGGTACTAAAGTCTGGCAGTCTCCATTGCTTCCTTAGTCTTACAGGTTTAGACAAGAGTTGTGTGGCCACTGCATCTGACTACAGTCTAGCTGAACAACTGGTTAATTTATTATCATCCATCAGAAGGAATTCTGTGGTAGCTGGTGTTTTCTTCTACAGGCAACTATAGCTGATAAAGCTTTACAAGGAAATTTGCAGCCTTGAAATAGGTTCCAATCTCATTATCCTTAAAATCCACTTCTCAACCTTGCCCTCAGGAAAGAGCAATGAAGAATTAAAAGCCATTTTTATGGCACTCCATGACCGTGGGGTCAAAGGTTTTGTAGTCTGTCTGTCTCTGTCTCTCTCTTGAAGCAAACCATAGGAAAGCTCGCTCCTGATAGCACTTCTTGATCCAAAAGAAGCTAGAGCAGCTTGTTCTGGTTCAGAACCTCCATTTATTGTGAGGATTCATGACCACACATTCTATGAAACCCCAAATCCTTATTCCCTTTCCAGACCTTACCCAGCTACTGACACAGGAGCCAACAAGAAGGCCAGACTTAGAAGGAGCCTCTGGACTCCAGTCTGACTGAGAACCACCTCAAGCTCAGGGGTCTCATGGTCACACCTTCTTGGCAGCACCCAAATGGCCCCTTGCCCTCCCTTTCCTGCCTTAAAGAATCTCACCAGAGGAACAACCCATCCTGGTTGTGCCAACTCATGGCTGCACACTACCTGAGAGACCCCAGCGCTCCCCTTGGGCCCTTCCTTCCTCAAAGGGTGGGAGGCTAGGAGAAGACTGGCCACTGCTGAGACTTGAAAAGAAACTCAAACCATGGGACTTAATTGAGAATCACTTATTTTTTGGACTGGGGTCCATATGTTACATATAACATTCATGTCATCCTTTCCACAGCCCTGTTCCTGCAGAAAAATCTGCTATAAGAACAGAATACGGCAAGATAGGCACCAAAGTCCAGAAGAAGCTTCCCAATTTAGTTGACAGACTGATCTTCCATAATAAGAGAAGCCCTATCATTGAATAGGAATTATGAAAGATAAATTTTTCAGGACTTCAATATTAATTTCAGGTTTTGATGACAACCTATTTCTTTAGTCTGAGATTCTATGATGCTATGACAATCCATTAAAACTTCTAAAGGAAAAGTTTTGTCAATTATGCAGAGCTTACTTCGAAGAGAAGATATAGAAAACATTGCTTGAAAAACAGCCTTATGGCTCAAATATTTTCAGTTATTGTTGAATTCTCAAGGTTATTTGAAAATACAACCATATTGAAAAACTAAAAATTATGCCCATAAAAGCTTCTTAATTTTTTATTTTAATTTTATATGCAATTATAATCAGTCTCTCTCATTATATAATGTAACTCCCCAATTGAATAAAAATAAAAAAAATACCCTCATCATGAATACACATAGTCCAGCAAAACAAATTCCAACATTGTCCACTACTGAAAAAATTTTTTTCTCTATATTTTAAATTCCTCATCTCTCTGGCAGAAAGTAAACAAAATGTTTTATCTTTAGTCTTCTTGAATTAGAATTTATTTTGGAAATGATTTGAGTTCTGAAATTTTTCAAAAACTACTTTTCTGTATAATGTCACTGTGTAAATCACAATATTTTGTTTTGTCCCCTTCACTCAGTCCAATTCAAAAAAGGTCTTCCTTGTTTACTCTGAAACTATCCATTCCATGATTTCTTTTATGACACAATAATAATTCCCATAATTTGTACAGCCATTCCCCTGAAAAGGACAACTAAAAGAACTGCCAGGAATGTGTGTACTTTGATTTTACTTACTTTGATTTCTTTGAAGCATAGCTTGGTAGTGGTATCCTCAGGTCAAAGAGTATGCACAGTTTAGGGGAATGCCTCTCAATTGCCTTCCAGAATAGTTAGGTCAATTCACAATTCCATCAATGGAGCATTGGTTTTCTGAAAACCTCTCCCACACTTGTCATCTTTTGTCATTTTGGGGTATGAGGTGGAAATTCAAAGTTTCTTTTAATTCACTTTTCTCTATCGGTGATTTAGAGAATTTTCTTCATATGCTGTTGATAGTATGGATTTCTTCCTTTGCAAACTGCTGGTTCAAAAGCTTCCAACCTTTTACCTATTAAAGAATGGCTCTTAGCTTTATAAATTTGGATCAGTTCCTTATATATCTTGAATAAGGCTTTTATCAGAAAAGCTTGCTGCAAAACCTTTCTTTTAATTTTAGCTATATTAGATTTGTCTATGAAAAAACTTTGACATTTTATAAAACTAAAATTGTCTGTTTTGTTTTGTGTGATGCTTTGTATTGCTTATTTAGTCATGAACTCAATAGAGATTTGTTTTGGGGTTTTTTATTCTTTTTTTAAGAAAAAAAAGTAATCTAAAGAAAATGGAAAGATAATGAATTCTGTTCTGGAAATATTGCATTTAAGAACAATCCCAGGGGCAGCTAAGTGGCGCAGTGGATAGAGCACTGGCCCTGGAGTCAGGATGATCTGAGTTCAAATCTGGTCTCAGACACTTAATAATTACCTAGCTGTGTGACCTTGAGTCAGTTAAGCCCATTGCCTTGAAAAAACTAAAACCCAAAAAAAAAAAAAAAGAATAATCCCAGGACATCTTTTGGAGACCATTCAAAGGAAATCATCATGACACCTTATTGGGGATGTCCAATAAGCAGTTGACCATATGTAACTGGAGCTCAGTAAACAAATCAGAGCTATACATATGAAAAAAATCATTTTAACACAAGGGGATTAAACAGCATTCAGGTTAAAGTCTTGCTGTATACCCATACAAAGTGGATGAGATATGGATTGTGATTCAACAAAAGATACTGACAAGGAGTAGACATGTAGGAGAATCTGTAGAGATCAGTGTCATAGAAATCTTGGAAAGAATATGTTATGAGGAAGAGATAGTTACAAATGTCACATGTCATAGAAAGAGCAAGGCAAATAAGAAAAAGGTCATCCAGTTTGGGGATTAAAAATTAATTGCTAAAATTGAAAAGAGTAGTTTTAGATGATTAATGACTTGGAAAAGCCAAAACACTAAGTTTTTAGAAGATGAATGAGAAGAATTTGAGGCAACAGACTGCTCATTCTAGTCCTTTCCTCTCTGGAGATCTCCAAGCAAAAGCTGGATAAAAATTTATTCAATATACTATTTAAAAGATTTTTCTTAATTTCATTTATTTAAGGCAGTGGAGGTTAAGTGACTTGCCTAAGGTCACACAACTAGGCAATTATTAAGTGCTTGAGGCAGGATTTGAACTCGGGTCCTCCTGAGTCCAGGACTGGTGCGCTATCCACTGCATCATCCAGCTGCCCCATAAAAATATTTTTTTTCAGACACACATTTAATTAGATAACAACTGTGGCTCCTTCCATCTCTGAAATTGTTTAGGTTTCAACTGCATGAATTCAAAACACGAATGGAACATTTCTTTAAAATTTTCATCATGGACAGCACAGTAGGGGAAAAAAAAAACAATCAAAGCTGAAGTCAAAGAGAGACCTGATTTTAAATCCTGCATAATAGGTTAGTCACTCAAACTTATTGAGCTTCAGTTTCTTCATCTGTTAAGTAGGGATAACAACACCTTTATACTTACCACATACAATTGTTATGGGGCTAAAAAGAGAAAATTATCACTCACAAGAAACTACATAAAGTTCTTCTCTAACCTTTAAGCACTATGTAAAATGTCAGTTATTTTAACTAAAAGAACCACTGGCTTTGGGGTCCAAAGATACGAGGTCAACCATCTGACTAATATCTAACTGATAGTCTCAAGGTCCCCTACCTGTAAAATGAAGGAGTCAGCCTGAGGGGCTTCTAAGATCCCTTGCAGTTCTTAGTCCTTTGAACCTACATTCCATTAGAGCCTAGGTACACACGCTTGACCACTTGTACTTTAGTTAAATAACGCTCGTCCAAGTCCAAAGGCCCACTTTCATAATGACAAAAGGGGAAAGGAAGTTCAGAGGTCTCTGTCACTAGTCCCACTGGAAAACAATCCCCTTTCTGGTCTCCCTAATAAGCACAATTCACCCTGATGTGAAGGAGTTCTATGGAGTTCTGTAAAGAAATTGGTGGGTTTGTATCCAGTCTAAATATGCAGTTCTGCAACAACCTCCACTCATCTATCCATCACCATCATTATGATTTTTTCATAATAATGTTGTCCACAAGATCAGCATTTTTAATAGATGATGCCAAACAAAAGAGTTATATCTCCAACCTACATACACAATGAAAAAAATTTGAAAACACAAAGACTGAGGAGCAAATATCAAAACCTCATGGGAATTAGAAAAAATTGTAAATAAATTCATATGGAAAAATAAAGTCAAGAATTTCCAGGGATTTAATGAAAAAAAGTTCAAAACAATCTCAAATTATATTATAAACCATCAGTCACCAAAACTGTCTGGTATTGGTTAAGAAATACAGTGGTGGATCAGTGGAATAGACTAGGCGCAAAAGAGATAGCAGGAAATGATAGTAATCTGCTGCTTGATAAAACCCAAAGAGTTCAGCTTCCGGGATTTGATTAAAAACTGGGGAAAATTGGAAGTTAGTATGGCAGAAACTTGGATTAGACCAACATCTCACACCCTATAGCAAGGTAAGATCAAAATGGGTACAGGATTTAGACATAAAAGACAGTATTATATATAAGCAAACTAGGAGATCAAGAAATAGTTTACCAGTCAGATCTATGGAAAAGAAGCAGTTTATGACTAAGGAAGACATAGAGAACACCATTAAAAACAAACTAGATAATTTTCATTACATTAAATTAAAAAGGTTTTGCACAAACAAAACCACTTGCAACCAAGATCAAAATAAATGTAGTAAATTGGGAAACATTTTTTTACAACTAGCATTTCTGACAGTTTCTAAAATATATAGAGAACTGAGTCAAATTTATAAAAAAAAAAAAAAGCAAGCCATTCCTCAATTGACAGTCAAAGGATATGCAGAGGCAATTTACAGATGAGGAAATCAAAGTGATCCAGTCATATGAAAAACTGCTCTAAATCATTACTGATTAGAAAAATGTAAATTAAAGCATCACCTCACACATCTCAGACTGGCCAATATGACCAGAAAAGACAATAATTAATGTTGGAAGGGATGTGGGAAATCTGGGACACTAATACATTGTTGGTGGAAGGTGAACTCATCCTTTCTGGAGAGCAATTTGGAATTACGCCCAAAGGGCAATAAAAATGTGCATACCCTTTGATCCAGCAATACCACTACTAGGTCTATACCCCAAAGAGATCATTAAAAAGGGTAAAAACCATCACTCTTACAAAAATAATCATAGCAGCCCTGTTTGTGATGGCAAAGAATTGGAAATCTAGTGAATGTCCATCAACTGGGGAATGGCTTAACAAACTGTGGTATATGTATGTCATGGAACACTATTGTGCTATTAGAAAACAGGAGGGATGGGAATTCAGAGAAGCCTGGAGGGATTTGCATAAACTGATTCTGAGTGAGATGAGCAGAACCAAAAGAACAGTGTACACCCTAACAGCAACATGGGGGTGATGATCAACCTTAATAAACTTGCTCATTTCATCAGTGTAAGAATCAGGGACAATTTTAGGGTATCTGCGATGGAGAATACCATCTGTATACAAAGAAAGAATTGTGGAGTTTAAACAAAGACCAAAGACTATAACTTTTAATTTAAAAAAAAGGTATCTTATTAAGTAATTTTGCTATATTTTATTTTTTCCTTAAGGATATGATTTCTTATTCTGATCAATGTATAGCATGGAAACAATGTAAAGACTATCAGATTGCCTTCTGTGGGGAGTGGGAAGAAGGAAACAATATTGGAGGGATGGCTGTAAAATTTAAAAAACCACATGTGAATATAGAAAGAAGTCACTATCCTCCTCATTGAATTGCATCCTACTAAAATTGTTGTGAAGATATTTCCATTCCATGAGGTTACAAAAGTAAGCTTGCATCCCAATATTTTTATTAAGTAATAAAAAGCTATTATTTTATCCATGTGTCTGCAGAGCATTAGCTATAAAAGAATATGAGGTTAGATTATTTCCAACTGAACTCTATCAAAAAAAAATGAGAACAATAGTTGACATCTATATAGTACTTACAAATTTGCAAAGCACTTCATATGCTATCTCATATTACTCTCATAATAATCCTGGTAGATGGTTCAGAGATGTTTGCTCCCATTTTATTGAGGAAAAAACTATGAGTTCAAAAGATTAAGTCATCAGGCCATAACTACAGAGCTAGTCATCAAGGCTGTCCAGGTCCCTGGCTCTAAGTCCAGGACCCACTACTGCTGGGTTGTTGGGCATTCACACCATGAGACATCAGCTCTAAGGGATGCAAAAGCAAAGTTCTCCAAGTTTCACTATCTTCACAAGTGCTTTTCAAAAGTTTTGGAAGGGGGCGGCTGGGTGGCATAGTGGATAGAGCACAGGCCCTGGAGTCAGGAGTACCCGAGTTCAATTCTGGCCTCAGACACTTAATAATTACCTAGCAGTGTGGCCTTGGGCAAGCCACTTAACCCCATTGCCTTGCAAAAACCTTAAAAAAAAGTTTTAGAAGCCCAAGAAGTACTGATTTTACATAGTTTAAGTCAGAGAAACTTAACATCTGCATTTTTTTCAAAGAGTATTCAGAGTATACACTGTTTTACCTAGCCCTGGACCTAAACCTGGACCCATTTTTCTTTTTTGCAAGGCAAACGGGGGTTATGTGGCTTGCCCAAGGCCACACAGCTAGGTAATTATTAAGTGTCTGAAATGGGATTTGAACCTGGGTACTCCTGACTCCAGGGCCCGTGCTTTATCCACTACGCCACCTAGTCTCCCATGGACCCATTTTTCAAGAGGAAAGTTTCACATAATATTCTGATGTATATAATACTTTGTAAAAATTCAGCTAACAATTAATGAAAAGTTGTGAATGGTCTACATCAACCTACACACTACATGAGCTAGGGGAAAAAATTCGAGTATGCAAAAAAATCTCCCTCCTCATTCTATTACATACAGACAAAATAAAAATTATTTTCAAATAACCTTTTTTTCCTTGTTGAAGCCATATAATCACTCTTTCTGTCTTTAAACAAATATTAACTGAGTGTCTACTTTTGAAGCAAATACTTCAATAAAAAAGTTAATAGGTTTTTAAAGTCCTATTTCTCATATTGAATATAATGAGTTATTAAAAAATAAAATCTACTTTTCCAGCAGTCTGAATCAAAAATGGTAATCTTCCCTCATAAAAATGGGTATTTCTCAAAGATCCTTGACACAATCAGAACTTTACCATACTCAATAGCTATTCTGCTATCATATCATAAATCAAATCAGTATCCATGTGATTGACTAAAATTGAACAATTAATAAAGAAAAGAGCTAGAATTATTCCTACAAGCCTTTGATGAGGGGCAGCTAGGTGGTGCAGTGGATAGAGCACTGGCCTTGGAGTCAGGAATACCTGAGTTCAAAATCCAGCCTCAGACACTTAATAATTACCTAGCTGTGTGGCCTTGGGCAAGTCACTTAACCCTACTGCCTTGAAAAAAAAATCTTAAAAAAAAGCCTTTGATGTAAGTTTTCTATTGGTCAGCAGAAGCAAAAGAAAAAAATGCCACTGATAGCTACTTCTCCAGAGAAACTTTCTAGCAGAAAAAAATCACAAAATAAGAAATATTAAAACACTTCAAAAAATAGTAGCACCTAAAGGTGGTTTGAAGATATCTGGGGAGAACAATTTCATTATGAAAGATTTGTGTCTGGCTTTGGAAGAATGTCACATGTATATATGAGTGGTGTGTGGGTTTTTGTGTGTGTTGGAGGGGACTACACTGAAATGAAAACTCAGAAATGTAGTTGTTTTGTTTTAACTAAAGTAGGCAAAGTAATCAATGTCTAAACAAAAAGATTTTAGTCTGGATACCATATAGGAGCTACTAACATGTACAATTATGAACTAGTCATCTGTACAATTCAAAAAGTTGCATTAGCATAATTATTTCTGGCTGTGGGCTTCAAAAATATTAACTTAAAATGCAGAAACCTTGTAATAGTTCAACTAATGAAAATGTGAAGACCAAGCTGATTATGAAATAGTGTTGGCTTTTTAACTAATGTACTCTACAGAGACAAGACAGTTCATTTGCTCTCCCTTGCCCTAGAAATAAAAATTAAGCCTCATACTTCATTAATGCATAAGATGCTAACATAGTTATGATTTTATAAAACTTCCACTTGTAGTACTCACTCTAAGGTAATACTTTCTTTTTTTAAAATACACCAAATCTTGTGTAGTGCTTATGTTCTACCTTTGCTCTCTGAGAGTTATATTTCCTGCCAAGTTACCACGCACAAAGTACATAAATTTAGGCCTGAAACTCAAAAGAAGGCAAAGGTAGAAATCAAGTTAACCCAACAAAAATGACTGCCCCCATCCATATGTGCCTGGACGACAGGAAACACAGTTTAGACCTCTTTTTACCAGCTGTGTCTTTGGGAAAATAACTTCACATCTCAAATCCATCAGATCCTCATCTGCCCAAAAAAAGTGGGGAGTAGGAATGAGAGGAACTAAAGCTTCTTTGTGCTCTTAAAAACAATAAATTCTATGTATTTTCAGCTTCTATCAAGTTCTTGAAAGGCAACTCAGAAAACAAAGAGAAGGCTGGTTTCAGATTCAAAAGATCTAGATTCAAACTTTACTTCTGGAACCTATTGGATGTATGACTGACCACATGCAAATCACTCTCCATGATCCCTGACAAGTCCCTCTGTCTATAAAATTACAGAGGAGCTTATGATTTGCATTAGTTGATGGAAATTTTGCACTGGGAGTTCCCAACATTAATGAAATAACACATGTGGAGCCAATTCCAAACACAAAGACAAATAATCCACACAAATGCATCACCAAGTAGCAACGTGAGAATACTAATAAAAATCTAAATCTAAGGCACAAAGTATCACCCTAAAAGCTAAATAACATCATTCAGCTAAATGTATAGGAGTTTTTACAATACTCTTTAATACAAGAGTTACAAAAATATCACATCTTTTCCACTGGATGTTTAAAGTAAGGTTTTTCGAAAAAGCCCACTTGATGTGTGACCTGAACAGAGGTTTCTCAGAGTACATTTTCTTTAGTTCAGTATCAACACAAAGAATGGCTGTATTAAACGTCTGAGGCTTCCAAGACTCAGTAAAATCAACAGAAGTTACACACCACATGTAAAACAACATGATACTAAGGAAGAAATCAGTGGCAAATCAAATAGCATAAAATAGACAAGTGTCCGTCGAAGGACACCTTTTAAAATCACTTTTGCAAATGTTTTCAATATGAAGAATCCCCAGGGTCCTTAAACAAAAATGTTCTAACTTTAGAATTCAATCCTATCATCAGTTGGACTGATGAGTAGTTCAATGTAATGGAAAGAGGAACGCCAAGACGTTCTTAGACAAATGACACTTCTTGATGCTTTACCAAGCTTTGTGTTATTTTTTTAAACTATCAAGGGCGGTTTGTAAAAAGTCATTCACATTCTCCTTTTTTGGCTTTCTCTGTGACCAAACTGCAAATAGTGGGAGTAGGAGGGAAAGAGGAAGAGTTCACAGACTATGGTACATCTGGTCAGAGAGAGGCAAGCAATCTGGAGGATTTTCCTTACTGGGAAAGTAACAAACTTAAACAGCTATCATGACTCCTAGCCTCATTAGCATCAAGTGGCCTAAAGAACAAATAGCTATTCAAAACCTCTTCTCAAATTCCTTAATACAATTTGGTTTCATTTTAAAATAGCAATTCTTTAAAATCAATTTTTTCATAATCTGCTGAGGGATACCTAGTAATGAATATAAAAATCATAAGGCCCATGATAATAGGAAATACTGCATTTAAAAATACACTCATGATGTATTTATGTATTTAAAGAATTCCTCTAATGCCGTGTCACAATGTGGACATGACCCTAATTTCTCAAAGGCTTTGTCATGACAGTTTAAGCTCTGGCCAGACTCTACCATATTGAAAAGGCTTTGAGTACAATCCCAGCAACAGGCTGAGTCTGCTATCTGTGGAACAATAGGTGAAAACAGAAAAGTTCATCATCAAGAGGTTGGCCACTGTGTAAATTCCTTGGCCGTGTCAAACCATAAAACAATTAAAAATTGCAAAAGGTCCTTAGTCCTACATGATACCCTTTTATCTTCCACAGTGACACTGTCAGAAAACAATTTTGCTGAAAATGACAGACTAAATTTAGACTATTTATAAACACTCACCTAATCATAAAAATCTCAACCCAATGACTAATGAACTGACAAACTTTAAGAACTGAAGCATATCAATATTGAAATTTTCAAGAAAAACAAAACTAGAAGACAAAAGGAAGCACAGTACTCAGGTAAATTCTCTTTCTGGAATAGGTCCTACCAAAACATGGAAGGCATGATCAAGTCCTGATGAACATAAGCCAAGAGCCTGCCACAAAGTAAAGAGAATCAAAATTGTCATAGGTGTTGAAGAGGCAGAAAAGAACTGGACAAAATCCTCCAAACAAGAATTAACATGATGTAATGTAAAGAGCACTTGATTTCAAGTCAGAGGCCTATGATTCAAGTAACTGCCTGTGAGGCCCAAGAGAAGCTTCGTAATATCTTTGGGTCTCCAAAGATGGAGTTAGACTAGATTATCCCACTAGCATTCCCAGCTCTCAATTTATGATCTTATGATCCAAACTTAACAAATACTCTAAATGGAAAATTAGTACCCATTTGAATAGCTCTGAGTTGGTATACCAATACATGTATGTGGGGACCAGGTACTGCAAATGAACACGCAATTAGACCCAAAAATTAAATGAGAGCAAAGTAGCAGGCTAGATTGTATTTGGGGAAATTACACATCACTTTTAAGTATTACAAAAGGGCTTAATGCCCTCCCCCATCTCCCATATACACAAAGATCTGAAGCACATTTCCAAAAATGGTCTAAGTCAAAGAAGTTGAACAAGCTAAAGAAACCTATGACTGGAAAATGTAGGCCAGTCATGTGATGACTGTGATGAGTCTGCATGATAGCAAAATATACCTATGAAATGAAAAAAAAAAGATCAAGAAAGGCCTTCAGCATACTGGTGGATCCTCTGAGAAGAATTCAACACACCACCATGGAAATAAACTACCCAGAATGAGAAAGCATGGATGGACCACTCCAACGGAGTATAGTTCCACAATGATAAGCTCACTAATCCATTCAAGTAATGAAGCAAAGAAATGAAATATTGGGCCACAGTAGCAAATAAATTAGAAATTATTTATGATATTTCAATAGCAAATTAGAATTTTAGTTAAAACAGAAAAAGGAACATGGTCCTGGAGAAAGAAAAGCAAATGTGGAGTTAAAGGTCTTCAATTCTCACAATAGTTTCATTCTTGATTCCTTGAAGGATCCTACACATCATTTAGACCAATGTTCTCATTTCACAGATAAAGAAGTTGAGGCCTAGAGATGATCAGTGACTTATCCAAGGTCATAGTGATATTAAATGGCAGTTGGCATTTGAACTCAAGCACTCTAACTCATGGGGCAGCCAGGTGGAACCAGAGTGCAGAGAGCACAGGCCTGGAATCAGGAAGACCTTGAATTCAAATTTGACCTCGAATATTTCCTAGTTGTGTGACCCTTGGCAAGTCATTTCACACTGTTTGCCTCAGTTTCCTCATCTGAAAGTGAGCAAGAGAATGAATTTTGGATCATAGGATTATAAATCGAGTGTTGGGAGTGATAGTGGGATTATTTAGTCCAACCCCCTCTTTTTTTAAATGAGGAAAAGATTCAAAGTCAGAAAAGGAAATGGCAAATCCCTCTAGTTTCCTTACTAAAGAAAACTTCAATAGCATCATAAAGAGTCAAACACAAAAAAAAATTTAAAAAAAAGAGTCAGACATAACTGAAATGATTAACAACGGCAAGCAGTACTCTTGACTCCATTTCCACTTAACTTTGCTTGTCCCAATTTATTCATCTGTAAAATGGCCACTGAATAAGATAATCTCTCTAGGGTCACTTTTGATTCAAAATGAGTTTTTTTTAATGGCTCAATCTTGTTACATGAACTTTATCTAGATTACAAACTGCCAAGGGGCAGTTATCTAGGAGAACAGGAACAGGTTATTCAGAATAACTTTTCATGAATTTTAATTTCATTTTCATATTTAGAACTGAGAAGATGAAATTGATTATTATCTTTTACTGATTCTATTTACAATTAATTGTTTCTATTCTTTAACAGTATAAGTCATGGTTCTTTTTCTCTGAACTTAGGGTAGAGATTCAGTTGGCCAGCAATGAGTGAAGTTCATAAATCTAGCTCAACTGCTAAAGACTGTTTTATTCTTGCCTCAAAGAATGCTGCTGTCCTTGGGGGATGCAGGTGGATACCAGGGAGTGTGGTCTAGTATTTTTACACAATCAAGCTATTCTTCAAGGATGTCTGGTATGTTATCCAAAGAAGTCTGATCCATATTTTTTAACCCTGCAGAGATAGAGTCAAACAATGAACTCTTCTTAGTCAAAGGAGGGAAGGAGGGAGATGTTGCCAGCCCAATTTCCAACTTCCAACCAATCATGTTACTCCCCTTGATTCAGTTATGTAACCAGTCATGTCATCCTTTATCCCATGATGTCACCTACCCTGTTCTGTATGAGTTAAGTCTTCATCTCAAGGTCTTTGGCTTAAAACTGAGGCAGAACCATTGACCCATTTTTATTGGTAGGTTTATACCTTGTTAATTAAAGGTTTATCTTGCTCAGAGAGAATATGCTTCATCCTATCTTTGTTGAATTTCAAACATACCAGAGCATTTAAAATAGCTTATAACTGATTTTAATGTTTGGCAGGGAAGGTATAATTTCCACAAAAAACTAAAAATTTTCCCATCCCCTTCAAAGATAATGAAAATGAGTTAATTATAATGGATATTGAAATCAACATGCACAATTTTTATCTAAATAACCACATTTAGATAAAAAGACAAAATATTTTAAAAGATAAAAAGACAAAATCTAAATAACCAATTTAGATAAAAAAGACAAAATCTACCTAAGGAAAGCATGAGCAGAAAGAGACCTTAGAAAAAATGGCAGAAAACAATACTATTTTCCCAAAATAAATTTTCAATATAATGGGAAACCCAACAAGATGGTATGAAGATAGAATTAAATGGTGAACCTCCTGAAAGATTAATTTTACACCAACTCTGGCAGAATTGAAAATTTTTAATCAACTGAACATTAAGGAAAGATTCTCCTATTGACATATTTGTCTTCCACTACATCATAGTCACTAAAGCAGTGTTACAATTCGAATAACCAGATTTCTAAAGTGAAAAAAAATGACCCAAGTTCAGGTATATTCATGGCATTAAGACCCATAATCCAAACTTTCCCTGAAGAGAAAGGCTGACATTTCAAAAGATAAGCTTTTATTAATCAATTTTAGAATTGTATATCAAATTTTAAGACCTCATTCAGTGAACATCCACTAATCTTAATAAAAAATGCCTTTTAAGTATGCTAAACTTATTAATTCTCCAAATCAAATTTTTTTCATCTAAAAGGCCTAAATGCTGCTTTTGCTAATAAGTACTCTATCATTACAATTTTCAATTGTAACTTTACATTGGCAAGACCCTCCACTTTTCATATTACATAGAAGCTGTGTCTTCATTAATCTGTGACAAAAGTAAGAACTAATGTTTAACTTGGATACATGCAGAGTTTTACCACACCTCTGAGACACCAAAATACAAGAAAGCACAAATAAAAGTTCATGCTACGTTAGTTAGTCAGTATGCACATTTTGTCTTTTCCCAAACAAACCAAGCATGTAAGAGAGAACAATTTTGATTTAAGAAACAAACTCTAAAAACATTTTGGCTTCTATGGAATTCAAGTGTAATGTTCTTTTTCTATCCCATTTTCAATTTCAACATTTTGATTTCCAAGCCCTCACAAAATAGGAATCTATATCAAAAACTAAAAATTACATCCTAAAAAATAGTACTGTATCTACCTCATTAGTGTTCCAGCGGTGCCTCTCTTTGGGTAAACTTGAACATTTCGGTAGACATTCAAGCAGCTTTTTCGGTAAAAAGATTTTTACATGACTGCCATTGCTGTTCCCATGATCATCTAGAGAGAAGACAGAAGAACATTCAGTTGCAGAGAACATGGAGGTTTTAATGTGAAGAGTTCTGACTGAAGCTAAAGCATTTGTAATGTTTCCTACCTGCATTTGACAATCTGTCACCCATTACACCAACCACTCCACCCCATAAGAGATCCTGCCTCACAAAACCCTGGATTGTTTAGGGTAGGCTTCCACTCAGACTTGCAAGATTTCCTTTTCTTGGGGTAAAAATTATACTCCTCAGCAACACCCAATGAATTTATCACCCAGTGAATTTATCTTATCTACCCTTTAAGCAACACTCAAACATTTGTCAGCACTCATACTCTATTTTCCCAGTCTTTGACAACAAATGATATTACAAGCAGAGACAACCAAATCCAGGGATTCCAACTGCATCATCTTTGAACTTATGAAGAACAAGGAAGATGGTCTGGTCAGCAAATAAAAATGAAGGCTTAAAAAAAACACCCTTTAGTAATTTTTCTGGGCTCGTAATACGCATTTTCACTCCTACTAGACATGGTGGCAGCACTAATCTTGTCAGGGCCCTAGAAAAGGAAAAAGGAAGCCTCTTCCTCATGTTAAAAAACTGAAGATAGAGATAGAGAGCTGGATAGGGAACCAGGAAGTCCTTAATTCAATTTGTTCTTTTTAGGAGTTTTTATACCAATAAAATCAAAGCCTTCATGTACTGATTTTAAAGTCAGCTTTAGGGGCAGCTAGGTGGCGCAGTGGATAGAGCACTGGCCCTGAAGTTAGGAGTACCTGAGTTCAAATCTAGTCTCAGATGCTGCGTGGCCTTGGGCAAGCCACTTAACCCCATTGCTTTGCCAAAAAAAAAAAAGTTAGCTTTAAAAAGTCCACGAATATAACCTAAAAAGTCAAACTGAGTCTCATTCCCCATACCATTCACCCCAAACTCATAAATTAGCAGAAATATTTTATAATTTGAAAAAAAATTAAATCAAAATATGGTTTTGTTTCTAGACCATATAAAGCTTAAGCTACCAGAAGGATGTGTTCTTAGCTAAGAATGAAGTATATCTAGAAAAAAATGGAAAGATTCTATCTGACCAGAGGCTTGTGGATTTGATCAAGAGGGCTTTTAAACCAAAAATGGAGTGGGAAAGAGAAAAAAAAACTATAAAACTATAAATTCTGATAATATGGAAGACATCAAGTATAATATAAAAGGAACAAAAGTAGAGGAAATATCCAGTAATTTACAGGAGAAAATAACTGAGAAGAGTAAGAACAATACTTATGTTCTCTGCTGTCCATATACCAATGCACAAAGAAGAATAAACAAAGTGAACTTAAGATTTTAATGCTAAAAGATAAAACTCATTGGTTTCTACCAAGGTCTGCTGGTTTAAGACTAACAACTGGAATAAAGCAATAGAAGGGTATATCTTGTTCAAAAAAAGAAAAAAGAGAACTCAGAGAAAACACAGCAGAGTAGTACTATAAGTCAAAATAATCACAGTATATATTACAAGCCAAAGCAAAAGCCACAGATCTGGGAGGATAGTGGTCAGATAAGCACAGCTTGAGTATATGTGTAAGGTTAAAAGGAGGGGGAAAAAAAACAAAAGTGATAATATGCTGTGGAGATATACAGAATGCTCAAGAACAACTTTATGAAAAACTAAAAAAACAGAAGAATAACTCCTGATAAACCTCAAAAGTTGGTCCAGAGTGGAAAAATAACACTAATTATGGAAGACTCCAACTACCTGTATAGGAACTATGACTCTTTGTCTAATTCTGACCAAGATGGAAAACATGTTGGTAAAGTAAAAACAAAAGGCACAGAGGTAGGGGTGGAGGGTGGGGAAATAATCCTGACATCTTAGGAGTTTTGATAGTCAAGGATAAGAATAAGCATATCTGACTGTATACACAGTTCAACATGTATCCAACATGTATCCTTT
Source organism: Macrotis lagotis (assembly GCF_037893015.1). Classification (NCBI taxonomy): domain Eukaryota; kingdom Metazoa; phylum Chordata; class Mammalia; order Peramelemorphia; family Peramelidae; genus Macrotis; species Macrotis lagotis. The sequence goes on from NC_133658.1 coordinate 887,760,339, forward strand.
TAAAAAAGGAAATCTGAGAAAATTCATAGAACAATTTCATTCTTATCAATGATTATAAAAAAGGAAGGCAGCTCCAGAAGGGTGAAAAGCTCTCAAAAAGGCCTCTCAAAAACTACACATGATCCCGACAAGGAGAGGAAGAGAGAAACATGTAAAGGGGCTGAATGTGTTGTAACCTGGCTCTAATGAGCTCAGATTGTAAAAGGACATAAAACCAAGGAAGACTACAAGAGAACAGTACCTGTTAAAATTATCTTAGGAGAGATAAAAGCCAAAATGAAGTAAAAGTTACTAAAATTCCTAAACCCAACAATAAGAGCTTTTATGGGTATGTCCAGAAAAAGATCAAGAAAAGGAAAGACCAGTAATGAAAGAGGTTGCAAGCATAACCACTGAGCACCTGTTGGATGGTCACTTAGCACTCAGAAAAATAAGCAGTGACTACTAGGAGTAAAAAAATATACATATGTCTTAACAGATAACTTCACTAAAAAAAAAAATTACTATACTGATAGGCAAAACGATAGACAAAGCATAGATGAATTTCAGAAAAGCATCTTGCTCTATTATGATCTTCCCACAAATAAGATACAGATACAAGACAGATGACAGTACAATTAACCACTCAATAGGCATTTATGAAGCACCTACTATATGCCAGGCACTCTGCTAAGCACAAATAAGTAAGATTTATAGATGACTCAATGACTATAATTACCACTAATATAGTGGTAAGTCTTCATGCTGTTTTAAGCTATGAAAAAAGTGAAAACCGTACTAAGATCCCTGGGTGGCCCTATATAATGCTTTTCAGTTTTTGAAACACTTTCCATGCATTCTCTTACTGATTCTCACAACAACCCAGTGAGGTAGGTACAGTACTACTGGTCTTACTATCCCCATTTTACAGATGAGGATACTGAAGTTTAGAGAAGTTAAGTGACTATCCCATAGTCAATGGCAGATGAATTAAATTCTATCAGAGATAGAATTTAAACCCAGTTCTTCCTGACTGTAAACACCAAACTCTATCCACACTCAGCCATGCTCCTCTCCCAAAGATTGTGGATTATCATAGATTGACACCAACCTGAAGGTGGGTCTTTAGTGGCCAGCTCAGGGCTCTCTGTCTTTGACACTGTTCTCTTCAACAATTTGATCAATAACTCGGATGAAGGCATCCTTGGCATATCTGAGAATATGAGAATAAGAGAGCTAAACCCAAAAAGACAGTCTGGAACAATTGGCGGATTCTAACAAGATGGAATTTAGTAATGATGAATGTAAAGTCCTGCATTACAGAGGTCAGAAATCAAAAGCACACAGAAAAGTTTCAGTTTAATAATTAAGAATTAAATACCCTCTAGGTGTAAAGGTCACTGTGCTAATCCAGGAGATGCAAAGAAGAAAAACGGTATAATTTCTACCTTCAAGGACCTTAAAATCTAATAGGAATACAAGAAATGTGCACAAATAACCATTAGACAAGTTACATGGTAATAAGGCAATATCCAAGTGACTTAAGGAGAAAAGAATCACCTTTAGCAGAAAGATCAGGAAAAAAAAAATCTCATGGCAGAAGAAGGAGCACCCAAGTCAGACCTTCAAGAAACATTTCACTAGCTAGAGCTAGAAGGGGAACCCATTCCAGAGAAGGGCACAGCATATACAGACTATGAAGTAGAAGAGGGCAAAATGAAATTGAAGGACAGGTCGTTCATCCCATTTGGCTAGTCCACTGAGTAGCAGAAAATAAAGCTGAAGGGGAAGAGAGTCCTTTCTACAAGCTAAGTATTTTTGCCTTTGACAGCAATGGGGAACCACTGAAGCTTTCTGAGTATAGTAGTAATGTAATCAAATAAATGTATTTGAAATATTTCCTAGACTATTGGGGGCAGTTAGGTGGTGCAAGGGACAGAGCATAGCAGTCAAGAGGACCTGAACTCAAATCCAGCCTCAGACACTTGATACTTACTAACTGGGTGACTCTGGCAAGTCACTTAACCCTACTGCCTCAAAAAGAGGATAGACTATGGAAAAGAATGACAATGTAAAGAAACCAGTTATCCAGGTTAATAATTCAAAGTGAAGCAGTGAAATTATTCAAAATGAGAGAAGTAATCAATCAGTGTGCATTTTCTAAATGCCTGTTCTGCTCCAGGTAGCATGCTACCTAGAAAGGGGTCAATGGGAATGTCAAGGAGAGGCCATGGGGCAAAGTCAACAGGTAGGGCCTTGGCACCTGATTGTGGAGGGACAAGGCTACTGAACAACAACCACATGAGAAAGATTTGGCAGCATTCATTAACTATGAGTCAACAGTCTGATGTGACTGCCAAAAAAAAAAGTGAATGCAATATTGGGCTGCATTATTAATATGTGTCTAGTGTCCAGAATGAGGGACCTCTTTAAGTTGCCATTACTGCTCTTTATTAGGTTGACCCACTCTGCACACTTGTGTTTAATTCTGAGCATACCATTTTAAGAGAAACACTGACAAACTAAGTGCACATTCAGAGTAAAGCAAGCAGGACAGTGAGGCCATTCAACTAAGTTAAATATGAAGATCTGAAAGAACTGTGGACATTTAGTCTAGAGAAGATTGAGGGAATAAGAAGGATGTATCTCTTTTCACATATCTATAGAGCTGTGATAACAAAGAATTCATATAATACTATATGGATCTAATGAGGAGAATGAGAATGAACATGGAAATTACAAAGAGACAAACTTCAGCTTATAAACTGCCAAATAACTAGAACTACTCATGAATGAAAAGAGGTCTCTCAAAGTTCAAGGAAAGAGAAAGGACGCACTCCTCTATGACAATGACAAAGAGATACCAATTCGGAGGTGAAAGCGGAGCTAAATGACCTCTGAGGTGTCTTCCAACGCTAATATTCTATGCTTCTATAAATATTTTTCATATCAAAAGAGAAATATCTGAAATTAAACTAAAAACTCTATTAACCAATCCTCTATATTAAAATACAAAGAAAATATTTGCCTTTTCAAAGTGAAACACATGGGGTAAAAAACAAAGTAGAATTGTAATGGGTGGGGAAGGCAGATGGGGAGGCATGGTTGGAGATACCCAGGAAGCACTGCAGAGGCCCCAAAGCAAAAAAAAAAAAAAAAAGGCTCAATTTTGACCTGCCAAAATCCAGGAAATACCTCTCTCTAGGACTGAGTTTTCTTATCAGCAAAATGAGTTGGAACAGATTAAGATAAGACCCTTCCTAGCACCAATATTTTATAAAAATCAAATTTTCTTTTATTTATCTTATTTAAACTTTAAAACTGTGCTCTATAAATCATGTACTTGAATGACCCAATGATCTATAACTAGGTATTCAGTGTTCACATCCAAAATCCTGAAATAAAATTTTCCTTTTATTTTTATAGCATAAAGCTAATAGATGGCAATCACTGGACATTTAGCTGTGAAAATTACTGATTACAAAATATGAGAATAAGTCAAATCAATAAGCATTTATTAAGCATCTACTATACCAAGTACTAAGTAAAGTGCTCCCTAGGGATACAAAAAAAGCAAAAACAGTGCCTATCCTCCAGGGGCTCACAATCAGAGGAGAAAATAAGATAGGGCCAAGATAAAGTGGGGGCTGACCTCACAGAGAAATCACTGACATTAAAGAGGATGGAAAAGGGTTCTTGCAGAAAGTAGAATTTTAATTGAGACTTGAAGGAAACCAGCCAAGCTTGGAGGCAGAGAATTGCAGGACCCAGGGACAGTCAGTGAAAACCGAACAGCAAAGATTTGAATCATGGTATAGAAGAGAACTCAGGAAGGGAGGAAGGTGTAAGAAGATTAGAAATATAGGAAGGGGCCAGGCTATGAGGGGGTTTTAAAAGTCAAACAGGATTCTCTATTTAATTCTGCAGCCAACCTGAGAAAACTAGAGTTTATTAAATATGGGGGGATAAAGTGGGTAAGGAAGAATAACATGATCAGACCTTCCCATTAAAGGAATATCATTTTGGTGTCCAAGTAAAAAAGTAAAAACTAACTTTCCCCCAGTATTTCCTAAATGGCTAAGATGACAGAGACTTTTTCAAAGGATTGGCTTGAAAGAAGTTTGCCTTATTAAGAAATGATTACATGGGGGTGATGACTACACTTGATGGACTTGCTCATTCCATTAGTGCAACAGTCAGGCACAATACTTTATTTTTCTTCCTTTAAGGACATGATTTCTCTCTCATCACATTCAACTTAGATCAATGTATACTATGGAAACAATGTAAAGACTAACAGACTGCCTTCTATGGGGGGGAGGAATAAAAAAATAAAAAATTAAAATTAAAAAATGATTAAGTTCTGAAAATCTGAACACACAATTAAATATTTTACAGAGATGATTGTTAGAAGGTTATAGGGTATATTTTTTTTGCACTATAACCTAAACAACTATCCTGGACCTTAATCACTTCTTTCCTTATATATACACATAAGTGGTGATCTCATCAGATCCAATGGGCACAACTGTTATCTTTTTTGCAGATAGCTCTTAGATTTATATATCTAGGTCTAGTCTCTCTCCTGAGACCCTAGTCCTACTTTTATCATGTGACTACTGGACAACAAATGTCCTGTTAACATTATGTCCGAAACAAAACTCTTGCTCTATGCCTTCTGCTTAATTCCTGTTTCTACTGAGAGCACTGCCATTCTTCTGTCCCCCAGATTTGCAATCTTGGAGTAATTCTCGACTCGTCTCTCTCCTTCCTCACCTTCCCACAGGTAGTCAGTTGCCAAGATTTATAATTTCTACCTTCACTACATCTCTTTCAACCTTTCCTTTCCATGTAACCACCATTCTAGATCTGACCTTCAATTCCTCCCACCTGGACTATTACGATAGCCTCCAAATTGTCTCCCGCCCCCTAGACTCTTCCCTCTCCAAGCCATACATCACACAGCTTCCAAGTGGATATTCCTAAAGCAAAGGTCATTTCCCCTGCTCAGTAAGTTCTAATGGCTTCCAATTCCTTCTGAAATCAAATTTTGTTTAATTGTTTTTCAATCATATCTTACTCCCTGTGACCCCATTCTGGGCAAAGATATTGGGATGACTGACCATTTCCTTCTCCAGAAAACTAGAGTAAACAAGTGAAGTGACTCCCCCAGGGTCACTCAGGAAGTATCTGAGATCAGATCTGAACTCAGGAAGATGAGCCTTCCTAACTAACTCCAGGCCCAGCACTCTGGGCACTATGGCACTTCCTAGCTGCCCCCTAGAATCAACTACAACTCCCTTTATTCATCCTTTTATGCCCTCCAAAATTTGCATCCTTTGTGAAGTCTGTGTCTTTCTAGGATAACTGCACATTGCTCTAAATTACATAAACTAGTCACTACAACCAAATAGCCAACGTATCAGTCAACATGCAGTAAGTGTCTGCTGCAAGCCAGGCATTAATTATCCCAAGCACTGAAGACAAAGAGAAGCCCAAGATACTTTTTGCTCACCCAGAACAGCTCTCCCCCTAAAGGGTCTCTGGTCACGCCACCTCCTGCACAAGGTATACCTTTCTTTCCACAACAAAATGACTTTCTATTTTTGACTCATCCCCTAACAAAATACTAGCTCCTTGTAGGTAAGAAACACCCTATTTCTGTCTGTGTTCCACAGGGCACACACAATGCTCAGATTATGTGCTTGGAATGAGTGGACAAACAAAGTTTTCTCCGGTAGCCGCCATCTGACAACTGAAGAAGGTGAAAGACTCAAGCATGTGCAAGTTAGGCTAGGACAACAAAAGAGTTGTCCTACTAGGAAAGGAATCAAGAATACCAGGGTGTGTTGGGATGTGTCAATAGTTTATCACTCCCCCAAAGAGAGCTGACTACTCACTAATCCATCCATTCTGGTGGGCAATTTGGAATTAGGCCTAAAGGGTCATTCTAACTAGTGTAAACCCTTTGATCCATCAATGCCACCACTAGGAATCACCAGAGCAAAAGTATTTATAGTGGCTCTTTTTGTAGTGTCAAAGAATTGGAAATCGAGGGGATGCCCATCAACTGGAGAATGGCTGAATAAATTGCATTATATGAATGTGATGGAGAACTACTTTTCCATAAGAAATGATGAGCAGGCAGATTTCAGGAAAACCTAGAAAGATTTAAGTGAGCTTATGCTGAGTGAAGTGAGCAGAACCAGAACACTGTACACAGTAATAGCAACACTGTGATGATCAACTATGATAGAATTGGCTCTTCTCAGCAATACAATGATCAAGAACAACTCTAAAAGCTTTCTGATGGAAAATGCCATCCACATCCAGAGAAAGAACTATGGATTCTGAATGTAGACCAAAACATACTATTTTCACTTGTTAATCTGTTTTTTTTCTTTCTCATGGTTTTCCCTTTTGTTCTGCTTCTTCTTTCACAATAAATGTCCATGAAAATATGTTTAACATGACTGTGCATGTATAAAGGGGAGAGGGAAGGGACGGGAAGGGAGAAAGTTTTACAAAAATGAACTGAAAACCATCTCTACATATAATTTGAAAAGAATACTATTAAAATTTAAAAAATGATGAGTGGGGCAGTTAGGTGGTACAGTGGGTAGAGCACCGGTCCTGGAGTCAGGAGTACCTGAGTTCAAATATGGCCTCAGATACTTGATAATTACCTAGCTGTGTGGCCGTGGGCAAGCCACTTAATCCCATTGCCTTGCAAAAAAAAAAAAAAAAAAGAGCAAGATGATTTCAGAAAAACCTGGGAAGACATATATAAACTGATGCAAAATGAAGTGAGAACACTGCATACAGGAAGAGCAATATTATACAATGATCAACTGTGAATGACTTAGCTATTCTGATCAATACAATGATCCAAGACAATTCCAAATAACTTATGATGTAAAGTGCTATTCACCTTCAGAGAAAGAATGCAAATTACTCAAAATGCAAATTGATGCATAATTTTTTCACTTTACTTTTTCTTTGGGGGTTTTTTGCACCATAGCTAATATAGAAATGTGTTTTGCATGATTTCACATGTATAATCAATATCACATTTCTTACCTTCATATGGGGGAGAATGCAGAACTCAAAAAATTTTGAAATCAACATTAATAACCTTTTAAAGTTATTTATTAGCTAGCTTTTAAAATTCAATTTTTGTAAGATTGAGTTTCACATTTTTCTCCCTCCCTCTTCTCTCCCTTCCGCTTGACAGTCAGTAATCTAATAAAGGTTATAGTTATATATGTACAAGCATATTCAACATATTCCCATATTAGTCATCTTGTGAAAGAAGAATCCAAACATAAGGGGAAAAAAGTCATGAGAAGAAAAAAAACCATAAAACAAATTTTTAAAAAGTTAAAATACTAGGCTTTGGTCTGCATTCAGATTTGATAGTCCTTTCTCTAGATGTGGATGGCATTTTCCAACACGAGTCTTTTTAGAATTGTCTTTGATCGTTGTACTTCTGAGAAGAGCCAAGTCCATCATAGTTGATCAAAGTTTTAAAAGTGAATATTAAAAATTGTTTTCATATGTAACTGGGAAAAATAAAAACAAATTTTTTTAAAAAGACTTTACCAGTCTTTGGAAAAGAGCAAGGTACAGTTAGAGACAAGGATCTAGATGTGTTAGCCTCTGAAGGGACTTTCTGACCTGAATATCCTGTGAAAGTCTGAGTATGAGACCACTCCAGCCTGCTCTAGCAGCAGTCTCAGATGATCTCTGACCCTGGGATATAAGTAGAGAGAAATGAAAAGATCAGGACTAGAAATGAGAAGATGGGGTGTAAACCTAGGACCACCTCAAGGGTTTTAGTGAACCAAAAGCTCAATATATATCAATGATATAACATGATAGGTATGAAATGGACATAGGCTGAAGAAGGTAAGGGTGATGTGGAAGCCATTATATGAACCCATCCTAGTCTGACCACTTCTGGAATACATGTTTAATATAAAAAGTTAATTATTTAGATAGTGCTTTAAAGTTTGCAAAGCCTTATAGCCCTGGATAGGTAGATGCTATTATTATCCTCATTTTACAGATGAGAAGCCTCAGACAGGTGAAGTGACTCGGCTCAAGATCACAGCTACTAAGTCATTCACAGCTGATCATTGTATAATATTGCTATTCCTATATGCAGTGTTCTCACTTCATTTTGCATCAGTTCATATATGTCTTCCAAGGTTTTTCTGAAATCATCTTGCTCATCATGTTTTTTTATCTTAATAGTATTTTTTTTTCAAATTACATGTAGAGATGGTTTTCAAAGTGTCACATTTGTCCTGAGGTCTTCCCAACTCCAGATCAAGAGTTCAGCTCTAGATAAGATACAGTATTTTAGGAAGGACTCTAAAAGGAAGGGGTGAATTTGAGTAAGGACTCTTAGAGGTTGGATGAGTACTTATCAGGGATACCATTAAAGGATTCTTATCCAAGCATTAAATGCTTAGCCTCCATGGGACCTTCCAACTCTGATATTCTCTAATTTTAATCTTTGGAAAGTTATCCCCAACATCCATCCCAAATTTGGCTCTCTGAAATATACAATCATTGTTCCCAATTATTCCCTTGGAGAGCAAAGAGAACAAATTAAATTCCTCTCATTTGACAATCTTGTTAACTGCTTAGGTCCTTTTTTAGCTCTTTTCATCTCCACGCAAAACATCCCAATTCTTTCAAGTGAGTTTTCACATGTTCTGGATCCCAAGTCCTTCCCATCCTGAAGGCCCTCCTCTATACCTCTCTAGCCAATATTTTGTATTTACTTCTCTGGGTAAAGGTTGTTTCCTAGTCCTTCTGGGCAGAGGTTTATCCCCAGAGTCTCAACCAGTGCCTGGCACTGTTCAGCAAATGCTTGTTTAATCAAAGAACGGACCCCACACAATTTTAGAACTTAAGAAACATCTAAAATAAGTCCATTCTCCTATAGAAAACTCCAATATTCCAGGCAAAGTGATTATTTTGCTTTCCCCTAAAGACCTCTAGTGACAGGCAACTTAAAAACACTAACACCTTCCCCCTGAACCTCAGGAGGTTCCCTGAATTTAGGGACATCTTTAATTATTACAAAGTGTTTTAAAAAACATACTGAGCAAAAAAAAAATATATATACCTCTAATTTTCACCCATTTGCCCTAATTCTGCCCTCAGGACTAAGGAAAACAAATCAAATCCTTTTCCAGCATGACAATCCTCTGGCTGCCCTGCCTCACCTTCCATTCACCAAATTTTCTTTTACCTAAACTAAATATCCCTAGGTTCTTTCAATATACCCTGGTATAATATGATTTTCACTCACTTCATCCTAGTGGCCCATTCTCTGAAATTAACTCCAGTTTGTAAAAATTGCTAATAAAATGTAGTGGGAGAAATTTAAGCACAATAATCCAGATGTGATCTGACTATACTCTAATACAAGATTTCTATCTTTACTCTAAACATTATGTTAAATTAAAATCCAAATTTAAAAGTTTCAAAGGACTGAAAGCAGGAAGGAGTGTACCCCATCCCTCAATCTTACATACAGATGAGAAAAATGAGACCCAGAGAAATAAAGTGACTTCTCCAAGGCCATAGAAGTCCAGGAATTAAACTCATGTTTTATGGCTCCAAAAATTCCTTTCCCTTTTTGTGATACCACATAGTGATATCAAAAATCAAAATCAGTTATATGGTAAACCCTGCCAGGACTAAATAACATGCCTCAGAACTGCTTTTTCATTATTTGTTTTAGTGGTAATTATTATTAAGCTGAAAAAAAGCTCACATGATTCAAAAAATCAAAATTATACTTATCAGTTTATTACTAAAAAACTATTTACATAAGATTCCTAAGCCTCACCTCTCCTTGTCTCCTCCTCCAACTACAGAGGCAAAAAGTCAAAAGAAAAAGTTTGACTAATAGAAAGTTCATAGGAAGTTCTGTATTAATTATATACTATTAAACCCTTTGTAATTTTATGGGCTTGTTCATGCTCCCTGCACTTCATCCTCCCAAGGGAGGCAACATGGACCATAAAACTTTAAAGCCCAGAATACCAAATCACACCAGCCTTTACCTTCTTTCTCCCTTATCTTAAAGGACTTTTTCTTTTCTTTTAATAAATAAAAAAAAATTGCCTGTGAGATCAAGGTAGAGACTAAACACTAAATTGTCTATATAACAGTAATCATGATTTTGACTATTATATATCAACAATAGTAATCTCTCTGAATAAGCTGTCTAGGTATAATTCTGAAAAATGAGATGTAACATGAAAGTAAGAGTTTAATAGATGATTTATTTCCATTTTTGCTACCACAACCAAAACTTTAATTTCCTGATCTTTGAAATTCCTTCTAGAAGCCAAAAGCTGGATGGCACCATATAGAACCTGTACGCACTGCTTTTTCAATAGCACAACAATGTAGTGCTATTGAAAATGCTTCAATCTCCCACACTGATACCAAAGCAAGGAGTGGTGAATCTGCCTGAAAGGCTTTTAAAAAAGGAAAAGTGGAATGGCTGTGTAAGCACTGCCTCAATAAAGTTTCTAAATATAGAGTTTTATTGGGGATGTGCAGCCATGGGCTCAAAGGGAATGAGAGTATGACAGACCAATGGGTTACCCTTAATCAGTTTTTAACTGTGCCATTTCTAGAGTTTTATGTTTATGCAGAAAATAAATTAAACATTTTTAAAACATAACAAAGACTTATGTTTCCTCCAATGCATTATGAAAATGGCATACTCAAAAATAAGTAAGTGGGAAAGGAATATTAAGAATTCAGGTCAGCAAAAGTCTAACCGCCCCTCACTTTCAATGTTAAGTATCCTAGTTTAAGGCTGGCAAATAACTTCTAGAAGAAAGTTTTTTTTCATGCTCTTAAGCTTTAGAAAAGTACCATTTTTAAAAAACTGTCTCAAATAAGTGAACTATTTTCAAAATCAATGATTGAAAGAGATCTTTTAAAATTTTTAATAACTTAAATAATAACACTTCATAATTTAATAATGTTCACCATAACAAATAAAAATGTAACTCAATAAATGTACTTGCCAGTTTTTAAATCGTTATGTAGCCACTGCAACTAAAAAAAAAAAAAATAAGGTACATATTAGTTTCTAAATTGTACCTTAGCATTTAATTCTAGTAGTTACACTTTGACACTGCAAAAAAGGGCAATTTCAACCAAATTACAGTTGTATCTTTAATTATCATTATCTGGGAAATGTGAATATGATATATGTTTTTACAAAATAATTATCTACAATACTCTGGAATAAAAATAACTGATAAAGCTTTTGAAATAGACAGGTGATTTGCATAGTTGACAGCTATAATTCCAAGGAATGAGTTATTCTTTCTAGTCAACCTTCAAATATTTTCCAAATGATTTTTACACATCAGTATGAGTTTTAAAAAATCTAAAATGTTGGATCAATTTTATTCATCTAAAGTTAAGAATTATGCAAAACCATATTTCTCATATTAATGTTTTCTTTAAACTGAAATTCGTGTGTCATTTTAACCCCCCAAAATCTTACCAATCTTCCTTAAAAGAACCAACTACTTTCTAACTTCTGTAAGGTAAGATGTAACGCTAAATTAACTAAATTCTAACCTGGAAATAACTAATGTATTTTATTTTGACTCATATTAATCAAAAATTAAAATAACTTTATTCCTTTGAATAATTATGAACACTGTTATTCAATCAAGTTGATTATGATTAATTTCCCAACCTCCAGACTGAACTCTTCAAAACAAGCTGGCGTAACAGTGTATCAAATTGCAAAATCTTCTTGGTAACATATTTGATCAACAACTGGCAGCAGTAAAATTAAAAGGATACTCTACAACTTTCTGCTTAGCTACTCTAATTGTGTGCTTAAATTTAATTAGGAATATACAAAATGAGTTAGGAGAACCCAAGCTCAAACTATTGCATACAAGTAAGTAATCACAGCAGCACATCTGACAATTAGTTACCTATAGGCATTAAAAGAATTGATTTAATTTTTTTATATATTTTTCCCTTTAGAAAGTCCCCTAAAGGAATTAAGTCCCAAGTATAATCTTAAAAAGCAAAGTTTTCAAAAACAAAGATTTAAAAAACCTAGTTTTCATAATCAATAACTCCTAAAATTACTTTTCTTGCTTTAATTTGATAAAAATTCCAAACCTTTCTTTCACTACATTTCAATTCGTATTTTGTTAAGTCAATAAACATTTATTAAACACTTACTATGAACCAGACCTGTGTTAAATGATGGCAAAGAAAGGAAGAAGACAGTTTCTGCCCTCGAGAAGTTTTCAATCGAATGGAAGAGACAGCATGCAGGCAACCAACTATGAACAGACTACTATGAGGATAAGTTAGAAAATAATCAACAGAGGGAAGGCACTAGAATAAAATGAGATCATGAAAGGCCTCCTTTAGAAGACAGGGATTAAAGAAATCCAGGAGAAACAATTAATGAAAATGTATGGATTCAGGAGATGAAGGATTTATTGGAAGAACAGCAAAGGGGTCAAGGTCACTGGATCACCATGTTGGGGGGCAGGGTAGAGCAGAGAGGAGTGGGAAAGAGGTTATGAAGATCTATAAACATCAAAAAGAGGATTTTATATTTGATACGGTCAGTGACATGGAATCATCAGAGTTCACTGAAGAGAGAGTGGGGTGACATAGTCAGACTTACCCTTTAGGAAGACCTCCGCAACAGGTAAATGGAAGATAGACTAGAATAGAGAGACTTGTGGCAAGGAGACCAACCAGAAAGTTATCAAGAGAGTCCAGAAGAAGGTAAAAATCCATAGACTTTGGCAATATATTGAATTGGGAGATGTAAGAATATAAAGAGTCATGGATAACAACTAGGTTGCCAACTTAGGTGAATGGGAGGATGTTGGTACCTTCCACAGTAATAGAGACATTTGGGGGAGAGGGGTTATTTGTAAAGATAATGAGTATGGTATTGGATATGGAGAATTATAGAGTATTACAGGCTATCCAAACTGAGCTATCCAATTGGAGACATGAAAAAAATCAGCAAAGAAGTTTGGTAGATCTTAGAATAATCAGCAGAGAAATGATTATTATATCCACTAGCATAAGTCTAGTGCAGGCAATGCCCTGGCTAGACACATGAGCAGCAGGCCATGGAGGCAACTGAATCAGCAGAATTCTCAGTCCACAGATAAGGTGGTCAGAAGGAGATTACAAGGGTTCCTTTGTTGATATAGGTATAGGACTCTCCTGAATTGCCCAAGCCAATCAGGTTGTAGTCCCAGACAGTTCCAAAGCAAAAGGAGCACTAGTATACCAGAGTTTGCAGGCACAAGTGAGCAGAGACCCTGGTAATACTTCCAGAGTAGAGAACAGTGCTTATGGTCACTCACAGACCAGAAAGGCCAGAACAGTAGAGTAAAACACATCTCTCCCTAGTTCAAGGGCGGGGAACCATTTGTTTGCCAAGACTCAAGACTTAAAAATTAGTTCAGCATTTAATTAATTCACATCTAAAAAGCTTCTAGATTTATTGAATTTTGAGTCCTACCTATAGTTGCACTGGCAATACCAGATCAAATAATTTCACAAGCCTTATATGGCCCACAGGCCAGATGTCCTCTACTACTGTCTTAGATCATATCACCTTGAAATAATTGAAAACTTAGGAACTTTCTGGGGTGGCTAGGTGGCACAGTGGATATAGCACCGGCCCTGGAGTCAGGAGGACCTGAGTTCAAATCCAGTCTCAGACACTTAATAATTACCTAGCTGTGTGGCCATGGGCAAGGCACTTAACCCCATTGCCTTGGAAAAACCTAAAAACAAAAACAAACAAAAAAAAAAACCTTAGGAATTTTCAGGAATAGTTCTGAAAAAAAAAGCTACACCAAAAATATGAAGCTTAGGATAGGGTCCCTTCCACCCTAGGAGTACAGCTTAACTTTAACATAAAGTTTAAGTCAAAAATCATGCTGGAAAAACAAACAAATGACAAGAAAATAGTCTGACCACTGAAAGTTAGTGTGGTGACAAGGGAGATCAAAACACAAACTTAGTAGAAGATAGCAAAGTCAAAACTGCTTCATCCTAAAACTGCTTTCATTCCAAAGAAAAATGTGAATTAGTCTCAGGTTGAAAAAGAAGTCCTATTTTTAAAATCAAATAAGAGAGATAAAGGAAAAAAGAAGTTAGAGTGATACAAGAAAATCATGAAAAAGCAATCAAAAATATAATAAAGGAAAACATCCTGTAGAAAACAGCACCTTAAAAAACAAAATAGGCCAAATGGTAAGAGGTACAAAAAATCCAATGAAGAGAAGAATTCCTTAAAAGAGCAAAATTGGAGATGCTGAAAAAAGCTTTTGACAAAATACAGCATCCATTCCTACAAAAAACACTAGAGAGTGCAGGAAAAAATGGACTGTTCCTTAGAATAATTAGCACTATCTATCTGAAACCATCAACAAGCATTATATTCAATGGGGAGAGGCGAGACGCATTCCCAATAAGATCAGGGGGTGAAACAAGGGTGCCCATTATCACCACTACTATTCAATATTACATTAGAAATGTTAGCTTCAGCAATTAGAGAGAAAAAGAAACTGAAGGAATTAGAATTGGGAAGGAAGAGACTAAACTCTTACTCTTTGCAGATGACATGATGGTCTACCTAGAGAATCCCAAGAAATCATCCAAAAAACTACTGGAAACAATTAGCAATTTTAGCAAAGTTGCAGGTTATAAAATAAACCCTCATAAATCCTCAACATATATATATATATATATGTATATATCGCAAGATACAGCAGGAAGAGCTAGAAAGAGAAATCCCATTCAAAGTAACCTCAGATAATATAAAATACCTGGGAGTCGATTTGCCAAGATAAGACTCAGAAACTTTTTGAAAACAATTATAAAATACTTCTCACACAAACTAAATCAGATTTAAATAACTGGGCAAACATCAACTGCTCATGGATAGGTAGAACTAATATGGTAAAAATGACAATTCTACCAAAACTAAACTACCTGTTTAGTACCCTACCAATCAAAAAACTGTAAGTAAATTCATATGGAGAAATAAAAAGTCAAGAATTTCTAGGAGCTTAATGAAAAAAAGTACAAATGAAGGTGGCTCAGCCCTACCTGATCTAAAATTATATTATAAAGCATCAGTCTTCAAAACTGTTTGGTATTGGCTAAGAAATAGAGTGGTAGACCAGTGGAATAGACTAGGTGCAAAAGCAGGAGACGATTACAGTAATCTGCTGTTTGATAAACCCAAAGAGTCCAGCTATTGAGATAAAAACTCCCTCTTTGATAAAAACTGCTGGGATAATTGGAAGTTAGTATGGAAGAAACTTAGATTAGACCAACACCTAACACCCTTTACCAAGATAAGATCCAAATGGTTACAGGACTTAGACATAAAAAACAATACTATAAGCAAATTAGAAGATCAAGGACTAGTTTACCTGTCAGATTTATGGAAAGAGGAGCAGTTTATGACTAAGGAAGAGTTGGAGAACATCACCAAAAGCCAACTAGATGATTTTGATTACATTAAATTAAAAAGCTTTTGTACAGATAAAATCACTGTAACCAAGATCAAAAGAAATGCAGTAAATTGGGAAACAAGCTTTACAACTAATGATTCTGACAAAGGACTCATTTCTAAAATAGACAGAGAACTGAGTCATATTTTTATTTTTTATTTTTTTAGGTTTTTACAAGGCAAATAGGGTTAAGTGGCTTGCCCAAGGCCACACAGCTAGGTAATTATTAAGTGTCTGAGACCAGATTTGAACCCAGGTACTCCTGACTCCAGAGCCAGTGCTTTATCCACTGCGCCACCTAGCCGGCCCTGAGTCATATTTTAAAAACAAAAAGCCATTCCCCAATTGACAAATGGTCAAAGGATATGCAAAGGCAATTTACAGATGAGGAGATCTAAGCAATCCATAGCCATATGAAAAATTGCTCTAAATCATTAATTATTAGAGAAATGCAAATTAAAGCTTCTCTGATGTATCATCTCACACCTCACAGACTGGCCAATATGACCAGAAAGGATAATGATCGTTATTGGAAGGGTTGTGGGAAATCTATTACACTGTTGGTGGAGCTGTGAACTCATCCAACCTTTCTGGAGAGCTATTTGGAACTACACCCAAAGAGCAACAAAAATGTGCATACCCTTTGACCCAGCAATACTGGGTCTATACCCTGAAGAGATGATGAAAAAGGGTAAAAAATCACTTGTACAAAAATATTTATAGCAGCCCTGTTTGTGGTGGCAAAGAATTGGAAATCAAGTAAATGCCCTTCAATTGGGGAATGGCTTAGCAAACTGTGGTATATGTATGTCATGGAACACTATTGTTCTATTAGAAACCAGGAGGGATGGGAATTCAGGGAAGCCTGGAGGGATTTGCATGAACTGATGCTGAGTGAGATGAGCAGAACCAGACAACAATCGGGAACAATTTTGGGCTGTCTGCAAAGGAGAGTGCCATCTGTATCCAGAGAAAGAGCTGTGGAGTTTGAACAAAGTTCAAGGACTATTCCCTTTAATTTAGGGGGAAAAAATGATATCTTATTGTCTGATCTTGTTACCTTTTAGACTTCTTGTCTCTTCCTTAAGGATATGATTTCTCTCTCATCACACTCAATTTGGATCAATGTACAACATGGAAACAAAGTAAAGACTGACAGATTGCTTTCCTTGGGGGTGGGGGGAGGGAAGTAAGATGGGGGGAAATTGTAAAACTCAAATAATATCTTTAATAAAAAAACAATTTAAAAAAATTTAAAAAAAAAAAAGCAAAATTTGGAATGGCTAAACAAGTTCCAGTATATGAAAGTTATGGAGTACCTACCACTGTTCTGTAAGAAATCATGAACAGCCAGACTTTAGAAAAGCATGAGAGGACTTGCTTGTACTGAAACTGAGTGAAGAAAGAACAGAAATAAAGTAATAACACATTAAGGGCAACATAGTGAAAGAGATCAACTGGATGAACAGTTCCTCTCAACACAGGTCAAAAACAATTGAGAGATCTGTTATAGAAAATGACATTCTTCTGTGTGGCCTTGGGCAAGTCACTTAACCCCATTTGCCTTGCAAAAAAAAACTAAAAAAAATGACATTCTTATCCAGAAAAAAATAAATGGAGTCTGAATGCAGAGCAAAGCATACTGTGTTCATGTTTTAAAATTTCTTTTATGTATTTTCTTTCTTTCTCATGGTTTTCCCCCCTGTTTGAGTTCCTCTTTCACCATATGATTAATATGGAAATATATTACATACGATTGTTCATGTACAACTTTTAACAGATTGCTCACTGCTATGGAGAGGGGGGAAGAGAGGGTGATAGAAAAATCTGGAAACTCATAAACTTACAAATGGATGGATATCGAAAACTACCTTTGTATGTAATTAGAAGTAAAATAAAATAAAGCTTTAAAAAAACAAAGCAAACTGACCAAATGGAAAAAAGATTTAGAAAAAATTCACTGAAGAAAACTCCTTAAAAAAGTAGAAATGACCAAAATGAACAAGGTATAAAAAACTCACTGAAGAAAATAATTCCTTAAGTGGGAAAATGGAAACTAATGACTCTATAAGACAACAAGAAACAAGAAAACAAAGTCAAAAGAATGAAAAATAAAAATATCAAATATCTCATCAGAAAGGAGATTAAAGAGAGATCATTTTAAGAATTATTAGACTACCTGAAAGCCATGATCAAAATAAGAGTTGAGACATCATTCAAGAAATTACCAAATTTAATTGGCCTGATATTCTAGAACCAGAGGGCAAATAGAAATATAAAGAACTACCAATAAGCTCCTGAAAGAGATCTCAAAATGGAAACTCCCAGGAATATTATAGCCAAATTCCAGATACAAGATTTAGTAGTTTCCCTTAAAGGAGTGGAGGGCTTGGAATGTGATATTCTGGAGGGCAAAGAAAACAGGATTTCAACCAACAATCGTCTCCCCAGGAAAACTATGTATAATCCTTCAAGAAGAAAAAAGTAAGCATGTATTGAAATAAAGGACTCTGAAGTATACCTGAAGAAAAGACTATTATAGCTGAATAAAAAATTTGACTTTCAAATATAAGACCCAAGAGAAACATAAAATGGTATTCAAGAAAGAGAAGAGATTCAATAAGGTTAAATTATTTACATTCCAATATAGGAAGAAGATAATACATGTAATTCCTAAGAACTTTATCATTATTAGAGCAATTAAAAGGAGTATATATAGAGAGGCATGGATGTGAGTTGAATATAATGCAATCATATCTAATAAAATTAAGGAGTGAGAAAGAGGAATGTACTGGTAAATGGGGAAAAGAAAAAGTAGAAAGGGATTCATTATCTCACATAAAAGAGGTATTAAAAGAGTTTTTACAACAGAGGGCAAGAGGGGGTATAGAGGAGGAGGGGTATGCTTGAACCTTACTCTCATCAGAATTGGCCCAAAAAGGAAATACACTCAGTTGGGAATAGAAATATCTTTCTTGCCCTGTAGAATGGCAGGAAAGTTGAACCTGAAGGAATACCCTTTAACTGGGTAATGATTGAACAAGTTATGCTATAGGAGACTGTGATAAACAGGACGCTCTCAGAAAAACCTGCAAAGACTTACATGAATTGATGTAAAGGGAAATGAGCAGAAACAGAACCAATAACAGCAATATTATAATCAACTGTAAATAACTTAGCTATTCTCAGCAATGCAATGATCCAAGACAATTCCAAAGGACTTATGATAAAAAATGCTATCCCATTTTCAGAGAAAGAATAGCTGGAGCCTCAAGGCAGATCAAAACATACCTTTTTTTACTTTACTTTTCTTGGGTTGCTTTTTTTGATCTGTGTTTTCCTTCACAACATGACCAATATAGAAATATGTTTTACATGACTGCACATGTTTAATCTACAGAAAACTGCTTGCCTTCTCAATGAGGGGAAAGAGAAAAAAAGGAAGGAGAGAATTTGGAAATCAAAATTTTTAAAAGCTACTGCAAAAAAATTTATAAGCAATTGGAAAAAATATATTTGAAAAAAGAAAAAAATATACTTATCAAATAATCAATCAACAACCATTTTATTAAGTGCCCATTATTAAGTTCAAGTCACTGCACTCAGTGCCAGAGATATAGACAAAAATCCCTGCCTTCAATATTATCAAAATACTACTTTTATCTCATTAGTAAACTGTATTTTTCAGAGACTTCACATCCATTAAAGCTTTTGATCCTCACAACAATCTCACGAGTTAAGAGTAGATAGATATTATTATATTCATTTTACAGATGAGAAAGAACTGAGGCCCAAGAATACTCAAGAAACTTGAATACAATTACACAGCAGGAAAGCAAAAGAATCAAAACCATAGTCAAATCTAGTGCTGTTTCCATTAAACTGTGTTCTCTAAAATTAATCTGTCTGCCAACTCCACTTTTTAATCCTGACTGAAGATCATCTTCAACTCCTTCCTTATACCTGACACCACACCAAGGAGTTAAGAGGCACCTGATAAATACTCTTTCCTATAATGCAAGAAGCTTTCCAAGATTAGCGAGGTAGTTTAACAATAGTTTTCTTTAAAATGTGTCAAATAAATGCCTATTACTATGAGATCCATTCTGAAGTACAGGGAAATTTTTAAAAAGCAAAATAACAAAAGTACAAATTAAAATATGAAAATAATTTTTAAGTAGTCTGACAGAAATTAAGTTTGAATCAAAATCATATACCATAATCCACAATACATCCCAAACAGATAAGTAACCTTAATACTAATGATTATACTATTAAAATATTGGAAGAGAAATAGGCCATATATCTCTCACAGCAAGGGGAAGGAGAAATCTTCTCAAACAGGAGATAGAAGCAATTACAAAAGATAAAACAGGTAACTTTGATTACTTGAAATTGAAAAGCTTCTACAGACATTAATGCATTGAAGATAAGGGAGGAAGTCAAATGAAAAAAAATCTATCAAATTTCTCTATAAAGGGTTTGATATCTAACATATGACAATTAACAGATATATTTATATAAAAATAGCCATTCCCAAATTGATAAATGGTCACACAATTCTCAAAAGAACTATAAAGTACTCACAACCACATAAAAGATTTCTCCAACTAATTAAAAGACAAAAATCTAAACAACCCTAAGGTTTCTCTTCACATCCCACAAATAGAAAAAAAACAACAAAAACTAGCAACAGTCAATGTTGGAGAGGTTGTGGTTAGACAGGCTACTATATTGCTGCTAGATTTAAGAAACAGTACAACCCATTTTGGAAAGTAATTTGAAATTTGTAAATAAAGTGACTAAAATGTTCATCCCTTTTGAACCAGAAACTCCTATAAACAATTACTGGGCCCTCTGAGGTCAGTGATAAGAAAAAAAGATCCTATATGCTCCAAAATATTCATAGCAGCACTTTTTTGTGATAAAGAAGAATTGGAAATAAGTATATGCCTATCAATAAGGAAATGACATATGAATGTAATGATATACCACCTCTCTGTAAGAAATTATGTGTGATGATTACAAAGAAACATGGAGGCATAGTTGATAGAGAATCCACCCTGGAGTCAGGAGGGCCTGAGTTCAAATCTTCCCTCAGACACTTAATACTTACTTAGCTTGAACAAGTCACTTAACACCACTGCCTTGCAAAAATCCAAAAAAATGAAAATGGATAGAGTGAAACAGTGTCAAAAACTTATTAACTACAACAATATACATGGAAATTAAACTTTAAAATGGTATATCACTCAAACAGAACTCAAAAGAAAAAAGACATCCCCAACATAGCCCTTCATGTCCAAACATGTTACACCATTGTGCATGTTTTCAGACTTTCTCAACATATCAATCAGATGTGTTGACTTTTTTTCCTACTCTAAAAATAAATGATTTGTGACCTGGAATAGGTCTTTAAAGGGGGAAGGATGCATGGGACACTGGTTATGTAAGAAACAGAAAACATCAAAACAAAAACAATTTAATTTTAAAAAGTTATATGTTGAAGTTATATACTCAAAAGTTATATACTCATTAGAGATATGAGGCTTCATATAAAAATCCCCTTTCTACATCCCACTTCAGTATATATTAATTTGTATGTTGCTATAATGATGGTTTCTATCACACAATTTTAAATGCTAATTCTTTTTAATGCCTGGGACTTAAGTCTTATGTTTTTGTTCTGTGCAATAACTTCTTAAGCATATTTAATACAGAATGTAATATTGAAAATATCCCTAGAAATACAAGGAACTTATTCAAATTTATAAAGAAAAGAGACATTTCCCAACTGATAAATGGTCAAAGGATATATGAAAAAGTAGTTTTCAGAGGAAAGAAGTCCAAAATATCACTAACTTGTGAAAATGTTCCAAATCACTAATAATTAGAGAAATGGAAACTCCACTCCACACAAAAGGAAAATGATAAATGTTGGCAGGCTAGGAGAAAACAAGTCCATGAATACATTGTGGTGGAGCTGTAAGTTGCTCCACCCATTCTGGAAAGCATTTTGGAACTATGCCCCCAAAGTTAATAAACTGTGTCCAAATATCAAAGAGATTACAGAGACAGGAAAACTACCTCTGTATACGAAAAATATTTATAGTAACTCTTTTCTGTAGTGACAAAGAGCTGGAAACCAAAAGCTTATCAACTACAGAACAGCTAAACAAATTTTGCTATATAAATGAAATAAAATTTACAATTTGCCAAACCAACAGAAGGGACAAACTCTGAGAAATCTCGAAAGTCTTGTATGAACTGATGCAAAGTCAAGTGAGGAGAATCAGAAGAAAAACTTATATTACAAACTTTCCATCCTTCAATCAATTGTAAAAATGAGTTTATTTTTAAAATACAGGTCTAACTATGTCACAGTGTAAATGAATATGCTTCTAACTTCTACCACCTCAAGCATTGGGCCTTCAAAGACCTTGAATGCTCTCCTTCCTCATCTCTGCTTCTCGGCTTCCCTGCCTTCCTTCAGATAAAATCTCACCTTTTACAAGAAACTTTTCTGAGGCTCTCCCCCCCATTCTACTGTCTTTCCTTGGCTGATTATTTCCTTGAGAACAAAGACTGTCTTTTACCTTTCTTTTATCCCTGAATCATAGTGGCTGGCACACAGTAGGTATCTAATAAATGCTTACTGACTAGCTGGTTAATAATAATATCAACAACATAAAGACAATTTTGAAAGAATTCTAATTAACATAATACCAATAAGCCCAGAAAACTAATTATCAATCACACTACCCAATGAGCCAGAGGTACAGAATAAGATTTATATATTTTTTGGACAAGGCCAATTCAGGAATTTGTTTTGCTTCACTATGCATATTGATTACAGGGTTTTGTTTTTCTTTTTTCCTCAGTAGAGAAGATGTAAGCTGGTAAAAAAACAGAAAAACAGATTTTTGATCAATGAAGAAAATAAAATAAAATTTTAAAAATCTCTTTTAAATTAAAAAAATACAAACAATATTCCTGATGCTAGCATAGAAATGAAATTTGGAGGCTTCCTCATACAAATAACCATAAGTCCACCGCCTCCATCAAAAATATTTCATAAGTATTCTAAGACTATAGGCACTTCATAAGTTAAGGAAGTAAAAAAAAAAATCACTTCTTTCAAGTTGCCTAGTGTTGTTTCTGAAATTTAGCTACTATTAAACTTCATTTAAATGAAATTAAACATTCACAAATTCTCATGGAAACCTAATGAAATAAAAACAGAAAAAATACAGAAAATTATTACATTTCTTTGAGACTTGCTGCCTGATTATCTTTAAGTTCTAAGAACATGCTAATTAGCTTGGTTAACTTACTCTAATATAGAATAAAAATTCTAGGTTTTTCTCCATATCTCACCCTCTTGTATAAACCTTACATTTAGAATCACTCAGAGATATTTCATTTGTTCAAAGTTAATTGTTAGCCACTAACTTATGTTCTTATTGTTTACAAACTTAATATTTCCTTAATTATAACTAATAATTTTTATGAATTAATCAAATGGATACTAAACATGACTAAACTCTATAGACCTCCCCTTGCTATTTTTAATTCCTTTTCTTAAGTCTGCCAACCAATTTTTTTAAGGAGCTTTAAAAATAGTACCTGGGCACCACTGATAACCTGAATGATGCTACTACAATGATTACTACTTCTTTACTATCAACTTATCCCTTATGTTCCTACCTCTTATAGCAAGCCATGCTCCTCCAGTCCATTATTGTAAATTAAAATTATTTTCAGGACCTGAGGGAATATTTCCACGAAATATGGAAGCAACCTAGGTTCTAAGATCACTCTTTAGGAAATATTATTTTATGGGAAACAAGGATTTACTAAACCCCTACAACTGCCAGGCACTGCCCCAGGGGCTTTACAAAGTAATTTTTAAACCCTAAGTGCTATCTTTCTTTCATAGCTGAGGAAAGTCAGGCAGACAAGTGATGTGATCTGCTCAGGATTAGACAATCAGCAAGGGTCAGGGAACAGAGAGACCCAACATTCTATCCATCATTCGACCCTTGGTGGGAGGAGAGTAATGTGTAATGAGACTGGCAAGGGAGGATGGGCCAAGTTGTGAACAGAACAGAAGTTTATATTTGATCCTAGAGATAATTGGAAAACAATGGATTTTACTATAAAGGGGAGAGGCATGGTATGGTAATGGTAATGTATGGTAATACATGTACTTAGGAAAATCACAAAATCACTAGAAGAGGAACTGCTGTGGGAAGAGACTAAAGTTTTGTTTGGTATTTGAAATTTTTTTTCAGTCATATCCAACTTTTCATGACCCCACTTGGGGTTTTCTTGGCAAAGATATCAGAGTGATTTGCCATTTTCTTTTCCAGTTCATTTCACAGATAAGAAAATAGAGGCAAATAGGGTTAAATAAGTTGCCCAGGGTCACACAACTAGTAAGTGTCTGAGAACAGATTTAAACTACTCAAGATGAGTCTTCCTGACTCCACACCTAGTACTCTATCGACTGCACCACTGAGCTGACCAAGACTAAAGGTAGGGGCACCAATAAGAAAGCTCTCCAATAGTATAAGAGGTGATGTGAATCTGAAATTTAGAAGGGTGGTCATTTGAATGAATATGTGAATACAGTCACTTTCTTACAGATAATCCCAAGGGAAGCTTCTCAGAAAAGAAAGGTTACTCCCTACTGGAGAGAAATGAATAGGGTTTTTGTGTGTGTGTGTGTGTGTGTGTGTGTGTTCTAAGATCAAGGACTTCTATCATTATCTTTTTAATAAAGTTTTTCTATGATCAACTTTTTTTAAAAGTTGTTTAGCTTCTTCTTCAGGGGACTGTAAGAATTGCAAATACAGGGTTTCCCCAAAGTCTTAGAACTTGGACTTCATACAGAAGCCTAGGACCTGTATAAAGAAAGTAGTTGAAATAAAGTCAGCAATATTCTGACTTCTTATAAATTAGTGATAGTTGTCGGCACAAGTCTACTTACTTACCACATTAATGCAACATCTTAATGTAATGTGGTTTCGGAATTGAAACCTGAAATTTTATGATATAAAAGAGCTGCACATATTCAAAGCTTACTTAACATTTTCTAGTCTATCTATTGCCCTGACTCCACAAATCCAACACTTATCTCTCCCACATCACTCCAATGCCTTCTACTTCTCTCTCCTTCTTCAACCCTGGCTCACATGATTAGGTAGCCTTTTGCCAAGGCCCACTCGTTTCTACACACCCAAGTGAGCCAATCTGCATTCTCTGTAGCCTGCCCCTTCTATCTTATCCCCCCTCTCACTTAATCTTCTTTGTTTCCTTATCTATTGGCTCCCTCTCTATCTACACCTCCTCTATCCTCCCAAAACACCCCCCTAACTATTGTCTAGCAACACCCCTCCCTTTTTGTGGCTGAACTCTTAGAGAAAATCATCTAAAACAAGTGCCTCCATTTCCCATCCTCTAGTAGGTAGAGTACCTGGAGTCAGGAGGGCCTGACACTAGCTGTGTGACCTTCATTATGTCACTAAACCCTGATTGCCTCCCATCCAGGGCCATTTCCAGTCATCCTGATTCATATCTGGCCATTGGACCCATATGGCTCCGGAGGAGAAAGTGAGGTTGGTGACCTAGCACAGCCCCCCTTCACACAAATCCAATTCATGTGAATGTCATGGTCTTCTTCAAGAACAAAGGACAAACATCATTATCAATGTCAGGTTAAAGTCTTTTTCCTCAAACCTCATCCTTCTTGACCTCTGCAGCCTCTGACCCTGTCAATTGCCTTTTTCTCTTGATTTTATTTTCTCTAGGACTTTTTTTTCTTTTTTGGGGGGGAGAGGGTGGATGCTATTAGACTCACTAAAATCAACTGATCTAACATTGACTAAGCGCTTGCATGTTTCCAACACTATGCTGGAAATAGCGACTAAATGAAAAAATATAAAAATATAAAGACTCTCGAAGCCAAGAGTAGCTAGGAACACAGAAAAACCCACATATAGCAATTAGTGAACAACAAAGAATAAAGACTCAAATTGTGCACAACACATTTCAGTGTTAAAGACTTTTGAAACAGAAGTCACTGTAAACTGGAATAATCCAAAAAGATTTCATGGAGCAGACAAAACCTTTAATTCTTTGTTGGGTAGTAATCTGACCTTTACAAAATAAGAATCTAACTAAAAGATTCTCTGGCTTCTCTCTATATTCACTTAAGTTTTAAAAGTATCATATCAGAATTAAGAGGGAGTCCCCCACCAGGTGAAGAGCATGGTGCAGAAAACATGTATGTGATCCTGAAGGAATAATCAAAATCATCTGGCAAACAAACATGGAGAGGACATTGTCAGGAGCACCAGGAAAGTGGCATGAGAGGGCTGGGTCAGATAAGAGAAACCCTCAAAAGCCAATTCCACTCCTACCTATCCTCTAAGCATGGGCCCATGGCAAGCATAAGTTTCTTTCAATTTCTTTTTCACTTTATCACCACTTACACTATGAAGCCTTCCTTAAAACTTTTAAAGAGTTCCTTCTTCTGAATTTCCACACCTTTTTAGATCGCTAATCAGACTGTCTTATATTTGAGTTATCTGGTGGATTCGTTTCACTTCCTCAACCAGAATGTAAACTCAATGAGGGCAGAGATCATTTTTTACTCATCTTCATTCATATCCCTCAAAAGTTCAATTAATTGAAATTTATCAAGTGGTAGCTATTTTATGGACACAATGTCCTGTCCCCTAAGAAGGAATTCAATAAATATGTGAAAGAAGAAATTATGTGGTAGACAATACATTATTTTGCAGAGCAGTAACATGACAAAAGCGACCTGTAGTGTTCTTTTCAACTATGATTAAGACCTAACTCTCTTTATATTACCTTTTAGAGTCAATTGGAGATACACATATTTTGTTACATAAAGGTCAGAAGAGGCCACAGTGAATTGCAAAGGATTAATTTTACCAATTAGAAGTGATATATTGGAAGAATTTAGGTGACATGATATTCTGTGTCATCAGTTAAATTACTTCCTTGAAATCCCTTAGTCATCCATTACACATAATGGAAACTAATCGAAACTTAGAACATAACCCAATAGTCAAAGTACTTTTACTGTACCAGTTTTGCCTAAAATACTTAACTGTCCCTTAAACAAATTTTTAAAATTTAAAAAAGAGATTATAGAACTAAATCTGCCTTTCTAAAGTAATACAATTCTATTAATGATTGCCCACAATCTTTAGGAAAATACAAGATTCAAACCATAGGAAACATGTATAGGGACAGAGGACATGGGCAAAAATAATGTGCTTCTCTAACTTCAAAATTTAAAATATATTTTCTTATCAACAACTTTAGGAGTCTAGTAATATTAAGTAAATCATCACTATTTTTAATGGAAATGAAGGGTGAGAGGAAAATTTGATCAAAATCCCATGGGTAATAAATGATGCGGTCATTATCTGACCTGGCCACCCCAAACCAGACCTCCTTTCCTATCATCACACCTCACTGCCTTCCTACATAGCCATCCCTCTGTAATTTCAGGGACATAGAGAATTCCTTGGTGAAGAAACTCTCTAACAACACTAACCAGGACTTTATCTAAATCTAAGCCTTATAAGGGACAGCAAGGTGGTGCCATAGGTGCATAGAGCTCTGGGTATGGAGTCAAGATCTGGCCTCAGATATTAACTATATGACTCTGGACAAGTTAATTTGATCTTGTTTGCCTCAGTTTCCTCATCTGTAAAATAAGGTGGAGAAGGAAATGGCAAACTATTCTATTACCTGTCAGGAAAAGCCAAATGGGGAAACAGTAAAAAGAAAATGCACTCCAAGGTCATGCAGTCAGTATGTCTGAGACCAGACTTGAATCTAGTTCTCTCTAGGCCAAGCTGCCCATCCCTCATCCAAAGTTTAATTTGTTATCCTTTCAAGGAGAAAAGAAGTCCAAAAAGAAACATAAGAAGGAAGGAGGGGGCAGTTAGGTGGTGCAGTGGATAAAATACAGGCTCTAGAAGTAGGAGGACCTGAGTTCAAATCCAACCTCAGATAATAATTACCTCGCTGTCTGATCTTGGGCAAGTCACTGAACCTCATTGCCTTAATAAATTTTTTTTAAAAGGAGGGAGAATGGCCTCCACATCATTTGCCTTGGTCTAAAGAGTGGGACTGATAAGATGAATTTCCAGTTTTATTATTTTAAATCTTAACTAATAGAGCCTTCTCCTTTCTCAACTCCTGCTGCTTCTCTGAGTCACTGCCCAACCTCCCGGTCCAAATCATGGAGCAAGGAAGGGCAAGATTTGTCCTCATGGGATGGTATGGATCACACCTAATGTCTAGATAGGAGAACAACCTAGAAAAGTAGATAACAGCAATTTTCAGTACAGTTTTATGAGAAAGGAGAGAGAGTTGTCCATCAGATGCTCAGACAATAAAGCAATAGTAAGACATACTCATCAAGAGGTGAGATGAGGCAACAGGAGATCTAACACTCCGGTCCTCTGTTAGAACCCGAACCCATGGGGCAGGCTTACAGCAACAGGCTTGTCCTAGGCAGGGCTGCAGGAACACACCTGTCAAAGGAGGAGTATTAGGAGCACTCCAAAAAAGAAATTACCCTAAGCATAGTTCTCTATTCTTTCTTAAGTACACAAACTGTCAACTAAAACAACGTGAAAAGACGCACTAGAAATAAAAAGTGTTTTCCCAAAGTGCCTCTCTAATCTAAGAAACTTAAATGTTACTCCAATAACACAAGAGAAACATACATAATTAAAGCATCCACACAAAGTCAAAGAAAATGAGGTATATATCTGATCCCTTCACATCAGGATGAGCTACAGTCATCTTTAGGAGACTGCCAGTCAGATGTATTTGGCAGGAATTTTAACTTAAAAGTCAGGTGCTTTTACTGATGTCATGATAAGAATAATTGTTTGTTTTGGTTTTTGTTAACCTGAGGCACAAACTATTTGAGGCTTACAGATTGAGTTCAACACCTGAAACTGAATTCAGAAGTCAAAAAGTAGCCAGTGTAGAGCACAAAACAGTTTATATCATGTTCTAAAATGTCTACACAGAAAGTAATTGTATATTAAATCACTTATCACCTAGGAAGTAATGTTTAATTAATTCACTAAGGGAGTACTCTAATGTGAATTTAAAATGATTTGTTTTAATGATGAAAAATACTACCCTTTCTAGATATTAATCACAATATCATCAATGGTCTGGCACTTTTGCACATTTATAACAAAGATTCATAATTCAATAACTATTTACAGTGTCTGTATTTCCAAGGAAGATACAGCAAGGATAGGCAATAGTTGGATCTCCAGGAAAATCTATTTGCCCTCTTAGCTCAATACTTTAGGGTCTAGCCATTTTATAATTGTTCAGCAACACAGATCTCAACTTCTCTATGACATAATAGATCATACTCAGGAACTATTAAATATGATCTATTAAAGCTGAAAGCAAAATCATCCCAAGATAGTCTGGTAGCAAGTTAAGAACCTGGAGAAAAGAAGCCTCTCTTCTCCAGGAAGGCACATGGCTAACAAGTCTTCCAAACTATTTGAAGGACTATCAAATGTAAGACATCTATAATTAGAATATAACTAGAAGCATTGAGTATGTTGCAGAAAGGGAGATTTAGGTTCAAATTAAGAAACAATATAATTCGAGCTATTCAAAGAGAGGTGGCCTACCACAAAAGAGAGCAGGCCTCCTCCTTTGCTGGCAGCAGCTTTTCAGGGCAGGCCAACAGCATTACCTTCTAATTCTGAGATTCTGTGTCTATTCCTGCTTACTATGACTATGCACACGCCCCCATCCCACCCTAAATAACCCCAGCATACCAAGCTTTTGTAGTTCTTGTGACTGTGTTTTATAGTCATCTCTTCCATCTGCTGACAGCACTTGCAGATTCTAACCAAAGCTACAAGTCCTGATCTTCAGCCCCTAGAGCAATGTTGGTCTCTAGTAAATGTTTGCTGAATGAACAAACCTCGAGAGGAATTAGTTACAATAAAAAAATGAAGCCAAAATAATATCTTCTTTAAAACTAAATTTTTTTCAGTCTGAAATTCAACATAAGAAAAACCATGCCTAAGTTAGAACTATGGTCCATCTAGCAGGTTTCTTTCCCCCCAACTGTTTACTATTTAATTTCATAAACATGAGATATACTTCAAAATATTTATGTTAAATTCTTCACTAAGATTGTATTCCAATGGTTCATCCTGGTGTGAAAAAAAAAAATCCAATCCTGTCATCTCAGAAGAGTGGAAACTCTGGCAGGTCAGGCCAGCCCAACTAAAAAGATCTGGAGTTTAGACACAGAGACTATACTGTCCACTGTTCAAAACCCAACATATTTATATTAAAAAACATTCATCACAAGGGTAGTTTCAGCAACATGGTGATGACATTTTTGGCCAGAGCATTTCAAAGGTCATCCATTCATAAAGCACTTAAGGGTCAGCATCAGCAGAAGTAATCCATGTCAATAAAAAAAAAATTACTGAAATATTATGGCCAAATGAGAATTCTTTTTTAAAATAGTGTTGTTGTTGATGACAATAATAGTTTTCTAGCTGTTCATTTCTCCAGCATTACACTTAACAGTTTACCAAAGGCCTTTCCTAACGCCAGTATTCTCTCTCAGAGGATTACTGATTACTATGGAAAAACATGGTTGTTCTCCACCTGCAAAGTATCCTTATTTCCCTTAGTAACCCATTAGGAATTCCATGCTCTGCTGAATGAATGTGTCCAAGTACATAAAAAGCATACCCAAATATTATAGTACTTAAAAAAAATCACACTTAATTTATAATTCAATAGTATAAATTTTCAAGTAGACTAACAAAACACAATACACTGATTCAAAAGGTGTTCTGTAAAAGGTTTTTAAAGAAAAAGCATCATTCCATAACTTTTCATCACTTACTGAAGGCAGTGATCCCAATTGCAACTAACTGTAGTACTTTCAGGAAAAAAAAAAGGTATATGGAAAATGCAACACAACTACTTACTCATACCTATTTAGTATCTCCAAAATTGTCAATAGGGTCAAAGATAAGGTATCGGTAGATATGTTCCAAGTTTCTAAATTAGAAAATTCACTTTAGGCAAAGCAATATTCACCTTTCTATTAAAAGCCAAAAGGTTCATTTAGAATAATCAGATCCAGTTTGGGAAGCCTTCAGAAGGTCAGCTAACTGCTCCCCTCTGCAACCTTCCTTCTTCCATCTGCATGCCTCTGCACAAATCTGAAATGCATTGTCTCCTCATTTCTTCCTTGTATAACACAGCTCAGGTGTTTGCTCCTACAGGAGGTCTTCTAATTCCTCTCCCCAAAGTTGTTAAATCTCTTCCCTTACAAAATGCTTTGAATGATTTTTATCATTACTTATTTGCATACATGCTATATTCCTTCCCGAAAAAGATAAAAATACAGTTTTTGTCTTTGTATTTACCACACCCAATACAGTGCACCATGCACACATAAGCATTAACAAATATTTGCTGGATTTAATTAAATTGTGAATTTGGAACCTATTTGTACTACTTTAGGTCCACTAAATGAGGAATATAGTTATCTGATAAAATCAAGTACTTCCTTCTGGCTTTTTTTTGACATTACATTTCCTTATCTAGGTATATATGGTACAACCCTTCCTTCCAGTAAAATATAGTTTTCTAGAGGGCAAGAAATGTTTCAATTTTTGCCTTTTTTATCTCAAGGGCTTTATATTAGTAAATATTGGGTGAATTTTAAACATAATCAATTCCATCACTATAAATAAATGAAGGAAAGACCTTTATCATAAGCTTGGTGGAATTCTGCCAAGTTCTTCAGCTGGCAGGGACCACTAAGTCATACCAGAGTCAATCAACTAGAGAACCTTTTGTACCAACTAACTCCTCAGCATCATACAGAACATATCTTTGGTGAGTGATAAAAAGACTAAGAACAGTGGTGGTGCCACAGAAGCCCGAAGGGTGAGTTCTGACATAAATCTTCATATATAAATTTAGAACACCAAGCACTCAAAGTAAGGATATCATTAAAAACCATGAAGAGAAGAAGTTACTATCTGATAAGAATGCTAGCACAGTAAGGTTTGCAAAACTGTTTAACATGCTATCTCCAAGGGGCTGCTAGGTGGCGTAGTGGATAAAGCACCGGCCCTGGAGTCAGGAGTACCTGGGTTCAAATCCGGTCTCAGACACTTAATAATTACCTAGCTGTGTGGCCTTGGGCAAGCCACTTAACCCCGTTTGCCTTGCAAAAAAAAAATGCTATTTCTAGCAACTAGGTGGTGCAAGTGGATAGAGCACCAGTGCTGGATTCAGGAAGACCTGAGTTCAAATCCTTACTCAGACACTTAATAATTACTTAGCTGTGTGACCTTGGGCAAGTCACTCAGCCCCACTGCTTTGCAAAAACAAAAACAAAAAAAAAAAATACTATTTCATCTACAACTCACAACAAGCCTGTTCAGCTTCCACAATCTATTAAATCCATTTTACAGTTAAGGAAAACATCTTAATTCCAGAAAAGAATCAGAAGCAGGATTGAAATCCAAATCTTCTTACTTCTGAGTTCAGGATTCTATCCACTACACTTTATTTTTTTTTAGTCTTTTTTTTTAGGTTTTTTTGTTTGTTTGTTTTATTTTTATTTTTAGGTTTTTGCAAGGCAAACGGGGTTAAGTGGCTTGCCCAAGGCCACACAGCTAGGTAATTATTAAGTGTCTGAGACCGGATTTGAACCCAGGTACTCCTGATTCCAGGGCCGGTGCTTTATCCACTACGCCACCTAGCTGCCCCTTCCACTACACTTTAAACTAAAAGATTAGTTCACCAGACCCAGATAAATTCTCTAACATGTTTCCAAATAAGAAAAGTATCTCTTATGAACTATCTATAATCAATATATTTTAATAATTATAGTGCCAATCAATTTAAAATAGTTCAAAAAAGAACCTTCTATTTGGAAATGGGAATGCTTGATGTACTCCCAAAACTGTCGTTTTTCTTTGTTTACCTAGTATTTTTCTATCTTTTCTAGTTTCCCAAATTTAACAAATGTTAAGAACTTTCTTTGTTCAAATGAGTTAAGGCAAACAACCAAGCAAATAGAATGCTTGCTTGCTTCTGAGCTTCCTTTAACAATGCTGAGGTTTAAAATAAAAATCTAAGTTAATGTAGTGCTAGGGAATGATGATAAACCAACAGATCAGAAAAATTAAGCCTTCTGTTTATCATTCAGAATAGGGACACAATTGCATCAATAGTTCAAATTTCTCTTACAGTATTCTAGTCAGCACTTTTTAATCCTGACCTGAAGTAAAGTCTCTAAAAAGGAAACAATAAAGTTATTCAGTATGGTTGCATTTTAGCTAAACTGGCTATGAAGTAAAAATACATATATTAAACCCTATCTTCCACTGACTTTTAAGATGGAAAAGAGTTCTGGAAAGAACAAGGTCAGAGGGTCAACAGAGTATTTCTGAGAGGAATATAAAAGCAATAGAAGAAAACAGGCACTCCACAAAATGAAGTGAATCCCTACTGTGTGCAATAGGGAGCTGCTTGGGGCAACCAAAAAAAAAAAAATCAAGGCCAACCTCACCCCCCTGTGTACTTTCCTATCACATCAACCATTCTGAAACCAAACAGCCTTGATAAAAGGCCTGGCATTCTTTGCCTAGAAAGACCAATGAGAAAGTCATCCAATAGTTCTGGAGGATTTCTTATGTCCTCAGTTTGACTAAATTTCTTCTAGCCCCTTCACCTTCACAACAGAGCACCAAGGCCCCAAGTCAGAGGGATGCTGCTCCTGCTCTAGCTTTCACAAAGTTGATAAAAGCCCACTTTGTTTTTCTAAGTCAGTCTAATTTGTACAGTTTTTCCAAAGGAAGGCCTCTCCTCTGATCAGCATTATTACCATCTCCATTTCCCCAGTTACTGAGAAAATGGCTTATTTTGGGGAATAAATTATTTTTAAATTTTAAAATTTTCAAGAGTCAATTTCAAATGCTCAAGTAGTGAAATTTTTACATGACTCCTTCTAAAATTCTGTAAATAAAGAAATGGAATGCCTCAATGAACTTCATTAAGTATAAGTATTTTAAAGAATAAATCTAAATAGTCTCATGTTCCTCAGCTTTCTGAACTAGTTAATCAGTTGAAAATAAAATAAATCCACAGAGACATTAATGTGGCCTTAATGGAAAAAAAATTAACTAGTTATATCATATATGAGATATTAACTATCAGAAGTCTGACAGTATCTTTATGTGTAGAATTTGAGTTGAAAAAACTTTATTAAAAGAAAACACGCAAAAAAGTCATCACAAAAATGAAAGTATAGTTGTCAAGACAACTACATCATGAATCATCATCTATCTAATCAGAAATAATGACTTCACTAAAATGATGAAACTAAATTACTTAAACTATTCATTCCTAAATACAACTTATTTTGTTAGAAGGTGAAATAAATGTCTAGGAAAGCCAACATACCCCGCCCCAAAAAAAAGGCAGAGAAAATGAAGTTTGAGAAAGCTCACCACCATCCATCAACTACAAGAGGCCCAGAAAATGCAGTATACCAGACTCAGCCTCAAAATTGGCCCTTCAGAGGAAAACTCCGAAGGCAAATTCTTCCAGGGACTGCTTCCACAGCCTTAATGACAAAAAGCAATGACCTCACTAGAAGTGAGATTTGAGGCAACAGCTGCTTGAATGATCAGAGCTATATGAAACCAAAAGTAAACACAAGAGACCATACTAACTAGTTAACCCTCAAATTTTGAAACAGAAGTTATGAAACACTGTTAAATTATCTTAAGGCTTAAAATTCAGATTTATTCCAAAAGCATATTAACTACTAAAGCTTAATCTCTCTTAAATAAAGTTGTACAATCCAGTCTAATGGAAAGTAAGAAGCCAGTTTCTATGGGAAAAGTGCTGTTACAAAGCACAGTGATGCACTGCAGAAAATTTCGTTGTAAAATAGTCACAACATAGCTCAATCCGTGGATGAAGGTGAGCAGCAGCAACAATTTCCATTTATCTACTGCTTTGCGCTTCCTTCACAACTACCCTGGGAGGGAGGTATTACAGCTAAGATGTCCGTTTTCCAGACAGAAACTTAAGTTCAGACTCTTAAAATGGTTTGCCCCAGCTCACATCTAATCCGTTTGTCACAGTCAGGATTGCAAGGCCAACTTCCCGACTCCAAGTCCAGTCCTCTTCTACTATAAAAGAATTTCAAAGATAATTAAACAATTTACTTTTTTTAAAATTAGAAGCTCTCTAGGACAGGAATCATCCAAATTACAGCTGAGCAAACTGTGCAATCACAATCCTAAATAAAATTTCAAGATCTTATCTTTTGTTTTACCTTTTATCATTAATGTATTATGGGCTTACTGATGTTCAAATGAAGTATTGAAATGCCAAATCTTCACTCATGAAGACAAGATTAAAAAGAGATTTAGGAATATCAAACAAGAATTCATGAATGAAAGAGCTGACGTCATAGTCCTGCTCCCAACAGAGCTCAGAGGAGTATAAGAAAAACAGTCTATCTTCTGGGATATTAAATCACTAAAGTCATTTACTAAAGGAGATGAAAAAGAAGAGCTTTGCCCAAGAATAAGGAATGGGGCAAGGGGGAGGTCTTTGGACAAAAGCTGCATTTGCTATTCCCCCCATCAAAGGACTGACTAGAACACAAGAAAATTTTCTGTCTAACCCCACTCCCAAGGCAACTGAACTGGTTAATGTATGTTGTCTAACTATTAACACAATTTCCTAATAATATAAAATCCATTTAAAATTAGTTCCTTCAAATAATCAAGACATTTCTTCCCTATAAAATGTTCTTCCTATTCCCCCATCTCAAAAAAACAACCAAGAGCCAGACATCTCTGTTTCTCTTCATACTGGCTTGGCTTACTCCCCATCTGCAGTCACAACTACCAGCACTTGTCCCCCACCCTCTCCCCTCAAAAATATCAGGCTTTCTTGTTACATTCAAACCACTTAAACAATTCTGAAGTCATAAAAGTGGGTAGGTAGGTAGGTAGGTAGGTAGATAGATAGATAGATAGATAGATAGATAGATAGATAGATAGATAGATTAGATAGATATACATGTATATACATACATATATACATATATATATGTGTGTATATATATATCAATAAATAAGGGGGACTCAGGGACCAGGAGAATCTGTAGGAGAAAGAATAAACTTAATGAATCATGTAAATAAAGAAAAGATTGTAAAAATGTGATTTACTAATTAAAGTTTTCTGGGGAGCCAGGTCAGTTTGTATGTTTTGGTTGAACTGATATTTCTGCAAAATCCAGATAAAATTTCTTAAAATAATTTTCCCTAGAACCCAAGAAGCTTACATTAAATCTGTAAGTCCAAACTTTTTTTCCTAAAAATTTAAAAGTATTTCATTTCCATTAAGAAAAAAATCCTCCCCTTAAGTTACTAATCTCTCAAATGAACAAAACTGTGAGGATGCTTTCTCTTCTTAACCACTTCAAGAGGAAAAATGGCTATTTACCCAAAATGGGAAGAAAGGAGTGGGAGGAGGGGAAGAGTTTAGGAAAAGAATTAAGAAATAAACAATTTTGTCAATGAACATTTTTAAAAGAAGATCTTATTAAGTTAAAATGCAAATATGCCAGTTTTATCTGTAAATCTAAAGTGTTTAAAAGAGATCATCTAACACTTCTACCACAAATATCTTTGATAGTACATCACTACCCCCTTGTGGATTTGCAATAAAAATTCCTATCTTGAATCTTCAGTTTTGTTAAAATAATGGTCTGGGCTGTGGAACTTTTGTCAAAGTTTGCACTTTTCTTGTTTAAAAAATTATTTTATAAAAATTACTTTTAAAGTAACTAAACATATTAAAATAATAAGTCTGTTAATGTGAAATTATCTTCCCAAACCCATCCCCACCACCTTTTGGGAACGTTCTTTACATATAAAAAAAATGGTAGCTTAAAAAAGGAGCAAAAGTCTTAAAACATCTTAAGACAATCCTATTTGTCTTCAGGATGACTTTGTTTTATATTACACTAAGATATTTCCATAATAAATCAATTTTCCCCACTGTACCTAACATTTTTTTAAAAATAGTATCATCTGAGATCACAAGAAGCTCCAAAATACCAATGGGACATATTCTTTCTAAATCTCTAGAGGGTACATGTCAAGTCAGGATCTGTGATGTCCATGATGTGGAAATCCTCTCCATCAAGGCAGATGAATCCCATTACTAACTTAATAGATAATAATTTAAAAAGAAGCCAAGTCCCTAGCTTGTCTAAGGTCACATACTTAAGTCAAACTTCAGAAGGGAGTTGGGGTAGGCCATAATATACTGCCTCCTGCCTCATATAGTACAGGGGTCGATTTCAAAAGCAGCTTTCAGAGTTTAAAAAAAATGTTTAAAAGTCTGAATAAGGCTATTTTGAAAAACAATTAATGAAGCTGATGTCTCTTTACCACTGTTTAAGGTAATCGTACTTTGCACTGGAATAGTAATAAAGATAGCATCTTTAACCAAAAAAAAAAAAATTTACTTTTTTGAGCAAAAAATTACCCTAGCCATATATGATGACTTTTTGGGGGGCGAGTATTTATACATACATATATATACATACATAGATATATAAATATATCTATGTATGTATGTATAAGCATATGTATGCATGTATGCATGCATACATACACATGTGTATATGCACATATATACATGTATGCATTATACATATATATCTTGTTACACATGAACTTTAGAAGGTAAAATGAATTTGCATAACTGGCTTCTAATTTCTATACAAACCAGATTTGGTTAAGGATGTAAATTCACTCTCAGTAACTCATAAGCTAAATACTAGAGAATGCTACTTTCATGACTCATAATGTAATCATCTTAGGGATTTGCTATCTGATTCTCCAATCTCAAACATCCTCCTTGGGAATGTTGGAGGGGTTAGACTAAATGACCTCCAAGGGCCCATATCAGCTTCAGAGGTCCTAAATTTGAGAGTGAGGATGTATCTATTCACTATTATTATTATTATTATTATTATTATTATTATTATTATTATTATTATTATTACAAGGAGACATGGTAGTAGATAATGCTATAGTG
Source organism: Macrotis lagotis (assembly GCF_037893015.1). NCBI lineage: Eukaryota > Metazoa > Chordata > Mammalia > Peramelemorphia > Peramelidae > Macrotis > Macrotis lagotis. Next base: position 887,798,114 of record NC_133658.1, read on the forward strand.
ATAGGAAGAAAGGAGGAGGAAAAATGCACAGCAGGTGGTTTTATCAATATATTTTTAAGTAACTGCCTACAGTTGCAACTTGAGGTAGCACTTAGGGAAATATGGGAAAGGTACAACCATCAATGAACACTGGCCTTTTGCCCACATCAACTAAAATGAGAGAATATGTACCCAACAAGTGACGGGGTGTCTATCTACCTTCCGTGTACTCTGAACTGATAGGCAAGAAGAAGCAAACTATCCCTTATCAATGTATTTTCTAGGAAAGTTTTGGCATATTTTGTTTTGTTTGTTTTGTTTTTTTTAGTTTAGAGGAAGGATGGGTTAAGGGGTTATTGGCACTCATCAACCCCTTTCTCACCAGACATCTACTAAATGGGAGAAATATGTCTTTGTAAACATTTCTTGCAAGGCAAAAAATAGATATACATGCAGCCATAATTACATTTATGTATTTATGTATATTATGTATATCTATGCACAATTGTACATATGCACATATATGCTTATGCATGCTTACACTTATATACAGACAGCTTTAAATATAAATAGAAATCATGGTATAGTGGAAAGATTATTAAATTTGGAATCAGATGACCTAGAGGTATATGCTGGCTCTGCCCATCACTACTGTGTGACCCTAGGGAAGCAGTTTAACCCCAATAGGCCTCTATTTCCTCATCTGTAAAAACCAAAAGGGCAGAATGTGAAGACTGCTTGGGTTCCCTTCTATCTCCCTATTTACAATGCTATAAACTGTACCTCAGAAATCAAGGTGACCAAAAGGCAAATCTATCTCACAACTGCCCATTACCAAATATGAGAAAGTTGTTCTTTGTTCACTGTTCCAGGAAGAGTCAAATCTTTCCCCCATATAGTGAACTTCAAAAAAAAAAAAATACATTATCATCCTTTTCCTACTGAGTTAACAGATTAGAGATTATCAGTACATGCAAATACATCTCATCACTGGCAAGAGCACGTGGGTTTGAAATGAATGTGAAAGCTATAACAGAATGACAGATCTTTCACAGTAAGGCATATATGATTGGTTGAAAGTGGGAAGTCCTTAAAATGGATAATGAAACAGGATATAATTTGGACCTATCCTTGATCTCTTACTGCAGTGGGATGCATAATCTATTAATAATCAGGGAAATTAAGTAAAAAAAATAAAAGTCAGGGTGTACAATAGCTCAGAAAGGGGGGAAAATATATTGATAAATATATTCCTCAAGAAGATCTATAGTTTCTCTCTACAATGGAGTTTGAGGCAGAGATATGCAGGAAAGGATCCCTTTGGCTGGTATTCAGACAACAGAGACAACCCCTCACCTGGCTCATCATGTACAAGAATTTGGGGCCAGTCTGTCCATTGTCAATATTCAGGAAGAAATTCGGCCTGCCTTTCCTCAGCAAATGACAGAATAGAGGAGCAGCACCTAGATTTCACCCATTCTTTTTAGTAACATATCATGAGAGAACCAAAGTTTCTGACACATTCCTTCTGCTCTCAATCTTCAGAAAAGTAACCATGGTACCTATGATAAACCTATGTCCTGAGCTCTGATGAATTAAGAAAAATGATCAGGAAATGTGGTCTATACAATGTGTAATCTGGAATGGGGAAACAGAAGACTACATAGTTCCCACCCACTTCTTAAGGTGGTCAAACAAGGACAGCAGTATTTCTATCCCTTTTCCTTCCTCTTCATCTCCAAGCCTTCAAAACCAACCCACTAAGCAAAGGCCTGAAAAGAGAATTGCAATCTACAAAGTTAAGTCAGAAGAAAGGACCCCATCCTCTCACATGCAAGACAACAGAAGGCAAACCAAAGGGGGTTCGTAGATTGAGACAATTTCTGAAATCCTTTCTGATTCTGTGATTCTAAGGAGTTAATCTGGGTCCTATGATTAATAAGAATCATTGGTGTCCGCAGTCTAACCTCATCAAGACAGCAAGATAAGAAGTAGGCTACCTAAGTTACAGTGAATACATTTCCTAGGTCCCATTCAAAGAGATCCAGAGGAGAGTGATCAGGATACAAATTCTACTTTATGCCCTATGTCTCATAAGTCGATGAAATAGGATGTAAACTATCTTTAGGGAACAGAAGAAAAATAACATTGTCCTGCACAGCGGTAGCAATGAATGGCAGAAAGGCTATGATAAAAGCAAAGACTCAATAGTTTCTGATGATAATTATAATGATGAGGGGCAACAATGTGAATCCTTTTTGTGCTTTTTGAAACCTTTCTTATGTCCTTTTAAGACAGAGAATAGGTGGAAAGTAGCTTTCTCAAGCCTAATAGGTAGGGGAAGTAAGCACAGGAGAGGAGGAAGACTGAGAAAAGAGGAAGGTGAGTTCACTCAGGAAATGAAGAACGGAAGTGAATGGAAATTTCACTACTACGTACCACAAAAGGCAAGTCACCCTGAAAGGGGCAGGACATCTCACAGAATTATCTATGTGACAGAAAGACAAAATGAAAAGCATATCACTATCAACCACTTTAAAAAGAAAAATGGTCAAGTAACATATTACATGGAGAAAGGACACAGTCTTGCTTCACCAAGGAAACAGTTAAGTATGAGAAGAATACTACTACTATTCTAAAGTAACCACAGCGAGAGTTACTCTTAAGAGAGAGAAAGAAAACAGGAAACTGTTTCCTATATTCTGGAGGAAAGCATCTGACTTAGCAACAAAGAAAAGGTTAAAGAGTTGCCCACCATGTCTAGTTTTGTGTTCTATATAATACCTGGCACGTTGCTGATACTCAAAATGTTAACTACGCCTTCCAGACAGCACTTGCCTAAATGACCCAAAATGTATACCCAAGCAGTTAGAAGGAATTTTAATTTTTTTTTCCTCCACATTACAGACTACAGTAAACAACAACAAAAACCCAGCATAGTTTCTATATAATTTTACAAGGCTACACGATATAGTATTAAAATAAATTAGGAGAAACCAGTCCTAGTAAGAAGTGAAAATGGACAAGGCCTAGTGATGCCATGCATACCAGAAGAACAGCAAGATCCAATCAGGTCTCTGAGCAAAAACCACGTGACCTCAGTAATGGGAGCATGAAGGGCAAGTGCATTCCACTCTGTATAAAAAGACCTACTCTCAAAGAAGGGAGCCCAATCTAGGAAAAGTCAAAGTAGGGAAGGGGAACAGATGGATCACAAAAAAAAAAATGATCATATTATCTATGTCAATCAATCAATAAACATTTATTAAGCAATAGGCTACTAGACTCAGAAAACAAGACCAGACAAACAGAGGGAAAGTTCAAGGGACATAAGAAGCATATCGAGATAACAAAGGGGCATAAAAAAATAGCTTCCCCATCAGCCCTAGGTTAATAGGGAATAAACTATGACTGGGAAACTAGAATTAGGCCATTCTCTCCTAGGTAGAACAATTTCAGCCCCAGTTTGGGCAGTTAAAACTGTAACAGAAACTCAAAAAAAAGGTTTAACCCAACCAGGGCAAGTAATGAGTTGATACACAATTTAAAAATGAGGAACTAGAATGCCACTTGGCCAGAAGTTTAGAATTTTAGAAGTGTGAGCTGGAAGAAACCTGAGAAATCAACTAATCCAAATGTTTCACCTTACTAATGAAAAATAAAAACCTAAAGGGTCTATGACCCAAGGTCATAAAGCTAAGTTAGTGGCAAAGAAAGATCTGGAACTCAGGGTTTCCTGACAGGCCAAATTCCTTCCAGTATAAACAGACTGTCATATCCATAAGGGTAAACAGTTTTAGGGGTAGAAAGTCTCCATGGTCTGATAGTTAAAGGAGCAGAAAACTCCTTGATCATGGACAGGAAGTACATAGTTGACAAATATGTCTCAAAGATGACATAGTAGGAGTGCTATTACATTCATTATGGAAAGAAAAACTTGATCCCATCTGACCTTGAGAAGAGGTTTCTATATGTAAATGAACCATCTCATCTACTGAGCAGTGGGGTGGGGAGAGTCATTATCTCCCAGAAGTAGGAAAAATAGGTTCATCAAGCAAAAGAGGGAAGGCATATCCTTTAGGTCACTAGCCCATCCCCAAAGAAGTAAGAGTTAAAAAAGGGAGGGAGAAGAGAGAGGAAGGCATCTTCCACCACAAAACAAAACAGAAATTAAAGAATTTAGAGTCTCATATTGTCTTTACAGAAGAAGACTACCATTTCTTGGCTGTAAGAGGGAACAAGTCAATGATCTATTTATTATCTGTGGTGATGGGCAACAGACATGGTCCAATTACATGAAACCCACCAAAAATCGTAACTTTAGATAAAACCTTCAACCTTCAACTTTCTAGACTTAGTCTAATCTTTTACCAGGACCACAAAGAAGTAGTAAAATTAACTGATTTGGTTTCAAATCTTCTTCCTTTCCCTTCTCACCCTCTGGTGGATAGGTTAATAAGCAATAAATTATCCAAAAGGAAATTTGTGGAATGATTAATTAAAAGATCTGACTAATCCACCAATGGGAATGCATTCACTTTTTGGGGCATAAACTCCATCCAATAGAACATAACGATTAAGAGTATCTAGTTGTGTACCAAGAGTTATAACACTACATGGGGGGGGGGGGGGGGGGGAACATAACTTTATCCCAACTGGATACAAGGTGGATGATACAACCATTGTTGTCCAAAAGGAAAAAGCAATCCAGTTCTTATCTTTCTGAATCTTTCTGGCAAGTAGGTGTGAGTGATTAAGCATTCATGGTAAGATGGTCTCAAGAAACCAAGGTCCAACTATCTACCTCTCTCTCTCTCTCTCTCTCTCTCTCTCTCTCTCTCTCTCTCTCTCACTGACTCAGCAAGGAAGAAGAGTTCACCTTGCCAGTGAAGTGCCAAAGAGGCCCAAAGGCTCAGGATCTGCTTAGCAGGTGCTTGTGGAGTGTGTGGGTTTGGTCAACACAAATGGTCAAAACAGAAAGGCCTTCCCACTGAGTGACAGCTGGTGGAATCCACATCAGCTTTTGGAGCTACAACCAGAGAAGACAAGATAAAGCAAAATATATGAATGGAACAAAGTTATGGTTCATTTGCCTTCTTTTGTCTCAAAAGTAGGGGTATTTCTCTCATGTGCCGACACAAGTAATGGTCAATGTAAAGAAGAGGATTCTTGTAGGTAACACTGACTCCACAGTTTCCTAGAGTTACAGGTGTTTCCAGATACTCAAGGGTATTAGAGAAGAACACAGTATTAGCAAATGCAAGGTCTCTCAATTATCCAAAGAAATGGGTTTGCTAACTCTTTTTGAGGTCAGTCAGTACTTGTCCTGACATCCCACCTGGAAAAACACAAGAATTCTCCTCACCTTGATCAAAGCAGTTAAAGGCATCAAGGTAGGATCATTTCTTCCTATACAACATGGAGGAGAGAAGAAGACCAACCCCCATATTCAGAATGTGCCAAAGGGAGAAGAAAGTCCAAGGGAATGTTTGAGCCTCAGGAGATTCAGCGACTGTGTGGTTTGTTAAATATTCCCTCTCTGCTGGCTCAACATAACACAACGGGGGAATTCAAGAGGGAGAAAGCTTATGGACAAGTTAATGTATAGATGATTTTTCTCCTATTGATAAGATACAGTGCATACACATGAACATATGTCCAAATTTATGATTGCATACAAACATCTATATTGTCACTTCATACTCCTTACATTACCTAAGTGTGTATGAGTGTAGGTAGACTTACATACAATGCAAACTTTCCTGGCCAAGATGCCCAATGTGACTGCAAAGGATCACAGGAATTGTCCTTATCCCAAATATGGGATGATGGGATATGGGAAGGATTCATTCTACCCACTGACCGACAGCTACAGAATCAAAAGTGGAAACACCAGGCCCAAGAGGGGAGAGGAAGACAGGGACCAGGAAATGGAAACCCCTTTCCCCACATGTTCTATTTCTTAGCTGAAGGCAGACAGAAGGCCTCTTTTCACCAAAGCCAATCTCGAGGCAATTCGAGATGGATCAGAAAAAGTCTAGGGAATGTAAGCTCCCCAAGATATGGCTGAGAAGGGAGCAGACACCATAAGACTGGAGGAGTCTCCTTCCAAGAGAAAAAAAAAGTTAGTGGTGCCCTCAGCCAGGGCTCCAGGGTTCAAGAACATGAGAATGTACCAGGGTGCGCTTCCTGTCTCCAAGAAGACAGGAGAGCCCCTGTAGCCAAAGGAGAGCAGAGTCAGTCGGTGGATGCTGCCCCTGGCTAGGATTCAAGGGTAAACAGGAAGAGCGTATGTCCCTTTTTGCTTCAGACATAAAAGTAATGATGTGGTCCCTTGGTGCTCAAGTAGTGGGCACAATGGAGGGTCCTGGCCAAGCCGGAAGGGAGCCAGCGGGGAGGCGGCAAAGGGGGCCCGGGCAGACCCAAGGATCCGTGGGTCACCCCAGAAAGGGGCAGAGGGGCACTGGCTCGCTGTGGTTCCTGGAGAGGCATCAATCAATCAATCAATCAGTCAATCATTGGGAGACCAAACCCCGGGGAACCCGAAGGGCTGGGGGGGGGGGGCTCACCTTCAGCCCGGGGGTGGCGGAGGGCAGGAGCGTCGGCTCGGCCAGCCAGCAAAGTGTCCGGTTCCCCTCCGAGAAAGGAGCCGGGGGCGGCCCGGGCCCCCGGGGGCCGCGGCGGGGCGCGGGAGGCCGCTCCGCCGCCCCTGTCCTGGCAAGGAGGGCCGGTCACTCGGGAGTTGCGCCCGGGCCCGCGGGGGGAGGCTCGCCATCGGGGTCACGGCGGGGAGAGGAGGAGGAGGAGGGGGCGAGGCTCCGGCTCGTCCCTCGCCATGGAAACCGGAACCCCACCCTGCCGCCCGAGGGGGGCCGGGGCCGGGCCGGGGGCGGGGAGGCGGGAGGCGGAGCCGCGGGGCCCGGGCCGGGGCCGGGCCGGGGGGCCCCGGGGCGCGCGCCGCGGGGGGCCTCGCGCGCACAAACTTTCGGGCCGCGGCCCCCCCACCCGCGGGCCCGGGCCGGGCCGGGTCGGGGCCGCCCGGGCGGGCGCCGGGGCCCTGGGCCGGCCCCCGCCCCGCGCGCCCCGCTCCGGCCCCGGCCCCGCTCCGGCCCCGGCCCCGGCCCCTGCCCGCCCCCGGCGGAGCGGCGAGGAGGGGTGTCGCCGCGGCGGCCGCGGGCCCCGGGGTCCCCTCGGGACTCGGCCCCGCTCCGCCTCCCCCCCCGCCCCCGGGCCGGGGGCGCCCGCCCGCCGCGCCCCCGCGCCGCCTCCCGCGCCCGCCGCCGCTGCCCGGGATGCCCGGCGGGGCCGGGAGCCGGCCGCCCCCCCGCGCCGCCTCCCGCGCCCCCCGCCGGCCCCCCTCGCGCTCCGGCTCTTACCTTCCGGCTTGTTTTCGGCAGCCATTTCCCCTCCGCGCGCCACATCCTCCTCCTCCTCCTCGCGACCGGGACCCCGAGCGCGCGCCTCGTACCGCCGCCGCCGGCCCAGCCACCCCGCCGCCGCCGCGCACCCGGCCTGGCCCCGCCCCGCGGCCCACGCACCGCTCCCGTTGGCGCCGCGGCCCGTCAGTCGGCGCCGCCGCCGCCAATCGGCCGGCACCGGGGGCCTCGCTACTCTCCGGGAGGAGCGGCCTCTCCCGCCGACCCATTGGCCGCCCTCCGCCCGACGGCGCGGAGGGATTGGCCGCGGCTCGACGCCCCCTCCCCACCCCCTCCCGGGAAAGCCCGCCTCCCCGACCTAAACAAAGCTTCCCAGTGGCCGGAGCCCAAGACGGCCGGCCAATCGGCGCGGCGCCGACACGGGACATCTCCTCGAGGCCGGGACGTCGCTCTCGGATTGGGCGTTGCTACAGTGTTTCCCAAGCCACCCGGGCCAATCAAAGGGGGTTCCCGGAGCTCGGGAACGGCGGAGGGAGACCCCGCCCCTCGGCGTGACCGTCACGGGGAAGGCGCCCGCTCATTGGCCGGCCGGGGCTTTTCCCGCGTGCTCCCGGGGCTGAAGGACGTTCCCGGGGAAACCACTCTGGGCGCGTGGGGGTCCCGGCGGTGGCGGCGGCGCCGCGCCGAGCCGCGCCGGGGCGGGGTTCTCCGGGATCCCGCGGCGTGTCGGAGCCGGGCCGCGGAGGGCGCAGGCGCGGGCGCCGCCGGCGCGGGGGGAGGGGGGCCTCGCTCCGGCCTCAGCCCAGCGGGACGTCGCGGGCCCGTGGGCCGGTGGGGGCCGGGCCGGCCGCCAGGAGGCGCTGCGGCGCCGCGCGCCTCCGCCCCTCCCCCTCCCGGGGGGGGCGCGGGTGCCCCTCCCCCTTCGGTGCCCTCCCCCAGCTGCGCCCACTCTACGGGCCCGTCCCCGGCCTCGGCTTCCAGCTGTTGCCAGCTCCCCCAGGAGGCCCGGGTCTGCCCGGGGCCTCCGTCCTCCACCAGCCCCCTGCCTCCCCCGGCCCTCTGCTCTGCCCCGAGCACCCCCTCCCCCATCCCTTCTAGCGGGTCTCCTCACTCCCGCCCCCCCCCCCACGGCTTCATCCTTGCCCCGCCGTGGTCCCAGACCATCCCCTCCCTCTCTTCCAAAAGGCTTCATTCCGTCCCGGACCAACAGGTGACTCATAAGCGACGAGGCAGGAGAATCTAAGTAATATGGGCAAAAATTAAATACATTACACTTAATTTTAAGAGTGAGTCAAGCACAATGTGGGCATTTACTTTGAAAAAGGAAAAAATTTCTAAATGTTCAAAGCTCATAGCATCCGCTTGATCTGTTGCAAATGTTTTCCTCAAAAATAAGGGGAAAAATGAATTGCCAAACTAGACTGGAAGCTGTCATTGTTTTTCTTTATATGGTTCAGTCGGGGAAAAGAGGGAAGCCTCTTTCCAGAAGTGATTGTAATATAAAGACAAAAGGCATCGATAAAACTTTTTTTTTAACAAAATAGCAAGCTAGAAAGGCTAACTTCGATTTCATAGAAGAATCTTAAGAAATAAAGCTCAGGGGGCAGCTAGGTGGCACAGTGGATAGAGCACCAGCCCTGGAGTCAGGAGGACCTGGGTTCAAATCCAGCCTCAGACACTTAATCATGACCTAGCTGTGTGGCCTTGAGTAAGCCACTTAACTCCATTGCTTTGCAAAAAAAAAAAAAAAAAAAAAAACCTAAAAGAAAAAAGGAAGAAATATAGCTCAGGATGGCAAGTGCATCCAGCATGGGGGAAGAAATGAAAGCAGTCACAAACCCTCTCTGAAAATTCTTGCCATCTCAAGTAAAACGGTAAACACAGCAAATGTAGAGAATCCGAACAGTAAGGTGAGATGCCAACATTTGGCACTTAAAATCAAAATACCTACCACTTTCAGAGCCACTCAAACATAATGCAGGTGGGCAGGTAATACAGGAAAGAGAAATGAAGCTGCTGACTCTGATAGTTAGAAAAGGAGGGGAAATTGAATTGAAGCAGTTTTCCCATCCCCAACTATGTGGATGTATTTCTTCTCTTGTAACAATGAGAGCAACTCCTTGTACTGCATATATTTGTTTCCTCCCAGCCGTTAGTGGGAGTTAACTGAATCAGTGAAAGAAAAGTCCCCTTCTAGATATGTTGGAGCTAAGGCTATACTGTCAATGTGTATTTAACTTGAAATGATAAAAACAACTTCCTTTCTAACAGCAGATCATCTTTGGGTTTTTTTCCCCTAGTCTCCACAAGTAGAAATTTCTCAAGTTTTCCAGAAATAAAGATGTTCCCCAAAATACTACATAAACTACCGCCCACAAAGCTCTTGTTTTTAGCCTTAACTTTCTTTAAAGAATGAAAGAGATCGTCCAAAAACCATAGCATGAAGGTGAATAGTAGTAATGGCTAGATGAAATAATGCTACATTTATCCCCTAAAAAAGATTTTTTTAATTCTCTTCCAGTGATCTCAGCACTAACATCATTATTATTATTATCATTATTGATGAGGATTGCAATAAAATTGTCATTAGATTTATTGCCATAAATTGCAAATTGTCTAAACCAGTCTCACAGACGTGGAAGAAGAGGAAAATGTGAATTGAATCGATTTCAAACACTAGGATTCCCAAAAGAGAGGACTGTGGTAAATTCTAAGTATTCAGTGACTGGTTGGTTGTTCCCATGCTGTCACCAAGACATCATGGCTGAGGACAAAGCAGATCCTATTAATGATTTAGTCTGTTTTGGTCTTTTTATTTTTTTTTTCCTGGGCTAGAATGAGCCTCATTGTAAAAAGTCCTCAACTGTATTCCAGGAAGACTTAAGGGACTAACAAAGAAAAAAAGATAAACTCTCTTCCCTAACAGGGCAAACAATCTAATAGAAGAGATAATAACTAACATTTAGATAATGTTTTAAGGTTGCAAAGTGCTTTTCAAATATTATCTCATTTGATACCTTGCCTGGAAGGTGGGGGGCTAGTATTGTTCCCATTTTACAGATGAGGAAACAGAGAGGTGCACTCACTTGCCCAGACACAAACTGCTACTTTGTGGCTGAGACAGGATTTAGATTCAGATGACTTAAATTCAACACTCCTGGTCCATCTCTCCGTGCACTATGGCGCCCCCTAGCTGCCTGCAAGGCATATAGTACAACTGCAATCATCTCTCTTCCTAAATTTAGTAATAACTACTCCAGGTCTGGAAGGTAAGCTACTATGTGACCTACTATAGTCAAAAATTAACTCACCTCTTCAGATCATAGATTTTCAGCTGGAAGGAACTTTGGGGAATAAAACCCCTTCGTTTTGATAGAGCAGGAAACTGGAGGCCAAAGATAATAAGTCATTTCAGTCCAAGGTCAGTCACATAGGAAACAACAGAGCTAGAAATTTACCCTAGGTAAAGTGGGGCAGTGGATAGAACAAAGGACCTACAATCAGGAAGACTCATTTTTCTGAGTTCAAAGGTGGTTACAGACACTTATTAGTCATATGATCCTGGGCAAGTCACTTCATCCTGTGTGCTTGTTTTCCTCATTTGTAAAATGAACTAGAGAAGGAAACGCAAATCATTCCAGTAGCTCTGTTAAGAAAACCTCAAATGGGGGGCAGTTAGGTGACACAGTGGATAGAGCACCGGCTCTGGAGTCAGGAGTACCTGACTTCAAATCTAGCCTCAGACACTTAATAATTACCTAGCTGTGTGGCCTTGGGCAAGTCACTTAACTCCACTGCCTTGCAAAAAAAGAAAAGAAAAGAAAACCTCAAATGGGTATAGGAAGACTGAATAACAAGCTCTATCTCCAAGGCCAAAGATTTTCCACTATCTCACTTGAGAGACTTTAGGTAATGACTTTCTCTAAATTTAGAGATTCTGGACTTCAGACGGCAGGCACCATCTGTTGTTTAATATCGCCCCTTCCTACCTAACCTGATTTCTGAATGTCCCAGGTTAAGAAATTTAGAGTCACCTCATCTGAGGTCATAAGTTATCTGATTGAGACTTTAGGAGAGGAAGATAAATATTAAACATGCTATAACAATAAAAAATAATTGCTATTGAAAACGTTTTGTGGAGGTTTGGAAGAGAGACCACATCTAGTAGAGATATCAGAGAAGCTTTAATGAAGAAAATGATATAGGTGAGGTTGGATTTTTTTAATCTTTAATTTTTTCCTTTATTACACAAGAGGGTTCAATTGGGTAGGGTAGGAATTGAGAAGGTGAAAATGGGGAAGACGAAACTGGTAAGAAGATAAGTAAAGGATTAGAGGTAAAAGTATTCTTAGAGAATAATCCAGTTCAGGGGAATACTTAGGAAAAGACAACTATAACAGGAAATAAAAGCTCTAAAAAAAAGTCTTCTATCAAACCATGGAAAAGAACTTGGGATTCCTATCCAGGCTGCACCCCTGACTTAACTTCACAGGACTTTCTACCATGCCATAAAAACCAACTCATAAAAACTTCACCCTGGAAGTTCATTCTACTCCTGGATTCCTTAACACACACACACACACACACACACACACACACACACACACACACACACACACAAAGACACTTATATTTTTATGCCTTGCCTTCCCCTTATTAGAATATGACCTCTTTGAGGTTAATGACTATATTTGTGCTTCTATTTGTATTCTCAGAGCCTAGCACATAACAAGCTTGTTGATTTGACTCATTTTTTTAAGGTCATATTCTGGACCTCTACCTGCCTCAATGTTTTGGTTTTGTGATATGATGTTGGAGCTTGTGAAGTGGGGATCAGAGAAGAAGAATATATTTAGCTTCCTTAAACCAAACCATTATGAACCTTTTCTGTTTGTTTTATTAACATTTGCTAAGTATTCTTTGTTATTCCTATCATTGCCTCTTACAAGCCTTAATTCACTATTTAATCTACCCTCTTCTTACCTCCCTCCATTTGCCACTTCACTTGAGCATAATGTTATAATGACTCTTGGCAAGAGATAGTCTTTAATTTTGTAAAGACCTATCAGATCAAGGTAAATATAAACTAAAGATATTTGGGTCTAATGTCCTTGCTCAACTCATTTGGAATAGAATTTGCCCATCCCAGAAGCCTAAATTTTCTGGACCAGGAAGCTGTTGATGATATGAAGTCAGTCAACAGCTCTGTTTGCCCAACACTCACTTTATCTGCTCCTCTAGTAAATAAGGTCTAAAGACAATGTCTTTTGCTTCCCTTTCAATTGTGTCAACAAATTCAATGCTGTCCCCATAATAGAAGTTGTAGAGGTTGATGTTTAAATCATAGTTTAAAATTTTCTCTCTCTCTTTTTTTAACCTTTCAGGGTAATTCAGCACTTGCCTAAAATGTAATAGAGTACATTGGTTCTCTAGGGACTGTGGCCAGAGGTTCCACATACAAACTTACTCCAGTCTTTTTCTTGACTTTACCTTTAAAATTAGCTCTTTTCTCCTGCAAGATGTGGTTCATGTTGTCAGGAACAACTGAATTCAAAGCCAGTCTTAGACCCTTACTAGCTATGTGATCCTAGGTAAGTCACCACCTCCCTCAGCCTTGGTTTCCTCAACTGTAAAAATGGAGATCATAAGAGTACCCACCTCAAAGGGGTGTTGTGAGAATCAGTGATACAGTATGATATCTAATATATAGTAGACACTTATTGAATACTTGTTTCCCTTATCTGTAAATAGGAGTGTTCTGGAACCAAATGGAACTGGTTTTTGAGAGTAGTTTGTTAATTTTCAGTATTAACATTTATACTTCAGACATTGACAAACCTAGAAATCAGGGTTTGATTTATTTTTCTGTTCCTTGTCTAGACTTGAGAAAATCAGGGAGATTATATTAACAATGCAATTAAATTTTAAAATGTCTTATAAGTCAGGCAATAAACACTTTTTAAGAACCTACTATATATGCTAAGAATAGTTTTTTGTCTGGTTGGTTTTTGGTGGGAGCTGGATGTTAAATATTTACCAACATACCCCATTTTTTACCTGCACCAATGAGAGGCTAAATAGCTTTATCCAGCATGTATCTAAGACTTGAACTCACCCCCTCCCAAATCTCCATAGCAAATTATCTATGAATATTTGAATCCATTAAAAGCTGCTTGCTACATTTTCAACAGCACTGAGTTGTGGAGGAAAGAATGGAGGATGAAGAAACCCAGATTTTTGTCATCTATAAGTGAAGGAAGAAGGGTAGTTCCATTATATTCTTCTTCCCAAGGGGAGTGGGCAATTTCTTTTGTCTAATCCAAATTCAAGCATAATTTGAACTGTAAAATGGAGCAAAGTTTGTTTTCATGTTCTCTGCCATACCCATTGTGAGCACCATATAAATGTTAAGTCATAAGAATAATGTTAACAATAATAATTTTCCCCCTTTGGGAACAAAGTTTGGCTCTCCCTTCTTATTAGAGAGAAGCCCATCTACCTCCATGTTTCACCCTGAGGGAGTTAGATTGGGTGCGTGACCACACTCAGAATGAGAACTCATTTTTAGAAGTAAATAATATAATCAAATATGGAGTCTTTGAAAAGGATTTCCCTCATTTATAAGAGGCCTGGCTATGAAAAGGCCTGGAGTTCTTATTAAAGGTCTTATTACTTACTTTTAAAAATTATTGCTATGGTTTTATTATTCCTGTTTATTATGACTATCATTTTATTATTCCTATTTAATAATGCTTGAAAATAAAGCTTTCCTGAATGCCTACTCTTTCTGAGATTCTTCATCCACTTAAGTTCATTCTCTGAAAAGTTGAACCTGATATAAGACCAGCTCAAAGATTTCTCAAAGGGCAGTCTTCTTCAGTGACAGTGGAATTCTTTCTTTTTCATCTTGTCAAACATAATCACTCACAGATAAAGTCAATTTACTCTTTTGCCTTACTACTGGGCTATTTCCTTTTGCTGGCTGACTAACGTTTTCTGGGGCAGGTTGAAATTAATCATTCAGCACCCTGAGATTTTTCAGGCAAGCAAAAAACTGAAGCTTGGAAGCAACAAAAACCACGGTTCAAGTTCTTACTATGAAGATCTCACATTTGAAGAGAATCACATAACTAACTTAGAAAGAACAATTTGGGGAATTTCTCTGAATAGTCCAAGATCTCGAGTTTTTTCATTCCAGAAATAAGGTTCATTCATTCATTACCTAAGAAGAAGCTTGGTATTAATTAATCCTGAACTGGCAGTAGGGTAGAGACCCATTGACCCCCATGAAATACCCCAGACCCCCTGTTTGAATTTTCTGGCTAGGTAGTTCTACAAATCCTACCACTCTTCCCTTCTTTTGGCTTTTGAGTTTTTAACCTCCTACACAAGGTTTTACTGCTGCTCATTTAAGCCTAAAAACCCACATACTCTTCCGTCCAGAGCCTGGCATCATAAATTCTTAATTGGTCAGACACTTCCCCTTCTCCAAAGAGAATCCCACTTCTGGATCCTTAAGACCAGAGGGCAGTATTGGTTTTTCCTATACAAAGCTCAGCATGCTGGGCAAAGTAAACTGGGCTCCTTCAGAGGAGCAATGCAGGCCAAGGCCCAGTGCTTGGGCCAGCCAGCCAGCATACAAGAACAGATGTCAAGGGATATTGGCTGCAAAGAGTATCCAGAAATAAAGTAAAATTGCCCTGTCCTTTTAAAAATGGAAAATGCCTTGGCAGGGTGATATATTATTTGCCTGGCTGCATTTTCTCTCTGTCTCCGTCAAGGCTTGAAAAGTACTGGCACTTCTGCCTTCTCAAGCGGAGCTCGGTGTAACTGGACCACATCTAATGCCTGCACGATGCAAATGAAGATTGAGACTGTTGTTTCCTTTGATGTGTGTGACTAACTACTCAGAGGGGATATTTTCCTTTGGAGCCTCCAGAGGATGAAGCTTCTTTAAAAATACCTGTTGGCTTCCTGTTTTCATTGACAACTGCAGTCATTCCTGAGCTAGAGACTAAAGCCGGGACAGTCATGATGGATGTCTTCCTCTGAGAAAGAGAACAGAGAAGAATACTTTAGCTGTGCTTGCAATGATTGGAAGAGTTCTTCAGGAAAGCAAGAAACACAGAGAGCCCATTAGTGGTGGACATTCCATCTCAGACTTGCCTTCCAAAACTCTGGGAGTCACATGTGAGATTTTTATGTGATTTTGTTTTTTTCCCCCTTTACTGAAATGGATTAGGTAGGGATCAGGATTGGAAGTCACTTTCTCTGGTGGAGTTTACCTTTTATGCAAGGATAGAGATACTAATTTTATTGATTGGCACAAGGAAGAAGCCTACTTAGCTGTCGACCTTTCAGTTTCTATACCTAGTCTTTTCCTGCCAAGAACTCATGAGACTTTTAACATTGGCAGAGAACTGCCCTTCTACACTGGTGCTGCTAGAATATGAGATCCTCTCTGTATCAAAAATGCCTGTGAAGTCAGGATCATATAAACACAAAATCAGCCCAGCTGAGAGCAACTGAAAGTCTTTAGTGCCTCTGGTTAATGTTTATTTATGGTGGGTGATTTAAAATGATGATCAAGATAATTATAATCATCCTCAGTTAATAATTCTTGATGCCCAGATTGTTAGGTACTATCTAAAATAAGAAGAAAAACAAGACAGAGATATCATTTCTCTAGAATTTAGGATCAATTTCATTATTGAGTAGATCTGTGATTGAATACATACATGATTGGTACAGAGTATAATCCATCCATGCCTTCTCATCCTGTTTGACTTTTGTCTCTGTCCTCTGGGAAAGCCTCCACAATGGGTCCAGCCAACATGCTGGTAACTTTCCTCTAAATCACATGATTCATACATAGGATCATTCATCAATTATCCTTCACTCACCACAACAAATACAAATAATTTTTTAATCTTTGATGATATTCTTTTTGGTAATTCTTCTGCACAATTCTTTCTTGGTAATATGCTGTTTCAGCCTGCCATGTGCCTCTCTATTGGCATTTTGGGTTACCTGAAACTAAGTCTTTGAAGAGTATGGATTTTTTTTCCTCTTCTTTGAAGAGGAAAGATAGGTCATTCTGTTTCTAGGGATACCGATCACATCATTACAAAAAGTCAGCATAGTTTAGTTGAAAGAGGACTAGATTAGGAATGAGGAAGTCAGGATAATTAGTAATAATAATAATAATATTATTAACTGAATAACTAATAATATAACTAATAGTTAATAATAATATGTACAAATAGTATCTTCTTTGATCCTCAAAACATTGGAAGGTGTGTGCTATTGTACAGATGAGAAAACTGAGGCAAACAGAGGTAAAGTCACTTGCCCAAGATCACATAGTTGTTAAGTGTCTAAGGCTGAATTTGAATTCAGGTCTTCCTGGCTCCAGATCTAACTGTGTAATTCATTCTGACCTACATTTCTGTCTTTACCTTCTAGTGATACTTTATACAGTACAGCTAGGTGGCACAGTGGCCATGGCAAAGATACTGGAGTGGTTTGCCATGTTCTTTTCCCATTCATTTTACAGATGAGGAAACTGAGGCAAAGAGAGTTAAGTGGAGGCAGCTAGGTGGCGTAGTGGATAGAACACTGGAGTCAGGATGATCTGAGTTCAAATCCAACCTCAGACACTTAATAAGTGCCTGCTGTGTGACCTTGGGCAAGTCACTTAACCCCAATGCCTTGCCAAAAAAAAAACTAAAAAAACTAAGGAAGAGAGAGTTAAGAGATTTGGTCTGGGTCACATAACTAGTAAACGTCTGAGGCTAGATTTGATTTCGGGAAGATGAGTCTTTCTGACTCTAGTACCAGCCCTCTATCCACTGTGGCACCTAGCTCCCCATAATCCCTCTCGAATTATTTCACTTTAACCTGAATATATCTTCTCTGCACATGGTGATTTACATATTGTTTCCCCCATTCAATTGTGAGCTCCTTTAGGGCAAATTGTTTTTGCCTTTCTTTAAATCCCCAGTAGTTGGCATAGTGCCACAGACCCTTAAAAAATGCTTCATGACTTGCAAATACCTTAAAGAACCATGATCTTGTAATGTCTCAGTGTCTGTCTAAGTGAATGAGAAGAACCTGAATTCAAATGTAACTTCAGACACTTACTAGCTGTGAGACCCTGGACTAGTCATTTAACTCAGTTTCCTCCTCTATAAAATGAACTGGAGAAGGAAATAACAAACCATTCCAGTGTCTTTTCCAAGAAAACCCCAAATGAGGTCACAAAGGGTCAGCTATGATTGAACAAGAACAACAAATTTCCTCCACCAATGAAGATCAAAAACCCTCTGGCCCTTAGTCCCTGTCTCTATGAGTTATTATGGCTTAAAATGTAATTGATCTGTGGCCAGTCTGGTGCTCTGACCTCAGCTCTGAATCAACCTTTATGAGCCTCTTTTTCTTTACCTCTAAATGAGTAAGTTGGAATAGATGACCCCTCCATTTCTGAATCTTTGATGTTGTGAGTCTTTGAATTTAACTAGGGTGATTCTTAAATGAGACACCTACCATTGATCCCCAATTCCATATTTGAAATTTCTCAACTTGATACAAATTACTAGATCTTGTGCCTCTCTAGGAAAGCCTGAAATAACTTAGAGTCATCTGCAGAAGCACCAGAACAGGATTTTGGTGGAGGCTTGAAAGTTAATCGTGAGACATGCATTGAATGCTAAGTGTACATTTCTCTGGCCTGGCTATCCATACCCAATCTAAATCAGATTCTAACTCCTGGGAAAGTTCAGTGTGCAATTGTAGTCATGCCTGTAAACTATATACCAATATGATGTCATGGCAAATCAGCATAATAGTATACAGTCACACTCTGCTGTGCCTCTATTTTCAGACAGGAATACTTTGCTTTATTTTTCAAACTAAAGTCCTGTAGATCTGATAAAATAGAGAAATGATATGCATTAACTTTGAATTCAAACAACATGCATTCAGAGCAACAAGCATTAATCATCTATTTTGTGCTAGATACAAAGGCAATAAATAGGGAAAAAAAAGCTCCTCCCCTCTGGGATCCTTTATTCCCCTGGGGAGGTAACTATGGATATAGATTCATACATATATATACACATATATAGATATGTATAAATATGTATATTGATATACATATAAGCATATATATATATATATATATATACATATAAATAAATAAATAATAATCTGAAGACACAATATATATACAAAGAAGTAAGATGAAAAATCCTTAGGAAATAGCTTCTGAGATGGCCTTGAAAGAAAACTAAGGATGATTTAGTTTACTAATTCTATTAACACTTAACCTGGGATCCAGGATCCCAAAGGTAGATTTCAGAGAATCTTTGAATTTGATTCTTTTAAAATATTTATAATTGGGGGCGGCTAGGTGGCACAGTGGATAAAGCGCCAGCCCTGGAGTCAGGAGTACCTGGGTTCAAATCCGGTCTCAGACACTTAATAATTACCTAGCTGTGTGGCCTTGGGCAAGCCACTGAACCCCATTTGCCTTGCAAAAACAGATATATATATATATATATATATATATATATATTTATAATTATATTTTGACATAATTGGTTTTCTTTGTAATCCTATGTATTTTATTTTGTGCCTTTAAAAATATTAGTCCACAAAGGGATCCAAAGATTTCCTCAAACTGTCAATGACACAAAGAAGACTTAAGAGGACATGAGAAAGGATGTTAAAATGGTCACAAATTCAGAACTAGATTTAGACTTTAATTCAGTCCCTTCAGAGAGGTTTGCCCACATAGTCAGTGAGCATTCGAGGTAGGATTTGAACTCAGCTCTTCCTGAGTTCCAGTCTAGAACTTTCTCCATTCATTTCATAGTTTTCTGCGAGGTCTATGAATCTTGCCTCCATAGTGCTTCTTACAATCATCTCCTTTTTCATCCACCTCTCCCACAATTCTCACTCATTGCTTTGCATCGTTTCGATATCCCTACTTCTCCCTAACTTCAGGTACTCCCCACCACCACCCCCAGTCTCTATTCAGTCATGTCAATATTCCTAAACCACAGCTGAATTCAGTTCAGATTCCTTAACTTGAATTCAAGGGTCTCTATGATTTCATCCCAACCTAATTTTCTCTTTTTTACTTTATAAAAATCACTTATATAGGCAGCTTGGTTGCACAGTGGCCTGGAATCAGGAAGACCTGAGTTCAAATATAGCCTCGAGCACTTGCTAGCTGGGTGACCCTGGGCAAGTTACTTAACCTTATTTGCCTCAGGTTCCACATCTGTAAAAGGAACTAGATATGGAAATGGCAAATCACTCTGGTATAATTGCCAAGAAAACCCCCAAAAAGGGTTACAGAGAGTCAGACATGACTGAACAATGTTTCATATAGACCTTAAGCTGTAACAAAACTAAATAAAATGTGCCTTTGAAAATACTTTTTTCTTTAACCTAGAATACTTCCTCTTCCATCTCCACCTGTCCAATTTTCACCCATCTATCAGAGCTGAGCAAAGATGCTGTCGGTTCATGAATCTTTCTCCAAACACTTCAATTGCTTCTTTTTTTTTTACCTCTCATAGCAGTAATATTCAGCCTTATATTCCCTATGTGTATGCCCATCTTGCCTCTTTTACTAATAATGACTGACATTTACCTAGCATTTTTAGTTTTGCAAAGCCCTACACAGATTCTCATTTTATCTTCACAACAACTCTGTGAAGTGGACGCTACAAATGTTATAATCTCCATTTTACAGATCATAGCTCTAGAGTCAAAAGAGACCTCTGAGGCCATCAATCCAAACTCTCACTTTACAGATGAGGAATCTCAGGCGCTGAGAGGCTCGATAACTCGATCATTCCCCAATAAAGAAGTAATCCAGAGATGAGAATAAACAGTTCTCTAAAGAACTTCAAACTTTTGACAATCACATAAAAGAATTCTCCAAAAGTGATAATAAAAAAGAAAAATGCAAATCACAATAATCTTGAAGTTTCACTTCACACTTAAAAAATTGACAGCAATAGCAAGAGATGAGAATATTCAGTATTGGAAGGTTTTTGAAAATATAGGCCCACTCATACATTGTTGGTGAATCTGTAAATCTCACATAACCATTCTGGAAAACAATTCGGAATTATATAGATGTGTTAACTAAAATGTCCAGAGATTCCATTGCTAGACAACAAAGAACTGGAGACAAAGTAGATGCATCATGTATGAGGAATGGCTTAACAAATTGTGGTAGAGGAATGTAATGGATGCTAGAAATAATAAATATGATGAAAAAAGAGAATCATGGAAAAACATATATGAACAGATGTGATGCAAAATAGTCAAAAAACCAATATATCCAATGATTAAAATAATGTATGTAGAAAGAATGGCAATCATAAAATAATAAAAAAAAAGAATGTTGCAAAGTTATAATGAATAAGCATTGCCCCAAGGAAGAAAGAGAAGATACTCCTTTGCTGTTGTTATTGTTGTCTGGTCATTTTCCTTAGTGTCTGATTCTTTGAGACTCCTTTTGGGGTTTCCTTAGCTAAGATGCTGGGTTGGTCTGCCAGTTTTCTTCTCCAGTTCATTTTAAGATGAGGAACTTAAGGTAAATAGGATTGAGTAACTTGCTTAAGGTCATATAGCTAGTATCTGAGACTAGATTTGAACTCAGGTCTTTCTAATTCCAGGGTCAACTTCACCTAGTTGCACTTGAAAACACTCCTATCTCACTCTTTTACAGATCTGTGATGTCCACAGCTGTTGTAGGCTGCATATATTTTCACACTTTTTTTGATGTATTGATCAGTTTTACTAATCTCTCTCTTTTTTTAGTCTTTAGAAATGCTATTTGTTGGGGCAACTAGGTGGCACAGTGGATAAAGCACCGGCCCTGGAGTCAGGAGTACCTGGGTTCAAATCCGGTCTCAGACACTTAATAATTACCTAGCTGTGTGGCCTTGGGCAAGCCACTTAACCCCTTTGCCTTGCAAAAAAAAAAAAAAAAGCTGTTGGGGCAGCTAGGTGGCACAGTGGATAAAGCACCGGCCCTGGAGTCAGGAGTACCTGAGTTCAAATCCAGCCTCAGACACTTAATAATTACCTAGCTGTGTGGCCTTGGGCAAGTCACTTTAACCTCATTGCCTTGCAAAAACCTAAAAACAAAAAAGAAAAAGAAAAAATGCTATTTGTTCTTTGTAATAGTTCTTTAGAAAGGGAAGGAAAGGAATACTAGGAAAAGCTTTGGTGATATATATGAAAAAAGATTTTTTTAAAAAAATAAATGTTTTATAAAGTTGGTCCCAAAGTTATGAGAAGACACTTCACCCTTATATACACACACTCTTTTGCAAAATAGAAAGTCCAGGGGTAGCTAGGTGGCGTAGTAGATAGAGCACTAGTCCTGGAGTCAGGAGTACCTGAGTTCAAATCCAGCCTCAGACATTTTAATGATACCTAGCTGTGTGGCCTTGGGCAAGCTGCTTAACCCCATTTGCCTTGCAAAAAAAAAAAATCTAAAAAAAATCTAAAAAGTAGAAAGTCCACATCTGAGAAACATTTCATAGATTGTTAGATTTTCTTGATATTTGAATTGGTTTTGTTACAGATTTTTTTCTCTTCATTTTTTAAAAAATCTTAGAGGGCAGCTAGATGTCCCACTAGCCCTAGAGTCAGAGGACCTGAGTTCAAATCCAACCTCAGACACTTACTAGTTGCCTAATTGTATGAACTTGGGCAAGTCACTTAACCCCATTACCTTGCCAAAAAAAAAAAATCTTGTGATCCAAGGATGGATTGACAGGAATTGGCATGGGAGGAATAAAGAGAGAAATGTAGGTGAAATAAAAGTAAATTATTTCAATAAGAATTTGTTTTTAAGTAGTATCAAAATATTTAAGTAGTATCAAGGGTTTTCCTGACTTCACCATTGGTTCTCTTTCTACTAAACCTCTCTACTTTTGCTTTTAGATTTATAAGCTACCCAGGGCAAAGACTATATTTTATTTAGCTTTATATCTCCCTATAGTGTATTGACACATAGTAAGAATTCAAATTGCACTCTTTGCTCACTCTCCCAGTCCCCTTTTACCTGAACTGATTAAGTCCTCAGAGGGTAACTAAATTGTGCTCTCCTCAGGATTCTAGGGGTAACCCTGAGGATTTAAGGACTTCTCTCTAATATTCCTCATGAGTCCCCTTCTGGTATGTTCCCCACCCACATTATCTGACCAGTTAGTATCTCCTCAATATCAATTAACCAATTGTTGATTAGTTTTTACAAAGGAATATTTACTGAGAAGGTAAAGCAAGAATTGAAATACAACCATATTCAAACTGAGAATATACTCTCCCCTCTATGTATTTTAGTCATTGGGGAGAATAAACTTAAGCATCCCCTTCCAGTTTATTTTTGATTGTGACATAGCTGATAAATGAGTTATTCCCTCGCTATATACCCCCATGCAGAACATAGTTTCTCAACTGGTTGCTCCTCATAAGACTGGGCTACTAATTTACTAATTCTTGTGGCTGAGAATGATGTTCACAATCCTTTTGGAACTCACATGGTCATAACCTGGTATATTGTATCTCCAGTATCCATTCACCTAATATCAGGAAAAAAAAACGAACATGACAAAGAGCTGTGTGTTCATGGGACATATGGCAGCTGAGTTCTTCTTCCTTGAAAGTCACAGGGAGAAGACAGATAGTGTTCATCCCATTTAAG
This sequence comes from Macrotis lagotis, assembly GCF_037893015.1. Classification (NCBI taxonomy): domain Eukaryota; kingdom Metazoa; phylum Chordata; class Mammalia; order Peramelemorphia; family Peramelidae; genus Macrotis; species Macrotis lagotis. Next base: position 887,821,205 of record NC_133658.1, read on the forward strand.
CCCTATGTTTACATCCCTGGTCCAACACAGCAGTCGATTAAAAGGGTTTTCACTCCTATAGAGGAAGCTGATAAAAAATAGAGTATAGCCATACGTGCTCTGAAGTGAGTAGGAAAAAAGCCTCACATCTCATTTTTGTGAAGCACTTTACCAAACCTCTATGTGATTTGGCAGCAGGTAGAATACTTTATGCATCCTACAAGAACTGTTCCCAATTACATTTATAAAGTGAATGAGTTATTAAATATAAGGCATTACTTGGGATTTTTTCTTTAATCAGGAGATTTAAATAAAAATTTGGTAAAGAAAAAAAATTTCATTAATTTCTATTACATTGTAGGCATTTTGTCATCTGGAGCTTTTTTAATGTGTTAATTTTTATTCTGATTTAATATTATTATTGGGTTCCATAAATATCTAACATTTACATAGTGCTTTAGGATTTACAAAACTCTTATCTCATAACAACCCATGATACAGTCAATATAGATATGCTATCCCTACTTTGCAGATAAAGCAACTCAGACTTGGAAAATTAAATAATTTACTCAAGGTCTTACAGTTAGTAATATCAGAACCATAGCTAGAACTAGATCTTCTGCTCATTAAACCATACTTCTCTCAAACATGCAATTTTCTTAGTTCCAATGACCTACTATATTCAACTGGACTCATTCCACTTTATAATAATGGTATTCCTTACCCCTGGATTATGACACACTTTCTATCACTTCCCTCTCCTTACCATAGCTTGGCTTCTTTGACTTCCATTCTCTTAAATGACCTGTCATATGAACCTTCTTTTCTTTGTTCCTTCTCTGCACCACTCCCATGGAATCTGTCATCCTTAGCCAGTATTCCCATATTCCCTTTTGTCCCCTTGAAAACATACCATCAGTAAAATAGTTGACAAACTCATACTTTGCCTTTTTCCCCATCAAGATATACATCTTGAGAAATATACATCCTAAGAATCATCTGGAACCAAGTTTCTCTCTAGGGCAGCAGATTCCCTCTCTAAAATGGGCTCTCCCTTGTATTGGTGCTGTCTAACTGAAACCTTTCCATCATGGCACCAGCAAACTGTCATCACACTATCTAGTGTTTACTTTTAATTTGCTCTGAAACTAGTAGAGATGAGAACAGCTTCCAGATGAATTTTAATAATTTGGTAGCCAGTGACTTTTATCATGGAACTGGAAACCGGCCAAATGACTGTCCTATTATTTCTTGATTATCACAATCTTAATTCAAATTCAGTGCATGTACTGGAGGGAGAAAGGGAAGGGTTGATTTAGGTGTTTCTTTACTGTACGTGGGCAGCCCTACCTACAGCTGCTGAGTATTCAGAACGCAGATGTGTCAGAAGCTGGAACTGTCACTAAGTGAGTAATACAAACCCTTTTGCGGTGGAAGATATTGCTGGATGATCCATTTGCTTTCTGATTTCCAGTCAAAGTTGGGGTGAAGGAAGAGGGGAGGGAAAGCAAGTTAAATACTAGAAAGTTTGAGGGGGAAACTTTTTTCATTGTTGTTCCGTTGTAGACATCTGAAGAGCTTCCCAAAGATGATGATTTGTCCTGCTTAGTTAATAAGCACAATTGTAAGCTATTCCACATGCATCCAGTCATTCTGTCATGGGTATCCAACCCATTACATATATATAGTTGCCATGGCAAACATCAGAAAGCCAGATGACTTACATAACTCTCAATGGCTATAATGACAGTGCTGGATCCCTCTCATTTTAGATCAGTTGCAAAGTTTCATGGCAGACAAAACAGGAATGTGGATGCCAAGGGGTTATTGGGAGAAGGGTGAGTTAATATTTAGTCAGAGAAAAATAAAAGGGTCTTGTTATAGGTTGAGCATATTATGAACTTGAAAAGAACAAGAGCTATACATAGGAGAGATCTGCAGTTTCATGTACAGTCCTCTCTGATCTACCACGTTTATGGCTTATCCATTCTTTATGGTATTTAAGTTCAGAAGAAAAAAAGTTTTTTTAATTTTAAGGGGGTCTTTGGATAGTACCATTTCTAGAATAATAATAGGTGCTTAATAAGTGCTTGCTAGTTAATTTATTATAACCAAAACCAAACAAACAAAAAACCAGTTGTCTGGGTGTATTGGAAAGAGCTCTGAATTTAAATTAAAAATCTGAGTTCAATCTCCATTTCCTAGCTGCAAGACTTTAAATTTCAGTTTCTTAATCTATAAAATGGGAGTAATAATACCTACTTCACACATAGTCTACAATCATTGATTGAGCAGCCACTATTTCCTTCCTGTGGAAGCTGGGGTTTTAATTGAGATCTGAAGGAAGCCAGGCTGCAGACATGAGAAGGAAGAGAGAACATCCCAAGGATAGGAATCAGTCAGAGAAAATATCCCAGAGTCTGAAGGAAAGGAACAGCAAGGAGGCAAATGTCACAGATTATTTAGTAAGATGTAGCACTGGAAAGGTAGGAAGGACCAAATTTTATGAAAGACTTTGAAAGACAAACCAAGTCATTTATATTTGATTGTGGAAGTGATAGGGAGCCACTGGAGTTTACTGAATGGGACTGGTAGAGAGAGAGAGGACCATGGTCAGACCCAGACTGTAAGAAAATTAATTTGACAGCTGAATATAAGATAAACTGAACTAAGAAAAGAGCCCTGGGGCAAGAAGACCAAGCAAAAGACTGTTGCAATGGTCCAGATATGAGGTGATGAGGACCCTCACCCCTGAGGTGGCTGTGTCAAGTTAGGAGGATCAGATGAGACCATTTACCTTTATAAAGATCTCTTTAAACTTTAACAGACTATATAGATTTTAGCTATTATTACTATGCTAACTGCCCTTTTGGCTTAGTGACCCTTAATGTCTTGGTAAAGGTTCTTTCTGCTAGGGAATAAGTAAACCCCCATGCAATTAGCCCAATTTACAGTCTTCAATGCATAATTACATGATAACTTTTTTGTTCAATGAAAGTTAGCGATAGAATCCACAAAGCTTGAAGTCACAATGTCCCTTCAAAGTCAATCAAACGTATTGGCCATGATCATTTGTTCAGACAGATACAGAGGTTCTTTTGGGGGTCACTATCTACTTCTCCCTGCCCCCCTCCCATTCCAAATAACTTGACTACACCATAGCTTGGGAGATACGTTCTTAGAATTTAAAGAAAAGCAGAGATGGTCTGGAATTTTAACTAGGCTGTGGGTGCTGAGTAAGCATTTATGTAACAGATCATATTTTCTTCATATCAGCCCTCAGAGGCAAGCCACAGAGTCGTTCTTCTCCAAGTACAGAGAGGGAAATAATTTGCCCAGGATAACCCAGTGAGTCAGCGGCAGAGACACTAATAGAATTCCTTCCATTTCCACTCCATTGCTCAGGTCCTACATTCTGCAGGTAAAAATTACTTCCGGTTTTAATAAAGAGACTAGGGAAGGGAATGCCTTTCCTCTAAGAGAGCCCTGCTCCATTAGGATAGAAAAGAAGCGGTGATAAGGCCCCATTCTGCTTTCTGGTGGGGACCGTCTGAAATCCAATAAATTTCAGACAAGGGAACTCTGAGAAACAGCACATTGTCTATAAGGCCAATATTCTTCCACGCCATCATCTAGACTTCTGTGACAATCTAGTATCCAGTTGACAATTACATTACACTGGGAAATATGTAATAAGAATCTGTAGTAAGAAAGGAGGACTGAGATTTTGATTTCTCCAAGAAGTTCCTCCAAACAGCAGAATGATATTACAGGACAGGAATTTTTGTTTGGAGGTGTCTGATGGACAATTTCCCATAGATGTGTCCACTGGCACCTTTCTGAACAGTCAGAACTCTTGGTTGACTTCCATGGTCTTGGGTTACCCTCAGGATTGTTTGACTGGGACTCAGAAGGACAACTTCTTGTCGGAGTGAGGAATTTTTCAAACTGTTGTTCCAATTTCTTATTCTTTGTACTCTATTTTCAATTCTTCTTATTCAAAAGCTAAATCTGCCCATAACAGAGTAAGCAGATGTGTGTGTGTGTGTGTGTGTGTGTGTGTGTGTGTTTTAAGGTAGTGATGTAATGGGAGAGAAAGAAAATTCAATTATACATTCTTTTCCCTCCAAAGAACTGGAAATGGGCATGTTAGTGTCTCCTTGCATGTGCTTGTAAGGTTGACTGAAAAAAAGAAATTCTGAGAATCCACTTTCCCCATCAAAGAGAAAGTAGCAAACAGGACCTGCATAGAGTTCCCACAGAAACATTTCATGGCAGAAACAATGGACCTCATTCTTCAAAAGGCCTTGAGAGGACGGAAAAAGCATTAAACACTTTACAAATATCTCACTTGATCTGCAGCTACCAGAGGTAGTTAGTACTACTATCCCCATTTTATAGGAAACTCAGGCAGCCCTAGGTCAAGTGACTTGTCCAGGGTCTCCCAGATGGACCATGTCTGAGGTCAGATTTCACTTAATCTTTCAGATTCATGAACTCTCGATTCTCATGTAGAAGAGGAAAGATTGTTAATTCCCCAGTCATCTTGACATCTACTTTTCTAACCAGAAGAAGTTTTCCTGGGCAGTGCCAACTTTGGGATTTGGCTCAGAAGTAACCCCAAATTTGAGAGCTCCCCAGTTTGAGTGTTAGGGGAATGGACTGCTAAAGAAAGGAAGAAGAATGAAAAGGATTGTCTGTATATTTTCTGAACAGTGTCCTACTTGGAAACTAAAAACAGCTAGTTATTCAAGCCAGGCAGGTCTGAAGGAATGGCGATTGCTTCTTCAGCTGGCTCAAAGTTCGTGTTTGCCTTCTGAGGACAATCAAAACCACTAGGGATTTGCTACATTTGAGGGAGGAGTGCAGGATCCTGCCTTACAGACTGGGATGCACCAGAATGTTAAAGGGAAGCCCTGAGGACAAGTCCAAATTCGGTTCCCTCCCAACTGTAGATATGGTAGATGATGTGAGTATTTTATGTGTTTCTTATCTGTTTATGAGCTCCTCTGAGTCCTTTAATTCTTCTGTCTTTTTCTTTAGGGTAAAATAAAAGTTGTCCTTTTCATTTATTTGCCTAGCTACTTTGAGTGACTATGCAGCAGCTGGGACCCTTGTTACCCACATCTGGGGAAACCTAGACATGATCCAGTGCTCGGGGGTGCCATAATGCATAGTATACCAACTCTGGAGTCAGGAAGACTCATCTTCCAGAGTTCAAATCTGGCCTCAGATACTTCCTAACTGTATGACCTTGGGCAAGTCACTTCACTTTGCCTCAGTTTTCTCATCTATAAAATGAGCTGGAGAAGGCAATGGCAAACCATTCTAGTGTCTTAACCAAGAAAACCTCAAATAGAGTCACAGAGTCAGACACAACTGAAATAACTGAACAACAACAGACATGCTCCAGAGATATTCTATATTTAGAGATCTTTTTATTAGGTCTTCCTGACTTCAGGTCTAGCTCATCTGTGCTACCTGCCCTGGACCACAGTTTACACTACCATTGGGATGATGCTACTGTCTTCCTTTGAAAGTAAAGGATAGGGGCGGCTAGGTGGCGTAGTGGATAGAGCACTGGCCTTGGAGTCAGGAGTACCTGGGTTCAAATCCAGTCTCAGACACTTAATAATTACCTAGCTGTGTGGCCTTGGGCAAGCCACTTAACCCCATTTGCCTTGCAAAAACAAAAACAAAAAAAAAAGTAAAGGACAATTCTTGATCACACTTCTCTGAATCAGAGCACAAGCACCATGAACAGCTCATTCATATAATGGTTTCAAATAGTTGTGTTAAAGCACATGGCTACATAGATGAAGTCAGAAAACACCAAATGGCTTTTCTTTGTTCTTTTAGTATTTGGTTAATTATTTTTATTTCCTTCCTCACTTGTGGGACAATTACTACCTAACTTCCTCGCTCTTGGTATTATGAACCTTTTCAACCCCAGCAAGCCTAGAAGGTGATACACATCTTAGTAGGACTTGCCTCAGCTGGTGTTCCCTAGGCTTAATCTTTGAGAAGATACCCAGTAAAATGTGGAGGTTTGATATTAGAATTTAACTGAAGTAATTGGGCTGTGGGAGAAGCACTGCACAATTTATTAGTAATGGCAGGATGCTAAAGCAAAGTACAAGCCAATCTGGACCTTCAAGTAAGCACTTAGAAACCACCACATGTACCAACCTCTCTGAAGGCCCTTCTAACCAGCCCCTCCCCACTGGAGCCCCTGCTGCTGCTACCTTGGGAACCATTGCAAAACAAAGAAACAAAAACGTGGGAGTTTTGAGAGAACCTTTGAGTTCCTACTGAGACTGTGAAAAACAGGAATGGAAGGAAAGAAGGAAAGAAGGAGGGCGAAAGAAGGAAAGAAGCAGGGAGGGAAGAAAGGAGAGTGAAAGAGGAAAGAAGGAAAGGAGAAAGGAAAGAAGGAAGGAAAAAGAAAGGAAGAAAGGAAAGAAGGAAGGGAAACAGGAAGAAAGGAGGGAAGGAGGAAGGAAGAAAAGAAGGAAGAAAGGGGAAGATGGAAGGAAGAAATCAGGGAGAGAAGGATGAAGAGAAGGAAAGAAGAAGGAAGGAGAAAAAGAAGAAAGAAATGAAAGAAGCAAGGAAAGAATGGAAAAGGGAGGGAAAGAGGAAGAAAGGAGAAAGAAGAAAAGAAGAAAGAAATGAGAAAGAAAGAAGGAAGCAGGGAGGGAAGGAAGGAGAGAAGGAAGGAAGAAAGGAATGAAAGAAGGAAAGAAACAGGGAGGAAAGGAAGAGGGAGGGAAATAGGAAGGAAGGAGAAAGAAGGAAAGGAAGGAAGAAGGGAGGGAAGAAAGGAGATAAAGAAAGAGGAAGGAAGGAAAAAAAGAAGGAAGAAGACAGGGATTTGCCAGACACTATTCTAAACCCTGTAGAAACAAATACAGTCAAAAAGAGAGAGATATTCCGGCCTTCAAGAAACATATCTTCTAAACAGGGGAGACAATTCACAAAAAGGAGTTGAAAAACAAGCAGTGGGGAGGGGTGGAATAGACTCCCAATCAAGGTTGACCTTCAAAGATATCCTCTCATCAAAAAATATCCCAAATTTCCCCTTTGCTGCCCAAAATTCCAGCTATTCATTTGAGTTAATAATCATTCTCTTTTTAAAATGCAAATGCCTGTGGGAGGGATATTAGACTATTCATCATTTACACCTTAATATGAATTAGTTTAATCAGCTTGCTCTACCCCCTGAGAAGGAAGGTCCTCTGCCCTGAAATGAGTCTTAGGGCAGTGTAATATGGGGACTGGGGATTTGACATCCTCAGGAGAGGGAAAAGGGATGTAGATAGGGCAATGGTGAGAGGGCAAGGTCTAAACCACCTAGTTCAAACCATTACCCACAGCCCTTTGCCTACGAATGGAAGAAGAAACTTCTTTCTCCCCTTTGTCTCCACATTGCCTCCTGTTGCCAGGACTAACTAGTTCTCTTATTCTGAACTTGTAAGTTAAGCACTTTTTTATGATTTGACCTGTAAAACTAGCCACTATTCATAATATTATTTCAGTGAGCAAAATGGTTCCAAGTTCCAAACAACAAACTTTAAAATTTACTTTGGAAACACAATCTTTCTCCCAGTAGAGGACTGCTAGCCCATTCTCTAAATCACAGAATTACTTAGAAAGATTGTTATGAAGATCAAATGAGATAATAATCCAGTTTCTGGTGTATATAGTAGGAGTTTAATAATTGTTTCCTTCTACACATACACACACATGCACACTCTTACCCATGATAGGGATCAGTTTCCTAAACATTAAGCAAGATTTTCTAAACTCATCTTCTTTAAGGAAGTACAAGACATCTTATTTCCAGCAGATAATGATCAACACCGCATAAAAGCCATTGTAAAGATTTCCTCAGGTAAGTTTCCAACTGGGGAACTCCGCCAACCAGTAACTGGAATAGTCATAGAAGCCACCTGGATTTTTTTGTCTCCTTCTGAACAAGAAAATCAGAGATAACCCTCCCCTTCCCTCTACCTCTACCCCCTCCATCCCACCCCCAGCAACTTCTCAGTCACCAAGTGAAAATGAACAGGTAACATAAAAAGTTAAGAAGGTGAGAGAACATTATTACTCTTGTCAACAATAAAATCTGCTGCTGATCTTCAGTTGTGAAGACAGGCACATCAATTATTTATAGAATACAGATTGTTAAATATTAAATACTTGAGCCTGGGACAGTGTGAGGGTAAAACTCAGAGTGTGAACTTGTCAAAATCGTAAAAATGGTGTCTCTGCACAAGGGTGGAATGCACCTACATTTATGGCTTCTTTTATTGCGCTATAAATTAAGGGGGAAACTTATGGTGTGTCATTTTCAAGTTTTAAGTGATATGCATTATCTTAGTGACAGCATCTGTCTATATTTAACTCTGCTTAGCAAATAGCTACTGGCCCACTCGTCTAGAAATATTAACTATTTATGCTGGGCAAGTAGTGAAATATAATGAATTCATTTATTTTACTCCCCATGTACCACTTAGGGAATAGGTGGGCTAGTTTTTTTTTTTAAAAATATCTATGTACATATATATATATATATATATATATATATATATATGGGTCCATATATATATTTATAGGCTAGTAAATTTTGGTAGTTACTTGCAAGCCTGGCTTAACCTTTACCTAAAGATTTATTTTTATGAAGGCAACAATGCTTCTTAAAGGCTCCTAAAATTCACATTTAGCAATAACTGATTTTAATATTTACATGATACCCTACATCCTTCAGCTTACCCTTGTTTGCCACAGGGCTAAATTTTTCATGCAAATTTTAAAATTTTGAATGACCAGCTCCTGCTCTATCACATAAAACTAGAAACCAGAATATCTGAGCATCCATTCAGTTTTTCCCGGAGGACTCATAGCCTGAGGGACCTAGTTTATATCCCATAATCATAGGGGGTGTCTTTTGTTTCTCTTCTTACATGCCATATTTTATTCATCCAATGCTTTCTCCCTCAACACAAAAAAGTAAAATCTTGAACTAAGACCAATGACACCTCAAGTATGGGAATGCTAATCTCCACGCCAAATACTTCCTCCCTCTTGGGCGTGTCCCTTAAACACTTCTATCATGAACCATGAACCTCCCTATTTTCAGAAAATAAGGACTGGTTTGGTACTAAAAATAGCAGGAGGTTCCACTTGGTCAGAGGTGATCTGAATTAAGGGACTTGCTAGGATAGGTGATCCCCTGCTCCATCTATGGACTTAAAAATATAAATTATACATGAAATTAGCTCTTTTTCAGATTGCTGCTAGAATTATGAAGGTCTGCAAGAGTTTTAGGATTTTAAATCCTGTAAAAATCTCCACTTTGATTAGGAAGAAAACTTGCAACTTTTATCTTATAACAATTTAAACTTTGATCACATCCTCTACTACTCAGACACTTCATAGAGATATTAAACACAGAAGTTAATCTGGCCTGGAGGATGAATAATTAGTCAAAATCATAGAAAAGCCACTGGAACATAGCAATGAAATCAATATATTGTTTTTATAGTGCACTTTCACTCTGGGCAGTTCATAGTATTTCTACCAACATGTATTCATTGCTTTGCCTGTCAGACCCTGCTGAAATTAAATTCTGGTTGGAATTATTCTATTCATTTTAAAGATAGGAAAACTGAGGACATAGGATCATAGATTTAGAGCCATAAGGAAACAGAGAGATCACCAAGTCAAATTCTCTCATAATTTTTTTAACACAGGAGGAAACCAAAGCATAGAGAGGTTAAGTGACTTGTACATGATCACATAGTTAGTAGGATATGAACTCTAAGTCCAGGCTTCTGTTCACCTTTGCTCAGAGTGGGTCAAGTAATCACTAGAGAAGAAGGAAGAAATATTTAGAAGAAAAAACAGTAATGAGATGGGGGAAAGCAAGGGCACAAAAGAAGCTGAAATGGCATCCAGAAGAAGACAGTACTGTGGGAGGAGGAGAGATTGATAGTAATGATAGTGATGATAATGATGATAATGATGATGATGATGATGATAGCTGGCATTTATATAGTACCTATTATATGACAGACCCTGTTCTCAATCCTTTACATATATTATCTTACTGGATCCTCAAGACAATCCTGGGAAGGAGGTACTATTATTATGTCCATTTTACAAATAAGGAAACTGAGGCAAACAGAGGCTAAAGTGACATACCTAGAGTCACACAGTTAGAAAGTTTCTGAGACTCTAACTAAGATATTGGTGGAGATGGGAAAAAACCCAAGGAAGTAATGATGGGGAACATTGGTCCTTGATTTTTTTTTTAATTGAACTTGCAGGGCCCTTGCTGCATTCATTGAACTGTCTCTGTTTACTAACTGCTATTGCTGCTACTGTTGCCACCTGCCCACCTATTCACTGGTAGTGGTCATGGTTCCCTGGGTTTTTTGGGGCCAGCCAAAAGAGAGAAAGATGTTTTGTTGTAATTGGAATGGAGGAAGAAATTATCCTTAAATGATTTTTTCAAAATGTTTCACACAACTATTTATGAATAGCCTTTTGTTCTCCAAGGCAGAGAGTATGCTTAGGAACTTAGGAGCATGCTTAGGGAAAATGCACAGAAAATACAAGAGAACACATTTCCCTATGACTAAGACTCAAATATCCAGGATGAATAACCCTCACCTACTTCTCTAAATCCTCCCAAGGAAGGAAAGGAAGGAAAAAGAAAGAGAGGTAGGAAGGAAGGAAGAAATGTGTAGGGTAATTTTGTCCCAGATCTTTCCCTCCAAGTCATGAACATAATAGATTTGACTTTTTACGTCGTGTGCCCCCCTAAGAAGCATAAAAGAAAGGTTACACTGGCATGTAGCTAAAAAAGAGTTTAATTAATCCCAAAGTGTGTGCTTCATTTGGAAAGTGCATCACAAAAGAATCCTGTGTTTACTGAACTAGATTCTTAGGGCCATTATGTCTCCACCAGTGACAAGATTTTTCTGAGGGAGCGTCCTCCCTTGTGGTCAGGAAGGCACTGCCATTAAAAATAAGATCTACACAGGGAACAATGATGAAAGATGCTGAAGAGGCAGCCACTCTCCCCTTGGCAGAAGTAATTGGTGCCCTGGCATTTGTGGAAAGATGCCTAACTTTTCATCCTGCAGACTTCTAAGTTCTCCTGTGCTGCCTTTGCCAAGTCTGGCATTCCCTGGGCAACCAGCAGGAAAGGACCAGGGGTTGGTCAGAGCCTGGCACATTCAGAATTCGGTGGTTGAGTAACAGCCCTTTGGTCACCCTTGTTTTAAAAGCAGCTGCTGCCCCCCCCATGTCAACGACATGAGTCATGGACATTCAGAAGCTGGCTTCCTTCCATAATGACAGAATTTAATTGAATTGTACTTTTATAATTCAATTAGCTATTAGTTAATTAATCTAAATAATTAGTCAATTAATCTATTGATTAATTCAATTCAATAAGCAGTTATTAAAAATACCTACTAGGTGTGAGACACTATACACTGTTGAGAAAAAACCATCTCTGCCCTCAAGGGACTTATATTCTATTGGGAGGAAACAACTTGTATATAAGTAAATATAAAATAAATCAAAATGCTTTTATTTTTTATTAAAGATTTTATTTATTTTGGGTTTTACAATTTTCCCCCATCTTACTTCCCTCCCCCCACCCCACCCCACAGAAAGCAATTTGTCAGTCTTTACTTTGTTTCCATGTTGTGCATTGATCCAAATTGAGTGTAATGAGAGAGAAATCATATCCTTAAGGAAGAAACAAAAGTATAAGAGATAACAAGATCAGACAATAATATATCTGGGTTTTTTCCCTTAAATTAAAGGGAATAGTCCTTGAACTTGGTTCAAACTCCACGGTTCTTTCTCTGGATACAGATGGTATTCTCCATTGCAGACAGCCCAAAATTTTCCCTGATTGTTGCACTGATAGAATGAGCAAGTCCATCAAGGTTGATCATCGCCCCCATGTTGCTGTTAGGGTGTACAGTGTTTCTCGGGTTCTGCTCATCTCGCTCAGCATCGGTTCATGAAAATCCTTCCAGGCTTCCCTGAATTCGCATCCCTCATGGTTTCTAATAGAACAGTAGTGTTTCATGACATACATATGCCACAGTTTGCTAAAAATGCTTTTATTTTTAAAGGAAAAACATTTACAGCTGAGAGGATCATGTAGGAGAAAGGAGATAGAATTTTTTACAAGATGAAGAGGAAGAACATTCCAGGACATCACTGAGTGTGCAAAAAACTAAAGATGGGAGATAAAATCTGGTATTGATAGCAACTTCAAGTGGCTTGTTGAAAGAAGAACATGGTGGATTAGTGTTTCGGTTGCTAATACCAAGAAACATTAGGATTTCATTCTCACTGACATTTGTTTTATTCTAGTTATACAGAAACATTTTAGGAGCTTAGAGGGAAGGGTTCATTCATGGGCCTTTGAGAACCAGCCCCCAGTTTTTCTAGTGATTAGACCTACCCATGAGCAATGGGTAGACTGTGAGTTTCTGGACAACACAGAAGGAAAAAGAACTTTAAAAGGGGGAGGGGTTGTAAATTACTGGTCACCTTGCCAAAGCTCTACTGTGAGGGCAGCTAGGTGGCGCAGTGGATAGAGCACCAGCCCTGGAGTCAGAAGTCCCTGAGTTCAAATCCAGCCTCAGACAATAATTACCTAGCTGTGTGGCCTTGGGCAAGTCACTTAACCCCATTGCATTGCAAAAAAAACAAAAACAAAGCTCTACTGCGCTTGGAATGTACCAGACCAACAGAATACAGAATTTACTGAGACCAAGGGGAATTTGACTAAATGTTAAAGCATAAATTCTTTCATTCCTCCAATTTCCTTTTCACTGGATAGTATCAAGAAAAAGAAATAGAGAATTCATAACTATAGGAGATAGTTCTCTAATTTTTCTACATATCCCATTCCACACACCCCCTAAATTAGGATTGCTGTACTATAAAGCAGTGATTTGGGAACCCCCCAGAAGCCACAGGCTGCTAGAGGAACACTGAGGTTCCTCTTCCCTGCCCTGACTTTTCAATTTAAGTCCTAGATCTTGCAAACTTGAGGAAGCAAAGGGGGGCAGCTGGGTGGTGCAGTGGATAGAACCTTGGCCCTGGAATCAGGAGTATCTGAGTTCAAATCCGACCTCGGACACTTAATAATTACCTAGCTGTGTAACCTTGGGCAAGTCACTTAACCCCATTGCCTTAAATAAATTTTTAAAAAATTTTAAAAAAACTTGAGGAAGCCAAAACAGAGAGTCATATCCTTAATGCTTCTTCCTATACTATAGAAGCTAAAAATCTAAGAAGTGAATGGGAAGGGGTGGCTAGGTGGTGCAGTGGATAGAGCACCAACCCTGGAGTCAGGAGTACCTGGGTTCAAATCCGACCTCAGACACTTAATAATTACCTAGCCATGTGGCCTTGGGCAAGCCACGTAACCCCATTGCCTTGAAAAATCTAAAAGAAGGAAAATAAGCAAATGGGAAGAAATGAGAAACAGGAGAAAGAAAAGGTAGGACAGATGAACTGGGGTACTCTGCACAAAAGAAAAGACACAAAGTGGGCGATCCAGCCAGTCAGAGAACATGTGGTAGAGAGTAGATACTTTTACACAGGTAGGGACTCAGCGCTCTAATAGAAAGTATTTCAATACATTGGGTAGAAGTGTGGAGGTGGGAACTTATCTATAAAGGACATACAAAAGAATGATTCTAGGGTAATATTTTGCCCTTTTCTTCCCTCTCTGTCATTGCCCATGGCTCCTTCCCTTCACTTCCTCATAGGAATTGTGATTTGTCAAGGGCCACACAACTAATAACTGTCTAAGGCTGGATTTGAACTGAGGTCTTGATTGCAAGGTATTGCACTGCGTCATCTTGCTCTTGCCCATAGTTTCTTGTTAACATTTGTAGAATGGATAGTAAAGTATGACATCTAAGGGTTTTTCTTGTTCTCTATATGATAATGGAAGTTTTAAAAAAAAAGTCCCCTAGACTCTGAACAATGGGACTAATATCCCTTGGACATTTCAGTAATGAACCATGAACATCCCTCTTCTGAGATACTAAGGGTTTGTTTGGTACTAAGAATAGCAAAAGGTTCTACTTGGTCAGAGGTGGTCCAAATTAAGATACACATTAGTGCAATAAATAAAAATGTCTGTAATGTGTGCCCATATTATTCCTACTGGAATCTCACTAGTACTATATTGGTACTCTACTTCCCTGAAAATTAAAATTCACTGAATTCACTTTAAAAAAAGCTTTAAAGCTCAGTGATAACCTAATGGATTTATGCCAGATTGTTAGAATGGGAGGAGGGGAGTAGGAGGGAAGAAGCATCAAAGCTAGATAATAAGTATCCATAGTTTCCTGTGGAGACAAGATGCAAAGACAAATCATCAGCCCCCCAAATAAGGTCTGATAATGGAAACTGTTGCCAACTCAATCTTAACTATGGCTATAATCTCAGCTCCACTATTATCAAATCTGGAATGGTGCCAGTGCATAATGTATTATAACTATACAGTAAGTTATTCAAATTATGATCATTTCAGTAACCATTTTTTATGAGAAAATAAATTTTAAATAATAGCATTTTAAACTTTTTATGGTTACATTTGTCATGTGACCTAGGACAAGGTATATTTTTGCACTAAAATGGGGCACGTTAATTATCTCCAAAGTAACACTCAGTAACTTAACATAACCAGGATGAAAGGGTAGGATGTATAGAGCAGATACTTTTTCTGTCATAAATGCATAGAGATTAACAGGCAGGGACAAAAATATAAAGATAAAATAGTTCTGACAATCAAAGATTGGTCCCTCAGGAGACCAGGGAGTGAACTCCCTGTGTGACCTTGGCCAAGTTGGTTAGCCTTCCTGGTCCTCAGTTTCTTTGTCAGTAAAATGACTGAGTGGGTTAGATCTCTTCTGAGGTCCCTTCCAGCCTTAGATCTATGATCCCATGACCTTAACCTGTCTTACACCCTGAGGTTTTCATTCTATAGTCCTCTCAAAAGCTAATGGAGTATTTTTAAATGTTATATAGGTAGCCCTTGGACTTTTACAAAAAAAAAGAGAGAGAGAGAGAGAAAGATGAGACTACTTTATTGTAATGAAGCCTCTACATTTTGGACTAGCTGTTCCATGTTATAATGCAGAGCACCTCAAAAGCTAGTCACAACTGGTTTCAGAGACACCTGGGGGAGACTTCTATGAACTGATGCAGAGTGAAGTGAGCAGACCCTGGAGAATAATTTATACAATAAAAACAACATTGTAAAGAGTAAAGGAACTTTGAAACACTTAAGAACTCTGATCAACAAAATGACTAAGCACAATTCCATAGGACTCATGATGAAGCATTCTCACCACCTCCTGACAAGAGATGGACTTCAGAGTGGAGACTGAAAAATATATCTTGGGCCCTGGCTACTGCAGGAATTTATTTGCTTGACCAAGGCTGTTATAAATGTTTTGTTTTTCTTTCTTTTTCAATGAGGAAGGTTGGGGTGAGGGTAAGAGAAAATGAGTTTTTGTAATTTAAAATGTTATTTTAATTTTTTAAAGGAAGAAAATATCTGGTCATTACTATACAATCACCCGAATGAAAGTGTTGCTAAAGGATTACTTCCAGCAAAGTTGGTATAGTCTGCTATCTTAGAGAGGAACTAGATGGCTAGAAGACCAGTAACTATAGCTTTACATAATATTCTTTGCACCTGCATAGAGGGAAAGGGAAAAATAGATATCAGAATTTAGCATACATTCATCTACCAGAATTAAGAATCTAATGTTTGAAGAATCTTTAACTTAATCATTTTTGCAGCCTAGCATGGGAAAAGATATACAAGAAGAGACTACACTAAGGAAACAATGAAAAATCACCAACAACACCTGGAACCCAAAGGGAAATATCCCTAGCTCCAATAACCAGCTGAAGTTCATTCTTTGTGTAAAGATCAAATGTAATTGTTGTTTAATGAGCACAGGGTATATTTATTCACCTCTCTCCAACCTCTTCTTTCATCCATCCTTTCCTTCTCTCTCCAAGAAAAGGTTTATCCAGGAAGCTTTATATAGACTAATTTAATAGTGGGGGGGAGGGGAAGGGAATTCAAATTGTAGTTATTACATACTGAGAAATATAATAGCAAAAGCAATATCTATGGCAACTGATCAAAAACATAGGAAATCTATAGAGAATCTTTCATGAAACATAGTCAGTGAAGTAGATGATACTGCCTTATGAAACTAGATATAGAAATAGTCTCATACGAAATAGAATTCTACCTAGCGAAAGAATAATGAAATTTATTTTAGCAAAAAGCTCAACTCTGCCAGGATAAATGAGTCCATCTCAATTCCCGAAGAATATACACTCTTGTTTTTCTAAAAAAATTCAAGGCTCTAGGTTCTAAAAAAAAGATGGAAAGTAAATGACTTGAGTATTTACTCTGGGGAGCCTTTAATATCAAACACCTAGAGGAGCTATCTGTATGTACTTACTGAATATCTACTGGTTTCCTGATACTCTACACCTTATATGAAGATGTATCGAGTATAATAAGGGGACACCATTCTCCATTCTCCATGACCTCTTACTGGAGATTACTTTCATTAAGAAAAAATAGTTAAAGTTGGATGAAATGGAGATGAAGGAGGTATGCAATAGGGAGGAACTGAGTATTAGTAATTGAAATGGGATCTGAGAAGAGCCTGAAATAGAAGTGGGGCAGTGGGGGTAAGAAGAAAAAGAGGGATGTAAATAAGTTATACTCACGTATAAGCAATAGGACCCAAATAATGATAGGTTGCAAGGAACAAGTGAAAGGGAAGTGTAGAAGACAGCACCAAAGCTTTGAGCCTTAGGAGATGGATTGGAATAAAAATGTCATTAGTAGGTCCTAGGAAGTCACTGGGGCTTAGGCAAAAGATGATGCTTCTGATTGGGGCATATTGAGTTAAAGGTGTTGGTCAGTAGAGACATACAACAGACAACTGGCAGTTTGGATCTGGAACTCTAGGGAGAGGTTGACTCTTCATATAGTAAAGGGTTAACACTATAGGAATGGATGAGGTTGTCAAGGGAGAGTGTCTATAGAGAAGTGATAAGGACAAAGGTTTAAAGAAAGACTGGGGCAGCTAGGTGGTGCAGTGGATAGAGCACTGGCCCTGAAGTCAAGAGTACCTGAGTTCAAATGTGCCCTCAGACACTTAATAACTACCTAGCTGTATGACCTTGGGCAAGTCACTTAACCCCATTACCTTAAATAAGTAAAATTTTTTAAAAATACCTAAAGAAAGACTACATTTAGACAGTGGGAAGAGGAAGTGGAAGGAAATAAAGAAAGTAAAAAATGCAGTAATCTCAGTCAGAGATCTTACCATTATAACAAAGAGAGAGACAGAGAGAATAGTTTTGAGCTGAGCATAAAGGAGTTAGAAATGATTTCCTGGTAAATTCATTGATTTTAAAATTCCTGACCAGATCTGAGATGGCAAGTGTCCATATCTCTATCACATATGAAAAGAAACTATAATTCCTTTGTACTTAGAAGAGAGATAAATAATGCAACAAGAAACTTTACCGAGGCACCGTAAAAGCTGCTTCTGATGAATTGGGAGATGCAGTATGTATATGTTACATTTTAGAAGTCTCACTTTTTAAAATTGAGTTTATTCTTGGGAATTATCGTAGTTCTAGGAAACAGATGAAATTAATACAAAATTTGTTTACTTGACTGTTTCTTGAGCAGTCATTTCATTTTTCTTTAGTTTTTAGACATTTCAAAGAAGTCAGTAGCTTTGTTCCTTCTGAGATGCTAATATATAACTAACAGCTATCCAACAGAGTAAGAATTCTTAACCTCACTTGTATTCTGAAGCTCTTTGGCAGTCTGTATCCCTATGGGCTCTGCCCATAGATCTTTTTCAGGATGTTTTTAAATGTATACCCCGCCCCCTGGGGTGGCTAGGTGGCACATTGGATAGAGCACCGGCCCTGGAGTCAGGAGTATCTGAGTTCAAATCCGACCTCAGACACTTAATAATAACCTAGCTGTGTGGCCTTGGGCAAGCCACTTAACCCCATTGCCTAGCAACAATTAAATAAATAAATAATTGTGTACCCCCCCCCCAAAAAAAAAGACCAACAACAAGTCAGCTTAGATTATAAGGGAAATACTGAAATAAAGATGCCATTTTCCTCCCACACAAGTCCACTGAAGCTTGGAAATCTATCCATAGACTTCCTGGGTTAAGAACTTCTGCTAAAGAATGTGTCTTCCCCCGGTGCTCAAGATTTCATCGGGATTCATGAAAGCATTAAGACATAACCTGTAGTGAAGGACAGCTAACCCAGGAATAGGTGAAGAATGGGAATATATTTGCAAAATTATAGAAACTAAGATGTGTAAGTGACCTACAGTGGCTGTCTACTCCAATTAACAATTTCTTCTCCAACCTCTCTGAGAAATCATCATCCAGTCTCCTCTTGAAAATTCATAGTGAATGGTATTTACTGCTTCCTAAGGTGATTTGTTCTCCTTTTTGACGGTTCTACTGGGCGGTTCACTTCCTCTTTGGGAAGAAGGACCACCTTCCCATCCCCACACCTCCCATGATATTATTGGCAAAAATTCGTTTACAATGAAAAAGTTCTAATTTTTACAATTGGTAGTTTTAGAGATTTACCTGTGATACTGGAACATAGGTGACTTGATCAGGTTCACAAAGCTAGTATGTACTGAACGCCGCACTTTCTAATTCAAAGATTAGTTCTCTGCTACCTCTCTACTTCTCCTTCTTGCCAAGTGAAGATATGCCTCTTTGTAATTTCTGCCCACTTTCACCCTTTGGGGCTAAATAGGACAAGTCTAAACCCACCGGTAACCATTTAATTGACTGGAGACAGATATTGTGATTCCTCCATGGGAATCCTTCACTTCTCCATTTTCTAGCCATCTCTAACTCTAGCTAATCACTGCCACCCCCATTTTCCAACTCTAATTCTTCTGTGTTGACTCACCCTCTTAGAATATTCTGGGAGGCAAAGGACTTGCATGCTTGTATCCTCAGTATATTGGATGTGTCCTCTAATAGAATATAAGTTCCTTGAGGGCAAGACTATGTCACTTTTGTCATTGTAGCCTTAGGCCCTCCCATGGTGGGTTTGGCATGTAATTGTTGCTTAATAAATTCGTTTTTCCTTTCGCTTCACTAAATATCTTCATTTCTTTAAACTGTATGAGCAAAGGGCCAAAGGGTAAGGGTCAAAGATGTACAAGGATATATTTGAGAGGCTTAATCAAACTCTTTCATTGGAGGGTTTATACTCAGGAGTGCTGAGAGACAAGATTTGAAAGGTAGGTTAGGGACAAATTGCACACAGCTTTGAATGTAAAGTTAAAGAAATCTGGGAAACAATTTTCAGTTAAGGGTTCTGATAAAGGTCTCATTTCTAAAATATAGAGAGAATTGAATCAAATTTATAAGGTTACAAGTCATTCCCCAATTGAAAAATGGTCAAAGGATATGAACATGCAGTTTTCAAACAAAGAAATTAAAGTTATATATAGTTATATGAAAAAAATGTTCCAAATCATTATTGATCAGAGAAATGCACATTAAAACAACTATGAGATGTCACCTCATACCTATCAGTTTGGCTAAGAAGACTAAAAGGAAAAATGATCGATGTTGGAGAAATTGCAGGAGGATTAGACATTAATGGCATTGTTGGTGGAGTTGTGAACTAATCCAACCATTCTGAAAAGCAACAGGAATGATTCCTATAGAGAAATGAAACTGATCAAACCCTTTGATCCAAGCAATAGCAATACTAGGCCTCTATACAAAAGAAATCATAAAAAATGGGAAAAGTTCCACATGTTCAAAAATATTCATGACAGCTCTTTTTGTAGTGGCAAAGAATTGTAAATTAAGGGATGTTCATCAATTGAGGAATGGATAAACAAGTTATGGTATGTGAATGTTATGGAGTACTATTGTTCTATAAGGAATCATGAATGGTCAGATTTTAGAGAAGCATGGAAAGAATTACAGGAATTGATGCTGAGCAAAGGCAGAAGAACCAAGAGAACAATGTACATATTAACAACAATATTGTGAGTTGATCGTCTATGAAGGATACAGTTCCTCTCAGCAGTTCAGAGATCTAAGACTATCCTGGGAGACCCGTTAAGGATGATGTCATCCACATCCAAAGGGAAACAAAAAACAAACAAAAATAACACAGAATCTGAATATATAACTATATGTTTACTTGTTAAAAACTTCTCTTATGATTTTCCTTCCTTCCCAAGGTTTTCTTTCTTTTCCCTTAGTCCCAATTCCTCATACATAAAATGATTAATGTGTAAACATGTTAAACACTAATGTACATGTACAACTTTTACCAGACTATTTGTTACTGAAGGGATGGGGGTACAAAGGGAGGATGATAGAAAAATGTGTAACCTATAAATATACAAGAGGAATAGGGATGGCTAGGTGGTGTAGTGGATAAAGCACTGGCCCTGGAGTCAGGAGTACCTGAGTTCAAATCCGGTCTCAGACAATAATTACCTAGCTGTGTGGCCTTGGGCAAGCCACTTAACCCCATGTGCCTTGCAAAAACCTAAAAAAAAAAAAAATATATATATATATATATATATATGTACATATATATATATATGTATATATATAAGAGGAATAATGTTGAAAAACTTTCATATCATGTAATTGGAAAAATAAAATATCAATCAAAAAAGAATATCAAGTTAAGGAAGCTGAAATTTATCATGTAGGCAGTTGAGATTTGGGCAACAGGTATTAAGGAAACACATTGTAATGAAAACTGTTTTAAAAAGATGAGTAAGGAAACTACTGAAAATCATCTAAATAGAAAGACAAGACTAATGCATATTTGACAATTAGAAAACAATATAAAAAGTGATAAATTGTGTAGTGTAAACCACGATTATGGTTTCAAAGAAAGGAGAGATCTATATGGGAAGGGGTAGGGAAGGCTTCTACCAATCAACACTGATTCTTTGCAGGTCACTATAGAGGCATAGGAGAAAACACTGTATACTTCCTATTGGGGAATAAATACAAAGAAAATAAATACAAAGGAATGTGGAGGGGAAGTACCAGAAGCTGAGGGGCTCAGGAAAGTCTTCATATGAAAGATGTCATATGAGCTGAGTTGTGAAGGGATGGCAAGAGATGGAGGTAATGAAGAGTGAGTTCATTCTAGGTATGGGGGGCAGTGATTGCAAAGGCATGAACATGGGAAATGAATTATCATGAGAAGCTTCAGGATTTTTATGATTGGACAATAGAGAGCAGGAAAAGGACTCATAAAAAGGTAGATTGGAGCCTAACAATTGCAAAGGTTTTTAAATGTCAGAGGAGGCAACATTGTGAGATGATCAGCTATGATGGACACACTCCTCTCAACAGTTCAGTGTTCAAGGACAATCCTGAGAGACTTGTTAAGGAGAGTGTCATTCACATTCAGAGAAAACTACAAAGTCTGAATGCAGAGCAAAGCATATTAGCTTCACTTTTTGAAACATCTTTTGTGTTGTTTCTCTCTCATGATCTTTTTTCTCCTTAGTTCTAATTCTTCTTTCACATCATGCCTAATACAGATATATGTTAAACACAATTGTGCATGTACAACTTGTTCCAGCTTATTCACTGCCAAGGAGAGGGGAACGAAAAGAGAGAGTGGTAGAAACTGAAACCCTTACAGAAAAATGAATGTTAAAAACTATCTTTGCATGTAATTGAAAAAAAAAATTTTAAAGTAAAATAAAGAGGGGGAAAGTCAGAGTAGTTTACCTTTAATGCTAAAAGTAATTAGTCAGTAGAGGGGAGTCATTGAGTATGTAAATCATAAATGGACAGACCTACCCTTTAGGCAAACCACTTTTGCAATTCTATAAAAGATAGATTGAAGTGGGGAAAAACTTGAAGCAGGCCACAGTGAGAGGTGATGAAGAACATCAGTAGGATGATGGGTTTGTGAATGGAGAGAAAGGAACAGATGCAAGAGAAGTATAGATGACAAGATTTGGAAACTGGTTGTATGGGACAAGGGAAAGAGGAATACAAGATAATACTAATTAATGTGGAAAACCTGGAAGGTGCCCTTGACAGAAAAAGGAAAGTTCAGAGAAATGGTGGGTTTAAAGGGAAAGGTAATGACTTTGTTTTGGCAATGTTGAGTTTAAAATTCCTATAATACATCCAGTTTGAAATTTCCAAAAGATAGTTCGAAGTACATAATTTGTCTTAGCACCAAAGAAAGTAGTTTCTGTTCCCAAGATCTTGAAGGCTAAGAAAGAAGTTTTAAAAGCCACCAAAAAAAGGAGGGAAGAATATTCAAGCATCTTCCACCTTTTGTCTACCCAAGACATTTCAACTTCCCAAACATTGCAAATCTCCTAGGTGAAATAAGATCAATCAATATGCCATTAAATTTCCCCTGAGTCTTCCCCCCCATGAAGAAGATTTAGGACACTAGCACCATTGTCTTTCTTGTGGATGTCAAGGTCAACAAACATTAGATCAAGTAGGCTGGAAAGAAGTTATATGACATCCAAGGTCAACCCACTGATCAGGCTTGAGAAGGATCTATGTTCAAACATACCAACCTTTGAAGATGCCAAGAAAACTGGAATTATCTAAAGTGTATCCAATTAGTTTCTCTACCTACATTAACATTTTGCAATAAACCTATAGAAAAAAAATGCAGACATACATAATGAGAACTCAGGAGGAAGACTAGAGCTAAATATGTAGCTCTGGAAATCGTTTGCCTAATTGAACCTCAATGGGGCTTTTCGTATCCCACCCAATATGGAGGATAGCCATGTGAGAGATCCTAGGGACCTGATTCTGGAAGAAGATATTCTATGTTGAGAATTGCCTCTATCCATTTACTGCAGTGCCAAAACTGGGTGCATCTTTAAATCCAGCTGAATGAGGAATAGTCGCTCTCTCCTTCCAAGGGCATCCTGGGGTGAAGGATTATGTATGTGTTGTTGGTAGATTTACCATGAAGTAATCTGGGTAGGGAAGGACTACCTTCCCCTCCTTTTAGGCCTTTTAGCTCCCAAAAATGACTTCAGGGTTGTGGATTGTTTTATTTGCCCTGTTGATGTTCTAGTACATGAATTAGAATCTAAGACCCATGATCTCAAACTGTGGGGATCTTGGAACCCAAGATTCCAGTCTGGATATTGTAGACAGACCAAAGAAAGATGAGAGAAAGAGGCAATTGGACTTGAACCTTGGTAGGACTGATATTATATAGAAACTGAGCTAAGTTGTCAAACTAATCCCCTTCCTTCCTATGAGTCTAAGGTGGTGCAAAAGAATTAAGCCCCACCAGGTGTTGGGGTCAGAGGAATGTTTATTTGTTCTTGCTGTCTCTTTGAAGTAAATATTATTTTATAAAAGCTAATCTGAAGGTAGCTCAGTGAATAGAGCATGGATCCTGGAGGCAGGAGGACCTGAGTTCAGATCTGGCCTCAGACACTTAATAATTACCCCCAATGTATGGCCTTGGGCAAGTCACTTAACCCCATTGCCTTACAAAAAACAAAAAATGAAAAATAAAGATTAAATAAATAAGAATAATGGGGCAGCTATTTGGCTCAGTAGAAAGAGTACTGGCCCTGGAGTCAGGAGTACCTGAGTTCAAATCTGGACTCAGATACTTAATAATTACCTGTGTGGTCTTGGGCAAGCCACTTAACACCATTGCCTTGTAAAAAATATAAAGAGAAAGAGAGAGAGAGAGAGAGAGAGAGAGAGAGAGAGAGAGAGAGGACTATAAAATTCAATTTGACTGTGAAGTGATTAAATGGAATTGTGTTGTGTGGACCCCCTAAAGTTGGAGGAATACAACTGGTAGGGTCTTGAATCAAAGATAAGAGACTTCTGCCTCCCCCTAAAAATAGCAAAGACCTCTGGGAAAGTGGGAAAGTGACCTTCAGACAATGAAAGTCAAAAATAGAACTGAGGAAATCACTGGGATAGAATTGAGAGAAGAGAATGAAAAAAAGAAAAGAGAAGGGGTAAGTGTCCAGGTTAGAAGAAGGTAAGCTTTAAATGTTAAGAAGAATATAGTTGTGAGCAGAATTGGAAAAAAAAAACAGTCACAAACCTCAGGGACCATCCAGAATCATCCATGCCTAAACAAGAATCCCCACAGCAACACATCTGACAAATGGCCTTTGCTTGAACACCTCTAGTGAGGAGGAAGTCACTATCTCCCAAAGCAACCTTCTCTTATTTTTTTAATCAAGCTTAAATCTCCTTTTTTAGCACTTCCACTGGCTACTCCTAATTCCATTTGAGAAGTCATACATTGATTGGGAGACAGAACCACAGTAATTATCACTATAGCTGGCAAACCCAAGGTGGGTCTCCAAAAGGGAACTTCAGAAAGGCCCGCACTCACTGCTGGGTTCTTTTTTAGCAAAACCTACCAGCTTTGATAACAACTCCATCAGCAGTATTATCTTTGAACAGGGTAGATTGTGCCGCAAATAAATTGATCCTGAAGAACTGCCCAAACAGAATGCTGAGAAACCCAAAATGACAGGGAGGACATTTCTGATGATTAACCTTTGTGATCAGGGATTTGTTCTTTGCATCTCATGCCTGTGGCAACAAGGACATCCAGTTGAACAGCCTCTGAGTGACCCTAGTGTGCTTCTGGGCACTTATTCTTCAATATTTCCAGGCACTCATAGATCTAGAGAAAATAGAGGGAAAGCTCAGGACAGGAGAAGCATAAGAAAATGACATCTTCTGTCAAACAAATAATAGTGTGTTTTAATATTCCAGATATTTAAGACTTCATTTTTAGGTGAACCCAAATAACAATTCAGAAAACCCAGACACTGCAGAGTAATGAGAAAATGTAAAAAAGTCAAATAAAAAAATACTGGCATACAAAGCAAGAATGAACATGAAAAATCAATCTACTCCCACAGATTACACAGGAAATTCCCAAGGGGACTGGCAGATTTTGGAAGAGAAAAAGAGATTATATTTTATGGGAGTAGATACAATAACCATTCCCTTCCCATAAAGCAAGTGATGGAAGATTGTCTTTGCTCCATAGACACACACTGCACATTTTCGGGATAATGGTAACAGGAAATCAATAAGATCTTTTATATGTGGAAAGACATTATTTGTATGGACTCCAGCACTAACAAATAGGACCACAGAAGACCTTTACTAAAAAATGGTTATTCACCATTAATCTTGGTGCAAGGACAGCATGTACTTTTTATCCAAATCTTTGCTTATTTTCTAATTATCATCAATATTTCATTTATTTAGAGAAATAGCCTTGTTCAAATTCTCACTTTCTGTTAGGACCAAAAAGCCTCTGGGTAATTCTCCATTAGAAGTGTCCAAATGGGTAGTCACCTATGAACTTTGTCCTTTTTCCCTTGCTTTTTCGGTTGATGTCTATGATTATTGAAAACCTGAAGCTTTATTAAGTGGTAATTTAACTATTTTGAGAAACTCCCTGGGATTTATGAGATCTCCCGATTTTTCTACCCATTGATTTGGAATAGAAACAAAATTAAGATTAGCAAAAAAGCAAAAACAAAAATAACATTTTTGTGCTATGCAATTTTCCCTCAAAGAGTTGATCCTGAAATTTATTAGATGAGGGTTCTTGGCAGATTTGGGGTCATACTCCAAAGAACAATCACACTGATCCTCCAACCATACTTTGCTTGTTTAATAGAAGGAGGATTGCTGGGTAGAATAAAAAGGAAAAAGAAGGTAAAGCTCTTTTAATTTGGATAGAAATGGGACAGTTTATATGTCCTACTACAGTTTTACCATTGAGTATTGCGTTTGCATAGGACTGTAATGGGAACCTTTTGTCATAGAAAGACAAGCTAGACAATGATAGGATTAGGAAGATTAGAAGCTCTTGGATTTCATATTTGATGACTCCGAGGTCATCTAGTCTAAGCTCCTGTGAGTAGAGAATAGAGGGAATGAGTAATATTAAGAATGAAGAAAAAGCATGAAATGTATGGAGTTTTAGGATCTATCACTGGGTCAAGTAAATTTCCTTCAAAGGATTCTGAATAGAACCTTAAGGGATTGGATAAACCTACATCTCTATATTTTAAAAGGTGAAAAAATCCTGAAATGAAACCAGACAGACATTGAACAATTCAATGGCATCTCCTGTAAGATAATAACTCAAAAAAATTCATAATTCCCACCAGGGCATTCTTATCCATAATTATACCCTTCAAATTGGCAGGGAACATACTTATAATTTCTAAGCACATTTTTCACATTGTAATGGGGATGAGAGGGCAACCTTGGGCTATTCTCAACATGAATCTTTTCAAGAGAGCTTATAAACTGAGTCAATTATTGGTTCAGCCTGATAGTCTCTGGAGATGATATTTCCCATTGGAAGTTCCTTCCTACCACAGTCCCACCCCATGGGTGCCATCTGCTTATTTACAGCAAATCTCACCTCACCTGTTGATATTTACAAGCTTATGCCAGAACTAAGAAAGAGCTTGGAGAGGGAGACAAGTGAAGACCCAAGGTATTTTCAAATCACTCATTAGCTGAACATGCAGAAAGTAAGTAGAAAATTGGTCATAGTGTCTTGCACATATGGCAGTCTATAAATATTTGTTGAATTGGATAGAATTGAAGTTGAGAAATCATGTGTATATGAGTATAGGTATAACTACCACCACCTCCCTCCTTCCCCCTACCAAAGCCTTCGGCGTGGGCAAAATTCCATGGCAGACTAGCAATAGCATTCTTTTAATTATAAAGTTTACATGCATTTTACAAACTGGCACCATAAGAGGCAAATCTCTCATTTCCATGGAAACCTGCTGTGATGCTACAAGGAGAGAATTTTGACCCAGGTGAGGATGGAGTAGTAGCTGCAGCCAATGAATATGGAGGAGTGAGCTGACTTTCAAGTAAGCTCTTCTAGGTGTAAAGAAGGATGGGAAAAGACAGCAAAGAGAGCTAGCTTTCTCAAAGAGTTATTGCTAGACAGAAGGTTTTTCGGGGAGATCTATGAAAACTCTGGGCTTTTAAATCAAATAAAGTGTATACTGTTACATGCGTGGAAAGAGACAACAGGATCAGGAACCAACTAGGAAGCAGTGGGCGTATAAGCCCTTGAGAAAAGCAAGAATTAATATCCTAAGCATTTCATGGACAACCCTGTGGGTCTGTGGCTTTGGCCAACTTAAGAGGCATGGCATGACCGTTACTATCACTACAAGACCAGACACAGTGGGGAATCTGGGGCGTTGCCATGGTAATTCCAAACCTTGAAACTTTCATCCTTTTGTATTTTTTGCAAAGAGCCAGTCGTTCGAGCAGCACAGGAGAAAAATGAGCCCAATAGGTGGGCTGATATGAGAGAAAGAGGTTGCTCAGAAGTGAGACCATTCCTCTTCTCCACTGAAGGAATGGAGTGAATGCCGTTCTTTGAGGTTTTTTCCAACTGCCTCTACACTAGACACAGCTGTCATTTCCATTCTAGTGCCTTCCTGGTCAGTACATGTGATACAAGTGGAAGAGAGAACAATATTTGAAGGGAAAGGAATTCTCTACTCTCTCTTTCTTCTGGTACCAAAACTAATCAAGTCTTTGGAAAGGGGGGGAGGAAACTTTCCTGATATTTCTATAATATTTATCCCCGCCCCCATTTACAACATTTCAGCTACATTGAACTGGATAGAAAACTGGCCAAGGTCTTAAAAGACTTCTTGCCTTTGTTTTCCTTTCCTAAGAGCCTTGCATATGGAAGTTTGTGAACATGACAATTTATTGTAGTTCAGTCTTTCAGTCGTGTATGACTCTTCTTGACCCCATTTGGGATTTTCTTGGCAAAGATATTGAAGTGGTTTGTCTTTTCCTTCTCTAGCTCATTTTACAGATTAGCAAACTGAGGGAAAGAGTGTTAAGTGACTTGCCCAAGGTCATGCAATTAGCAAATATCTGAAACTGGATTTGAACTTAGGTCCTCTTTACTCCAGATGCAATACTCTATAAACCATGCTAACTATAAAGCAGAGTTTCAGCTGAGGACTAGATTTCACTCTGGATGAAAAATTTGATTGATCTTTTTCATTCATTGTGCAATAAATAGCTACTAAACTTTTCTCTTGTTAATGAGATTCCTTGGCTTCCATCATGCCTCATGCAACATACTGAGTCTTTTCATCAGTGTCTGGGCATTCAATATGACTTTATAGTTGCTGCATTAAATGTTTATGTGACCCTAAAAATCAATTTTTAAAAAAAGGATTTAAAATTACACTACTTTTCTATTGTATATGATGACAGAGACCTCCTTTCCCTGATATCACTTATAGATGAAAAGCAGCTTATGGGAAATGGGGTATAGAAAAGTCAAGCCCACCCAGAATTCATTGCCTTTTCAACTCAGGCTTTTTATGGAAGGAAACTATCATGCATTTCACCACAACTCAAATTAACAATCAAATTAATTCTACTATCTATAAGGACTCATCCATTGTTGAGTGACTGAGACAGGAACCATATTTATGAAGTTTTTACACTTATGGATTCTCTACCTTGAAGTTTTCTTTGTCCATTTTTCTGTTGATTGGGACCACATGTCTGCCCTCTGCTGGCTAATGGACAATCTGAGCAATGTGTTTGCTGTTTATGGTTCTCAAATATTGTGACCACTTAACCAGCTCACCTCTTCCCTGTGGATGAGATACTTATCTGTTCTCTCTGCCTCATCAAGATTGTTTCATGCCGTGAAAGCTTTTGGCCAGACCGTATAACATTTTGAGTTCCCGTGGGCACCTGAAATTACCTTTGTAAACCACACAGCCAAAGGAAGAAGGAGCTGGGAATATCATACTCAGATTGTTGGACTGAAAAACCAATATGGGTGTAAGTCCAGTATCCCAATATTTTAAAGACTGTTACCTCATCAGTGGGAGACCTCTTTCCAGTGATTGCAAATGGTCATCTAATAGAATGATAAAATAAGTCATTGACTAACTTGAATGCTTCCACTTGTCATTGATGTATCTAAAACCAATCATACCCATGGAAAGTACTATACAAAGCTCTTACAAGACCTAGTCCTTCTTCTCAAGGAGCTTAAAGTCCAATGTAGGCTGGGCAAGACACATATGTAACAATTATGTAAGACAGGTAGCACATGGGGGAAAAACATTCCTAGTCTGGGATAGGGAAAGCAGATGATGAAGGTGGGCCAGTTTGGAGAATTCAATGGATAGTTGAGAGCTACAGGGGTAAGTATGGAAATGACTGGCTATGGTTCCAATAAGGAAATGGAGAAGGTAAGTGAAGGCAAAAGAGTTCCAAGGGCAGGGGCGGCCAGGTGGCGCAATGGATAGAGCATCGGCCCTGGAGTCAGGAGGACCTGAGTTCAAATTCGACCTCAGACACTTAATAATTACCTAGCTGTGTGGCCTTGGGCAAGCCACTTAACCCCATTTGCCTTGCAAAAAAAAATCCCAAAATATTGAAGATTAGAGAAGGGTTAAAGGATTCTGAGTCAGGAGAGGAAAGTACCATTTCAATAGGAGTGAAAGACTGAGAAAATTGGACAGAGAGTTGTGTTCAGAGAAAGTTCCCCCTAAAACCTTGGAGGTGGAGTTCCAAGCTATGAAAAGAATTAAGATGAACCTGTACTTGAGAGTGGTTGAAATGAAATAGAGATGATGGTCTTAGAACTTTAGGATGTTGAAGAATTTTGATTTGGAATTATTAGACATAAGGAGAAAGTAGATCAAGATTAGTAGGATGGGGGATGGGCCTTTTGTTCAGTTGTTCCAGTCATGTCTGAATCTTTGTGATCCCATATGGGATTTTCCTGTCACAGATACCAGAATGGTTTGCCATTTTCTTTTCCAACTCATTTTACAGATGAGAAAAGGTCAATAGAAAATTGAGTTACTCAGGATCACACAGCTAGTAAATGTCTGAGGTCAGATTTGAACTCAAGTCTTTCTGACTCCAAAACCTGGTATTCTATCCACCCCTAGCTGCCTTGATGGATGGGGAAGATATTCCATTTTGTTTTGGTCCTTCATAAGTTCCCGCAGAGTTTTTTTATTCCCTCAAATCAAGTGTGGAACAATCTTTGCCATTATTTGTAAATCAGCATCCCATAGAGCAAAAAGTGGGTTGCTCTTAAAAGAAATCCCCACTATGCTAGGAGACATTTACCACGAATCAGTCTGGATATGTCAGAACTTCCAACAGAAAGAGCACTTTTTGCATTCTAACTGACCTCAAATTAAGTGGAAGTTCTCCATAAACATGAGGTCACAGACAATGGCCTCCTCCTCTGAAAAAAATGAAGCCTTGAGCACCATTGAGTCTTGAGAATTTCTGAAGAAGTCATAGAAAAAGCCCAAGGTTTCCCCAAGGAGATCAAGAACAGGGAAAAGTCCTATATAATTCAAAAATTTATATGTGTGTGTGTGTGTGTGTGTGTGTGTGTGTGTGTGTGTGTGTGTGTGTTTGTGTGTGTGTGT
Source organism: Macrotis lagotis (assembly GCF_037893015.1). NCBI lineage: Eukaryota > Metazoa > Chordata > Mammalia > Peramelemorphia > Peramelidae > Macrotis > Macrotis lagotis. The sequence continues at coordinate 887,851,815 of NC_133658.1, forward strand.
GTGAAATAGATGCCCATTCATTGAGGAATTCCGAAAAAAGTTGTAGTGAATGAATGTGATGGATGGTTGGGCCACCATGCCTCAACTGTCTCCTCCTTGTGGACCCATTTTCCCCACAGCTTATTTTGGGAAAGGGTGCAAACCAACCAGATTTAGCTGCTATGCTCTCAAGTAAGTACCTTCTCTTATCCCTTTTCAGTTCCTCTTTTATGTGCTATCTTCCCCTGTTAGAATATAAGCTCTTTGAGGGTAAGGACCATCTTCCTTTTTCACTTGTGTTTGCAAGTCCAGTGCTCTATCCAGTGTCTGTCTCTTAAATAGGGTTTACTAATGACTTCTTGGCTGATTGACTCAAACAGCACTCATGAACAATTCAAATAAAGTTGATACAAAATGAGGTGCTCAATATACTCCTTGATCACAATTATAGAAAGGAAAACAGAAATATCAGATCTCAGAACAACCCATGATCCAGTCTCACTTCAGATAACCCATGGTGAATCAGATCTCTCCCCTCCTGGTGGAGAGGTGGTGGACAATGGGGGTGGACGATGGGGGTGGACAATGGGGGTGGAAGGAAGGAGATGCTGTCAGACCCAATCTAGGTCTCAGTTTGTTTAGCCTGCCTATTTCTTTGTTACAAGAGAGGGTTCATTCTGTGAAGGCGGAGGGTGGTATTAGGAAATGACAGCAATGTAGATAAAAGCATCAATAAAACATTAAAAAAAAACCGGTCTGAGAAATGCATGGCTGTTTATAAACCACATATATCCTCTGGCTTATTTTCAGTCTGAATCAGCCTTTGATAATGCTGTTGTCATCTGGGTTAAACTTGCTAAAGATATGAAGCAAAAAGCCAAGAACAACCCAGAAATGCTAACGGTTCAGATAACTTAAAACAGAATTTAACACCAAGGTACCTCTAGCTAAGGATTTCTTTTTCCCTGAACCTTTCTTTAAAGGGTTATCATAGCTCATGAGGGAATGGAAGGAGACTAGGCAGTGAATGGCAAGCGAGTACTAAATCCCATTCTGGACTCAGTGACAAGAGAATAATAAAAAGATTATAGGTAATTTCTCCTCCTGAATTATAGAGGAAGTGTATGGATTCAGTGGAGTTGCAGAAGGGGCCTGGACAGGCTGCTCACCTCTTCACTCAGTATTGCTGCTATCACTCAGAAGAAGGGAATGAAATGAATGACCTCCAGTGTTCTGTCTGAGGGCACCGGAGCTGAGCTGTCATTAACCACTGGCAGCTTCCTGAGCCATTGAACACAGTGGCTGGCCTGGGAGACCAACTGTTTGGGGGTCATTTTGAATATGAACAGTCGAGATAAATTTTGTTATATTTATATATGTGTATATCTATATCTATATGAATATGGATATACATACACAACATTTAAAGATAAGCAGATTCCATAATAGATTTTTTTTTTTTTAGATTCAGGTACAAATGACTTTTGTGATTTCACCCAATGGGAGGACAGCATATCCTCAGGGCAAGAAGTTAAAATATACAGCTGAATTTTGTCAGCAACTCCATTGTGGGAAGTTTGTTGGGTATGTGTGTGTGTGTCTGTGTGTGTTTGTGTGAGTCTGTATCTGAGTCTGTGTGTTTGTGTATGTCTTTGTCTGAGTTTGTGTTTGTATCTGTGTCTGTGTGTCTGTGTGTCTGTGTCTATGTCTACGTCTGAGTTTGTATTTGGGTCTGTGTCTATGTCTATGTGTGAATGTGTGTGTGTCTATATGATTGTGCCTGTGTTTGTCTGTGTCTATGTCTATATGTGTTTGGGTCTGTGTGTTTGTGTGTGTGTCTGTGTGTCTGTGTCTATGGGTGTCTGTGTCTGTGTCTATGTCTATGTGTATGTGTGTCTGTGTATCTATGTGTCAGTATGTCTGTGTGTGTCCATGTCTGGGTTTATGTGTGAATGTATGTGCCTGTATCTGTGTCTGCATCTATGTGTGTCTATGTCTGTGTGTATCTGTGTCTATCTGTCTTTGTCTGAGTCTATATGTGTCTGTGTGTCTTTATCTATGTTTGTATCTATGTCTATGTGTCTCTATATGTATCTGTGTGCATTAACTTATTTATTATATTTCTTTTATTTTCAAGAACACTGAACCAAAGAATAAAGCACATAAGAAACATATTTTCAGGTCCATGATGTATCTGTCATGCTTTCCATTTGCCATAACCATATTCCAAGTAGTCATAATACAAAATATCATAGGTCCAAGAGAGGATAAATGTAGAGAACCCCTGAGCTACTATCCACTTTATTTCAGTGACGATAAAAAACAGATCATCCTCAATCACAGAAATTTAGTCCTAGGTTTACTGAAATAGGTTGTTTTATTTAAGCAATAATATCTTATATTTGTACAGCACTTTAGTTTAGAAAGTATTTTCACACACATTATTTCATTTGATTCACCCAACATCCCTCCAAGGGAAACATTATTACTTCCACTTTACTGATGAATGTGTCACAGAGTTTGGAGAGACTGGAATCCAAGTCTTTCTGACTTCATTCAGCAATTCTCAGAGTCAGCTTGGTCCAAAATAGAAAGAGATTACTCCCTTATTATGAGCAGGTTGTTGAGTTATGGCTGACTCTTCATGACCACATGGACCACAGCATGGCCAATACTGTTCACGGGTTTTTCTTAGCAAAGAAACTGGGTTTGCCATTTCCTTCTTCAGGAGGTTGAGGCAAAGAGAGATTTAGTGACTTGTGAGAAGTCATATTGTAAGTAAATGAGGTCAAATTTGAACTCTCATTGTCCTGATTCCAGGACAGTGCTCTCTCCACTCAGTTTACTAAGTTGCCTCTCTCTGAGCAGGTTCTACAATCTAATTAATATTCTTAAATCCTAGGGAAAAAGGAATCCATTTCAACATTGTGGATTTTTTGCATAAAATTTTTTTTCCCGTTATATAAAAGATTCACCAAAAAGGCAGAAAATTCTATCATGTAGTTCAACTCTTTGAATCTATTATCACTTTTGAGGAGAAAAGAAAAAAAAATCTCTATTATTAGAAAGTTGATGGTAGTTTTATGAAAACTAATGGGGAATGTTGGGGGCTCTCAAATCTAAAGAAACTAGCACTTGATTCATTAGACTAGACTGGTGGTCTGTTCAGGATTGACTTAATTCTCTTAGACACCCTATCCCAAATGTACTCAAATGTCTCAGGCTAAAGGATCCTAAGAGGGTTGGATTACTGGAAGGGATGTCACATAAGCCCATATGGTGAACATCTGGACAAAAATTAGGAAGTGAAAGAAATCAACTTCTCAAATCTGTAGGCAGGTGGTTGAAGCTTCCCAGGAGGCCGACTTGTGAAGGGCAACTGGGATGGTTGGGAAGTGCTGGTTAGTTAAGAAACAACAAACATTCTTGCAAAATGATGAGGTTCTAGAATAGGTCAGTCTGTACCAAACAGGCATCAAGAGCAAGACAGCAAGACCTGCCCACCTTTCTCTGGATAATTGTGTAATTTCTAAGACACTTAAATAAATTCAGATTATTGTAGCCAAGACATTTTTTAATAATTCACCAAAATGACAGGCGCCGGGTTTAAATTAATTAGGCTCCACAGCCAAATTATGAGGTAGAAATTTACATGAAAATGACTCTTTGGAATACAGGGTTGTGGGTAGGGAAAGCGTGCCAGGGGCGATGATGCTGGGGAACCGAATGGGCACTACCTCAGCATGAAGGCGGCAAGGTAATGACAAAGTGTTCATAAAATATATGGCAGTAATGAAAAACCAAGGCGAGGAGGTTCTTCCTGCCCATCCACGGAGGAAAAGCCTAAATGAAGTAGCCAAGAGACCTAGGGAAAGGAGAAGATGATTGAGCGGGTTGGGGCCAACGCCTGGGGCTGTCAGATGAAAGGAGAGGTCCAGGGAAGTCAGAAGTCTCTTACTGGGGGGAGGGCGGTGGAGAACTAGGGGCGTTGGAGGAGTTCCCCAAAAGGTGGGGGCAGCTCTGCCTGTCTGGATGATCTCCCTGCCTCAGAGGGAGGGGACAGGAGGGCCTCCTTCCTCCCCTTCGGCTGGACAGGAATCAACCACTTCTGTCCTGGAGAGGACAGCGAGCTGGCACAGCGGGTAGAGCCCTGACCCCGGCGTGAGGAGGAGCGGAGTTCGAATCCAGCCTCAGACAGTCACCCAGGCGCGTGTGCCCGCATCCAGGTCCTGTCTCGGGTCTGGCACCCAGCGCAGCGCCCCCGCTGCAGCCCGGCTCGTGCGCTTGTCCCGGCATCACCTCCCCGCGTCGGGCGGGCATCATCCGTCCCGGAGGCAAAGGAAGAGAGGAGAGGGTGCGGGTGGCGGCCCCTCCGGGAGGGCCGGCGTGAGGAGCTCCGGGTCCTGGGCTCCAGTGCCCCCTCTCTCCCCGTTTCCCGCGGGATCTGGGGCCAGCCTCTTGCCCTCTCTGGGCCTCTGTGAAATGAAGGGAGGGGTCCCCCGCGGCAGCCTCGGTACGAGGTGCCGGCGGGGCAGGGTGACTCAGTGAGGAGGGGGCGCGGGATGCTCGGGGGTCTCGGGGGGGGCACCTCCTCGCTGGAAAGGACGCATGCGCGAGTTTGACAGCCCGCGGCGCCTCTCTTCCCCGGCGGCCAGGTGCGAGGGCGAGGACGCATGCGCGGCTCCGACGGGCGGGGCGGGGTTTGCAAGGGGAAGCGGGAGTCCCTCGCGCCTGCGCCTGCGCGGCGGCTCCCGGCCGCCAGGGGCCGCTGTGGCCGGGCGCCCGCCGTCCCTCCGCGAGGCCCGGGCCCTTCGGGTTCCGGAGCGGCCGGAAGAGGCGGCGCCGCGCCTCCCTCCGGCGAGCGGCCCTTCCCGTCCGCAGGGGTGAAAGGTCGGGAAGATGGCGACGGCCTTGAGAGAGGAGGAGCTGGACAACGAAGACTACTACTCGCTGCTGAACGTGCGCCGGGAGGTGAGGCCCGCGGGCCGCCGAGCCCCCCGGGGGGCCGAGCGGGGGGCGGGCGCCGCCGGGCGCCCGGGAGCGGCCCGGACCGGCCCGGCCCCGCTGGACCGGGAGGCCGCGTGCGGCCCGGGCGGGGGCGCCAGGAGAGCCTCGGGCAGGGCCCGAGCCTTGAATGGAGCCCCGGGGCCCCCGAGCACCCGGGCGAGGCAGCCCTGAGCGCCCGCCTCGGGCACGGAATGCCCCGCGTGGGGAGGGCCAGGGAGCCCTGAGTGACCCGCGTGGGGAGGGCCCCGAGCGTCTCACCTGGGGCATTGAACGTCGCACCTGGCAAGTGACCTGAAGCCGCTAATGCCCACCTGGAGAGCGACCCGAGAGCCCTGAGTGTCACATCTAGGGAGGGACCCGAGAGCCACTAATGCCTCACCTGGGGCATTGAATGACTCACCCGGAGAGGGGCCTGGTAGCCTTGAATGTCGCACCTGGGGAAGGGCCTGAGAGCCTTGAACGTATGTCACACCTGAGCCAATGTAACTGCTAGACCTGGCAGGGATCTTAGAACCTGGCTTTCCAGAGCTGTGAAGGGCCTGAGAGTCTAGAACCGTCAGGGCCGAAGGGACTCTAGACTCTACACACTGATTTTAACAGAGGAGGCCAAGAAGGCCCAGAGAGGATCACAATAACAATAAATGCCAGAGACTTGGATGAGTTAGGAAGTACAAATGTGATTATCCTCATATTGCAAATTCTCAAAATTTATTTACCCCAAGGTCACATAAGGAGTAAGCCTTGGAAAAGGGAAATTGAACTCTGGTCTTATGACTTCAAGATCTGGGTCTTTTTCCTCTAAGGTTACTTAAAACCATTCTTTTAAAGTTCTTTTTAAGAACTAGATTGAGGGGTGGCTAGGTGGCACAGTGGATAAAGCACCTGCCCCGGATTCAGGAGTATCTGGGTTCAAATCTGACCTCATACACTTAATAATGACCTAGCTGTGTGGCCTTGGGCAAGCCACTTAACCCCATTTGCCTTGCAAAAACCTTAAAAAAAAAAAGAACTAGATTGGGAGTTGGAAGACCTTTGGTTGACTCTGGTTGACTCCTCCATTTGCCACCTGTTCGACCTTGGAAAGTTACTACTCTGGGTGTCATAGGACCTGGACAAATCTAGAGTCAGAAAGGACTTCAGAGGCCATCTATTCTTACCCCTCTCATTTATCAGATGAGAAAACTGAGGCCCAGGGAGTTGAGTCAACTTGTTCGAGGTCACCCAGATGGCAAGCATCAAAGAGGAATCTGAATCCAGGTCCTCTGACTCTGGAACCAGTGTTCTTTTCTCTGTCCCCTCTTTCTAAGATCCTTCTAGATCCAATGTCAGTTTTGATACGTTAGGTATATTTTGTACAGATCAGGAAACAATCTTGACCAAGGGCCTGAGAGGGAACAAAGGTACTCTGACTTCTGGTTCTCACTTTGTAATGTATTGCTTAGCTTTGCATCTCTGCAGTAATCTTGTCTTCTGACAGGGAAACAAAGTCTTGTCCCCTTTGGGCAGTAGGCACATTGTCCTTTAAAGGTAGTATTACCTCAATGTATTACCCTCCCAGACCATAGACTGAAGCCTGTTGCTTCTAAGTCTGTTCTGACATTGAAACTGTGACTTTGGGCAGTTTACTCATTTGTTAACTGAGAATATTGGACTAGGCTCTAGTCTTTAAATCTAGACTCTTAAGGTTATCAGCACTGATATTCTCTGTTTTTCATTTATATCAGTATTAAATTTTCCTCTCTGCTAAAACATTTTCTCAACTACTCTTCTTTTTAGTAAGCACATAACTAGTGAATTAAGTATAATCAGCATCAATTACTACTTACTAGAGAAAAATCTGCCCCTGGTTAGAATACGTAGCTATTTGAAGGTTTGGGGGCAAAAAAAGGGAGCTGCATAGTCTTGATTAAACAGTTTACAAATGTAGATGCTTCAGTTTAGAGTCTGAAGGAATCTTAGAAAGCACCTGGAATAAACAGGCCTGAGGAGCTTTAGTGACTTGAACAAGATGAGTCAGATAGTAAGCAGCATTAGTAGCATTCACACCCAAGCCCTCTGCCTACAAGTCCTTCTCACTGTACCATGAACAGAGCTATTGGCCGAGTTCAGTCAGTAACCATTTATCAAGCACCTACAATGTGCTAAACACCAAGGGCATTGTTAAGGATCTAGACTTAATCCTGGTTAGGTTTTAGTGGTTTGGTTCTGATCAGGTTTAGTTTAGAAACATGGTTTAGTTGACAGAAAAATGGGATTGACCTCTCTGGCTCTTTGGGCTGTTTCAGTCTTGTGTTCTCCAGTTTGATACTTGGGTAGAATTGTGGTAGAAGGGATTCATTCACATCAATGCTACTCAGTTATGTAGTTTCAGAGTTCTGGAGCTGTGTTCACTAGTTCTTTTTGAGACATCTCATGTGGAAGCAGTTTGAGAGATGAAACATACAGAAATCACATTTTGTTTACATTTTTTTCACATTTAAGATATTCTCTCAAGTTTATAATCCAGTGAATGAAACAGGAGACTAGTCAAACAATTGACCAAATTGTGTTTTGAACATTAGATGCTTATCCTGTAATCTATAGTGAACCTTGGTTCCTTTTTCCCTCAAATGAGCATAAGACCCATAGTCTGTGCCCCATAGGGTTATTGCGAGACTCAAATTCAAAAATGTGTAGAAAGTACTTTGCATATTCTAAAGCATATCAGTTATTATTAATGACTCACTTTCCCTTCTTAGAGTGGAACCCTCAACAGTCTGTCTCCCATTGGGAATGTGATTGATGAATCCTTGGGCATTTCTCATTGGCTATGCTTAGTGAGAGGTGTTCAAGACCTCTGACAGAATTTTGGGAGGTGATTCTGTGCCTGTAACTTGGTGAAAGAATCCCTTCGTAGTGAATCACTATGTTGTTGATCTATATAGTTTTATAGAAATTAAAATAGATTTCAATCCTAATTGTAGTATTTTCAATGTTTCTGAAAATCACTTAATATAAATTGCAAAGAGCAAATTGGATTTTTTGTTTTATGTCATACTTTCATATTACAATGGCTAAATTTTTTAAAGAAAATTCAGTAAGTCATAGGCAGTTTGGATTTGCCATTAATCATAGTTTTATTCAATGCAGTTACTTTCTTCTAGCAAAAAAAAATTTGCCAGTTAAAGTAAGTGGATGTGTTTTCGTTTTTCCAAATGAGTACAAAAACAGAGTATATCCTAATTGACTACAGAAGAAGAGAAAGAATGAATGGGCAAGGAATCCTGATGAAGATTTAGAGTGATATATATGGAGCTGATGACTCTGTTTAGTATTGGTGGAGCCTAAGGTCAGCCACTCCAGCTTCTCCCATTTTACTAATGAGTAAATTCCAGCACAGAAAAGAGAATGAACTTGCCCTGGGTTGTGCAGCTATTAGGTGTTCTAAAGCAGGATTCAAAAAACTCAGGTATTCTGCTCCAGTCCAGAGTTCTATCCATGTGTCAACCTCTTATTAAGGCATTTCATGGTTGTGGTTGTTGTTTGGGAGAGTCCAGCTGGACCATAATATGTAAGGCCTTTCTGTCCTACATTATCTCCCAAAGTCTGTCCAAATTGATGTTTATTGCTTCCATGGTGTTATCTTTCCATTTCATTCTCTGCCATCCTCTTCTTCTGTCTTCAATCTTTCAGAACATCATGGTTTCTTCCACTGAATCCCATCTTTTCATTATGTGACCAAAATATTTAAGCTTCAGCTTCAGTATTTGACCTTCCAGTTAGTAGCCTGAACTAATACTTTTAAGTATGACAGATTTAATTTCTGTCAAAGGGACTCTCAAAAGTCTTCTCCAGCACCATAATTTGAAGGTATTGAGTCTGCAGTTCTCAGCTTTTCTTATAATCCAATCTCACAGCTATACATTGCAACTGGAAAAATTACAGCTTTGACTATGTGGATTTTTTTTTGGCAAGGTGATGTCTCTACCTTTTATATGCTGTCCAGATTTGTCATAGTTTTCCTTCCAAGAAGTAAGCATCTTCTAATTTCATGACTACAGTCGCTATTCGCAATCAGTCATCTTTGAGCTTTCATTTCTTCTCCCTTTATTTGCCAGGAAGTGATAGGACCAGTTGCCAAGATTTTTTTTTTTTGATGCTAAGCTTCGAGCCAGCTTTACATTCTCCTCTTTCACCCCCCCCCATAAGAAACTTCTTAATTCTTCTTCACTTTGTGCCATCAGAATAGTATTATTTGCACATCTGAGATTTTTGATGCTTCTCTTGGCAACCTTAATTCACTTTAGATTCTGCATATAAGTTAAAAAGTAAAGTGACAACAATATACCCCCATTGTACCTCTTTTTCCAATATGATTGTTCCATATTTGATTCTAACTGTTGCTTTTTGGCCTACAGACAGGTTCCGTAGGAGACAAGTAAGTGATCTGGTATGCTCATCTCTTTAAGGACTTGCTGCATTTTGTTGTGATCTATATAGTCAAAGACTTTGAGGTCAATGAAGCAGTAAATATTTTTCTGGACCTCCCTTGCTTTCTCTTGTTACTGGGATGTTGAAGAGTTCACCTTGGATGTGAAAAGATAATTTTTGAGATTATACCCTAGTACTGCTTTCCTCCTTCTTTTATTGACTATGAGGGGCTACTCCATTTTTTTTTTTGCAAGGCAGTGGGGTTAAGCCCAAGGTCACACAGCTAGGTCATTGTGAAGTGTCTGAGGTTGGATTTGAACTCAGGTCTTCCTGACTCCAGGGCCGTTGCTCTATCCACTGCTCCACCTAGCTGCCCCTACTCCATTTCTTTTAAGAGATTCTTACCTAGTATATGTAATGACCACCTGAATTAAATTCACCCATTCTTGTCCATTTAAGCCCACTGATGCCAAGATGTTTAATCTTTCCGTCTCCTTTTTTGACAATATCCAGCTTACCTTGGTTTATAGATCTTATTCTGGGTTCCTATGCAGTAGTCTTGATCTATATAGTATAGGACTTAACTTTTTATCACCAGACACTCCACAGCTAAGCTTCCTTTCAACTTTGGCCCAGTCACTTCCTTAATACTAGAGCTACTTGAAATTGTCCTGTTTTTCCTTACTAGTGTGTTGGACACCTTTTGACCTGAGAGACCCATCTTTTGGTGTCATCTCTTTTATCATTTTAATACTAGCCCATGGAGTTTTCTTGGAAAATACACTAAAGTAGTTTCCTATTTTCTTCTCCAGTGGATCACTTTTTGTCTGTCTGTTTTGGGTAATCCCTCATGGCATAGCACATAGTTTCATTGAGCTACCAAGCCCCTCTCATGTCACAGCAGTGATCCAAGAGAGGAATTTTAAACAGTAGCAAAGTAAGTTTAATTGTGTTTAATCATTAAGGGGAAAAAAGATAGGAAAAGAATCACCCTCGGTAAGCCAAAATTTAGAGTAGAAACACAGATTTCTTTATTCCTTAGGTCCTAGATCTCTGCTTTCTATTGTAGGGAATGCAGAAGATAAATTTTGATAATGTGTCAGAAATAGCTTTTTTAATCTGTCCAAGCTTGTGTTCATTATGTCCATCTTATCTATCCATCTCATCCTCTATCATTTTCTTTTCCTTTTGCCTTCAGTCTTTCCCAAAATCAGGGTCTTTTCCAATGAGTCCCATCTTCTCATTATGTGGCCAAAGTATTTAAGCTTCAGTATTTGACCTTCCAGATTTAATCTCTGTCAGAAGGACTCAAAAGTTTTCTCCACACCACAATTTGAAATCATTGATTCTGGGGTGCTCAGCTTTCCTTATAATCCATCTCCTATTGTTTTGGAAAAATCCAGAGCTTTGGAGCTTTTGGGGGTAAGATGATGTCCCTGTTTTTTAGTATGTTGGCCAGATTTTCCATGGCTTTCCTTCCAGGAGCAAGTTTTATTTCATGACTGCAATTGTTGTTTGCAGTCAACTTTGAACTCAAGAATATAAAATTTGACATTGCTTCCTTTTCTTCTCCCTTATTTGCCTGAAAGTGATAGAACAGTTGCCAAGATCTTAGTTTTTTTAATGAAGCTTCAACCCATTTTTGCACTTTCCTCTTTCACCCTCATCAAGAGGCTTCTTGATTCCTCTTCACTTTCTGCCATCAAAGTCATCACCATAGGGATGGGTAATATCTGTGATGTCATCATCATCACCCACAAGTGTCCCACATCAACTCTGAAATTCCTTTGTCTGACCACATTTCACCTGTTCTTCCTTCCTTGCTGTGCCTCACACCTCTTAAATGATTCTCTATCCTTACTGTAATCTCCTGGAGTACAGCCCTCCCTTAGACTATCACCTCTACTTTGCTCTCGTTTTCTTCCCTTCAAAAATCTTGATCATTTTATTAATCCTTTATATTGCCCTCTACTCTTGCCCATTGTCCTGTTACCACTTACCCTCTCCAAACCCAAACCCTGAATTCCTGCTATTTATCACTAGAAAAAATTCACACAACCATAAAGGCTGGTTTCACTATACATTAATGCTATCTAATCTCAACTGGGCCTACCCTGCTGCACTACACCCTTTTTCTTCTTCCCTGATTAACGCTATCACACTTGCCACAGCAGTTGTTTCATATTCCTTCTCTCTCAGAAGATGACTTGAACAAATACTTTGATCAAAAAATTTGAAGCCATTTGTCCAGGATTCCTTTTGCTTCCAAATTCCACACTTCAGATCACATCCATATCATGCTCCATTTATCTTTTTTTTTTGCCAGTCTTAGAAGATGAGATGGCCCTTCCCACTAAGGCCTGTTCCTCTTGTGCCCTTGTTCTTATGAAGTTCATTCCTTCAGTTATTCCCCATTCTTTCCTTAATTTTCAACTTTTCCTTCTCCATTGGCCTCTTCCCTTCTGCCCATAAACTTTCCATTTTTTTAATCCTTAGCCTTCTCTTGACCCTTCCATTCTGCAAAGCCTCTAGACCAAAAATAAAGTATCGATCTGGCCACTTATCTCTCCAGTGGCTCCTAAATCCTGAGGATAAAATAATATTCTCCTTGTCTGGCATTTAAAATCTCACACAAGCCAGCCCTACAGAACCCATGTTTCCAGTCTGATTATATATTATTCCTTCTCAAGCATTCTGAACTCTAACCCCACTGGTCTACTTGCTGTTCTTGTATATGACCTTCCATTTCCTTCCTCCCTGCGTTGGCCTACCGACCCCAAGACTTGGAATGTTCTCCTTCCTCTCTACCTCTTTGAAATTCTAACTCTTTTTGAGGCTTGACCTAAATCTTGCTGCCTCCAAAAATTCTTGCTATGTTGTTAGTCCCCCACCAACTCCAAAAGATAGTTTACTTGTATACATCTGTATTTACTTTGTTGTGAATGAGTTGTATCCACTCAGCGGAATGTAATTTTATTGAGGGGTTTAGATGAGATAGCCCTAAGGTAGTTTCCAATTCTGCATCTTTGATCTAGTGACCCAGCATAAAAATTTCAAGTTCTCACAAGCTCATTCAGGAAAATATTGGCCCCATGTGTGCCAAAAAGTTCTGAAATCAAAAGAAGAGGAAAAGGAAACAAAAAAATTCTCTTCCCCTTATCTCTAGCCTTGATCTGTTGCCGAAGACCAAGTTTGGCATCCAGAGACCATCCCTATTGGTACTATAGGGCAGCTTGGTGGAGTAGTGGACAAAGCACTAGCCTTGGAGTTAGAAAGATGGAAGTTTGAATCTGATCTCATGCTTGCCACTTACTAACTGTTTGACTTTGAGCAAGACACTTAACTCTGATTGCTTCGAATCCAGGACCACCTCCAATCACCCTGATCCATATCTGGCCACTAGATTCAGTTGGCTCCAGAGGAAAAAATGAGACTGGTGGCTTAGCACAGCCCCCCTCCCCCCCAATCAAATTCAAGTGCTTGTCATGGCATCACCTCCCTGATATTATGGTCTTCTTCTAGAACAAAGGACAAACATCACAAAAATCACATCACCTCTGGTTCAAGAGATACTAAAAGGAAGTGCTTGGGCAGGAAATTAATGATCAACTTTATTTTGCTTTTTGGGTTTTTTTGCTAGGCAGTGGGGTTAGGTGACTTGCCTAAGGTCACACAGCTAGGTAATTATTAAGTGTCTGAGGCCACATTTGAAGTCAGGTCCTCCTGACCCCAGGGCCAGTGCTCTATCCACTGCCCCACCTAGCTGGCCCTAATAATCAACTTTAAAACTGAGGTGCAGCCTGACTTCTTCAATTAGTTAGCTATAGCCAACCTCTTTGGAGACCATTTATATATCCTTCCTATACCAAGAACACTAAATTTAGAGGTAGAATGGGATCTCTGGTTCTTAATGCTGTTGAACCAGAGAAAGAGCTATGGAATCTGAATGCAAATCAAGGCATACTATTTTCAGTTTTTTAATTTTGTTTTTTTGCTTTTACTTCTCCTGGTTTTTCTCTTTTTGTTCTGATTCTTTCACAGCATGACTAATATGGAAATATGTGTAATAAAGTTATACATGTATAATCTTAGATTACTTGCTATCCTAGAGTGGGGGGGAGAAGAGGGGGAGGGAGAAAACTTTACAGAAATGAATGTTGAAAATTATCTCTCCAGATACTGAGATATAGTTAACAAAATAAATATAACTACAATAAAACATAGATGATGTTAATATATAATTTTCTGTGGCAAGATCTATTTAAGTTTGACAGTACTGATCTAGCCAGTTGACATATGAGGAAATTGAGACTGGGAGAGTTGAAACAACCTGCCAACCTCTTGGAGTAGTTTAACAAGTTTTATTTCTCCTGTTTTCTGTGCTTAGATTTCAAAGGAGGTCCTTTTGTGTTAGCATTTTGAGATTGTGTTGATTTAGAGCTGGTTCCATCCAGCACCCCTAGGATTTGCCTAAGACCACAGAGTGTGAGCTAAGAATCAAACCTAGGTCCCCAGGTTCAAATTCAGTTGTGTGTGTGTGTGTGTGTGTGTGTGTGTGTGTGTGTGTGTGTGTGTGTATTTGTATGAATCTTCAGCTTTGATCTTTCCTGATAGAAGTCTTTAAAAAAAAAAATCTGTCTTTATCCAATAGTTCCCTTTTTCTTCCCCTGGATAGTGTGAACATTGAATTGAATTTCTCACCAGATCCCAAAATAATTGAACCATGGGCACATCTGATGAAGCAGATTGTTTTTAGGAGAGATACTGTAAGAGGAATTATTTCTTACTATGGACAATGCAGTTATTGATGTTATTCCCTCATGTAGTGGTAAAGAGAAAAATAAAAGTGGGATATATTCCTCCAGAGTTCAGCCCTTACCCGTATGTTTTCTTTTCATACTCTTTCCAGTCTCATGGCTTATAAAATCTTAGAGTTTGAAGGACTGAGCTACCTAGACAATCTCATTCAAATTCTTTCTTGTTCCTTTTTTTACCTTTTATTTATTTATTTTTCTCTGTTACTCAGATAATTTTCAGCATTCATTTTCAAAAAAAATTTTCCCTCTCCTCCACCCTTGGATAGTAAATAATCTGATATAGATTGTACATGTATAATTGTGTTTTACATATTTCCCTATTAGTCACACTATGAAAGAAGAATCAGAACAAAAAAGGGGAAAAAGCAAGAAAACAAAATTTAAAAGGTGAAAGTAGTATACTTTGATCTGCATTCAGATTCCATAGCTCTTTCTTTAAATGTTTCCATCGAAGGTCTTTTAGAATTGTCTTTGATTGCTGTCTTGCTGAGGAGCTAAATCTATCATAGTTTATCATCATGTAATGTTGCTGTTACAGTGCACAATATTTTCCTGGTTCTGCTCCCTTCATTCAACATCTGTTGCTGTAAGTTCAGATTTTTCTGAAATCTGCCTATTCATTGTTTCTTAGAGAGCAGTAATATTCCATTATATTCATATTTCTCAACTTGTTTAACCATTCCCCAATTGATGGGCATCCCCTCAGTTTCCAGTTCTTTGCCACCACAAAAATAGTATAGCTCTTGTTTCATTTTCATTTTCCCCCCAATGTTCTCAATTCATTTGTAAAAGCATTTTTAATTTCATGTTGGTATCTTCTGGGAATTCTAGTTGAATTTATGCCCGTGATTTTTTTTTTTTTTTTGAGATTTTGCTTGAAGTTATTTTGAAGTTAGGCTCTTCTGATTTTGTGTTTCAAATATCTTTGCCACCATGATATGGTGGAATTCTTTTCATTTGTTTGTTCTTTTCCAACCTACTTCCTGAATTTGGACATGATTGTAAGGCTGAGCTCTGTGTAGTTGTGGAGGACTGCTTTCCTGTGGTATTGAATGTTATATTATTTCTGGCTCTCAGGGCTAGTTGGGGAGCTGGCACTCTCAAATTGGCCTGATCCAAGGCAGAGTCCAATTGCTGCACCCCTGGTCTGAGCTCTGAAAGTTCAGGACCTGAATAGGAAAGGGGAGGGGGGGAGAAGAACTTTTCTGTAATGCTACTCTGAGCGAGTCACTGTGCTGAAAGTACTTTTTACAAACTTGATTTCATTTGATCCTCATAACCCTGTGAGGTCATTGCATTTGTCATCCCTGATTTACAGGTGAGCAGTCATTGATTGGCTGTTGTCCTTCAGCTAACTTGGAATCATTTTTGGTTCAGATTGACAGGCTTCCCTTTGATCTGGAATTCCTGCCCTGCTTATTTCCTCTGTCAGCTTCAGATTGGACTAGAAGCTGAAACTCCTATCTTCTTCTCTTCTAAGGAGGTCCAAGTTACACAGCTGCTGCTTACTGGCTTTTGAACTTACCCCTCTACTCAGTACAACATGTAGGGTTTGTGACTAATCCTTATCATGAAACAAACACTATAGAGACAAGTCCTCTCCTTACTCATCACTAGATCTGTGACCTAAAACTGTGTGTAGTGAGTGACAAAGCTGCCAGTTGGCACCTATTCCTGCAACCTGTATGAGATCCCAGTAATGGATCAGAGATTTTTGTCTTGCTGAATGCATTTCCCCCAGGGTTGGCAAGACATTGCACTCTTGGCCAAACCCCAATGTCTACAGTCCTTTCTATCCGTTTCGTTGTACTGACCTGGCCAGGAAAAAAAAATGGCTCATTGACTTATTCTTGAATTTCTCCATCTGGATCCAGTCTGGCACATTTTCTAGATCTCTTTGGAGGAGTTCAGGTTCAGGAGAACACTTCCTGCTATTCTGCCATCTTGGTTTTGCCCTCTATCTAGGCAATCTCATTCATAAATTTCTCCAAATCTTTTAAAAATCCATTTGTATTTCCCATTTGTACCACTTCTTTGGATTATGTGTTTAATAAATTTCAGTTGTCCTTTACTTAGCACCAGTAAAATCTCAAAAGTTGAATTCCCTCTTTAACATCCCTCTCTTTGGCAAGTATAATACTTGAGCACGACCAAAGTGGCTTCTTGGCAAAGTTTAGGGCTCCTTGAGGTAGGAGAGGGACTTCATCCAATAGGCCCTTTGGGATATACAACCACATCAGAAACTAGAAAAATTAAAGAATTGTATAACTTTTTAAAATAGCTTTCCATATTTTTGTTCTCTAAGAAATAGTGAATAGGGGTGGCTAGGTGGTGCAGTGGATAGAGCACCAGCCCTAGAGTCAGGAGGACCTGAGTTCAAATCCGGCCTCAGACACTTAATAATTACCTAGCTGTGTGGCCTTGGGCAAGTCACTTAACCCCATTGCCTTGCAAAAACTTTAAAAAAAGAAAGAAATAGTGAATATAAAATAGACATGAGATTTGTATGAACTGAATCAGAAGTTCACAGTACCCAAAGAACCATTTACAGAGTAACTACAGCAATGTGAAATAAAATGCCACTAAAAAAAAGGCTGTTCTTTCTCAAAGAGGACCATAACATGAGGAGGGTAATTCCATGCCTGGATGCAGAAAATTTCTGAGTAATCCAATACTGTCAGAGACTGTGCCCCCAAAATCACAGCAGAAAGATGAAGAAGCATATTGTATACTTTTGTCTGGAGGGAATCACTATAGTGGGTTTTTGCTTAATTTTTTTTCTTTGTTCTAAGGGAGAGTTCAGTATGGAAAAGGTTTTCCCAGAAATGACTGATACAAAGCTAAAAGCTTTCAGTAAAATATATTCATAGATAAGTAATATTTTATATTTGTAATATAAAAATATGTATTTACATATAAATAAAATGGGGGGGGGGTGGTTTTTCCATCAGTGAACCTAGCAATAGACTGTCTGTTATCTGAGATCCAGGCTAGCTAAAAGCTTGTCACTAAATTGATCCC
Source organism: Macrotis lagotis (assembly GCF_037893015.1). Taxonomy (NCBI): domain Eukaryota; kingdom Metazoa; phylum Chordata; class Mammalia; order Peramelemorphia; family Peramelidae; genus Macrotis; species Macrotis lagotis. The sequence continues at coordinate 887,869,049 of NC_133658.1, forward strand.
TGCTACTCTTGGTGGCCATCTAGAAAGAGGCTGTGCTCTACAGTGATGGAAGAAGTATCATACCAATGAAATTATGGATCCTTAAACATTGAAGTTCCCCAAAATCAGCAAGTGGATGGACTACAATTGGTCATTGAGAATTATAAAGGTGAAAATATGTCTCTCAGATCTGAACATCAATAGTGATACAGCTATACAAACAAACTTGGAACAATACCTCCAGTCCCAGTATTTTATCTTAACCCCAGGCCTGCTCTCTTGCAGGCCACAGGAATCTCTGTCTGGCTGCTTCATTCTTATTTCAAAGTTAGCTTTTAAAAACTGAATCTATCACTTACTCTCAGATCTGGCGTTCTCTTCCTATTTATTGCTCTGTTAATGGATGCCATTCTTTTCTTGGGTGCTGGAGGCTTGAAAACTTGGAGACATGTTTGAATTGTCTTCCTGCAATCAGTGTATACAGTACCTACTGTGTAACTAACCTAGGACTATCTCCCATAGCCAGTCAGTTATTCAGTCTTTCTTGGGTCTTCTTTCCAAGGATCTCTCATCTCTACTCCATAACATTTCAGTTGTTATTCCTTAGAGCAGGACCTCACAGAATCACAGAATTTTGTAGTTGAAAGATATGTCAAAGGCATTTAATGCAACCCATGGCCCAAAAGAATCCTTTCTACAAGGCAACCTGCTAGTGGTTACCCAGTCACTGCTTGAAGGCCTGCAGGCCTCACCAGCCAACACTTGGATTCCCTACCTTGCCACTTGATTTGTCTTTCTAGTAAAAAGGCTCCTCCTTCTCTAGATCACTCAGTCATCCTACTTACCTGAACAAGTAGGATCGTTCCTATCAAGATCCCTTTTAACTCAGTCTTTAATGGCGTCTCCAGGCATGTGATATAAATTCAGGCTTCTTGGCCTTTACTTTTCAAGTCCCTCTATGTCCTTCTCCTATCCATCTTTTCCTATTAAGCACTGTTCTTGGCCTCCTCACCTGATCTGGTTCTTGGGACCCCTCAATAGCTGTGCTGTTAGTTGCTTTGTGCTTCCTCTCTTGGCACTGCCCCACCACCACCACAGTGAAGACTCCTTTTTCTCCAGTTATCCAAGTCCTAGCCTGTCCTTCCTGAGAGCTAGCTTTAGATCCTCTTCCATGAAGAGACTCTTCCACCTGTCGTGTTATATAATTTTCGTATTCCTGCTTCTTCAGCAAGATTATATATTTCTCAATGCAGTCCAGTCCCAACTCTCCTATCTTTTATTTGTAGAATTTAATGTTTTCATCCAAGTGTAAAACTGCATTCTTTTTACTAAGGCCATCCTTTTGTAAGCCAATTATAATCACTCCCTCATTTATTGTTGTGTAAATTCAGATCTTCCTAGCCATCTTGAGACCCCAAGATAAGTGGAGAGTCTATGGATAGGCTGGATCAAAGTTCCTGTTTTCCTTGCTAAAAGATGAAAAGATTAACTCTTCTTTTTCTAACTTTGTCCTTATTTCTGTTTGGCAGACATTGATTATCTACCCCTGATATATCACTAATTCAAAGAAAGAAGACTTTACTTTTGTGATTATACCAATGATAGTGTTGGCAGGAATGAATCCTTTTCTGTTGTATAAGCCACGGGATAATGTTACCTTGGTACCTTTCCTGCATATTTTTTTTAAATGAAATACAACCAAATTTTTGTGTTTTAAATATAGGCCCTCACTTTTTTTTTGGAGGCATTTCTAGCTCTTCCTTGCCAGGATAGGTATGACAAAATCAAATCCTATATTAGATCCATTACTGTGACATCTTCGGCTCACTTCCACTCCGTTTATGCTGGTCTGCTAGGAAGTAGGAGACTCTCATACAGTATTTCGTATCTTTTGGAGATGAGCAGTTTGTGTAGAGTCCTTCCTGAGCTTCCCAAAAGCTGTTCCAAATGATCGTGAGAAAAACTATGTTGTATAACAACAAAGGAAAAAAGCACTGGCGTAATATAGGAACCTAGATACCCTCCTATGAAATTGGTTCCTGTATAGACTTTAGTAGGTGGAAGGGTGGCTGTGGGTCCTGAGCCCAGAGCAACTGCTGTAGTTCTAGTCCCCCTCTAGTCTAAGGGTTTTAGGAGATTGTCTCTACCTCTTCTTGTCAGAAATCAGTCCTTACTGAACAGCAAAAGCAGCAGTGCTGGGTTGGTGGTAACTACCTATAAAATCTGCTCCTTTTCCATTAAAACACATGAGCCCTGAGTATCACCCCCCCCAAAAAAAAAAAGAAAGATTTTTATTAGCTGATGCAGTTTTTAAAATCAGATTAGTGTCGACATATGGGGCAGTGATGAATCTGCAATGGCAGTCATTAGGCAAACTTCCCAATATTCAGTAGAATGAAGTTTGCTAGAGCTTGGTTGCTAAAGTACAATAATGAAGAGAGAACTTTAAAGTTTGAGTTTGAAATTACTTGCCTTAAACATAAAAGTGGAGGCTGTACTGCACCTATTATGAACTTGTGTTGAATGTTCTGATCATATGGTATACCCTCGTATCTGAACCAGAGATCTCATGGCTCTGACATGGAGATGCTTGTCACTTCTGTATTCTCTTGCAAACGTTCACTTAGTATAACAGTTAATGAAGAGAAAAGCCCAGTTGGACTCTTGCTTTAGCTTTAGCTATAGGCTTCTCCCTATCATATTGATTTTAAAGGTAGACTTTTTTTTTTACCCTTGATATGGAATCTTAGAATCTTGGAGCCAGAAGAAACACCTCAGCATTTGTCTAGTACAATCCATGCCTGAAAATGAATTTCTAATCCAGTCTACCTAACCAGTGGTCAGCCAGCCAAAAGCTGGTTGAAGATCTCCAAGGGAGGAGGAATCCCTTCCTCCTCCTGAAGCTACTCATTTCCCTCTGGAACAGCTCTGATTGTGGGGCAGTTTTGTCTTAAGTCAGGCTAGAAACCTGCTTTTGCAATTTACTCCCATTGATGCTGGTTTTTCTCTCTCATCCCTTCTTTCAAGAACTGAGTCTTCAAATACTTGAAGACAGTTGTCATGTTCCCCCTTCCTCCTTCAGGCAGCTGATCCTCATGACATAAAAACTCAAGGCCCTTTGCTTGTCTCTGGATGCTGTTCAGTTTATCAATCTCCTTCATAATTTTATAGAAGCAAAAAGGTAACAATTTTGGTGGTTGATTATTTGCTTCTGCAAATGGAACAAAACTGCCTTAGGTTCCAAAGCAAGATTATCTACTCCTTTCAACTGTATCTTGACCACATTTATATATCGCTAGAGCCAGTACTATGGACCATGCTTTCCAGATTTCTGCAGTGGAGACTCTTTTAGCTTTCTGTAATACCTAACCTAAAAGTTATAGTAGGTTACTAAACTTTACAGTCATGTCACAGAGGACTCATTCTCTGGCAATTTTATAGTATATAAAGGCTTAATTTATAATAGATTTATTTTCTAGGGGAAATTGTAACAGAGTGATTGAAGGTGATGGTGAAACTTTTCATTTCTTAAATAGAGAATGATGCACCTCTTAATTTTGTTCCAGAGTTTTAGAAAAAAGAATATAACTTAAAACATCATTATTAGTGACTTATGTATCTCATTACATTTTGAAATGTTGTCAGTATTTTTATGGTAGTGAGAGAGGTTATCATTTATGAAATATTGAACCAATGACCTTAGCTATTCAGTTATGATGAAAGGCCCAATCTAACATTTTATTGAACATGATACTTATGAAAAATGAAACTTCTCATTTCCATTACTTAATCAATAGCACATTAAGCCATTTATTAATTTGATTAAAGAAGGTCATTGCAGAACTGAGTATCCCACTCCCTTCTTATCTAGTTTAATTTTAATAACCAAGAAATAGCAGGGTACTCTTCCATTCACTCCGTAGAGCAATGCAAGTCAAACTAATTTTTTATTTGCTGCCTTCATGTGAGAAAATAAAGAATCACAATCTGGGAAACAGCAAGCCATTTTGAATAGTTTTTAAGGAAGAGTAAAGTTCTTTTTTCAGTTATCAAATTAGTTAACTGATAAAGACAATTTGATCAATATACACATTTGAAACAATAATTAAAAGAACAAGCAGAATTTACCTGTATTTTAACATCAATAAGCATATAGTAAACAATTTACAACAATTATTTAAACTAGCATTGAAGATGTCAGGAAGATAAGGACCCAAGATTAAGAAAAAAAAAACCAGGATGGTTTGATCTTTAGAGAAGAGGATATTAAAACTCAACATTCTGGGAGGATATACTATATACAGAAATACCACAGTAGGCAAGTCACACAAATTTTGGGGTTTCCCAGCACATATAAAAATTATGCTTATGCTGTACTGTAGTTTATTAAATGAGCAATAGTATTATGTCTATAAAAGGGTATTTACCTTAATTTAATAATACTTTATTGCTTAAAAATACTAATCATCATGTCAGTCTTCAACAGATTGTAATCTTTTTGCTGGTGGAGCATCTTGCCTAGATGTTGATGGCTGCTGATTGATCAGGGTGGTGGTTGCTAAAGGGGGAAGGGGGCAGAGCAAGTTTTTAAAATAAGACAACATTGATTGAATTTCCTTTCACTTCAACACTTAGAGGCCATTACAAGGTTATTAATTGGTGAAATTTCAATATTATTGTGACTCAAAAATAGGAATAGCCAAGGAGAGGAGAGAGACAAGAATAGCCAGTTGGTGAAGTCAGAGCATACACAATATTAAATTTGTTTTCTTATATGGGCTCAGTTTGTGGCACCCCAAAACAGTTACAATAGTAACATTAAACATTACTGATCACAGATATAATAATAATGAAATATTGAAATATCCTGAGAATCACCAAAATGTGATGCAGACACAATATGAACACATGCCTTTGGAAAAATAGTGCCATTAGGTTTTCTCGACACAACTGCCACAAAACTTCAATTTATTTTAAAAAAAATTTCTGTGAAGTGCATCATGAAATGAAAGGCAATAAAATTAGGTATGCCTGTGTAGAAGACTGAATGGCAAAAAAAATACATTCAAAATTAATGAAGACATCAGGAAATAAATAATATATGGAAAATTGATCCAGAATAAATAATTCCTAAGTTATAGGTCCAGACTTTATATTATAGACATAGGGCAGTAGTGTATAGAGCCAGGAAGACTTGGATTCAAATCCAATCTCTCTTTTTTTTAAAAAAGGGTTTTTGCAAGGCAAATGGGGTTAAGTGGCCTGTCCAAGGCCATGCAGCTAAGTAATTATTAAGTGTCTGAGACTGGATTTGAACTCAGGTCCTCCTGATTCCAGGGCACTGCTCTATCCACTGGGCCACCTAACCATCCCCAAATCCAGTTTTTTAATGGAGACTGACTTTGTGACTTTGGCCAAGTCACTTAACTTTCAACTGCCCCCATGTGACTTTCTCATACTAAATTATTAGTTGCTTATGTCTATGGGTGGAAGATGGAAGGTGCTTCAACACAAAGAGTTTCCCCCAAAAGAAAAAAAGGTCAGACCAGGATGAAGATGGAGGGAATATTGTGAAGCAGAATTTGGACTAATTCTTAAAGTTATGAAGAGGAGCATTCAACCATAAAACTTAATGCTTTTGCTTATTGTACAGGGAAAGATCCTTTGAAGATCATGGTTTAAAACTGGACAAGTTCCAGCAAGCATTTATGAAATATCCACTGTGTGCTAGGCTGTTTGCTGTACCCCTTGGGAATGGATGGGGGAGTATTGCCCTCATGTAAACTTACATTTTACTGTTGTACAAATCAACCAATTAGAGAAGGACCTCAGACCCCTCAAGGTACCAAGAAAAAAAAATGGAATCACTTCTGCTGAAGCTGGTGCCCTGAATCTTGTTGATAATTTCTGATTTAAGAAAGTGAATGACCCTGACAGTGACTCTACTCCCTGCCTTTCAGTGGCCTACTTTGAGATTCTCTCTCCAAGATTCTCACAGAAATCTTAAGATTCAGTAGATTCCTATTTCTGCAGTGTTTAAATGGACTCACCCCTTGGCAAATATTTAAGACATTTCATCCTAGAAATTATTTTTTTTAATTTTTTTTTTTTAGTTTTTTTGCAAGGCAGTGGAGTTAAGTAGCTTTTGCCCAGGGCCACACAGCTAGGTAATTGTTAAGTATCTGAGTCTAGATTTGAACTCAGGTCCTCCTGACTCCAGGGCCGGTGCTCTATCCACTGTGCCACCTAGCCGCTCCTAGAAACTATTCTTAAACCATATCAAAGTTACTTTAAATTTTCTTTTTGAGGATGTGGGAGGTTTAAAAGCAAGGCATTGGGTTACTAATTGAAAGAATGGGATTTAAAACAATAATGTTGACTTTTATGGTCCTTTTAAGACTTGCAAAGCACCTTACACAAGTTCTTTCATTCAATCAATAAATATTTGTTAATTAAATTAAAAATAAATTTTAAAAAATCCTCTGATTTGAAGGTCCTGGATTTATCCTGGGTTTGCTGCTTACCATCTATATCACCTCAGACAAGTCACTTAATCTTCTCTAGGCTTTAGCTTCTGGATCTAAAACTGAGCAAGTAGGGCATGGAGCCTGGTAGACCTGGGTTTGAATTCTACTCTGATATTTGCCAGCTGTGTCACTTCAGGCAGACCACCCTTTCTAGATCTCATCTGAACAATGAGAAAGTTGGGTTTAATAATTTCTCAGATTGGGGCAGCTAGGTGGAGCAGTCGGTAGAGAATTGGCCCTGGAGTCAGGCGGACCTGAGTTCAAATGTGACCTCAGACACTTATTAATTACCTAGCTGTGTGGCCTTTGGCAAGCCACTTAACCTCATTGCCTTGCAAAAACTAAAAAAAAAAACAAAAAACGAAACTTCTCAGATCACTTCTAGTTCTAAGTATGATCTTAAGTTGTTATTTATTGGGGCAGCAGTAGGGAGGGGATTAGTCATATCTAATTCTTTATGAACCCATTTGGAGTTTTCATGGCAAAGATATAAGAGTGGTTTTCTATTTCCTTCTCCGCTGGATTAAGACAAACAGATTCAGTGACTTGCCCAGGGCTACACAGTCACTAAATATAGCTGAGATGAGATTTGAACTCAGGTCTTCTGACTCTAGGCTCAGCACTCTACTCACTGAGCCCACCCAGCTGCCCACTGTTGAGAAGTATAGGTATTCAAATATGTGAATAAATGCATAAGAAAAGATAGTAAAGAACATTCCAAGTAAATAAAAAATCTTCCAAGAAATTCTAAAATGACTGTTTTTCTGATGACCTATCCTTACATTTATTCTCTGCTTCCTGAGTTTCTTTTCTTTTAGAGTCTTTTTCTAGGACCTACTGGCCCTAGGGTTCAGGCCATGCCCAGAATCCTAACAGAGTGCCATACCCATCCCTTGGCCCAGACAACTGACATTCTGTCTTCTCTGGCATGTGACCCACATTTTTGCTATCACAATTGTCGAATTGCAGTGTGGGACGAGACTACTTCTCACCATGGAAAGACCCTTTAAAAATGCCATTTCAAGGCCAGGTAGCATCACCTGTGACAATCTGAATGGTCTAGGTTAATATTACCAAAAAGAGAACTTTAAGAAGGCAAATTACTACAAACTTCCCAGGCCCTAGACTAGATGGTCCAGGTATGTTGCTTATAATAAGACTTCCTATTTTGAGACTGGAAAAGGAGAATTTTACTTCATACCTTTCCTCCTTTTGTTCACTTAGACTTACTTGGCAGTTTGTTCTATTTTTACCTTTGGTTAGATACATGCTATTTAAAATGTCCACTGCTCCCTTGGAAGTGGGGGTGGGTGGGCAGGGAATACGCTTTATTCAAGGGTGGCCTTTGACCTTCTCCCGTGGACTGCTTTATGTCATTCCTCATAGTGGCTTAGATGATGAAAAGGATACTTTAGTTTCTGTTCTCCCAGAGACCTAGGAGCAAAAAGGGTCTTGCTTGTGGAATAGAGTAAAGGGGAAATCATGTCTGGTGAGTTCTCCTAAGGCGAGACTTAGGAAGGAGTATTAATTTTATAATTCCCTTCATCTTCATAGATGTTTGGGGATTAAAATTCACAAAGGTTCTCAGTTCCAAAACCTTGGATTAAAAGCGTGGCATTTCTGCCTGAGGATAGACAGTTTGGGGTTTGGTTTTGTTTTATTTCCCTGCCAGTACAGCCCAGTATTAAGACATAGTGACTTGCCTTCCTTCATCTAACTTAAAATACAGAGGAAGCTGATCTCTTTTGCTGTTTTCCCTTCAGACTTAAAGCAGATTGAACCAGTACAGAGACAAGAATTTCTTTCCTCTCTCCCCAATAACCATGCATCCCATCAAGATGCAGTCACTATTGATGTACATAATTGATCACGTTATTAACCTGTGCAAAAAGCCTTATTACGGTAATAAAGCCTAACTTCATTATACACCATATTTAGAAGAGCTAAATGTGCTGGGGAGCGGCTGACAGGTTCCCATTTCAGGACTGATTCTGATGATGATAATGTTTAAATAGCATTGATCGTCCTCTAATTGAATTTCTTTTCTTTCCATAGGCCTCTTCTGAAGAGCTAAAAGCTGCCTACCGACGGCTGTGCATGCTTTACCATCCAGACAAGCACCGAGACCCAGAGCTCAAATCACAAGCCGAGCAACTGTTTAACCTTGTCCACCAGGCTTATGAAGGTCAGTCAGGGTCTTAGTTTTGTTAAAGCTGCCCCAGGAGCAGATATTGAGTTTTTATAATTCTTGCCTTGAAGAGTGCAGAGGACCAGGGTCCTTAGTGGTGTTTGAAAGTGGTGGTTAGTTTCATGCCTTCTACTGACTCTTTGAAAAAAGCAATATTTTGCTTTTGAAATCAATATGTGCCCAATAAGTGGAAAATGAGTGCACAAGCTGAATAAGAGGCCAGGTTTTCAATTGTTGGGGGAATCGGCTGCTTTGAAATTGTTTACTAGAGTTTTCTTCCAGAGAGAGATACTCAGACACAGAGCCAGGAAGTTTTTCCATCTCAACTAGCAAGGGGGGGTGATTTGAGTTTGTCTTCATCTGAAAGAGAATCTAAAGCTGAACTGTGACCTCCTGGGTCCTGTGGCCAATCTTAAGAATGAGAACAGGATCAAGCAAAGGGTTTTTATCCTTATATATGATTTATGTCACAAAATGTTTGCTGAGGTTTTCTGGTGGTGAAGTATTATGCTTGGATTTAGAATTTATCCCAAACAAATTGGCAATAACTCATGCCAGAAATACATTTAGTGAATTGTGAGCACTATTCTCCCATAATTAGATGGGCTAAAAATGAAAGGACATGTTAGTCTTTGGACTAAAGGTTTTTCATTGTACAAATCAAAATATCTTGTATCTCAGTTTATAATTTTGCCTAAAAATTAGATTTTAATGACCATTGAAAGTCAGACAGTGGCAAGTGATGTATTTGCATAGACAAGACAATGTAATCTTATCAGACTTAACTCTCCAGTTGGAGGCAGATGTTTAGAATCCATTTATAGGAAGGGCTTGATTGAAACTGCCTTCCTCTGATTACATTCTGTTATCTGTGTGGCTGAATTAATTTTACAGTTGTCTGAATTATTGATATAGTTTGTGTGCAGCATTTTGGAAATTTGGGAGGAGTAACTGAAACATAAGAGAGTTAAAAGCAAAACCCCACTGCCTCTTGTAAAACTGCTGCAGCAGCAAGCCCAGCACCCAGTGGTTTAGCCTAAAGGGAGACAAAAGCAAAATTGTGAATAAATGATTCCTTATTAAATCCCAGAGATTAGCTGAAGAAGTTTGGTGCTTCTGTTTTTGAGCGGTCAGCATTTCTCTCCTCCATATTAGATTTAAATGTGAGCAGAATCATTTGCATTTTCTTCTTCCCCTCCCCCCTTTTTTAATTAGGCCTTAAAATATATGGAGTAGTCTCCAAAAAGAAGTCAAAGTCTTGTTTAGGGATTGGTAAGGGCCAGAGTTTGGGGCAGGATGAGGAGGAAGGTCACAGGTGTTATGTGTCAGTGGCAGCTAAACTAGATTTTGATCTGACTTTATGCAAGACTGCTCCCTTGTGGATTATCCACCATTCACAGGATCACTTGAGAGATCATCTTAGTCACCTCCCCTGTTTTACAAATGTGGAAACCAAGGCCCAGAAAGAAGTGACTTGCTCAGGTACCCCTGGAAGAGTGGGCTTTGGCTCAAGCCTTGGGCCTCCACATCCAAGGCTTGCCGTCCTGACCTCTTTTGACAGCTCTCATCCTTCTTGAGAACAGCCTGTTTTCTCTTATGTTATTTTACATAACAGTCACAATTGGCACTGTTGTGACAAGTGTTTTGCCTGACTGACAAAATTATTTACAAATAAGTGCTAATGCTACAGAAAAACATAGGCTGTTTAAGATGCTACAAAAGGCTGTTAAAGGAGAAAATCACCATAATAGTTGCAAGTTGGCTCTCATGTATGATCCTCACTCCAAACAAGCCTTAGGGCACCCTCATGGGTCCCCATGTCATGCCCAGCTGACACTTGGAAGCTTTGGAACCTGAGAGATCACCTTAAGCTCTCTCAGCCTCTGTTTGATATCATTCAAGCTGTAGTTTGGATCTCATGTAGTTGCAGTGGCTCTGCATATCATCAAGGACTTTATTTCCGATGAAGCTCTTTGGTACAACCAGTTATTAGCATTATAATTAGCATTCTTTAAAAGTTGCATTAACTTTTTTTTCTATCTTTGATATAGCTAAGAAATTATTTTTAGAAAAGTTAAACCACTTTGTCCTGGGGATTTAAATTAACTTATGTTTCTTTCCCAGGGTACCTGCCAGGGTACCTAGGAAGCTGATAGAGCTAACTCTGTTAGTCAGTTAGAGCCACCCACTAGAATACCCACCATAAACTTGTGATAGATTTGTGTGGAGAGATGATAAGAGAAAAAGTGAGTGTGTGAACCCTGGGAATTCACAGAAGATCATAAATCTTGCACTTTGTAAACATATGCCTTTTAATTTTCAGTTCTCAGTGACCCCCAAACCAGGGCCATCTATGATATATATGGGAGAAAAGGACTGGAAATGGAAGGCTGGGAGGTAAGAAAAATTCTATGTCATATCTCAGGAAAAACAAAACAAAATGTTAGGTCTTTTGTCTTCTATCTTTGTCTAAGATTAAATAGGAGTTTTAAAAAAAATATTTGTCCAAGATCCATTAAGTGGCTATCTGATATCTTTCATTCATAAATGGGGTTTTGGGATTTTGGAAAATCTGAGTAGGAGTCATTGAAAAACATAAAATATTCAAAAATATGATTAGACATACTTTTTTCAATATTGTGTAATATTTCACATTTGGTATGTGGCTGCTTAAGTGTATTTTTCCCACTCTTTTGGTCTTAGAACACAAACCACTACAGATGCCCCCCTCCTGACTGATAAACAGGGAGGAGTGAGGAAAGTCCCTTTTCCACTTTTGCTTAATAGGAATTAGCAGTGCCTTAGGCAGGATTACTTTAGTGCAGGTAGAAGTTAAGTCTTGGTCATTGTAACAGAACATTTCAGCCTTAAATGGTCCCCAAATCCCCACATCTCCATCAGCTACTGGAAAGAGAGAGGGGAAAATCTTGCCTTCATTAAATTCTTCATATCTAATATTTTAAAACATAGGTTGACTGTGTCTTTTCATAGCAAGTCCCAGGGAATCCAGGGCCCCTGTTTTGTATCTCCAGTTTCATTGTTGGGTTTTTAATTCCAAGCAACATCACTCCATGCTTCCAATTAGAGTAATGGAGCTAAGGTTTTCCTGGCAAAATATTTCATGGCTTCCCTAGTGCCAAAACAAAATGATCTCATCATAACAAATGCACCCAGTAATGATGGTAAAAAAAATTGGAGAAGTCACAGGTGGTGAATGCACCTTTGAATAAGCCTTCAAATAAATATTTATTATGAAATCTCTTTAAGGACAAAGCGAAGAGAGCCAGTCAAGTTCTCATCTATCAGAGTTGGCTTGCTTTATGTTTCCTATTGATACTATACCATGGGACATTGCCTGCACTGCAAGATAAAAATGCCTTCAGCAAAGAGGCCATGAAGATCCCTCCCCAGGTATTAGCTCTGAGATGTATCAGAGCTTAACATACAATAGGTAAATTGAACCCATTATTTATACTGTAAAGGAAAAGTCTCACTGAACTCCAGCTCATTTTATGGAGCTGGCATCAACATTCCTTCAAGGAATTCCTACAGCTGGATGAATTGTTTAATATGAGGACTGTCCCACTTCAGTAATAGCTTTCACTCCAGGGAGGCAGCTGCACTCCCTTCATCTCTTGCCGGTATTTTGAGCACTATTAAACTTTTCCAATTGCTGAGGGGTATTCATTTACTGCATATTTGTTAGGATAAACATATGGATAGTCAGTGAAGGATAGAGGGTTCTGTTAACACCTTCAACATCTGAAACAGGCCTTTCATCTGAGGATCTCAAAGCACTTCACTTCCGTGATTTGAAAGTAGCCTCCAGCATTGGATAGAGAAGTAATAACATTCCCATGTTATTCAAAGTAAGCTATGCATATATGTAGTTTAAGCTTCTCAGAGCTACCCAACCCACTGGGTCCCTGCTTCCCTTGGTAAATTCACACTCTTTTCTTCTTCTGAGAGAAGAATTCCTGATCTCTGGCAGATTGCCAGAAGTTTGAGATGTTGCCATTCCCTTTTTGTAAAAGCAGCCCCTTCCATCCATCTTGTCATCTCAGATCTGGAATTTAATTAGCACTGTCTTTGTGGGTGCCTGCTCAGGGAATGGAAGCTGTCCTTTTTCCTGAATGACCAAAAGCCAGCTTTGAGCTGCCGGGAGAGGCAAGAGGGGTTTGAAAAGCTCGCTCCTCATCTCCAACCAATACCATGATCAGACTAAAGATTAAATTAACATTGCCTTGTCAGCTCTAATGAAGTCTAACTTTCATCCTGAGACTCTGCTCCTAGGCTCTGCCCTTTCTAGCCTGCCTTCTCATAGTTATCAAAATAATCTTCCTAGAACAGGGATCTAACCATGTTGCTTTTCTCAAGAATCTTCCCTGACTTGATTTCCCCCAAGGTAACATTCAACCTCCTTACTTTGGTATCCGGATCCCATCCCAGTCTGGCTCCAGGGAACTTTCTAGACTCCTTTCACCCCACCCCTCATGTTTCAGCTAGATGGGCCTCCATCCATTCCTGGCATTCCTCCTCATCCCCTCTCAGGGCACTGGGACTTTGCCCATGGGTTGGTCCCCAAGCTGGGATGCCTTCCCTCTTCATCTCTGCCTCTTGGAGTTCTTTCAAGGCTCTAGCCCAGTTGACATGTCTTTATCCCCTTCATTATTAGTGTTCTCTCCCTTGAAATTTTGTTATGTTTGCTAATCTGATCTTGTATAGTATGCCCCAGTTGAATGCAAGCCCCTTAAAATTAGAGTCTCTTTTTGGGGGAATGGGGTTTTTCTTTGACTCCCCAGGGTCCAAGAGAATGCTTTGCTTGTTTAATTTATTACATACATTTTATTCATACTTTCTTGCTAGATCTTTGAAAACTAATCTAGCCCAATAGTAACTAGAATAACTTCTGTTAAAGATAGAAGAATATAAGCAAGCATATTCCTTCCCCATTCCTTTTATCCCATCCATCCCCCACTTTCCTAGAGAGTTTATATCAACAAATATTGACTTTATTATTCAGCTGCTCAGCACATTTACAATGACTAGTTGATGTTTATTTCCCCTCAATCTATCCCAGTCTATCTCCATGAATATATTAGAACCCAGTACTTGGAGATCTAGAAGTGATTCAAATGAAATTGCCCTTTGAGGCTCCCCCTTGGTGCCCCTTCTTTTAGAGCACGTCAGTGGACAGAGTTTCTAGCTTTGGGGGCTTTCTGGGCCCAGGGGAGCATTTTGAGGGCAGTGGGCAGAACAGCCACTTTCCCCTTACAGTGAGTCCTGTGCAGGTGCCAACTTTTCGTGGCTTATGTTAAACACTATGACCAGATTCGGCTCGAAGGAACTGACACCTTTAGAACATTTTCTTCTTCAGCATGTCTCAATATGTCTTAGAGCTACTCACTCAAGCCTTGAAAAGCTTTAAAGGTCAAGTCTCTTGAGGTCTGAAAAGCCCATCTTGCCCTTCTTGGCCGCTTGGAGCTGGCACTGGCAAGAGCCTGAGTTTTCTGCCAGGAACTTGAAGAGGTAGGTGCACCCCTCAGCCAGAATGCCCGGCCCAAGCTGGAGCTGGGGCTCACCAGGAAGCTTCTTTTCTCTGCATTTGTTCTCACATTCTGTAGAACAGGCAATTAGGCTATTAAAGTTGTCTTGCCAGGGAAAATCACCTGATAGCCACAGACCCTGCAGAGGAGTGTTCCTCATTTTGTCAAACACAGCAGCCATACTCCCAGGCCTCCAGGGTGCTCTGAAGCTTCCAGCTGAGGATCCTAGCACATGCATGATTCCCCCTGCCTGAGCTTCTCTAGCTCCCTGCCTGCCTCTAGCCAAGAATCCAGAGGAGGTCCCTGGGAGCAGTTGGGGAGCAGGGGGGATCTGCCCAAGATGTTTACAAGATCCTCAAGGATGTTATTTGGGACTGGTTCTGCTTGCCCTCCAAGAAAACAAGCAGTTTGCTTCAGCTTCCCTTTCATTTTATTTTTATTTGTTCCTTTGAAGATCACAGGTTTATAAGGTCATTTAATCCACTCACCTGTTTTTGCCAAGGAGGAAGCTATCAAGTCACAAGCTTTGTATTTCCCTGCTAAGGGCTAAGTGTACAGAGAAAAGCAAAACTGGCCCTTGTTTTCAGGAAGCTCACAAGCTTATGGAGGAGACACTGTACAAATAACTGCAAATCTCATGGAGAATAAATAGACAATCAGAGGGAGGGGCCTAGCTAGTGTGAGGGACAGTGGGGTTTGAGCTGTGACTTCCAGGAGATCAGAGGATCCAAGCCAGGGGGGTGGGGGGGACAGGAAGGAAAGGACCATGTACCATCTCTGCAGGTAGCTGGTCTTGTGCCTCTGGATGGAAGAAAGAGCACATGGGAAGTGAGCAGAAAGGTGCTGGGTCAGGAGGGGCTTTGAGGAACCAATCAGAAGATCATGTAATCGATCCTGCAGGGAAAGAGGATCCTCTAGGGGAGAGAGGAGAGATTAAGGACTTGGTCACATTTGCACTTCAGGCAGATCCGTTTGACAGGTGAGTGGAGGGAGGAGGGTGGAGGAGAGACTTGAAACTGGTAATAGTCCAGGCAGGAGTTGAGGGGCTGCACCAGGTGGGCTGGCAGTGTCAGAGGAGAGAAGAGAGAACATGCAAGAAATGTTAGGAAGGGAGTAACAATAGGACTTGGTAGGTGATTGACTGGAAAGGCTGAGAGCAAGGGGAGGAGCATGCCCAAGGTCACAGAGTCAGGAGGAGAACTCAGAGCCTCTGGCTCCAGACCAGCACTTTTGCCCCCCCACAAAGGAGGGAAATGGAGAGAAGAGAGTGAGAAGCTAATGGTCAATCTAAAAAATGGTACCTGGTTCTCTTTTAGCCCAAGATCAAGCTCCTCTGAAAAAGTGAAACTGCTATAAATAGGCATACATGTCCTTGGTGTTCCTGAGGCCCAGCAGGTTGCAGGCTGCAGAATAAGGATTGCTTGTGATATCAGTTAAATGTAATCTAAATAGCATATTTTATGAGGTCACAAGACTGTCAAGACAATCACAGAGATTTCATTTTGTCATTTAAAATTTGTTCTCTAGGTAACAATCGAAGCAACCCTGTCCTCCCTACCTATGTCCATCTGTCTTTCTGCTAGAATAAATATGCTTCAATACTTCAATGAAAATTTGTGTATTTTTAAATATTTTTTCATTGATGTCTTGTTTTTTTTGGTATTATCATAGTTTCCCCAGTATCCCTCTGCCTCTATTCCATAAAATGAAGCCATTTCATAAGACAAATAGTATTTTTAAAGACAAAGAAAAGTTCGAGAGGAGTGTTTGGAGAATCAGCATAATTTATCAATTTGCAGGAAAAGGCTGAAAATAAGTGCTTTGGGCAACACTGTGGGTCTCCACTTCTGCAAAGGGGATCTGGAGCTAGGGTGGGAGGGTCTTTACATCACCTTTGAGTCATGCTTATTGCCAGTCATTTTCAAAGAGCGTTTGTTAACTTTGAGATGGGATGCTCCCTGGGATCACTACCTTTCCTGCCCCCCGCGCCCCCCCCCCGCTCCTCTGGTCTCCTGGAAGTCACAGTTCCAAACACCACTATCCCTCACTCTAGCTAGCCCCTTCCCCACACAATATATGAAGCCTGTGCAAAGTGATTAAAGTTGAGGGAGTTCGGAACTCTAAAACTGGGGAAGGTCAGTTTCTTTTTTGTGATTTGATTAAGTAAGTGTCCAACTTTGGGCACCTATCACAGTTTTCTTTTCTTTTTTTTAAGTGTGTGACTATGGTGTAGTCATTTGGTTTATTTATTTATTTAGTTTGATTTTTGAAAGGCAATGGGATTAAGTGATTTACCCAGGATCACACAGTTTATTGTTAAGAGTTTGAGATGGGATTTGAATTCAGTTCCTCCTGACTCCAGAGCCAATGCTCTATCTACTATGCCACCTAACTGCCTCTCATTTAACATTCTCAGTTTTTTTTGTTTCAAATTCTTTTCCTCCCCCCACCAAAGAAGACAAGTAATATATATTCATTATCCTTGTGAAGTCATTTCTTTTTTTAAAAGAAAATATTTGTGCTATAAAGGTCAGAGTTAGGGGCAGCAAGGTGGCACGGAGGACCTGAGTTCAAATCCGGT
Source organism: Macrotis lagotis (assembly GCF_037893015.1). Classification (NCBI taxonomy): domain Eukaryota; kingdom Metazoa; phylum Chordata; class Mammalia; order Peramelemorphia; family Peramelidae; genus Macrotis; species Macrotis lagotis. The sequence continues at coordinate 887,885,870 of NC_133658.1, forward strand.
CTCAGACACTTACTAATTACCTAGCTGTGTGACCTTGGGCAAGCCACTTAACCCCATTGTCTTGCAAAAAAAAAATCAGAGTTAGTCCACAAGTCTTTGACCTCTTTTGGTTTTTATCCCAAACCATATTTTCTAATGATTTTGCTGCCTTGATTATGACTACGTTTGCATTAAAGTCTCTGGGTATCAAAAAATAGGTTAATTTAATGTCACAGAATTTTAGAGTAGTAAAACACCTTAGTGACCATCCAAGTTTGAAGAAGAATCCTTCCCACAGTGGACTAGAGAAGTGGTCCTTCAGCCTCCAGTGAACATCTCCATAGATGGCTATTTCCATAGAGATGAAGACTGCTCTCATTTGAGGCAGCCCTCAGGGGTCTTACTAAGCTTTCTTTGTTGGGTTTCTGTGGCACAAGATTCTCTTTCCTCTTGCCAAATGAGCCTTGTCTCCCTGCTTGTCATTTTTTTGTAGCTCTGAGATGTGCTTCATCTTAAAATATAAAGGTAATTTAGCCATTTCCCAATTGGGAAAATCTAACTTTTTAACAAATATGTTACAGGTAGCCATTACTACCTTTGTCTAGAGGAAATGTCAACATATATGGTCATTAACTTAAATAAAATATTTCAGGATTTTCACAGAACATTTCTGGTGGTGATAGCATTAGTGCGTAGGAGGGAGGGAAAAACTACTAGAACCTCTAGGGGTGGCCCAATCAGTTTATATATTTTTTTGTAAACTTGCTCATTTTCTCTTGTATACTCTTCTCTCCCCCAATAAAGGGGTATGTGTGTGTCAAATTTTGGTTTCCTAAACTACTGAGAAACCAGATATTTCTATGAAGAAGCCATCCTGGGGGGCAGCTAGGTGGAGCAGTGGATAGAGCACTGGCCCTGGAGTCAGGAGTACCTGAGTTCAAATTCAGCCTCAGACACTTAATAATTACCTAGCTGTGTGACTTTGGGCAAGTCACTTAACCCCATTGCCTTGCAAAAAGCTAAAAAAACAAAAACAACAAAAAAGAAGCTATCCTGGATCTAAAAAAGTCCGAATCTGTTTTTAAAAGTGATTAGCTGAAGTGTTATTCTCACTTTTGGTAGAAATTCACCATCCAGTTGGGCTCAGCCTTTGTTTTTGTCATATTATGAAAAATTTACAAACTGTTCTGTAATATTATTTTTTAAAACTTGGGCTCTGAAGACAGGCCTTTCTTATACCACCTGCCTTCATGATTCTTTTTAGAGATCGTTTTTCATTTTGCTGAAAATGAAGACTCTGCTTTGGGACTTTTTCTTCATTTTGATACCAAATGATATCCAGTTGACTACTTTTTCACCTCCCATTATATCTCCTTACTAGTTTCTTCTTCTCTTCCCCTGTTTCTGAAACCTTTATAAGAGATCTTTTTCATCTAGAACCACCCCTCCCAGGTTCACATTTCTCTTCTGTCACTTATTACCTATGTCACCATGAAAAAGTGATTTCATTGGGCCCATTATTGTATAGCCCCCATATTTAGGGTTTTTCGGATATTGAGAAGTGAGAAGACACTTTGCAAGTTTTACAGTTCCATATTTCAGGGTCAAGTATTAGAATTTTATGTCCATTTAATTGTAAGCATCCATTTCACCCCAAGACTCTTTAAATTCTTAGGAACTCACACAAAGCCTTTCATCTTATTGTGGGAAGAATCCATTAATTTGAGATTCTATTCTGGCACCAAGGTTCCCTTCAAAACCCAAATAAAATTCACCTATCAATCTGATTGTTACTTCTAACATTCCAGGAAGAGATTGGCATCGACTTCCCTTCTACCATACAGATCTCATTGTTCTTGGCCTCTTCACATTTTTAATATTTGTTGCCCGGAGTTCATTAGGAAATTTAAACATGATTAGATTTGCTTAAAATTCTTGTGACTTGAAATGGAAAAATGTCACAATATAAGAAAGAAGCTACTAAAATTAAGCCAAGGGGAAAAAATTGTTCTGAATTCTCTCTAGAGGGAAAGGGGAAAATTGTCACTTTGAGAATAACTGATGTCCCATGAAGTGACAGCCTGGTAAGGTTATGGTCAAGAGGAATGTCCCAGACTGAAGGTCAGAACCCCTGGACTCTTCCTGATTTTATTCTTCCTCTTTAACTCAACATAAGGCAGGCAGGTCTCTGAATCTGAATTTGATTTCTGAACTCTAAAATGGTTGAGTTGGTAGACTGATAACATCTGTTTCACTGATCCCCCTTCCTTGGCATGTTGGTGAAAAAGAAGATGCTATCCTTAGTAAGTGAAGACCCACTTGGGCTTCTTGGAGAAAAGGCAAGCTGTACCCTGCTGCTACAGGAGTCTTTAATGTTTGGATCTTTAACAGCCTCCTTTCCTCCACTCTGCTCACAGATTGTGGAGAGGAGGCGTACGCCTGCTGAAATCAGAGAAGAATTTGAACGGCTACAGAGAGAGCGAGAAGAGAGGAGGCTTCAGCAGCGAACCAACCCCAAGGTAAACCATGCCCCAGCCATCCACAGGCCCCAGAATAGAGGGAAGAGCTTTGTTGTCTGTCAGAGGGTGGGTCTAGGTCTCTTGGGAGTAAAGGATGGCAATTTTTCCTTTAAAAGTCATGTCCTATGGGTGGCTAGGTGGCTTAGTGGATAAAGCACCGGCCCTGGAGTCAGGAGGACCTGGTCTCAGACACTTAGTAATTACCTAGCTATGTGGCCTTGGGTGAGCCACTTAACCCCATTGCCTTGCAAAAACAAAAAAAAAGTCATATCCTATGAGTGCCTAGGTGGCATAGTGGATAAAGCACCGGCCCTGGAGTCAGGAGTACCTGATTTCAAATCTGGCCTCAGACACTTAATAATTACCTAGCTTTGTGGCCTTGGGCAAGCCACTTAACCCCATTGCCTTGCAAAAACCTAAAAAAAAGTCATGTCCTTCACTTGTACAAAAATATTGATAGCAGCCCTCTTTGTGGTGGCAAAGAATTGGAAATCAAGTAAATGTCCTTCAGTTGGGAGATGGCTTAGCAAACTGGTATATGTATGTCATGGAACACTGAAACCAGGAGGGACAGTAATTCAGGGAAGCTTGGAGGGATTTGCATGAACTGATGCTGAGTGAGATGAGCAGAACCAGAAAAACACTGTACACCCTAAGAGCAACATGGGGGTGATGATCAACCTTGATGGACACACTCATTCCATCAGTGCAACAATCAGGGACAATTTGGGGCTGTCTACAATGGAGAATACATCTGTATCCAGAGAAAGAACTGTGGAGTTTGAACAAAGACCAAGGACTATTACCTTTAATTTAGAAAAAAAAACTGGTATCTTTTTGTCCAATCTTGCTTTCCTCTTATATTTTATGTTTCTTCTTTAAGGATATGATTTCTCTCTCATCACATTCAGTTTGGATCAATGTATACCATGGAAACAATGTAAAGACTGACAAATTGCCTTCTGTGGGGGGTGGGGGGAGGGAAGTAAGATCAGGGGAAACATTGTAAAACTCAAAATAAATAAAATCTTAAAAAAGTCATGTCCTATCTAAAGTATGTAGATGGGGTGGGACAAAGAGATCCCAGAATAGCTGCCACTGAAACCACTCATGGGGACACAGACAGAAGCATTTTTGATCCACATGGAGGAAAGGAAGAACCAACCCCTTGGCATTTATAAAGTATAAACTAAAGCCTTGCTGGGTCCCCTACTATCCAGTCTTCCCCTGAGCTCCCTCAGCCACTTTGTCTTGTGACATTCCTTTCTACTCTGGAGCCAGAGGCCCTTTAAATGGGATGAACAGAGTCTTGACTTTCTATCTTCACCACTGGGGGAGGGTGGCCTCTTAGTGTTGAATGGGTTGGAGATGGGGGACAGAATAAACCCCAGGGTTCTTGAAATTTTTTTTTATTGTTCTGAACTTAAGAAAGAGCATTTCCATACACAGCAGAACACAAAAGGTCACTATCTCCATTTCATACCATTTGCTTTTTTTAAAGTAGATAAATTTTGCATGTTACCTTCTTTTTAAATAATATATATATATATATTTATTGTTTTTTGAATTTTACAATTTTTCCCCCAATCTCACTTCCCTCCTCCCACCCCACCCCCACCCCCAGAAGGCAATCTGATAGTCCTTATATTGTTTCCATGCTATACATGGATTAAAATTGGAGATAGCAAAATTACATAATAAGGTAACCTTTTTTTAAAAAATTAAAGGTGGAGTCTTTGGTCTTTGTTTAAACTCCACAATTCTTTCTCTGCATACAGAGGTATTCTCCATCACAGATAGCCCTAAAATTGTCCCTGATTGTTGCACTGATGGAATGGGAAAGTTCATCAAGGTTGATCATCACCCCCATATTGCTGTTAGGTTGTACATTGTTTTTCTGATGCTGCTCATCTCGCTCAGCATCAGTTCATGCAAGTCTTTCCAGGTTTCTCTGAATTCCCACCCCTCCTGGTTTCTAATAGAACAGTAGTATTCCATTACATAAATATACCAGTTTGTTCAGCCATTCCCCAATTGATGGACATTCACTCGATTTCCAATTCTTTGCCATCACAAACAGGGCTGCTATGAATATTTTTGTACAAGTGATGTTTTTACCCATTTTCATGATTTCTTCAGGGTACAGACCCAGAGTGGTATTGCTGGGTCAAAGGGTATGCACATTTTTATTGCCTTTTGGGCGTTATTCCAAATTCCTCTCCAGAAAGGTTGAATGAGTTCACAGCTCCACCAACAATGTATTAGTGTCCCAGATTTCCCACATTCCTTCCAACATTGATCGCTGTCTTTTCTGGTCATATTGGCCAGTCTAGGAGTTGTGAGGTGGTACCTCAAAGATGCTTTAATTTGTTTTTATCTAATAAGTATTTATTTAGAGCAGTTTTTCATATGACTAGATTGCTTTGATTTCCTCATCTGTAAATTGCCTCTACATATCCTTTGACCTTGGGGCAGCTAGGTGGTGCAGTGGATAGAGCATCAGCCCTGGAGTCAGGAGTACCTGAGTTCAAATTCAGTCTCAGACACTTAATAATTACCTAGCTGTGTGGCCTTGGGTAAGCCACTTAACTCCATTGCCTTGTAAAAACAAAACAAAACAAAAAAATACATATCCTTTGACTATTTGTCAATTGGGGAATGGCTTGGTTTTTTTATAAATTTGACTCAGTTTTCTCTATATTTTAGAAACTAAGTCAGAAATACTAGTTGTAAAAATTGTTTCCCAATTTACTACATTTATTTTGATCTTGGTTACAGTGGTTTTGTGCAAAAGCTTTTTAATTTAATGTAATCAAAATTATCTAGTTTGTTTTTAATGATGTTCTCCATCTCTTTCTTGGTCATAAACTGCTTCCTTTCCATAGGTCTGACTGGTAAACTATTCCTTGATTTCCTAGTTTGCTTATAATATTGTCTATTATATCTAAATCCTGTACTCATTTTGATCTTATCTTGGTATAGGGTGTGAGATGTTGGTCTAATCCAAGTTTGTGCCAAACTAACTTCCAATTTTCCCAACAGTGCATTTTTACTTTCAAAACTGATCTGTTTGCCTGTGCTTCCTTCTGAAAAATTCTTCCTTCTGTTCAGTTTTGTCCATTTTAAGAAATATTTCAGCAAATCCTCTTTTTGAGAGGCATCTATTTGAGGGGTAACTATTGTAAGTCCTTTCCCTTTTTCCCCAGTCTCTGTTGCCTAATTAACCAAGAGAAAGAAAGGAAGGAAGGGCAGGAATTGGGAGGAAGAAAAGGACCTTTGTGACAAATGGTTGTTTCTTGTCCTTCATTATCAAAGAAGGCCAAAATGACATCCCTATCGTAGAGACAAATGACATTGTGTCCAGCTGTGGCTGATTAGACCAATATGAGCTCGGAATGCCCTGCCACAGGTTGGACACAAATAGTCCGTGTGAACACCTGGGGTGGTTACTCTAAACTTAAGTACCTCATGTTTCCTTTGAGCTGCTTCAGTTCTGCCCTTCTCATAGAGCCCAGCCCCTTCACTGATGAGAGCATGCCATGCTGGGCAGTCCTGTGCCAGTGACTCCCATGCTGCCCAATCAATTCCCAAGTAATTAAGAGAGACCTTCAGGGTATCCTGGTATTGCTGCTTCTGACCCCTGTGTGAGTTCTCTATAAAACAGTATACATCTGGCACTCTAACAATGTGTCCAGACCATCATAGTTACACTCTCTGTAGTGATGTTAGAGCACTAGGCAGTTTAGCTTGAGAAAGGATTTCAGTGTCTGGTATCTTCTCCTGCCAGGTGATCTTCTGAATCTTCCTAAGACAATTTAAATGGAAGCAATTCTGTTTCCTGGCATATTGCTGATAGACTGTCCAGGTTTCACAGGCATATAGTAAATGGTTCTGTAGAACTGTATCAAATAAGCATAGTTAAGCAGAATGAATCCACACAGTGGCCATGTCCACACGTGTCTGTCAAGCCACCTCATCCATCCTGTCTCTATCATGAAATGGGCAGCAGACTTCCTCATGGGGCCTCTCCTGTGGACCACATGGCTAGTCCTTGCTTTAATCAGTTTGTTTATAATGTTGTTGTCCTTGTAGAAGATAAAAATGTCCTTGTAGAAAATTTACAATGTTGTAGTCCTCCTAGTTCTGCCTACTTCCCTCCTTGTTCATTGCCATCTGCCCTTTGAATTGTCGGGTGTAACATTCCAGAACATTTATCTACTGTAGCTGATTCAGTCCTTCCCCAGGTGTCCAAGAAGTTCCTCAATATCCCCTTAATATCTTAGTTCTTTTCTCTTACTCTCCCACCCACCCACCCCTATCTCTTCAGTTCCCTCTTCAGGATCACTAAATTTATTTTGATTGAAGTTAATTCCCTTTCAGTTATGATCCTTCTTCCTAATTCCTCATCCGACTGCTCCCTACCCTCTTGCCACTTATTTCCCCAGTTGAGTTTGGTGTATTTCTACAGCAGACTGTCTATGTGTTTCTTCCACCCTCCTTTGTCCACTTCAGGTAAAAATGAGGTTTAGATGATTCTCACCCCCTTCCTCCTTGTTCCTATTTCTCCTATTTCTCTAAGAAGGAGAAACAGAAAGTTCCCCCTCTCTACTTGCTGCACTAAACATTCTTTCCTCTCTTTCTCTTCCCCCTCTTAAAATTCTCCAAACAGAACCCATCCTCCACCTTAGTATACTAGCATACTTAGATATTAACTCCCTATATACCCTTTGAAGATGTTAAGGTTCTAAAGGGACCTTTGTTCTTTCTCTCCTTGTAAAAATCTTAGCCTTTCATCCCATTCCAATCTCAGCCAACTTCAGTTGCACAGATAAATCTCCACCTTTCTGGTCTTCTCTGGACTTTTCTGTTTTTATTTCAAAGTTCCCACTCAGCTCTGGTCTTTTCAACAGCAATGCTCACAAATCTTCTGTCCTATTAAAATGCAATTTTTCTTTCTCAGATTTTCCTCCATTTTGCAGGAAAAGTTATTCTTGGTTGTAAGTCTATCTTCTTTGTTTTTGGAATATTACGTTCCAAAAATTCCATTTTTAGTTGAAGCAACTGCATCTTATGTGAGCTTGACTATAGGCTCCTCTGTATTTTTTTAAATTGCTTCTTTCTGAACTTGTGTATTATTTTTCCTTTGATGTGGGAGCTTTGAATTTTGCCTGTGGCATTCCTGGAACTTTTCCTTTTGGGAATGCCTTTTAGGAGGTCATCAGTGGATTCTTTCTATCTTCACTTTGTCTTCTGATTTTAATACATCTGGACTGTTTTCATTTATGTCTGAAAATAGAATGTCCAGGCTTTTAAAAAAAAACAAACACAAGCAAACTATGGTTTTCATAGCATCAGAAATCTGTAAACATTTCTTAGGCTCCTTACTGTGCCAGTCACTGTACTGACATTGGGGAATTCAAGGATGGGCATACTGAATGATATGATAATCTGAAATTATCAATTTCATCTGTTTTTCCATTCAGTTGTTTTTAATATCAGAGAACATACATTTTCTTCTATTTTTTTCAATCTTTTAATTTTAATGTCTTAAGGAATTGGTGGTTTGGTTTTGTTCTAGTTTACAAGGAGCCTATTACATGAGTAAGATTTACCACTTTCTCTTCTAAGTTACTTGTTATCTTTCTAATTCTTAACTCAAAAGCTTTTATTTGATTTCTTTATCTCTTACTTCATTTCTTCTAGGTCTTCATGGAGCCCTTGTGGAAAATCCATTTTTTCCTTTAAGTCTCTCTTAGCAGTTGTTATGGAGTTAGATTTACAATAAATTTTGATACTGGTTGTTGTTTTCCTTGATTTACTCATCTCTCCAGCTTAGTTCCTGAATTGGGGCTTTGTGAGAAGACCAATATCTGCTCTCTGCTGTTAATTCTGCATGGGATAATAGACCCTGGAGGTCTTGCCCTGAAACCTAGGCCTTCCTGTGCTGATATTTACCTCCAATTTAGAGTTCTTTCTGAAGAATCAAGATAAGAGTGGTAGAAACCTCAGCACCTCTAAAGATTTGAGTGTGCTGCTGCTTACTTCTTCCTGGGACTTCCCAAAGCTGGAGCATTCAGACCACCTGGGATTTTCTCAGATGAGTCTTTTGATTTTGCTGCCTCTGAACACAGTCTTGCTCATCTCTGGTACTCACTTTTCTTGAGGGGGAATACCTCCTTTCCTGTTGTCCTTGGGCTTCTGACTGACTTTTTGTTCTGTTCTGGGATGGAAGATGCCATTTTCTGTGGCTTCTCATTGGATTCTGTGATTATATTTGGTCTGATGAATGTAAGGTCTCTGTTAAACTGAAGGTAGTGGTGGGGGCTGGGCAGTCTCCCTTCCATTCAGGAATCTATCTTGGCAGGAAGTTCCAAACTTCATTTCTACAGTCCGTTTAAAGAAAGATTCCCATCATTGGGACAGCTGGTTTTAGGAGCACAAGTTCTGATTTGTCATCAACCAGAGCCCACTCCCTTCATTCATCCAAATCACTAGTGAAGCTTAAATTATTTAAACACAGTGAACAGTACCAAGCTCAGGATTCTATATTTTAACATTTCCTCCCTTGATTTTTCTGGAGAGGATGTATGGTGTTTCTTTTCCAACCTGATGGTGAACAATTCCCAATGTTGTAGGGGTGCCAGTAGTACTTACAGGCTAATTCAACTTGCCTAATTCAGTATCCAACTGTGGTCAGTAAGAGGAGTGCTCAAAATAGCCTGCCAAGACCATGTCCTTGCCTCCAGGACTGCATGGCAGGGAGCCCCTGTGGTTACATTGAGGCAGCTGGTGCTACCATGGAAAGAGCTCTGGTCTAGACTCAGAAGAAACTGAATTTAAATCTCAGACCACTTCAGAATGGTGTGACCCTGAGCAAGTCATGCAACCTCTGTTTCCTCCACTGGAAAATGGAGATAATTGCATTTACACCCAGGGTTGTTCTAAGGATCAAATGAGATTTTTACAAAAGCACTTGTAACAACAACACCTGGCTCTTCTTTTTTTTTTTTAATTTGTTTATTTATTTTGAATTTTACAATTTCCTGCCTAATCTAACTTCCCACCTCTGCACCCCCCCCCCCCGAAGGCAGTCTGTTAGTCTTTACATTGGTATATGTTGATCTAAGTTGAATGTGATGAGAGAGAAATCATATCCTCAAGGAAAAAATAAAAAATAAGAGATAGCAAAATTACATAATAAGATAACGGTTTTTTTAAATTAAAGTTTATATGGGGCAGCTAGGTGGTGCAGTGGATAGAGCACCGGCCCTGGAGTCAGGAATACATGAGTTCAAATTCAGCCTCAGACACTTAATAATTACCTAGCTCTGTGGCCTTGGGCAAGCCACGTAATCCCATTTGCCTTGCAAAAAAATCCTTTAAAAAATGTTAAATAAAATTAAAGTTAATAGTCTTTGGTCTTTGTTCAAACTCCACACAATTCTTTCTCTGGATACAGATGGTATTCTCTATCACAGATACCTCAATTGTGCCTGATTGTTGCACTGATGGAGTGAGTGAGTCCTTTAAGGTTGATCATCATTATGCCCATGTTGCTGTTCTTCTGGTTCTGTTCATCTCACTCAGCCTTAGTTCGTGTAAATCATTCCAGGTTTCTCTGAATTCTTATCCCTCTTGGTTTCTAATAGAACAATAGTGTTCTATGACATACATATACCACAGTTTGTTCAGCCATTCCCTAACTGAAGGACATTCATTCAGTTTCCAATTCTTTGCCACCACAGAGTTGCTATGAATGTTTTTGTAGTATTATTTTTACACTTTTTCATGATCTCTTAAAGGTATAGACCCTGTAGTGATATTGCTGGATAAAAGGGTATGCACATTTTTGTTGACTTTTGGACAACACCTGGCTCTTATATTTGCTTCCCTTCCTCCATTTCCATTCCCTTCCGTGGTTTGGAATGTCACTACAGGCTTCCATGATCAGTCTTGATTCAGCATATGAGCTCCTTGAAAGAAACAACTGTGTCCTATTGAAAATTCAGGCAAGTCCTTGATTAATATTTATTGATTTGAATTAGAAGGAAAGTTTTCAGCCACATTTGAAGGAACCAAAACTTCTCATTAAAACAGAACAAAATGATACCTTGATGATAGCTTATCAGATCTGATCTTTTGATCTTATAACTTTTAGAAAACTGATTTTGTTGTAGACCTTAAGACTCCACAAAGAACTAGCTATCTAGCCATCTATTGGGTGCTCTTTTATCAGTTTCTATATGGCATTTCCTAGTATGTTGGTGACAGCAACACCTTCCCTTGCCCTTTAGCTAACTTTGCCAGTCAGTGTTCAATTTTAGTCAGGCATTCCTTTTGGTCAGGTGGAAGAAGGAGATTGGTAGCATTTGGGGGAAATTCATGGGGTCTTTATGTATTGATTGAAGACATCTGGTCCCATCACAGACATCTTCTCTTCCCTCCTCTTCTTCTCCCTCTCTCCCAATTCTGGATTCACTCCAGTAGTTTCCCCATCCTGTGTCTAGGGTCAGTGCATCTGCAGAAAAATATCTGAATGGAGAGAAACAGAGAGGGAGAGACCTGCTTCCTGGCTTTAGAATTTTTACCATTTAGTCTGGAAGCTTTGCTTCTTCAGTTGGAGCAATGAAAGGGAAAGAGCTGCATTGTAATCCTGAGCCTCTGTGTCCTGTGATAAAATTAGCCATCTGGGTGTTTACAGCAATTGCTTATTGGAATTCTATGGAAATGTGTCTCCGGGCCATGTTCCTGTGGAATGAGGGAGCACAGCTGTGATCATTTCATACAAGAACGCAAGTTATTTTAAAATTTCCAACATTTTACTACTTCCATAAACTGCTTCCAAATAAATAAAACATTTTCTAACCAGAAATGTTGAGTGATAACCAGATGTCAGCTATAAGGCACTCCTTTTTTGATCTGGATCTTTTATTCTGTTTTAGAGTTTTGTTTTGATTTTCAAGATGTGCTGAAGGGTTTAGAAAGTTTGGGGCTTATGAGGAAAGGAATTAACTTTATGGTAAGGATTGGGGGGGGGGGAAACCAAAGAGAAATATAGTTCTAGCCACTGCCTGCCATAAGAACTGTCACTGTGCCCTACACCACCACCACCACCACCACCACCCCCCGCCGCCAGTAAAAAGGCAAACAGAGACCTGGGTACCTGTGCTATTGAAAGGTGAAGCTCTGACAGAATTCCTGGCATCAGTCAACCAACAAGCATTTATTAGGTATCGATAATGAGTCAGAAGTTATATTAAGTGCTGGGGGTACAAAGAAAAGTCAAAGACAAGCCCTGCCCCTTGAGGGGCTTACAGTCTAATGGGGAAGGCAGCATGCAGACCACTGTGTAAACAAGGTACAAAAGGAATCAACAGAGGGAAGGCCATCGGCTTTCCCCGGGGACTGGTGAAGGGCTCATGGAGAGAAGGAGGAGAGGGGACATACAAATGGGACAGCCAGGGAAATGCCCAGAGTCTTGAGATGGAAAAGGAAGGGGACTAGTGTCACTGGATCACAGAGAATGTGAAAGGGGTGTGTGGGTATAGTTGTGGGTCAGGGTTGTCAGGGTGAGAGATAGGAAAGAAACAGTTATGGTTTTTCTGTTTGATCCTGGAGGGAATGGGTAGCCACTGAAGTTGACTGGATGGGAGTGACAGTGACATGGTCAGACTTGAGCATTAAGATCAATTTGGGGGGGGGGGGGGTGGCTAGGTGGCACAGTGGATAAAGCACCAGCCTTGGAGTCTGGAGTACCTGGGTTCAAATCTGGTCTCAGACACTTAATAATTAACTAGCTGTGTGGCCTTGGGCAAGCCACTTAACCCCATTTGCCTTGCAAAAAAACCTAAAAAAGATCAATTGGGCATCAGAGTGAAAGGTGGACTGGAGTGGAGAGAGCTCTGTTTGAATCAAGGAGAATAACCAGCAGGCAATTGTAATAGTCCAGGTATACAAGGACTCGAAGCCTTCACCAGGGTGGGGGTAGTGTCAGAGGAGACAGAGGACATCTTTGAGAAATGGGCACCTCATTGGCTCTGAAGAATGAGAGTATTGAGAATGATGTTGTGAGCCTGGGGGAAGTGGGAGAGGACAGTAGTCACAAAACACTTCCATAGAACATGTCCATTCCAAAAGATAATGCAGTCGTACAGAAGTCTGGATGGGAAGATAATGAATTCATTTTTTTTGTGCATGTTGAGTTTCAGATATGTGTAAGACTTCCAGTTTGAATTGTTCAGGAACCAGTTGGAGATGTGACACTAGGGATAAGGAGAAAGGTTAGGCTGGCAGATACATTTGAAAATCATCTTAGTAGAAATGATAGTTGGATGAGCTCACCAAAGTGAGAAAAGAAGAGAAGGCTTTGGATAGAGCCCTGGGGGCTGCCTACTGCTAACAGATGTGACTTGGAGCAAAGAAGACTTAGAGGATCTGACAGAGAGGTGGTAGGAGGAAGGGAGGCCAAAGATAAGAGGGAAGATCCTCCAGGAGATAGAGTGCTTTTAGAAAGCTCAGAGCCTGAACACTCATCCCCCTTTGCTAGGGCTTAAGGAAAGGAGCAAGTCTCAGAATTTTAGCCTTTGTCCTTCATTTCTTCAGCTTCTTCTTTAGTTTGAACCTTCAGCCAAATCCCAGCCTCCTAACACCATCAGCAGATTTTTATTTGAGTCACCATATTGCAAATACCATGTATTCAGCACAGGGTCAAGAAAAAGGGCCTGTGTGAATGACAGTAAAAGAGCAGAAAACAACTAAATAAAGATGACAGGTCACTGGAGGATAAAGGAAAAATGGCTTTTCTGTTTAAAATGAATGTTTTCAGCAGCTAGGTGGCGCAGTGGATAGAGCATCAGTCCTGTAGTCGGGACAACCTGAGTTCAAATTTGGCCTCAGACACTTAATAATTACCTAGCTGTGTGGCCTTGGGGAAATCACTTAACCCCATTGCCTTACAAAAACAAAAGAATAAATTAAATTAAAATTAATGTTTTCTCATCAGATCGGATTTCTAATCTAGCACCCACTTAATGTAATGGCTTTCTAGATGCACATAACACCTAATCCTGACTGATAGGTTTCTGTAAACATTCAGATAGATTTTGAAACTAACTCTCTCTCTCTCTCTCTCTCTCTCTCTCTCTCTCTCTCCCCCCATCCATCCATCCATCTATCCATACTCCCTTTGTGTCCATGATTTAATCAACTCAGCCAAAAGAGTTTTCTTAATGAACTGTCAGGTTAAGAAGAGCCTTGTTGTACACCCCCTTTGCTTCTAAGGTCACTAGTATCCAGGGGCCTGTTCTCCATCTTGCTGAAGAAAGATGGGAAGCCAAAGAAAACTTTTTTTTTTTTTTCATTTTAGCTGGATTGAGGTTTCCTTAATGCAGCTCTGTGAAATACAGAATGTAATCTTTAGATGCTTTTGCAGGGTAAGAACAAAGAGTATATTTAGCTGTCTTTCATTCTTTAGCTGGGTTTGGGAGAAGGCATTTACAGTCAGATATGCAGTGTGATTCATTGAGGTAGAATATATAAGACTATTGAGTCCATTGTGACAAGTGTGGCTGTTCTCTTGACCTCAGAATACAGAAATAAAATCTATTTAATTTGCATAATCTATCAGCACTTCTTGCTTTTTTGAGATTAAAATCATGCCACAGGATTGTTTTGCAACCTTTTCAGTTCATATTGATTATTTTCACTCTTTTCTTTTGTTAATACCCATATAGCATAGAATATTTAGTTTAGGGTTGTTGTTCAGTCCTGGCCTGTCATCTCTTAGGGAAGCTGCTATATTATTTTGCTGATCCCATGACATGATGCCTTGTTCCTAAACTGTGACATTAATTTCTTGGGCTATTTAATTTTTTTTCTTCTGCTTTCCAAACCTTAGTGCACAAATTATATTTACCTCTATGCTGCTTTTGCCTTTTAAAATGGGTACATTTCTGGTATGGATTCTTTGATTCCTTTTTCAAATTCAATTTCATTGGAAATGCTTTTTGAAATACTGTATCTGGGCATATGTTTCACATAAGTGCTAAATAATCACAAAAAATTTACAAGAGAGTTTATGATTTTTTATTCAGTCATCTGAAAGATCAGAGTTATTTGTATTCGGAGGTAGGGGTCGGTTGAGAAGTTATTTTGCTGTTGTGGTTAATTGGTACACCTCTCAGAGGGAGATGGTGATGATGACTTCAGTCTGGTTTTGTGGGAATGATTCTGAGGTCATAAAACTGCTTTTGTGAGTTGGCTGACAGGATAATTTTGCAAAAGAAGAAAAGCCATTTAAGCCCATATGTTTGGCAGTTCTCAAAGGCAGCAAGGGGCAATTTACCGTATGCAGAAATGGAAGTCTATTGGAATTGGAGAAACTAGAAAGTTTTCATATAAGTAAGAAGAGAGAAAAATGTGATTAATCAAGTGTCTGGGGAAATTGCCAGAGAGCCAATTCTGAGGAAAATGTAAAGAAAGGGATCTCCTTTACTTACAAACTAGAAAAAAGGCTCCAGAAGAGAAAATTAGTTTGCCCTTAATGGGTAGTTCATTGAAGACCTATCCCAGACCACCATGTCACTATACTGGATTTAAACACATGGGCCTTTCAACTCCCATGATCTGTCCTGTATCCCAACCACTGGGGCTGGCAGTAGGTCATATCTAAAATTTCATCATTACCCATTATTGTGATAATGAAATTCTCTCTCAGGTCATAATCCCACTGTCTTAAATCTCTCTTATCTTATTCCTCCTAAATCTTTATCCTTACTGAGACCTTTGGTCTCCTACCACTCTTTCTGTGTCTTTATCTCTTGCCTTCTTCACACTCTGTAGTTAATAAGTTCAGGGGCAGCTAGGTGGCGTTAGTGGAGAGTACTGTCCCTGGAGTCGGGAGTACCGGAGTTCAAATCAGATACTTAATAATTAGCTAGCTATGTGGCCTTGGGCAAGCCATTTAACCCCATTGTTTTGCAAAAACCTAAAAAATAAATAAGTTCAAGTATACTTCTCTCCCTGGAACCCCTTTCCCCTCTTGCCTTACCACACCATTCCAGACCTACTAGTTCTTAATCTTGAATCATTCCTACACCATCTACTTCTCTGCCCTATTCTCATGCTGCTGAATAAAATCATGATGCTGTGCAACTGAGTCCATTTGTTTTAACTGATCTCAACTGGATCCTCCTTGCTGCCCAGTAATCATTTTATTCTTCCTCAATTACTTGTTTTGTCACACTTTTTTTTAAAGTTTTTGCAAGGCAATGGGTTAAGTGGCTTGCCCAAAGCCACACAGCTAGGTAATTATTAAGTGCCTGGGGCTGGATTTGAACTCAGGTCGCCCTGACTCCAGGGCCAGTGCTCTATCCACTGCACCACCTAGTTGCTCCTCACACTCTCTTTTGATGCTATCCAAATCACTGCTTTAAGCCTCCCTCCAGTCATTTCTCAGCAGATACTCATGCTCCACTGTACTCTTCTTTAAAACTCTTCTATAGTTTTCTCGTCCTCTGCAACAGTTTCTGAAGACCTGGTGACCCTTCTTTTCAAGGCTAATGTGTCCTGGCCCCATCCCTGAGCTTCAGATCTTTTTTGTCTTTATCTTTGACTTCTTAGAAGTTTTTGATAAAGGTTAACTGTGTTGATCTTAGAAACTCTTCATTTTTGGCTTTCATGACCATACTGGTTCATTTCCCATTTATGTTGCTACTCCTTTTTCAGTCTCCTTTCTTGTTTATCATTCATTTCCTTTTTTTTTTTCTTTTTTTGGTGAGGCACTGGTGTCAAGTGCCCAAGGTCACACAGCTAGTTAAGTATCAAGTGTCTGAGGTCACATTTGAACTCAGGTCCATCTGACTCCAGGACTGATGCTCTATCCACTATGCCTCCTAACTGCCCCTATCATTGATTTTGTAGTCCCTAAGTATGAGCATTTGCACTTCCTCTGTATTCTCCCCGCCTTGTAAATTCTTATAACTTCCTATTACCTCCAGGATCAAATATGAACTCCTCTGCTTTAAAGGCCAAGCTGCCCCCAGTCTTGCCCCCCCCCCAGCCCACCTTTCCAGTCTTATTGCAAATTACTCCCCTGTCCAAACTGACATTTGGAGTGGGGGGGGGGATTAGTTTCCCTCATACTTAGCACTTCCATGACTTTGTACTGTTCCCCATATCTGGGATGTATTTCTTCACCTCTGATTCTCAGAATACCATGTTTCCTTCAGGGTTCAACTCAACTTCCTCCTTTTCTGACATTTCCCCCAATACTTACTATCCAGCTTCTAGGGCTTCCATTTTCCCTCCCCACAAAATGCCTTATAAGACAAGATCACTGATATTCATCCAGCATTAAATTTCAAAGTATTCTGAAAGATGGAAGGAAAATAGCAAAATGAACTAATGTTTGTCTTTTAAAAAGTTTTAAGAGTTGATGAGTAGCACTCTGAGTACAAGTATGACTTTGGATGCTGTGACAATTCATACCAAAAAGCCCTGGGAGTCTGTAGATCAATCTGGTGACTAGCTGCCTAAAAATCTAGAGGGAAGCTGAGCAGCATTTTCCTTAATCACAACCTTTGTCATACTTTACTCTTCACAAAATTACTCTCCTCATAGTGGTCCTGGAAGGCATAGGTAGTAAGAGTATTGTTCCACAATCCCATTTTAGAGGTGAGAGCCTGAGGCTCATAAAGAGGGCTAAGTAAACATGTAGTGACTCGAATAAAGACCAGACCCTGTTTGCTGTATTTGTGCCAGTCTGGGTTCTACATTTTTAAATGGGCCTTAACAAATTAGATTGAATCCTGGGGAAAGTGATCTAGGATGGTAGAGTTTCTGAGGAGACTTCATTAGCTGCCAGTACAGAGAGCAGAATAGGACCAGTGATTCCAGAGGTGTAGGCTTTCCATCAGTTACAACTGGCTACTTAGTCCAGAGTCTTCCCATGCGCAGCCCCAGTGGCTACTTAGAGGAAATAGGCATAGAGACTCACATTTTCCATGAGAAGTGGAACAAATGAATTGTAAGGACCTTTCCAACTTCAAGATTTCTTTGACCTGATTAATTTTTTGTTTATTTTCCAGGGTTAAATAATCTCTATCATATTATCTTCAAATAGAGATGATTTTGCTTTCTTTGTCCCTGCTTGTTCTTATTTTTTTTCTTTTATTGCTTTCTGGGAGGCATCATGGCACAGTGGGTTGCGTGTCAGACTCTGAGTCAGGAAGACATTGAATACCAACTTCTGATCTCTATAAACCCCGTGATCCCAGACAAGTCCTTGACCTCTTAGTCCCTCAGACAATTTCTCAGGATTTACATGTGACCATGGACATCCTCATTTCATCCCTCTCTTACTAGAAACTTATCCAACCTTCCTGTGTTGCATAAGATGCTGACACTTAGTTTTATGTAGATTCTTTTAGTCATGTCCTTGTGATTTTTAGCATAAATGACTTTTTTATGGAAGGCTTTTTCTGCATCTGCTATTATGTATTTTATTGGTATTATTTTATTTTGTTTTTGATATGATTGTGTTCATATTCATTTTAATGTTGGACCAGCCATCCAGTGCTGATATAAATCCAACCCTGGTTATAACAAATAGGTTTTTAGTATGCTTTTGCTGTAGTGAGTTCTCCTACAATTACAAAATCACAAACCAATGAGAATTTGGGCATGAATTTCTTTTGTTTTTTGCAAGGCAATGGGGTTAAGTGACTTGCCTAAGGTCACACTAAGTAATTATTAAGTATCTGAGTGCTCTTATCTACTGCACCACCTAGCTGCTCCATAACATAAATTTCAAATTGCTTTTGCATGATTTCTTCCTTGAGAAACAATTGAGAGTTCAAAAAATGCCCCCCCTTAACAGTAACGCCCAAGTTCACCACCCTTTAGATACCAAGATGGAGAGTATGTCATCTGGGACAGCGAAGGCCAGTTCCTGCCACCCCTGTCCCTCCCCCATCCCCTGCTCATTCAGAGTCAGCACTAGTGATTGAAGTAATTCTTATTTCTTAACTCCCTAACTTTTTTTTTAGGGGTTTTTTTTTTTCAAGGCAGTGGGGTTAAGTGGCTTGCCTAAGGCCATACAACTAGGTGATTATTAAGTGTCTGAGGTCATATTTGAACTCAGGTTGCTGCCCCTCCCCTTAACTCTTAAAAAAAACTATGCTATCATTTTAGACTTTTATCTTTTTTATGTGTTACTGACAAAATTTTGAGGGTTGTCTCTAGCACCATTTTCCCTAAAAGTTTTCATAGTTTTTAATTGCATGATTTTGTATCATTCAGTGTTTTGGGGTAGCATATCTATCACATGGAACTGACTGTGGCACAGAGAATAGAGCACAGACCTTGGAGTCAGGAGGATGGAAGTGCGAATCCAGCCTTAGAAACTTGATACTCATTTGCTGTGTGACCTTGGGCAAATCTCTTCACCCTGAATCAGGTGTTCTGATTCATATCTGACCATTGGATCCATATGAGGAGAAAGTGAGGTTGGTGACTGAGCACAGCCCCCCTCACTCAAATCCAGTTCATGTGTTTGTCATGCCAGTACCTCTATGAGATCATGGATTGCTTCAAGAATTAAGGACAAAAATCATATTTATTTAATGTTCTGCATCAGCGAGGGGTGGAGCCAAGATGGTGACAAGAACGGATCATGTCTTAGGGGCTCTCTCATAAAACTTATAAGCTAAGGACTCTAACTAAATTTTCGAGAGACAGAACCCACAGAGGGATCCAGTGAGGCAGTTCTCTTACTCAAGGTAACCTGGAAAAGAGCAGAAAGGCTCTGCTTCCCTGGGGTTGGAGGGGTGGCCTGCCAGAGGAGTGGTCTGCCAGAGCGAAGGAACTTCAGCCTCCTGGAGGCAGCCCCAGGGCACTGGGGGGCCATGGCTCACAACAGCTAGGGAGTTTCCTGAGCTACACCCCGGGGGAGCACTGGGCACAAATTGGGGGAACAGCTGGGGTCTTCTGCCAGAGCTAGCATGTGAAGCCCAGCCCTCAGGGCACGCAGAGCAGCATGGCCAGGAACAGAAGCAGGTGGAGCTGGTAAGCAGGAGCCCCCAGGGCATGAGCCCATTGAGCTGAGGGAGGGGAGTGAAGAGAAACTGTGGAGCTCTGTCCTCTGCCCCTGGAACAGGACTCTGGGGCTCTGACCACATTCAGATCCTGATCACAGTCTAGGCCCTCTCCACCTCAGCCCCATGGCAGAGGGGGGTGCATATGGTCATTCACAGACCAGGAGGGAGGACAGAGCCTCACACACTGAGACCCTTGTGGGAGTGTCCCAAAAGCTCAAGAAGCACCCCAAAACCAGGCTCAGGCTGGGAAAATGAGCAAGCAGAGAAACAAGAGGAACACCAATGAGAAATATTTTGCATATGAGCCCAAGAAGGATCAAAATACTTGGTCTGAAGATGAGGAAGCACAAGCTCCTGCATCTTAAAGATACCAAGTGAAACAGAAATTGGGCTCAGGCTATGACAGAGCTCAAAAAGACTTTGAAAATGAGGGAGTTAGAAGAAAAACTGGGAAAAGAAATGAGATAGATGCAAGAAAAACATGAAAATGAAGTCAGCAGCCTAGTCAAGGAAATCCAAAAAAATGCTGAAGAAAATAGCATGCTAAAAACCAGCTTAGGTCAAATGGATAAAACAGTTCAAAAAGTTATTGAGGAGAAGAATGCCTTAACAAACAAAATTGGCCAGATGGAAAGAGATAAGAAAACTCTGAAGAGAACAAATCCTTCAGACAAAGAATAGAACTCAGGGAGATTTATGAATTTACTAGAAATCAGGACTCAATACTTCAAAACCAAAAGAATGAAAAATTAGAAGAAAATGTGAAACATCTCATTGTAAAAACAACTGATGTGGGAAACAGACTTAGGAAAGAGAATTTAAAAATTATTGGAATATCTGAAAGTCATGTTCAGGAAAAGAGCCTTGATGTCATTTTCAAAGAATTACTACAGAAAAATTGCCCTGATATTGTAGAAACAGAGGGCAAAATAGAAATGGAGAGAATCCACAGATCCCCCTGAGAAAGAGATCCCAAAAAACCAACCCCTAGGAATATTATAGCCAAGTTCCAGAACTCCCAATCAAAGAGAAAATATTACAAGCAGCCAGAAGGACACAGTTCAAATATCGTGGAGCTGCAGTCAGGATCACACAGGACTTAGCAGCAACTACATTAAAAGCTCGTAGGGCTTGGAATATAATATACTGGAAGGCAAAAGAACTTAGAATGCAGCCAAGAATGAACTACCCAGCAAAGCTGAATGTCCTCTTCCAGGGAAAAAGATGGACTTTCAATGAACCAGGGGAATTTCAAATGTTCCTGTTGGAATGGCCAGAGCTGAACAGAAGGTTTGCTCTTCAGATACAGGACTCAGGTGAAGCACAGAGATTGGAGGAGAGGGGGGAAATATGAGGGACTTAATGAGGATGAACTGCATGTATTCCTGCATAGAAAAATGACACTGATAATACTCATATGAACCTTCTCAGTTAATAGAGCAGGTAGAGGGAGCTTTTATAGTTGAAGCACAGGAGAAAGCTGAATTTGAAGATAAAATATGGTGTAAAAATGGAGTCAACAGAAAAAAGGGAAATGTAATGGGAGAAAAAAAAGGAGAGGGGGAATAGGCCAAGATATCTCATATAATAAGATTTTTCTTTATTACAATGAGCTATTGCAATGATATGGAAGGGGGGAAAGCAAGGGGGAATGAGGGAATCTTCACTCTCATCAGAGGTGGCTATGAGAGCAAACAGCATATATACTCGATGGGGTATAGACATCTGGAGTAAGAAGGAGGGGGGAGCAGGGGGAAGGGGGGGGGTGTGAGTGATGGAGGAGAGGATGGGCCATGGGGGGAGAGTGGTCAGATATAATACATTTTCTTTTTTACTTCTTAGAAGGCCTGTCCAGGACCATAGGGCCAGGTGGATGCTGGGCCTAAGGGGTGGTATAGGGGCTCAGGGCCTCTTGGCCCTAGAGCTGGGGATCTGTCTGCTGCGCCACTCAGCTACCCTACAGCAGAGTCAGAGTGAAAGGAGAGAGAAAATATAGTACATGGTAGTGGAGAAATAAGAAAGGAGGGAGTTGTGATCAGCAATGGCAAATGGTGGAAAAATATCGAAGTAACTTCTGCGATAGACTTATCATAAAGAATGTGATCTACCCATAACAGAGTTGTTGCTGTTGGAACAAAGACTCAAGCACATCTTTTACTATTATTATTATTTTGGGGGGGTGCAGGGCAAATGGGGCTGGGTGGCCTGTCTGGGGCTGCATAGCAGGGTGATCCTTGGGTGTCTGAGGCCGGATTTGGACCTAGGTGCTCGTGGCTCAAGGGCAGTGCTCTGTCCGCCACCCAGCCACCCCTACTATTATTACTATTTTATTTTATTTTGGGTCTTTTTTTTTCCTTTTTTTGGTTTTTGCAGGGCAGTGGGGTTCAGGTGGCTTACATGTCACACAGCTGGGTGATTGTTGGGTGTATGGGGCTGGATGTGGGCTTGGGTGCTCATGGCTCCAGGGTTGGTGCTCCGTCCACTGAGCCACCTGGCCATACCTACAATTATTACTATTATTTTTTTAATTTTAATTTTTTTTTCTCTCCCCTTTATTGCTCAAGCGAGTCTATGTTTATGGGGGGAGGGGTATTTTGTTTCCTCTTAAATAAGAATATTTTATTAATGTATAAAAAAGCATTTGCACAAAAATGAGAATAAATAGTAAATAAAAATTTAAAAAAAAGAATATGTATCAACATTCAAAAAAAAATATTCTGCATCAGCAAGGATAAGTCCTGTATCTGTCTCATGCATGCTTTTTGACCAAGAACCAGTCATATCATGCTCAGAGTAGTGAAAATCTTCCTAAATTATAGATGAATTAAGAATGCTTTTATGGGGGTGGCTAGGTGGCATAGTGGATAAAGCACAGGCCCTGGAGTCAGGTGTACCTGAGTTCAAATTCAGCCTCAGACACTTAATAATTACCTAGCTGTGTAGCCTTGGGCAAGCCACTTAACCCCATTTGCCTTGCAAAAACCTAAAAACAAAAAACAAAAAAAAGAATGCTTTTATGCCCACACCAATAAAATCAAAGGTCCTGATCCTTAGCCCACTCAAAAAATGTCGGTGTATTAGTCTATAGTTTTATTTCTGTTTGAACTCTTCCTTCTGGAGTAATCAAAATTATTTTGATCTCATAAGGAATTTTGTTAGATGTCTTCTTTCTCTATTTTAGCAAATAGTTTATTTAGTATGGAATGGTTTGTTTTTCAAAAGTTTGATGTAGGGGCGGCTAGGTGATGTAGTGGATAAAGCACCAGCCCTGGAGTCAGGAGTACCTGGGTTCAAATCCAGTCTAAGACACTTAATAATTACCTAGCTGTGTGGCCTTGGGCAAGCCATTTAACCCTGTTTGCCTTGCAAAAACCTAAAAAAAAAAATAAAATATTTGATGTAGTTTACTTATAGATCAATCTGGACAAAGAGTATTTTTTTTCTGTAGGAGTTCAATGATAACTTTTCCACTTCTCTTTCTGATATTGACTTGTTTATATTCTTTACTTACTGTTTTGTCAGTTTGAGTATTTTATATTTTTGTGAAGTTTATTCAGTACTTTTAAATTATCATTTTTTGTTGACAGAAATAAATACACTGCCACTTATTTTCTCCACAGAATTAGCAGTCAGTTAGTATTTCTAAAGCCCTTTCTTTGTTCCTGGTATCATGCTGTATGCTCGGGATACAAAGGGAAAATCACAGCAGTCCCTGCCCTCAAGAAATTGCCATCCTTATGGGGGAGACAATTGTATGCTCAAAAATATAGACTAGACACACCCAAAGCCAACACACAGTAACCTTGAGTGCAAAGGAACTGGTGAGTAGGGGGGCCAGTAAAGGTCCCCTGAAGAAATATCAAAGGGATAATTTATAGATTTGGAGGAATAAAAAGTTAAGAGTATCAAAGCACATCATGGGAAAAGTGTATCTAGGGACTGGCACTATCAGATTTAACATGATGTTATAAAACTATCAGGTACTAGATAAAAAGTAGAAGACCATTAGTAGAAGAAATCAATAAGCAGGTCTGAAAAATAAACATGCACAGCAGTCTAGTGATGTTAATTGGTGGTTGTTGATTCATTATTTTGATACTACACTACTAAATGGATAAACAGTATAGATGCAAAACAATCATAGTTTGTTTTTTTTTAGAGAATGTATGCATAGGAAAATAATTTGTGGCCAGACCTTGAATGGAAGAGATCAGAAAGGATTATCTCGATAACATAAAATGAAAAGGGTTGCATAATAATAATATTTATGTACAAATTTAAGTTTGTGAAGTGATTTGCACATTTTATCTCAATTGATCTTAAATCAAAGATATTGAGGAAACCTTTTGAAAACTCAGACTTATACAGTTAGAATTGACATAACTCTCTGGTCAGCCATTCTAATGTTATAGATAAGTGATTATATGATAGCAACAGTTTTCAGAAGAAGAAATATAAATTATCAATAACAACATGAAACTTTGTTTAAAATCACAGAGAAATAGATATTAAAACAGCCCAAAGTTATCTACCTCACCTACTTCAAGTTAGCAAAGATGGTAAAAGATGACAAAACTCATTAATTGTGCTAATTCACTGCTATTAGTACTGTGAATTGATTCACCTAGTCTTGGGAAATAGTTTGAAATTATGTAAGAAAAGTTGCTAAATTGGGGGCGGTCAGGTGGCACTGTGGGTAGAGAGCACTGGCCCTGGAGTCAGGAGTACCTGAGTTCAAATTTGGCCTTAGACACTTACTAATTACCTAGCTGTGTGGCCTTGGGCAAGCCACTTAACTCCATTTGCCTTGCAAAAACCAAAAGAGAGAGAGAGAGAGAGAGAGAGAGAGAGAGAGAGAGAGAGAGAGAGAGAGAGAGAGAGAGAGAGAAGAAAAGTTACTAAATTGAACCAGAAATTCCAGTAATGGTACTATATCTCCAATGAGACTATTGACACCAAACAAAATGTTCTGGATTTAGTGCCAAGTGAATAAATTAAAGCAAAAATAACAATAAATAGTTGTTGTTACTATTTTACTATCAACATTAAGGGACACAGACTCTACTCAAGCCAGTCTGTGAGCTTGGACCAGATAGGCCTGTAGCTTCTCAATATCCTTCCCAAATTGCAGTACTCTGAACTGAACCTAGAGTCCAGATTTAGCCCTAACAAGGTAGAGGCAGCAGGCTTGTCACCTGTCCAGCCTAGGCCACTAGTTCTCTTTGTATTAAGACAGAGTTGGCAGCCATATCACACGTTGACTGATTTGAGCTTAAAGTACACCAAAAGGCCCAGGTCTTTTTTCAGATGAACAGTTGCCTAACACTCACCACCCTGTTCTTGGGAAATTAACTTTTTTAATCCAAGTAGAGGGTTTGAGATTTTTCCTTATTTAATTAATTCTTCTTCCCTGAAGTCCACTGTTGTAGCCTGTCAGTCTTCTCTTGATTCCACTCATTGCCTGCTTGTTGCCAGCCCCTTTCCACTTGAGGTCATCCGCAGATTTGGTTGACATACTCTCTGCTTTTGTTTAAGTCTGATAAAAGCTATTGAACATCACAGGGCCAAAGACAGGTTCCAGTGATTCTATTAGAAGATCCAAGAAAAGGTTCCAAGAAAAACTCAAACTGATAAATGGCAACATTCTGAATCTACCTGATTGTATTATTGTTTAATTCAACTCTTTGTTTTTTCCACAAAAATAACATTACAGACTTTGTCAAATGGCTTTGCTAAGATCTAGATGAAGTTTATTTGGTGTCCCCCTGTCTATCGGTCTAGTAACTCTGTCTAACATGTTCAAAATAATTTGTCATTTTTCTTTCCCAAATCTTTCCCTTTCTCAAATTTCCCTGTTACCTTCTCCAGCATTACTCTAGTTACCCAAGGTCACCACTTCAATATCATCCTCAGCTCCTCACTCTTATTCATCCTATATATCCAGCCTTTTTCTACCTTCCCTTCTCTTCATTCGCCCAGCCCCCTGATGCAGCCTCTCATTACCTCTCACCTGGACTATTGCAATAGCCTTCTGTTTGGACTCCCTGCCTCAAGTCTCTTCCCAGCC
This sequence comes from Macrotis lagotis, assembly GCF_037893015.1. Taxonomy (NCBI): domain Eukaryota; kingdom Metazoa; phylum Chordata; class Mammalia; order Peramelemorphia; family Peramelidae; genus Macrotis; species Macrotis lagotis. The sequence continues at coordinate 887,911,531 of NC_133658.1, forward strand.
AGAGAAGATAATGTGATCCATCTTAAGAATGACCTGCTGTCATCTGCCTGACTGTCTCAGAACATGTCTGGAATGATGTATTCCAATTACAGGTCCCACTTTGCCAAGTGCATCTAAAGCTAAGTCACAGGATCTTCAAAACCTCAGAGGCCATCTAGTTCAACCTGTGGGACTTGTCAGCAACCAGCGTGATGAGACTAACCCATATGATATGAAGGAACTGGAGATGTTTAGCTGAGATATAAGAAGATTTAGGAAAAACAATGGTTTTATTCAAGTGACTTTATAGGTCACAAATGGAAAATTTGTTCTGCTTGCCCCCCAGAGAACAGATTTAGTAACAGTGGGTGGAAATTGCCAGGGCATGTTTCAGCTTAATCTAAGGGGGGGAACCCTAACAGCTTTCCAAAACAGGAATGGACTGCTTAGGGAGATCCTGAATTCTCTCTTACTGAAGATCTCCCATTGTAAGCTGAATAACTCTTTGTCAGGATTTTATAGAAGTTATTACTGTTCAGGTACAGGGAAATTCCTCCCAGTTCTGAAATCCTTTATCTGAAAAATGAGGTTTTTTCATTCTTTCTCCTAGATTTTTATTTTAGTATATTGTAGTATGCTTACTTTAAGAGTAGTGAGTTAATTGGTGGCATCACCAGGTCACTGTGATTTTAAGCCTTGCCCTCTCTAATCCTCCAGAAACTAGTCATGGGCCATACAACTCTGAATTCAAGATATAATAGCAAAGAGGTTGCCAAATTATAATAGAGGATGATATATTTTAAAACATAACTTGAACTCTTTGGATGCTGCTGTGTGGAACTTGGCAGTCAGTATAGGTATATGAATTCATTCTCTGGGGATTTGAAGAAGGGACAAAGCCCTTATCTCTTGTTGTGACTTGGTAGAAAATGTACTCTGTTACCCCACTCATCATGCACTGTATAGAAAGAGGAATTTTCTAAGTCTTTCAGAATTTCACCAGCAGGGGGGTGGAAGTATAATGAAGCAGATTCCCACAGCTCAGATGAAGTGGAAAGTCTCAGGAAGAGGATGCCTGCAGAGCCAATCGAAAAGCCAGTGCCCAGCTCAACAGCTGATGCTTCTAGGCTTTTGACTTGGGTTCTTTTAAGTAAAAAAGTTTCCGGTATTTGGGAGGACCGGAGACTTCTGGCCAGTAGGGATAATCTAGAGACCTTAAGTGATAACAGAAATAGCCTACATGAGACCTTCAGACAAAAAGGAATTAACTTTTAAAACTTTTTTAATTTTTAAATAAAATACCTTTTGAGATGATTGTATAACAATAGTGATTTAACTAGGAATTCTTTGTAGAGAAAATGATTTTATGCTGATCTTGAAGGCTCATTATCTCCAAATGCACAGTGGAGCATTTCCAAACTGCTAGATTAGCAAGGAAATAATCAGCAGCAAATAACATTTCTCTCTCTGTGTGATTTGTAAACCTGTTTCATAAAGATAACAGAACCTCGGTATTAGGAAGGACTTATCATATGCCTGTTAGACATGTGACCATGAACAAGTCACTTCGTATGTCTAAACCAGAGTTTTCTTACTTATTAAAAGAGGAAAATAGTGCTGTTGCTGCTTACAGGGCTGCTGTGTGGGAAAAACACTTCAAGTCCCATGTAAATGGGAGTGAGTGATGTAGCCGTGGAATCTTACCCAGATCTGAGTAGGAATTCTTTCGATAACATACCTGACAAGGGCTCATCTCTTCTGATTGGAAACCTCCATTGAGGGCAAACTTAGCACTTCCCAAAGCCTTATTACACTTTTGAACAGTTCTGATTATAAAGGTCTTCCTTGCATCAAACCTGAACCAACCGCTGTCCCAAACTGCTCTTGGTTCAACCCTCTGGGATCAAGAACTGTGAGTCTGAAAACCCCCCTCTGACCACAGTCTTCCCCATATGCTGCTTTCCTCCTCCTGCTCCTGCTCCTGCTCTTCTTTTCTCTTCTACTCCTCTAGCTTGACCTGCCTCCCAATCCCATCCTACCACTTCTGTTATCTTTCTTCTCTTCATAGTTTTGACTCTCTAGTTCAGCAGTTGAGTCATTATCCCTCCACCTTTGAATCTCTTGTATCTTGTTTTCCCACCATTTATAGACTTCCAGTCCTTAACCTTGGATGGCCTTTTCATCTACCTTCTCTTCTTCTGAGCTCTTGAACAATGCTGAGGGAAGTCAAGGCCCTGAGTCTACTACATTCTTGTTTTTTAATTTCACTGTGCCCTTACTGCTTCACATCTGTTCTCTTCATCTCGTATTGATTCTCCATCATATGAGCCATAGTGGCTCTTTAAAACTTTTTTTTTTTAGATTTTTTGCAAGGCAATGGGGTTAAGTGGCTTGCCCAAGGCCACATGGCTAGGTAATTATTAATTGTCTGAGGTCAGATTTGAACTCAGGTACTCCTGACTCCAGAGCTGGTGCTCTATCCACTGCGCCACCTAGCCTCCCCAAAGCTTTCTCTTTTCTTGAAGCCCTGATACCAACCCAATCCTGCTCTCTCTGAGGATGACTGCCTCTTGTGCTTTACTGAGAAATTGAGGCCATCTTCCTTTTTTTTTATTTTTGCAAAGCAGTGGGATTAAGTGACTTGCCCAAGGTCATACAGCTAGGTAATTATTAAGTGTCTCAGCTCAGATTTAAACTTGGATCCTTCAGACTCGAGGGCCAGAACTCTATCCACTGTGCCACCTAGCTGCCCCTCTTCCTTTTGATTTTAAACAATTATTTGTTATATGGGATAACTTTCATTTTCGAAAAAAATCAAAATCAAGCTCTTTAACCTGTGTAGCTTGCAGAGTGAAATCCTGTTTTGAAAATTGAGGGTATTTGTCCTTTTCCAGTCCTCTAATAACTATCCTATTTTCCCCAATCTTTGAGAGATTAGTCAGAGGCTCAGTAAACATTATTTAATTGATCAACAGTTAATTTGATCAGCACACATATATTGCTTCTTCTTTTAGACCCTCGGGGGGTTTATCTGAGCCTGGCAATTTCAACTCATGGACAGCTTGGTGATTTCTTACTTTCTCATCATTTATCTTGGATACAACTTCTCCCTTTTCTAGTTTTAAGTGTCATATTCCTAGCTCCTGTCCTAGAGACTGAAGTGGCTTTTCTATTTGCCTAGACTAACCCCTCTGCTTTTGAACTTGATCCCATTCCCACTTGTCTTCATCAGAAAACTTTCTTCATCATCTTCAATTTATTCCTGGTTAATGACTCTTTCTCTGCTATCTGCAATCATCTAGGACTTTGCAGTCCTTAAAAAATTACTTCATCCAGTGAACCTTTTCTTGGTCCTTATCCTTGTAGACTTTTCTTGAAGCTTTTGACATTGTTGACAGCCCTCTCCTCCCTTGTCTTTCTTGACACTGGGTTTGGCCTGGTTTTTCTCCTACCTATCCACATGCCTAGCAGCATTTCCTCTGCATTGCTGCCCACCCTGCTGGCTCCCTAGCTTCCTTCTTAGGCTCAGCTTAGGGGTCTCGAGTGTTGTCTTTATCTGACTTTCCGTTGTCCCCATTACTCCCTGTCTTCTAATAAGTTTGTTGCCCCCAGTGCTTTACTCTCCATAGTAGAATATAATCTCCAGATATAAACTACCATTTTAGTACCCTGCATGTAATATATATTTAATAAATGTTTATTTTATTTGTTTTTAATTACTTGAAGACACCTATTTATATCACTTTCTAATCCTTTGTTTCAGGTTCATTTTTCCTAATTTCTTTAGCTGTTTTCCTCTTGTCTTAATTTCTGGTTGTCTTGCCATTTGTGGTCCCCTTGCTCTCCAGATTCCCCTGTATGTCAGTGGGGTGATCGGAGTGAATGTTTTTTCTATTTGTCAATTTTGCTGAATTTTTTCTCATCTACCTCTTGTTTTCTCTTTCCTTAATTCTTTGATATAATTGGTATAAGAAAGAAATTTGGTCAAAGATTAAAAATAAAAATGTGTATTTTTAAATTTATTTATTTTATTTAAGTTAATGGAGTTAAGTGACTTGGCCAAAGGTCTCATACAACTAGGCAATTATAAGCATCTGAGGCCAGATTTGGACTCAGGTTCTCCTGACTCCAGGACCAGTGCTCTATCCACTCTGCCACCTAGCTGCCCCAAATATATATTTTTAAAAATCACATCTGGTTAGTTTTGATCCATCATTTCAACATTTTAGTATCTTTGCTTCTTGACCATGTTATATATTAGCTATCATCCCTTCCCCCTCACTGCATCAACTACAAATTTGGAAGCATCCCATCTGGGTCTCCATTGCAGTTATTGATCTACACAAAAATCCTGGAGCACTCCCTGAGAGCATAGCCCCTTCACCCTGACATCATTTCTGGTCACTGTTCTTTGAGCACAACCCCTCAGAATGGACTGTCTTTTAAGTCAGGCTTTGTCTTATCTTTGGATCCTCTATCTCTTCCACAAAGTTAGCATGAGAGACTGTCCAGTGCTTGACTGAAATCCAAGTTGAGTTTGGTTATGGAATTTCTGTCTTCTACGAATCTAATGATCCCGTCAACAAATGGAAATGAGCTAGATCTGCCATGCCTTGTTCTGGTAAAGGTGTGTGAACTGTCATAGCCACAGTCACATGCACATGCATACATGCAGTCACCACTTTGGTTCTCTTTCCCTACCTCATGCCTTGGCACAAGCTAGACCTTTTCCTCCTCAGCTTCTTCATCTTTGACTCTTAGAATCTTTACTCTTCTTCAGCTCACCACATCTACTCCAAACCTGTTATGTTCCTTCTTTGACCTTCCTCTAGACCCCAACATGGACTTCGAAAATCTTTTTTTTATTGTCAATTGTATTCAAAATATCTTTTTTTTTTTTGGTTGTTGTTGCAGTCTTTTGCAACAACTTCAGCTCATAGCATGAAGTCCAAGTTGGTTAGCAGTTCTCTATCTCCACTCTGTCTCTTTGGTTACCTCTCTCTCTTTTCTTCCTCACCACAGTTGTTTCTCTTGGATTTTTTAGAATGTTGTGGGGGGGTGTTAATTTTATTTTTATTTAAGGCAGTGGGGGTTAAGTGACTTGCCCAAGGTCACACAGCTAGGCAGTTATTAAGTTTCTGAGTTCAGATTTGAACTCATGTCCTCTATTCACTGCACCATCTAAGCTGCCCCTCAGAATGTCATTCTTGAGATCATTCTGCCCCTCTCAGAGTGATTTCCCTCTTACAGTTTTAGACTGGGATTCTATGGACCATGGAGTTCTCTGAACTCAAGATAATGATATTTTAAAATGACCATGGAAAGTACAAAAATGTTCACCTTTCATTTTCTTTAGATGTAATTATTAAGTGAAGAAGCAACCAAAGAATAGAATAGGCAAGTTTTGGTTTTCTTCCTCCATTGAAGGGCCTGTTTGATATCCTCCATGGGATATAGACTAAAGAGTATCTCTTTTATGTAATGATTTTTCTTTAATAACCCAAGAAAAGATGGGGCACAAAAATAGGCCAGAGTAATGCGGAGAAAAGGAATATTTGGTAATAAGTGCTGTTACCATATTTAGTGAGGGCTTACTCCATACACAGTACCGAAGTCTATTCAACTTGACCTTTTCCTCTTCTTCTTGACCATTCCCTTCAGCAGATTTAAAAAGTGCTTTTCACTGGCATTGTGAAAATCCCTCTGCTCTCCCCCAGTCTGCAAACCATCCCTAGAGTGGTTCTGCCACACCCTCGCCTCTCTAGCTGGAGGCGGGGGGCAGGGGGGCACAGATGCTCCCTTTTGCAGAGTTAGAGCGCTCTGTGGTATGGCACCAGTGTGAAAATCACCATGACAGCCACAGTGCCAGAAGACTTCAGGGAACTGTTAGGAGAGGGGTCAAATGGCATTCTCCTCCTCCTGGACCAGGCTGGATTATCCTAACTACTTTTTGAATCATTCTCCTCTCTTTGTAGAGGTAGGTAGGGGTGGTGAGCACTGCACAGATGCTTTCAAGATGTGGTCAAAGTTGGGGGTTGATTTTACTTACCCTTTGGGTAACTTTTTAGCAGTTTCATCCTACTTCTGCAGACCTCTGGAATTAGAGAATCTCTTTGGCTTCCTGGTCCTTCAGCTGATTCTTGCTGCAATCCCCCTGTAATTCAGGAACTGTCTTTGATATCACGACAAAGTCATTGTGGTAGAGCCTCTCCAGATTTCACTCTGGAGATCAGTCCTCAGACAGCAGAGTCCCCTCTTGAATTGAGAGCTTGTTAGGACTGGCTAGAGCTTCAGTCTGGGAGACCCCAAGGTTATTGTCTCCCACCCCTTAGCCACAGGGAGGCATCACAGTTTTAATGGAATGTGTTAATTCTGTGAGTGTGAACAAAGGGTCCTGTTTTCATAAGTACCATGATTGTCTACTAGTAGGCAAAACTAAGGTTATCAGAGAAGACTAGGGGCAGCTAGATGGCACAGTGGATAGAGCACAGGACCTGAGTTCGAATCTGACCTGAGACACTTAATGGGGAGGAGGGGAGACAGACAGACTTGCTAAAGGCTTCCATGATGGCCAGAATTTGAGCCTGAATGTCAATCAGATTAAAAACTTATGGAAGCAAGTGTGATCCAGTGGGTAAAACCCAGGTTCAATTTCATTTTTTGTATACAAAAGTCCTTGCTGTCATGCTTCCAATCGCATCAGAACTCAGACCTTATGCTTCTTACCAAACTTTTGGCCACATATTATCTTGAAGTAGAAAGTAAGTTGCAGCAACACCTAGAACCCTCTTTGGGAGGAGGGAAAGGAGAGAATGTGGCAGACCCTATACTAAGCACTTTATCCTTATTATCTGATCTTCACAATAACCCTTAGAAGGAGATGTAAAAATCTCCATTTTGCAGTTGAGAAAGTTGAAGCAGACAGAGCTGAAGTGACTTGGTCAGGGTCGCACAGCTCATAAGTGTGAGGTTTGAGACCAGAGACCCCGACTCTAGGCCCAGCTCTCCATCCTCTAGTGCACAGAATTCATCCAGTTCCCTTCCCGTGACTGGTCATTTTCACAAGGTTATTTCCTTGGACTAAATGATGAGCAGCAGCCAACAGACATCTCAGGTTCAGGCGCTTGATTTACCATTTTCTTAAGCAGACTTATTTAAATTTCATTTTATTAGAATTTCAGCATCATTGACCCTTGAGCCTTAAATCTCTCCTGAGCTTCCTCCCCCACTGTGTTTCTGTTTCCATTAGTTTCTAGAGATGCAGAGCCTCTGAAGCCGCTGGCACCACTGTTACTTTTCAGTTCTCCTGACCTTGTTTTAGGAGCAACTGCAGGATTAAGAGTGGGACGTTTGAGGCTTGAGAAATGGTTCAGTCTTGAAAGCTAAGGGGTGGTCAGTACCTCAGGGTGATGGTCACTGCAAGGTCAAAGACTCTTTGTAAGAAGTATGATCTGACACTCATTTTTGTCTCTGAAGCCATTGAAACTGAAATGAGGCAAAATGATGCAAAAAAAGCCTCTTTGTGATCATGTTCTTCTAACGTCTAAAGAGTTCTTTCAGCAGGCCAACTGAAACCAGGCCTTGTCCTGGAGTCTGGGAGAATGGGACAGGACCTCCTTGTGCACCTACAGTGTGCTACACACTTTATAAACCCTGGGAGGGAAGCACTTCTGATGGCTGAGGCCATCAGAAGAAGGAGACTTACTCAGGGTCATACAGCTAGAAAATGTCACATTCAAACCCAGGTCTGTGGTGCCCCCTCCCTTACTCCTAGCTGCTCTCACAGAACTTATATCCTATTTGGGGAAACAGTAACATCTACATTGTTCTCAAAGGAGGACCAGAATGATATCACTGCGTTAGAGTCAAGTTATGGGATGTCCAGTTCTGGTTGATCAGACCAGTAGGAGCTCAGAATGCTCTGTCACAGATTGGGCACAAATAGTCCATGTGAACATTTGGAAGATTCTCAAAATCTGCGCATCTCACATTTCTTTTGAGCTACTTCATTTCTACTTTGCTCAGAGAGCACATGGCACCTTCTCTGGTATGGGCTAATCATGTTAGATGATCCTTTGCCATTATCTCCCTTGACAGGCAATCACTTCCAAAGTTGATAAGGAAATACAAAATATACAAATATTATATTATGTGTAGATCTGTAGACATGTAAAATAAATTCAAAGTAATTTTAAGAGTCACTTAGAACTGGGGGGATTTTACCAGTTAGGAGTTGAGCCTTGATGAGAGGTGGGAGTGTAGGAAGAGTGCATCCCAGACATGGTTGACAAAGACACAGGACTGTTTGTCCTTCATTATTAAAGACCACAACATGAAGGAGATGATGCCACGATAAGCACATGAATTGAATTTGAATGAGGGGGCTGCTATACTAAGTCACCAGCCTCACTTTCTCTTCCAGAGCAATCTGGGTCCAGCGACCAGATATGGACCAGTACTACTGGAGATTGCCATGGAATTTTTTAATTTTGAGTTTCAAATTCTCTTCCTCCCAACTCTCTCCTTGAGAAGGCAAGCAATTTCATTTCAATTATATGTATGAAGTCTTGCAAAGTATTTCCATATTAGTCATGTTGCAAAAGAAAACATAAAACAATACAAATAAAGTTTTGCAGAGTATGCTTTAGTCTGCATTCAGACTTCACTCTCTCTACAGATGGAATAGCATTTTTTGTCATAAGTCCTTTGGAATCCTCTTGGATCTGTCTTGATCAGAGTAGCCCAGTCTTTCACAGTTGATCATCTTTACAATATTGCTGTTGCTATGCACAGTGGTTTCCTAGATCTCCTCACTTCACTCTGCATCTGTTCATATAAGTCTTCCCAGGTTTTTCTGAAGCCATCTCACTTGTTTATTTTGTGGTTTTGTAATCCTGCATTTGGGAACATGGCATTTGATTCCCTAAGTTACCCACTCTCCCAACCCTGTCAAAATTTAAATTGCAACTATGAGCAATTGTACTCTTTGAAAATAGAATAGTAAATTTTGAGTCTTGGGAACTTGGGATGAAAGTGTTACCCACTTCCAGGGGAAGGAGATGACATGATAAACTGAGAAGGCACTGTGAAGCAAGGTTATTTTCCTTTTGGACAAAGCTAGTTCAGGAATTTGTTGGGTGTTTTTTTGTTTTGTTTTGTTTTGTTTTTAGGTTTTTGCAAGGCAATGGGATTAAGTGGCTTGCCCAAGGCCACACAGCTGGGTAATTATTGAGTGTCTGAGGTCGGATTTGAACTCAAGTACTCCTGACTCTAGGGCCGGTGCTCTATCCACTGCGCCACCTAGCTGCCCCAGGAATTTGTTTAACTTAATTAATTAACTTAATTTGACTTCAGCTCTGTCTGCTTCAACTTTCTCAACTGCAAAATGGAGATTTTTACATCTCCTTCTAAGGGTTATTGTGAGGATCAGATAATAAGGATAAAGTGCTTAGCATAGGGTCTGCCACATTCTCTCCTTTCCCTCCTCCCAAAGAGGGTTCTAGGTGTTGCTGCAAAAGACATTTTGTTTTATAATGACTATCCATTTGCAGTGAGTTTTGTTTTGATGCTTTCTCAATGAGGGATGTGGGAGTGCAGCCTCAAAAATTGTATTTTATTTTTAAAATAAGATATCATGTTGGAGTGGAAAGAATCTAGACCTTGGAGTTAGGCCTGGCTTTGAATCAGTCTCAGGCTGTGACAGTTCCTTAGCTATGTTGACCCTGGTTTGTGCAAAGTCTTTTCACCTTCTGAGCCTCAACTTCTTTATCTTTGAGACGAGGGTGATAAGACTTAAGACTGTGATGAAAACCCTCTTTTAAACCCTTGAAGCTCTACATGTGAGGCATTCTCAAGTTATCCAACATGTTTCTCACCTGTGAAATAAGGTGGTTGGTCTTATGGAACTAGAGCAGGAAGGGACCTGAGAGTGGTTGGGGCAGCGCTCCCATTTTGCCAATGAGGAAAGTGAGTCTGAGAAGTAACTTGTCCAAGTCAGACCAAGCTCAGGCTACAGTTCAAACTCTAATTCCAGCTCAGCTTCTCCTCCTGCATCAGTTCAACTCTCATGTCTAGATTTCTTGATGACTACCAGTTTCCTCATCTGGAACTGTGAGCTCTGTGCTTGTGAGAAGCTATGATGCAGCATGGTGCACTGTGCCAGCACCCCAAACGATTATGGAGGAGCTGCTGAGAGAGCTTTGTTCTCTTGTTCTCTGGCTGGGCCCATGAAACACTTTTCATTTTATTTAACACTTGATTTTCCCATCTCCAGGGAACCATCAGCGTTGGAGTAGATGCCACTGACCTCTTTGATCGCTATGATGAGGAATATGAAGATGTCCCCGGCAGCGGCTTTCCTCAGATTGAGATTAACAAGATGCACATCTCCCAATCCATCGAGGTGAGCCAGGGGAGGGGGGGAGAGCTAAAGGAGAGAGCACAGTGCTCAACCCCCTCAGCCTCAGGAGTGATGGGGAGGGTGAGAGCTGACATCTACACGATCCCTACTGTGTGTGTAGGCTGAGAGCTCTCTGCAAATAGGGTCTCACCTGATCCTCACAGCACCTGGGAGGAAACTAAGGCAGACAGAGTAAGGGATTCACCCAGGGTCACACTACTAGGAAGTACCAGAGGCCAAATTTGAACCCAAAGGCCCTGTGCTCTCTCTGTAGCTATACATATTATTGCACTATGTAACTAATATTGTTTTTATATGTTTAAATATTACATATTGGGTATTTCTAATTTTATATTTAAAACATAAATAAAAAACAAAAGCACTGTGGTTATAGCTGAATTTGGTGATGGTAACAGTTTTAATAGGTGCACATATTTGAACTAAATCCTTCAATAAGAATCTACTATGTGCTGGGCACCCAAGATACAAAGACATTCTACTGAGGGAAAATATGATAAGCCAGTATGAACATATCAAACATATGTCCACTAAAATGGCAGATGACCTTGGGACTGCTCTGCCTGGCACCTAGTTGCTGGGCATGGTTCCAGTGATGGTCAGCTTATAAACTATAAAGAGTCTCCTTTACCATTGCAGAGAGTGAGACTTGACAGTATAAGTGACTGACCTCCATGCCACAGGCAGGAGTGGCAGGGCCCGGATTTGAATCCAGGTCCTTTGTACCCAATTGCCTCCCACTATACAAGTCTGAGTCTGTGGCGAATGCTCCTATGTAACAAATGTCTGTGAGTGGTTTCCCTTGGATATCCACCAGCCCCGTTCCTGAGGTCACTATAATTCAGTTGCCTGAGCTATAATTTATGCCTAGGTGAAGAGGCAGCATCTTAAAGAATTGAGGGTAGGCCTATGAATCAGGTCTTCCTTGCTACCTAGACTGACTGTGTGATTGGCAAGTTCCTGCCTCTGGCAGCTCTTGAAAACCATCCGATACCCACAGCTGCTGATCTGCTTTAGGGTGAGAGATTTCAGTGGAGGGAATTTTCCATCCCAGCAAAATCATAGAGCTAATCGTAGAAAAACAAATGGAATCACTGTTCTGCAAGAGGTCCATCCAGAGGGCTGGGTCAGCATTCTGATTTGAGGAAGCTGATGGTCCTCCTCGAGGCATCCAGAAACCCTGGAGAGGCCTCGCCCCTTCCTGAGCTGGGCAACTCTTACAGTAGGCTTCCCATAGCCTTGTCAAGTTGGAATATAAAAGGTATGCATGATGTAGTGACACGGTGGTCCCAGGAAGTCCAATTAGCCTGAGGAAAAAAGAAAGCAGTTTAGGCGATCCCACTTTGCTGATCTGAAGATCATCTGCCGATTTGCCTGTGTATTTATGACATATTCATTAGGCTGCTAGGATAGGAACTGCTTATAGCTTTGGTTCATCCAGCAAATGTTGTTTCCCAGGCTCCCTTAACAGCAACAGACACAGCCATCCTCTCTGGAAGCCTCTCGACCCAGAATGGGAATGGAGGAGGCTCCATCAACTTCGCCCTCCGGAGAGTGACCTCTGCAAAGGGTTGGGGAGAGGTAAGAGTGGTCAGTTGGGCCAGGCTTTATTTTTGCCCACCACAGACTGTGTGTTGGCATTGTCCAGTGTCTTGTTTGGTGGAGACCATTTTGTGCAGTAAAAGTCACCCCAAATGGTCAGAGAGTAGCCACACAGAGGACCGAGAGCAGGTTCTAAGCTCCAGGAAGGAACCTAAAGGACCATAAACATTACTTCAGGTCTACTGGCCATGCTGAACGAATTTCTTAATTCTAGAAAAGAAAAAACTAACCTCCAGAAACTGAGCTATGTCATAATGCACATCTTTTTAAGCAAACACCTAGACACTGATCTATTTTCCTTATGAAAGTCAGGACAAGTGAGGATTTGCATCCACCCAGTGGAAGTTCATCAGTGCTTTCTACTGACTGTAGTGGGCAGCAGCAGCACCTTAAAATTCCTCCAGGGCAGGGACAGTGATCACCAGAGTGATCATGCCTTTGCTGAACTGCCCTGCCATTGGTCTTTCATACTTGTCCCCCAAAAAAGTGCCCCCTGGTACCCGTGGGCTCTGCAAACAGCCACAAGGACCGACCAAACAAAAAAGACACAGGCCAGTGGAGTCTGTGGAGTGTCCAGATCAGGAAAACTGCAGGTGGTGGCAGCTTCTCTGCTTCCCAAGGGAGGCTGCCCGCTTGTCTTGGCTTCTTCTGGGTTTTGATGTCTGCTCTCCTCATTGAATCCCTGGAAAAGAACCCTGAAAGAATGAGGAAGGTGGGACATGGGGGATGGTGTCTTACAGCTGAGAAGATTGAGGCCCCTTTAGTAAGGGGCTGTCTATATGCAACCTTGGTAGCAGCTGAAAGATAAACATCTCTAACTTTTCTTCCTTTCTATTTAAACAGTTTGAATTTGGAGCTGGAGACCTTCAAGGCCCTTTATTTGGCTTAAAGCTGTTTCGTAATCTTACACCAAGATGGTAAATTTAATATAATGTCATCATGTTTTGTTGTTCCTTGTGGATTTAGAATTATGGTTTCTTATTCCTATTGCTTCAGATGGTGCCAGGCAAGTGGTAGGTGCAATAGACATTTATTGAATTGAATTGATTGCAGTGAATCAGTGAATCATTTGAGATGATTCTGCTAACCACGAGAAGGTGGTTTTCTTGGGGGGGGTTTTGACCTAAGGAAAACATTTGTTCCATACTAGTGGTTTCTGTAGCCATTCTTTTTTTTTTTTTTTTTTTTTTTTTTTTGCAAGGCAAATGGGATTAAGTGGCTTGCCCAAGGCCACACAGCTAGGTAATTATTAAGTGTTTGAGACTGGATTTGAACCCAGGTACTCCTGACTCCAGGGCCAGTGCTTTATCCACTGCGCCACCTAGCCACCCCCTGTAGCCATTCTTAATTGTCAGATATATTTATATCAAAGCCTTAATAGAGAGGCAGCATTAGGTGATAGAAAAAGTGATGATGGTCCTGGAAATAGAAGTCCTCAATTTGAATTCTCCCTGCTTGGTCCCGCTAGAGTCCATTTGTAAGCTGCCTCACTGCCTGCCCAACTACTTTCCTCATTAGTAAAATGAGGTAGGCAGGCTAGCCTACCAAGCTCCCTTTCAGATTTATAATCTATCTGTGATCCTCTGAACTGCCTACCAAGCCCCCGCCTTCTTTGCCTGGCTCTGTGAATAGAGATAGAGATAGAATAGAATGGATAAGTTTACATGCAGGCTTTGGGTACCTATTTTAATGCCATGAAATACCTCTCTGGAGCCAGAAGGTGGCACAGGTTTCCTCTTGTAAAAAAAAAAAATCTCAGTCGCAAAGAAATGTCAAAGGAAATCACAGACTTGACTGGGGATTCATATTGGAAAGTGGAGTAATGTACACTCATGAATGGGTGCCCTTGTCACTCACCCATCGGTGTAGTCTGAGGCAGCACCCACCAGGTCTAGATCCTGGGTGGCAGGACAATTGATTAAGAACCCACCCTGCAAACACTGCCTCTTTCCACCCTTGGGGCCTGTGATGAATGAAGGGCTGGTCAGTTCTGGAATCCCTAGGAAGCAAGCCTGTAGCTGATCTCTCCTGTCACTTCTTCTCCAGCTTTATTACGACAAATTGTGCTCTGCAGTTTTCATCCCGGGGAATCCGGCCCGGCCTGACCACTGTATTGGCGAGGAACTTGGATAAGAACACCATGGGCTACTTGCAGTGGCGATGGGGCATCCAGTCAGCCATGAACACAAGCATCGTCCGGGACACAAAGACCAGCCACTTCACTGTGGCCTTACAGGTAAGCTGCAGGGGAGGTTTCACTGTACAGGGGACAGAGGAACTCCAAGGGTCACCTCCTCACAGAATTCAGTGTGAGGCAGTGGTCACTGGTCCCTTTCTTGTGCCCATGTTCCCCTTTTCAAACCTAGCAGCTCAGCCTAGTGGGGAGGATGTTATATAGCTACACAGGTCATGCTATACTTCTCAAACAGCTTCTTTGGAGGATTCAAGGTGGTCACTCTTGATTTCTTATGGTGACTGGAATAAGAGCCCTCCCAAATGGAATGCTATTTAACATCTTTAGGCAGTGCCTTAGAAGAGCCTATATTCTGATAGAAACAGTCATGATCTGGAGAGTGTGGCGGGCTTTTCAGTAGCCTAGAGTTGGGGGTGCAGGCCAGTTGGGCCCAGAGCAGCTAGAGGGAGCTCACCTTTCCCAAAATGGCAGCTAGTGATCCACATATCTGTAGTGCTTCCCACATGACAGCCCAGCGAAAGAGGTAGCTTAAGTGTTATCTCCATTTTACAGATGAGGAAGCTAAGTCTCAGAGAAGGAAGGTGACTTGCCCGTGGTCACAGACCTTGTAAGTGTTGGAGCTGGGATTTGAACCAGGTCTCCTGCCTCTTAGATAGCATTAGTCCTGGCAGCTGTCACAGCTTCAAGATCCTGGGGACCCCAAAACACTCTGACCCAACACATTATGAACTGCCCATTGTTTGCAAAGGCAGAGTCTATTAAATATTAAAGATCAAGATAGGACAGAACTTGTGTCACTGGGGGGCTCACAGTCTAGTAAGGGGTCAAACCACCAATAAGAGTAACATTTAAAGATGACAGACGTACCAGAGGAGGTACAAAGGCTTTATGATGTCTAATAGGAAAGATCATTCATCGCCATTAATCAGGATGGGGTTCATAGGGGAGATAATATGTGTTAAGTTTAATCCACAGAAATTCAGTGGGAAAAGAGGGGAAGGGAAAGACCTTTTAGGCCTGGTCATTGTGAGCAAAAGTCCAGGAGCACAATAGTGTGGGTCAGACAGTGGTCCAGTTTGGTTGGAGCATAGCATGTCCAGGGGGAGTTTGTTGAAGTAAGGTTAGAAAGATGAAGTGGAGCCATACACCCAATTTTGCCAAGGAAGGCTCCATATGTCTTAACCCTTTCCCACCCTCTCTTTTCAAAGCTTGGAATCCCGCACTCCTTTGCATTGATCAGCTATCAACATAAATTCCAAGATGATGATCAGACACGTGTGAAGGGTTCTCTCAAGTAAGTTCTGACATCATCCTTGCTTCTAGCAAAGAAGCATATTGGGGCATCTCAGTGGTGCTGTGAATAAGAGCACTGACCCTGGAGTCAGGAGGGCCTGAATTCAAATCTGGCCTCAAGACACTTGATATTCACCGGTTGTGTAATCTTGAACAAGTTACTTTAACCCCATTGCCCCACGAAAAAAAAAGCAGCATGTTGGCCTAGCAGGATATTTTCTGATCAGATTGGGGGGCAGTTGGCATAAGGTACATTGTTACATGATTTGTCCAGTGGTGCCAGCTGAAATCAGTTCTGCTGGTGGAGTGAAGTGGGAAAATGTCTGTTGTAACCATGCCTGTGGGTAGGAGGGTGTCTCATTGAGAGAGAAAGTCAGCCGTCATCTTCCTTCCCCCCTCCCCATAATGAATAAAGATAATGGCTCTGAAAAGACTTTCCTGGGCTCATCCTTTCCTGTTTGGTCACCCTAGGGCTGGTTTCTTTGGAACAGTGGTAGAATATGGAGCTGAGAGGAAGATTTCTAGGCACAGTATTCTAGGAGCGACTGTCAGCGTTGGAGTCCCACAGGGTGTCTCTCTAAAAGTCAAGTAAGTTCAGTCCCAGATGGTGGCTCAGCGGCTCCCCCATGGGAGTGGGTGATTGGGTAGCTTAGCCACTGAGAGCTTTGGCAGCTCCCCTGGACACTGGGAGCCTGGGAGTGGGAGTTCCTGCATTTGTCCAGTAGGTGGTGCCAGAGCCCCAAAAGTGAACTCCCACTGCTTGTCTGAAATCTCAACAAATTTCCCCAAAATGAGCAAACTGAGATTAAAATATTTGTCATTTCCACCTCATCCCTCCTCAAGTGCTCTCCAAGCAAGGGCTTGCCCAATTCTTGCCATCCCATTGAGACCCATTGGTGCCATGTCCCAAGGACCATCATGGACCTCCAGTACAGGCCTCCTCCCCAGTTGTGAAGACTTGATGGAGAGAGAGTCAAAAGAGAGTTTTGTCCCAAAGCAGAATGCTCCTGTGTTCCTGAGTTAGACTGTTGATCCAAACCCCTTCCTTCCTATTCTCTAGACTCAACAGGGCCAGCCAAACTTATTTCTTCCCCATCCACCTGACGGACCAGCTCCTTCCTAGTGCGGTGTTCTATGCTACTGTGGGACCTCTGGTTGTCTACTTTGCCATGCACCGACTGATCATCAAACCTTACCTCAGGGCTCAAAAAGAGAAGTGAGTCTGTCCTTTTTCCCTGGGACCACTTTTGCCTAAGAATGTGCTGCATCTTAGGAACTGTCCTAGTTCCCTCCAGACCTGAGGAATGGGGTGAAGAAGGGGGAATGGGAGTCAGCTGATTGGAATCACTGACCCATAGTCACTGCAGAAATACCAGAATACCACCACCTCTGATAGGGAGAAAGGACCTCCAATGGGGAAGGGACCAGGGTGAAGAGGAGTGACTATGCTGTGAGGAAATTACAATAGGTCATCCTAGTCAGTATGTGCATCCCCTTTAACAAAAATTGTAATCTTAGAAGCTTTCACAGTTGAATTCTTATAATTCTCCATTTTTTTAACTATCATTTAATCCTTCTGCATTGGTGAGGTTTTGCTAGGTAGAGTCTGCTTTTAGAAGACAGTCAGGTGTCCCCCACAATCCAGTGGAGGAGCATCATGTGGTCAAATGAATGGGTTGTTCAGCCCTGCCTCACAGATGGGCATGATGCTACCTTGACCTTGCTACCTTCTCCACGAGAAGCCCTGGAGCTAGTCACATTGTCTGTGACTCTTCACTCCTGTGGAATACCAATGGCTCATGGGTAACTTGTGTTTTCTTTTGTAAGAGAACTGGAGAAGCAGAGGGAGAGCACAGCCACTGACATTCTGCAGAAGAAACAGGAGGCAGAGTCTGCGGTGAGTGCTTCAAGGACAGACCAAGAGGCATTGGGCACTTGGGGGGGGGGGGTCCTGCCTTGGTCACAGGAGAGCACTTCTCATCCTGAGTCTGACCCTGACTCAGACTCTTCTTAGGGTTGTTTTTACATTTTGATAAGCAGCTTTTGTATGTCCCACCTCCCACCACTCCTGATCCCTTCCTTAAGACAAAGCTAAAATTTGTCCTACCAAATAACTGTATCTGACTGCTGCCTATAAGCTTCCCCTCTCTTTTTTTCCCCTAAATGACTCTTCTCAGGGACCCAGACTAATCTTTGTAATTAGTCTGTTTAGCTGCCTTTTAGTACTGAGTTCATCTACTACATTGTGATCATGGTGCACATGTTTTCCTGGCTCTGTTTTCTTCATCCTGCATCATGTCTCCTCAGCCTTCTCTGAATTCTTCATATTCATCATGGCTTCTCTGCCCTTTTACATTAGGAATACCACTGACATGGAGCAGATGAATTTCCAAGGGTGGTCTCTGCCTCAAGCGTTGATGGCAATAGAGATGATATTTTTTAAGACTCTTTCCCCTCTGGAGAATCAGTTTGATTCTTTCATTAAAGGGAGGATGAGTCTCCCGTTCAGGGCAGTCCCATTGTTGGAGCTAAACACTGAGGCTCCCGACTTGGACTTGTTTGTGGCCAGCTCTTCCATAGTGGCCCACCTGCTCCCACTTCCACCATATTGTCATAGCTCCTTATTTGGAGTTCCTTTCCGTGGCAGGGCCCAGAGAAAACTGACTTCCAGCATCTTGGTTTATTGGCAGATTCGATTGATGCAGGAATCCGTACGAAGAATAATTGAAGCTGAAGAGTCCAGAATGGGTAAAAGCACAGTTGGCTTCATTGGGTCAAGGGGGCTCAGGGTACTGGAGGTGGGCAAGGGTACCTTCTCTGGGCTGCAACTCAGTGTGCTCCCCAGGACTGATCATCCTCAACGCTTGGTATGGCAAGTTTGTCAATGACAAGAGCAGGAAGAACGAGAAAGTGAAGGTGATTGATGTGACGGTCCCTCTGCAGTGCTTGGTGAAGGACTCCAAGCTCATCCTCACAGAAGCTTCCAAGGTATGAAGCCTCTCCGTGTCCTCCGATTGGGGGAAGGGAACAATGACCATGGCTGGCAAGCCCCTCCCAACCCACACCAGGATTTTCCTTGCCTTTGGGTCACAAAACTTGAGAGGTCTGAACAGACAGTAAATAAGTCCATAAATAGGTTTGATGGTACCAGCCTTCCAGAACTTGGAACGACTCAAGTCATTTTTCCACTTGGCAGAGATGCTGCTTTGAAGACACAGGCTCATAGGAGAAGGGAAGGAGCTGTGTTGAGGTTGGAAGTCTAGAACTGAAGCTGTCTTCTGGGGGGCTGTTTGATAGACCTAATTCTGAATGCTGCTGACTAGATATTGACCTATCTGGTTAGGGGTACCCTGGTCAGCTTCCAGGCCAGACCTGGGGGGGGGGGGGCGTTGCAATCTGCAGGGCTGGTGGGTAGGGTTTCCACATATTGTCTCTTCACAGGCTGGGCTTCCTGGGTTTTATGACCCATGTGTGGGGGAAGAGAAGAGTCTAAAGGTGCTCTACCAGTTTCGAGGCGTGCTGCACCAAGTGATGGCATCGGACAATGAGGCCCTTCGGATACCAAAGCAATGTAAGTTATCTAGCCCACCCTGACCCTGCCCTTTGGAGGATGACTGGGCTGCACCCATCATCTGGCAGCCTGAGCTGTGAGAATCCCCAACTGGTGATGGCCCCATTGAGGTCCAAATGGCCCCCTGCCCATAGGAGAGGCCTATTATGCTACTACTCTGTATGTAATATAAACAATTCCTTCTCAACCTTGAGCCTCTCTTTCCTTCTACAGCTCACAGGATCGATACAGATGGATAAATCTCATGGGAGATAAAAGGGGTCAGTACCCGAGTCAAAAAGAAGCTGCAAAACCTCTTTTCCTGGGAGTCTGAAAGTTTGGAAACACATGAAACAGAAACCTACAGATGTTTTTATTTTGTATTATTCCTGTAGAAGGTCATTAACAATTATGTGAAGGGACACATGAACACCCCAGCTTTCATGGGTACTATAGTACTAAGTCAATACTGCCCTTGATGAGAACCACAAAGCTGACAGACGGCTGTTTCCTTGAGGAGCCTGTGAACACAGAACGGGGTCCTCCTGGGAAGAGGACCCTACCCTACCCCCAGGGCATGAGCCCTGCATCCTCTTTAAGTCCTCCAGCATCGCAGCTGACAGCGGCCCACCAAACCCAAATTTTCAGGTTCTTTAATGAGGTGTATATGGGACATTACTTCTGGGGGCTTCCTGCAAACCAGTGGAGAACACAGGCCATATGGTCCTGGTGATCAAGTGAGTGAGCATCCGTACGAGCTCCTCCCAAAAATCTCCATGACTTGGGTGATTAATGAAAAGGGGATTTGGAAACTTCTGAATTCACTGAAAACCTGTTACCTGAAAACAACCAATGTATCTGGAAGACATCTCTGCCTCTCCCACTGCATTTGTCTAGATAGCTACCACTAAACCTGTGACCCCTAGACCCAGGACTTGGCTTTCCCCCATTGTCACTAGTGTTACCTATCTCCCCAAAGCAATGCATGGAAAACCATGAAGCTTTCCCAGGTTTTCACCCAAATGGCTGAGAATTGGAATCACTGCCCACTTACTGGACAAGGAGAAGACCATGGGGAGGTAAGGGAGAAACATTAGCTTGATTGGGAAGAAAACTGGCCAGAGCTCTAGTGGTGCCAAATGGAGTGAACATGTCAAAATGCTCTTAAAGGCTTCCTGTGGGAGAGAGCAGGGGAAGGGCTCCCTCCAGGAGGGGGCCCAGGGGGAATCTCCCTCTGAGGGAACTGTTGGGGAAACCTCCTCCTGGCTCAGATGGCCCAGGGACAGTGGGGATGACTCCTTCACTCCGGGTGGTGTGGTTCTACTCTAGAAAGTGGAAGCAGATGTTAGGAACCAGGATTCACTTGAATAGTCTTCCAAGTTACCTGTAGTAATCAGCCTAACAAGCCTGTGTAGTCACGGCATTGGCCTTGTTCCTGTACTCCTTGAGAGTTGTGGGGTCCTTTCCTAAATATGCAATCACGTGAGCAGGAGCTTGATTTGCAGGGGCTCGACCTTCTGTCCCGCCACAGCTATTCGAATCAAGCCCTCTGTGCCTGGGCTTTGGGATCAGACTAATCAATCATGATCCCTCCCCCCCATTTTAAAAAAAAACAGTTCTGGTTGTCTTTTCTGTGACATTCATGCCCATTTTTACAATATTTCCCAGACCTGAGCTAAGAATACAAATTGTGCAATAAACTTTGCTGAATGACTCTTTGACCTAAAGTGACCCATTGGCCCCTTTGCTGCAGATGATTCTTTTGGGTACCAATTTTCTTCATTTTGTTTGAAGCTGGTTGTATAGAAGACACTGTATTGTCAATAATAAACCCTTTCTGAAAGCTGGAGCTGGGACTCATTTTTCAAAACCACAATCACAGAAAAGGGCAGTGGTTTCACTAAAGGCTCCTTCTGGGTTTATTTCCTCCCTAGCTGAACCATGGCATCTCCCATATTTAATAAACACACTCCTGCCTCACCCAAGGCCACCTTACACAGAGGGCACTGGTGTTGGTACAGAGTGGGCAGGGGCAGAAACAAGAATGGTGAATCACGTGGTCTAAGGACCTGGATGGGGGGGGGGGATCAACTGTGCTGGGATTTTTTTTTTAAACAGTGTTTTTCTCAAAGGAATGCCCTGTGCACGGCTTTACCAGGTATCAGGTGAAACTGTTTCCATGTCCACAATAGCCTGGCTCAAGCAAGGAGAGAAACTCAACCTAGTGAGCCTCATTTAGCAAAGGATGAAACCTACAAGGCTTTTGGGGGGTGGGGAGCTCTGGCCCCCAACACTTACACGAGGCTCCAAGGACCTGCTTGGGCAGGAGCAACTGTGCAGGGGTCTGGGGCCCTGGGTCACCAGAGCAGCTTCAGGCACTGCCTTGGCAAACAGTTGTCCCTGGATCCTTCCTGGCTCCCCAAGGTATCTACCTGGTTTTCTCTCACCATCTTGTCCATCTAATCCCCTTGAATTAAAGTATCCTTCCTGCAACCTAGGTTCCACTGTTGGCTCCTTGTAAACTCATTAATCCTAAGGGAATATCTGCCTCCTTCCGGGGAAAGTGGCAGAGTAGCAAGAAAATGGGCTGGAGTGGAATCATTCTGAATTGTGAGGTGACTTCCCTCACTCATCCAAAGTGACAGTGAGTTTTTCCCCCTCCTCTCTTTGGTCCCACGCTCCTGTGTGTGGGTCTTTCTTTCCAAAGTGCTGAAAGCAGCACATTGGCAGTGGAGGGGCCCAGGAGGCCCAAGCAAAAGCAACAGGTCACCAACTGTCCTCCCGACAAGGGAGCTCTGCCGGCTCAGGCTACAGGTGGTTCCTCTTCCCTCTGGAGGGCCCTCTGTCGCCTCTTCTCTCGGAGAGCCTGAAGGCGACTGGACATCCTTCTCATTGCCACCCTCTGTGTCTTCAACCTCCTGCGGAGCCGTTCATTTTCCTTCAGAGTGAGCATCAGTTTTTTTTTTAAAGCATCTAAGTCCAGGAGGGCATAGCTGTGATCCGATGCCGGGAGGGGAAGTGCACCCCTCTGTCCAGGAGGGTCAGTGGGCAGGAGGCAAGATGATGCTTCTTCGGTCCTGTAGGAGACCTAGGAACAAGGGGAGAAGAGGATAAGGGGGGATTTCCCATCCCTGCTTCACTGGTGCAAATCTGCCTTTTCCTGGTGTCAGGGAGCAGGCCTTCCTTGTGTCATTCCCTAGCTGGTGTTTGGCATCCTCATCCTCACAAACTCAGCTAAGCATGCCTAGAAATCAACTATATTCTCTGTTTATGCTGAAAATAATAAATAAAATTATAGTCATGGGTAAACCCATTGAAATCTTGGCCTTCCCAGAGAGGGCATTTTGGGGAGACATGGGCCCTGTTCTTTTCAGCTTCCATGTTGGCCAAAAATATTTCTTCTATTAACATCATTTTAAAGATATAGAGAATGAAGGGGCAGTTAGGTGGTGCAGTGGATAGCACCGGCCCTGGAGTCAGGAGTACCTGAGTTAAAATCTGGCCTCAGTCACTTAAGAATTACCTAGCTGTGTGGCCTTGGGCAAGCCACTTAACCCCATTGCCTTGAAAAATCTAAAAAAAAAAAAAAAACCTAAAAAAAAAAAGCCAGAGAATGAACAACTATTTCCCTTCTATTTTCAATCAGAGGACCACAACCCAGTACCCTACCTACCTCTTTTTCAGAAGCCTCAGCATCTGAGGATAACTGGTGCTTGTCAAGTGGAATTTCCATCTTTCTTCCTGGGGAATATTCCTCAGCCTGTGCATCTGAGAAGTCCTAAAAATCCACAATGGAGAATTAGAATTGAAGTCTTCCTGGATCCCCCCATTAAGTAGCTCCTTATACCTCCATACAATCCCAGGAACCCCTTCATACTTGTCTTTTCTTAGGAGAAGGGGAATTACGAAAATAAATCAGGTAGCCCACCACATTTTTATATCATGGCTTGAACAACCAACTCTTTCTATAAAAAAAAAGATAAAAATGCACAAATTAGAACTAAAATTTGTAACCAGTTAAGGATGGTTGAGGGAAAGCTAGATGGCACAGTGGATAGAGCACCAGCCCTGGTGCCAGGAGGAACTAAGTTCAAATTTGGCCTCAGACACTTAATAATTACCTATATAAATAACCTTGGGCAAGTCACTTAACCCTATTGCTTTGCCAAAATAAAAAAAAAGATACTTGAGAAATTAAAATACATAATCTTGACTTCAGAAGGCTTATGGTAAAACAAATGCAGCTCCTGCTGGCAGAGGTGGTGGAATCAGATCCAGAATGCTGGTTACAAGAATCAGATCTATCCTTGTGAAAGGGAAGGGGATGTCAGTAGAAACTGACAGAAAAAAAAGAAAAAATCAAAATTTTTTTTAAAAGGAAAAGATGGGGGCAGCTAGGTGGCTTAGTGGATAAAGTACCAGCCCTGGAGTCAGGAGGACCTGGGTTCAAATCCTGTCTTAGACACTTAATAGTTACCTAGCTGTGTGGCCTTGGGCAAGCCACTTAACCCTAT
The DNA here is from genome assembly GCF_037893015.1 of Macrotis lagotis. Lineage (NCBI taxonomy): Eukaryota > Metazoa > Chordata > Mammalia > Peramelemorphia > Peramelidae > Macrotis > Macrotis lagotis. Next base: position 887,935,080 of record NC_133658.1, read on the forward strand.
TTGCCTTGCAAAAACCTAAAAATAAATAAATGAATGAATGAATGAATGAATAAAAAAAAAGATGAAAAACCTCGGTCTTCTGCTCTCATTTGTGACTTCTTTAAATAGTCATTTGAAGGTTTTTGCTTCATAAAAGTAATTCCCTAGGAAAATTTTCAAGGCTGCAGATGCGCTGCCTATCCTATCCTACTAAGTCCATATTATTCAGTGCCAAGCAGGGTCAGGGGGGCACCAAGAAGGAGGAAATTAATCGTTGTCCTCAAAAGTGCATTGTCGAGCTTCAGGACACAACATGTAAATAAGTAAACACACAAGACAACGGAAGGTCACCTCAGAAGAAAAAGTCTCCTGCAGGTGAGCAGATCCCAGGAAATCTAAGAGGTGGGGAGGGGGAGGGGGAGGAGGAGGAGGAGGAGGAGGAGGAAAGGTTGTTCTGGTATAAGGCATGGGCAGATTTGCCAAGAGCAAAAGTACGGAGATGGGAGCGTCTAGTGATCTAGTGGGAGCATGGACAAGGAGGCTCGGGTTTTCTAAGGTGATTAAGCCATAGCATAGCAATCCCCACTTCACACAGTGAGAATTACCTTCCCTGGGTGTGTTTGTGCATCACTCCTCTCTCCAACAGGATCCGTGTTCTCCCTAACCAGCTGCAGGGGATAGAAAAACACATGAAAAAAGACTGGTTTTATCAGGGCCTGCCTTTCATTTTGGGCACAACACACTGCAAAACTGCAAGGCTGTAAAGACATGGTCTCCCCCGATCCCAGAGAAAGCTTCTCTATCCAGGGTAATGGTCCTGAACTAACCCAGTAATCTGGCCTCAAATAGCATTCTGCCGAACAGCCACATCGCATTTGGTGGAAGACGGCTGCAGCTATATTAAATAACACCATCCTCAAAAATATGAGTATTCAGATGCTTCATCAATTTCCCTGAAACAGCAGAGCAACTAACATTTATTTGGTTTGTCTTAATAATTTTATTTGTTAAAGGATGAGCAATAATAGGAACTATGATTTTGTATCTCATTCACACCAACACAGGGCAATTGTCACCAACATAGGAATGAATGGGAGGTTGTAGGGCAGGGAGGTACATGACCATTCCAGAATCTGAATGTGATGAAGAGGAAATGCAAGGGGGGCATGGTGTTGAATTTAGAATCCAAGGACCTGTACTCTGACCCCTGCTCTACTCTCACATTTGTGTGACTTTGGGAAAGTCATCTCCGTGGGCCTCAGTCTCCTCATCTGTACAATGAAAGAGTTGGAAGAAATGCCTCCTGAGCATTCTAGCATATAGCTATGAACCAGGAAGCCAGGTAGAATCTGACAGACTAGATGTGACGAGTGCAGATTTCAACCAAAGGAAGACTAAAATGGGCCTGGATAATAAGTCAGTCAAAAGAGATGAGAAATACTCAGGAATGAAATTCTAAAAATACAAATACAATTCCAATGATTCATCCATGAATTTATGGAAAAACGTCTTGAGGCGGTCTGTGTTTTGGAAAGAGAAAGCTATTGGGGGTAACAAATTCTAGAAATCTAATGCGTGGTATGTTGGAAAATACCGTAAAAATCTTAGCAATCTGAACTCCACTCATGATGCTGGGCTGGAGTCAGCTTTTACACCCTCCATAGAAGATGGGTGACTTTAGTAGAAAACGAATCAGCCTCCTTGAGATAGAAGCTCACATTTAATAATGTCAGTTCATGTCTGCAGACAATTTTAAGTTTTATAATGGTTAAGGACCAGTTCAAGCAGGGTCTAATAGCACAAAATTCTTATGTCCTCATTGAAAAAAGACTCTAAAATCTGACTTATAACTTGATGCTGTTTTTCCCATCAGCAGTATTACTATATGTGAGTGTATCTATATCTATATAGAGATATCGCTATATACACATACTCCAGCAAGTGATAAAAATTGCCTTTCTTTAAAAATATTTCACAGCCTTTTTCCCCTGTGAGGGTGATCTTCCTCACTCACCCTCACCCCAAATGCTCAAGGAGGGCAAATGAATGAAGCTGTATTATGCTCATGGTTAATAGTCACTACAATTTGTAGAACACTTTAAGGGAGCAAAGCGCTTTACTAATGTTATTTCATTTGATCCTTACAATTCTGGGAGGTAAGCATGATTATTATATTCCCACTTTAGAGATGAAGAAACTAAGACAGACAGAGGGGAAGTGACTTGGCCAGGGTGTTGGAGGCCAGACTTGACCTGGGCCTTTCTGACCCAGGCCAGCCTTCTCCCCACTGCACCACCCCATCTTGTCTCCATTCTGTAAAGGGTTTCAATCTCTTCCCCTTCAAAGCCATCCCATCCTCAGGGCTGATGACTCCTGTTTAAGTCATCTGGGTTGTTTTTCTGGGTTATCTGGGTTGTGGGGGTGGGGGCCCACCACCATAGCAGGAATAGTAGAAGGTCTTGGGATCACTAGGTACCTTTGTCTATTCACAGGACACCTTGGCCTTTCTGAGACCAGAGTGGGGACGTCCAGTTCCAGTCCTGGGTCACTCTTAGTGAAAGAGGCCCGAGGCTAGAGGGAAAGGTCAGAGGACAAGGGGCTGAGGCCAGGGAGGAGCTGGGCCTCCATCATTCTCTAATTACAGGTTCTTATCAAGCAAAGTTCTCCATTCCCTTCAAAGCTCGGCTGGCTCTGGCCGGAGGGTCAGATGACCGCTCTGGGCTTGGGTCTGCCTCTCAAACCCACAGGCCACTCTGGGGTGGCACCACCACTACCTGTGCCGTCTCCTGGAAAGCAAATAGCGTGGGCACCGCGTTCTGCTTGAGGTTCTTGCGGTTGCCAAAGGCGCTGAAACAGTCCGGCTGGAAGTGCTCTGAGCAGATGACCGTGTGCTGCTTGGGCTTGAAGTTGCCCCGGCCGATGTTGAGCACCCATTCCTTCAGCAGCTCGGGGCGGCTGAATGGGAACCTGGGCGGCAGAAGAGGACGTTCAGAAGGAGCGGCCTGGCAGGGGCCTGTGGAGCCTTCCCTGGGTCCCTTGGAAAGCTTAAGCCACATCTGATTTTTTGGAGTCATCCTAAAGAAGGGGTACAGTCTAAGAACCCCACACTCAAGATGTGCTGTGAAAGTCTCCAAAAAGCCCAGAAAGGCACATGGCTGTTTCTCCAGCAGTCCATGACACTTTCAAACTAATTTTGCCATGAACACATGAATTATTGAAAAAAAATTCTTGAACTGTGGGACTGGTGGGGGGTGGGAACTGGGAGCTTCCCTGGGGTCACAGGCTCAACAATTTAGAGCTGGAGAGGTCCTTGGAGCATCATTTCAATCCAACTCCTGATCTTAAAGAGGATGATAATCGGTGGTGGGATTCAAATGTTGGGTTCACCAAATTCAACATAAAATTAGGTAACGGTTCTACCAAACCAGTGTGACCCCAGCTGAATCCCACAGTAATGATAATTCAAAGCAAAACAGATGTAAGGGGATATTTTTTCCAAATAATAAATTCATTTCATCAACAAACATATTAAGAGTCTATCATGTGGGAGGGGCAGTTAGGTGGTGCAGTGGATAGAACACCTGCCCTGGAATCAGGAGGACCTGAATTCAAATCTAGCCTCAGACACTCAATAATTACCTAGCTATGTGGCCTTGGGCAAGCCACTTAACTCCATTGTCTTGCAAAAAAAAACACAACTTAAAAAAGAGTCTTTCATGTGGGAAACAATTTTTACAACTAGTGTTACTGATAAAGGACTCAAACTGATAAGAACACACATCATTCCCCATTGATAAATTGTAAAAGGAAATGAATAGGCAGTTTTCAGATAAAAAAATGATATTTATAGTTATATGAAAAAAAAATTCTCCAAATTCTTATTGATTAGAGAAACACAAATTAAACCAACTCTGAGGAATCACCTCACACCTATCAGATTGGCCAATATGACAAAAAAGGAAGGTGGTCAATGTTGGAGGGGGTGAAGGAAAACTGGGACACTAATACACTGATAGTAGAATTGTAAACTGATCCAACCTTTCTGAAGAAATATTTGAAAAAAAAATTTATTTTAAATCTTAGGGGAGGCTAGGTGGCACAGTAGATAGAGCATCAGCCCTGGAGTCAGGAGTACCTGAGTTCAAATACAACCTCAGACACTTAATAATTACCTAGCTGTGTGGCCTTGGGCAAGCCACTTAATCCCATTTGCCTTGCAAAAAAAAAACAAAACCCTAAAAAACCCTACTGGTATTCTCCATCACAGATCCCCTAAAATTGTCCTTGATCATTGCCCTGATGGAGTGAGCAAAGCCATCAAGGTTGATCATTGCCCCCATGTTACTGTTAGGGTGTACAATGTTCTCCTGGTTCTGCTCATGTCACTCAGCATAGGCTCATCCAAACCCTTCTAGGCTTTTCTGAAATCCCATCCCACATATATATCACAATTATTTGTTCAGCCATTCCTCAATGGATGAGCATTCTCTGAATTTCCAATTCTTTGCCACCACAGAGTTGCAAATGTTTGCATATGTGGGATTTTTACCCTTTTTGTGAATTGAAAAAAAGTCTAGGGGGCGGCTAGGTGGTGCAGTGGATAGAACACCGGCCCTGGTGTCAGGAGGACTGGAGTTCAAATTCAGCCTCAGACACTTAATAATTACCTAGCTGTGTGACCTTGGGCCAGCCACTTAACCCCATTGCCTTGCAAAAAAAAAAGAAGTCTATTATGAACAAGTAACACATGGTTTGATGCAAAAAAAAAAAAAATAAGCAATTCTCACCTCCCCTCAAGGGTTTACAATCTACTCAAAGGATGCAACTTGCACAGAAGAGGGAGAAAATACCAGTAACTGAAGGAGAGGGGAAGAAGAAGGAGGCAGCAAGAGAGGTCGGGAAGGGTCTCCAGCAGGTGAAGGCACCTGAGCTAGGTTTTTAGGAATTAAGGTGTTTTGGGGGAGGGGATTCCAGACCTGGACAACCACTTGGGAGACTTGAATAACAAAAGCAGTCCAGGTAGACTGGAACAGATCTGTATTAAAGGGAGTAATAGGAAATAAAACTGGAAAAATAAGCCAGACCTTGGAGGGCCTTAGATACCAGGCTGAAGATGGTTTATGTTCTCCTAGAAGGAAGCCACCAGATTTTTTTAGCAGAGAAGTTAATGTGGTCAAATCTGTTTGGAGAATATTAATTTAGATGGAGGATGGATCCCAGAGAGGATAAAGAGATTTCCAAGTAAGATGTAGGCTGTGTGAGGGGTGGAATGGGGACAGCTATGAGTAATGTTGGAAACTGGATGTTGAGGATGGCTTCAAGCTGGTGAATCTGAGTGACTTGGAAGGAAGGCGCTTCTAGCCACAGAAATGGAGAAGTTTGAAGGAGGAATACGTTTTGGGGAGAAATAAAATGTTTTCCAATGCTTGATGGTGTTAATGATGGGCTAGATTTCAAGAGAGGACCAGATAAGATCCTTCTGGGAATCACTGCATAGAGATAGATGAGGGACAATGGGGTCCAAAGCTACAGAGAGGTCAAGACATCATCTGTCCCCCTACTTCTCCTGGAGGAAGTTAAGGAGAACTGAATATATTATGAGACATTTTCATTGTACTGATCGACGTGATTGGTTTCTTTTCTCTTCTTCCTTTATTTTTTTTTTTTTAATTTAAATACAGGGACAATTTGGGGCTGTCTGCTATGTAGAATACCATCTGTATCCAGAGAAAGAACTGTGGAGTTTGATCAAAAGCCAAGCATTAGGGGCGGCTAGGTGGTGTAGAAGATAAAGCACTGGCCCTGGAGTCAGGAGTACCTGGGTTCAAATCCAATCTCAGACACTTACTAATTACCTAGCTGTGTGGCCTTGGGCAAGCCGCTTAACTCCATTTGCCTTGCAAAATCCTAAAAAAAAAAAAAGAACCAAGGACTATTCCCTTTAATTTAGAAAGAAAAAATCTGATATATCTTATTGTCTGATCTTGCTATCTTTTATACTTTGTTTCTTGCTTAAGGATATGATTTCTCTCTCATCACATTCATTCTGGATCAATGTATACCATGGAAACAATGTAAAGACTGGCAAATTACCTTCGGGGGGGGGGGGGGGGTAAGATCAGGGGAAAAATTGTAAAACTCAAAAATAAATAAAATCTTTTTTTAAAAAATTTAAATATATATGCTTTCTGATAAAGGATAGCTCTCACAGAGCAGAGGGAAATTTATTAAACAAAAGATACCAATAAAAATTTATCTTAAAAACTGATCATTGGTAACCTGACACCTGTTTCAACCAAGGGATGGGTTGGGAGTCAAAATACAAGTGAGGAGTGAGGAAGAGGCCAAGCAAAGGTTACCAGAGTGGGGAGGTTTCCCCTAGCTATGAAAGCGGGGAAAAAAAAATATTCAAAGATTGCTAAAGTGGTTAGCAAGGTCAAATGAAGGTTTTTTTAAGGATAAGAAAACCCTGGTTATATTTGTAAGCAACAGAAAAGACAGTAGGTGAGGAGAAAAAAAAACAAAGACTGTATAGGTAAGTCTTCCCCAGGGCCAAATATATGAGATCAGGAGAACAAACTGGGGGGCTTTGGGCAAGGAGGCCCAAAAAATGAGAAATTAGAAATTTAAAAAAAAAATTTTATAACAAGGGTATAATTGCTACAGAACTCTGTTTTTTTGTTTTGTTTTTTCTCTTAAAGATTTTTATTTTGAGTTTTATAATTTTTCCCCTCATCTTACTTCCCTCCCCCCATAAAAAATTTTTAAAATGAGAAATAAAGAATGGGGGGAATTGAAGAGGGGAGTGAGGAAGAGGAAGCTAGCTCACAAGGAATTCTATTTCCATAATATTTGTATTTAACTTCTATTTTCATAATAAAGTGAGGGGAGGAGAGCCAAGAGGAGGAGATGGCATAGTAGGTCTGAGGAGAGAGGTTCAGAATGACCACTGTGGACTGGGACAGTCAAAATAAAAAGGCTGCGGGCCTCCAGATGGTGTGGCCAGTGCGGGGCTGGACCTGGAGTCAGGAAGACCTGAGTTCAACACCAATCCCAGATTCTTACTGTGTGACCCTGGGTAAGTCCCTTCACCCAAGAAAAATATTACATTATCGAAGGAATGGGAATGAATAGGGAAGTACAAGAAGAGGCCAGGAGAGGGTTTTTAACCTCAGTAGAAGTGGTTTTTAAGATATACATATAATTTCAAATTTAATTTTTTTTTTAGGTTTTTGCAAGGCAGTGGGGTTAAGTGGCTTGCCCAAGGTCACACAGCTAGGTCATTATTAAGTGTCTGAGGCTGGATTTGAACTCAGGTCCTCCTGACTCCAGGGCCGGTACTCTATCCACTGTGCCACCCAGCCACCCCCAAATTTAAATTAAATTTTAATCTAAATTAAATTTTAACTTAATTTAAATTCTCATAAATTTTTAAGAGAAAATTACATTCTCACACAGCGTGCCATATGGAAAATGCTTCATTATACTGTTCTCTCACCATTCCCCATAACAAACCTTCTGGTGCTGGCTGTCTGGACTCCCTGGGCACCTAGAATGCCCCCACCTCTACATTTGACCAGTAAAAACCTTGCTTTAGGGTCTGTGCAAACAGTAGTTCATTCAGAAAAACAAAAATGGAGGGATAGACTCAAACCACACACCTTTTTGCAAGAAGCAACAAGTCTAATGGAAAGAACACAGGGCTTGCAATATGAAGGAACAGGGGGATCCTCATGTTGGGCCTTCCATTTCTGTCTTCTTGAGACTCATTTGCTTCTTTTGAAAAGTACAGCCAAAAAAAAAAAAAAAAAAGTCCAGCAGCTGGACTAGATAAGCTCCAAAATTCCCTCAGACCCAAAGTTGATGGTCTAAGTCAAGGGTCTTTAACCCTTTTTGGGTCACTGATCCCTCTGTTAGGCTGGTGAAACCAAAATAATGCCATCTCAGAATATCTTGATTTTCCTTTAAATTTATAGTTTAAGAAAATACTAAATTTCAGTGGGAAGTTAATTAAAATAATGGTGCATTTTTTCCTCCCATCCAAGGTCTCAGATTCTCTGTGATCTAGGTCAAGCACTCCTGGTCTAACAACAGTTTCAGAGTCTAATGATGAATCATGCTACCCACCTCCTCAGAGACAAGTGATGGGCCCAGAGGGCACACTAAGGCATATGTATATGTGTGTATGTTATCTATACATACATATATTCTTACATATACAAATACATATAAAAACATGTGCATATAATTTTTGACAGGAATTTGTTTTGCTCAACTACATGTTTGTCAGTTTTATTTTTCTCGCTTTCTCAATAAGGTTCTGGCACATAAGACGAGAGGGAGAGAATGTGGTCTTGAAAATTTTTAAAAAATAAATTTTAAATAAATATAAATAATATAATAAAAATAATAAAATAAATAAAATTTTTAAATAAATTTTTAAAAAAATATCTGGTCTAAGCACCCATTTTTCCCCTTTATTTTCTTCCTATAATAACTACAGCAGAAGAATTTTGTACTAGAGTATGGGATGTGTAAGGTAGAGGGTTCAGCATTTATTCAACATGGGATCTTTGATCAATGATCCTGAAATAATGAAACTGATTTTTTTTCTTTTTCTGATTCTTTGATAGCAATAGGGTCCTTTTTTTAGTCTCACTCAATACATTTTGGAATATCTTTTAGAGAAAATATTTAATTTTGTCTAAATGCCACAAGGATTCTAATCCATCAGTGTTATTCTGAAAAGTGTGATGTATGTAGTAGTAGGTTACTAGATGAATAGTATTTACAGAGCCTGAAACCACATGACCTGCTCCATGCTTATATTCCTATGATGTTTTTATTCTCTAATTATTATTATTATTATTATTATTATTATTATTATTATTAGGTTTTTGCAAGGCAATGGTGTTAAGTGGCTTGTCCAAGGCCACACAGCTAGGTAATTATTAAGTGTCTGAGACCAGATTTGAACCCAGGTACTCCTGACTCCAGGGCCAATGCTCTATCCACTGCACCACCTAGCCGCCCCTTCTCTAATTATTTTAATATTATTATGTGTAATGCTCCTCTTTTCTCCTGAGCCAGCCTACAAAACCCTAGTAGGCAGTTATCACTTCTTTCACAGACCTAGTAAAACTTAGCTGGCCTGGGGCCCAGAACGATGGCTCCAAATAAAAACTTAGAGGATTTAGGACTGGGTCATCATCTAGTCCAATCCCCTTATTTTACAAGTGAGGAAAAACTCTTCCAGGGAAATGAAGGGTTTTATCCAAGGTGACAAACCCAGACCTTCTGATTCCCCCCAGCCCTGCACTCCTGATGGAGGGCAATCAATCTTCTCTATGATAGAGCTCTCCATTGTAAGGCAAGGAAGGGGGCAGTGAGTTGGTCCAGACTAGAACTGGCCCTGGCCAGGTGCGGCACATCAGGAGAACACGAGGACAGACGGAGAACAGAAAACAGAATAAAACAGACAGAGGGACAGACACTCAGGTATAACAAGAGGTCCAGGCAAAAGGAGAGAAGAGATGCAGAGAAAGACAGACGCTTATGGAGGGAGGGATGGATGTACTAAGATGGACACATCCAAGTGTACCAGTCACAAGGAGGCAAGAGATCATTCTTAAGCTTCTCTTATGTGCCAGGCACAAGGCTCTAAGGACAAAAGCCAAACAGCCCCTGCTTCAGGAAGGCCACATTCTGGAGTGGGAAACAACAACCTGGACACACCTAAGTAGTTACACATACCTACAAAAGGAAGCACAAAGTGCAAGGAGAAGAAACAGTGACTGAACCCTCCAGTTCTGGGGCCGGGGTTGGGCTGAAGGGGACTGGGGACTTTAGGAGATGGAGGGGAGAGGGAGAGCTAGGTGGTGCCTTGGAGTAAAGAGGACCTAAGTTCAAATCCAACCTCAGACACTTAATAATTGCCTGTGTGACTTTGGGCAAGTCACTTAACTCCAATTGCCTTAAATAAAATTTTAAAAAATTAAAAAAAAAAAAAGGAGATGGAGGGGAAAAGGAAGAGGGGAACAACCTGTGAAAAGACAAAAAGACATGAGATGGAATATCCCAGGGAAACAAGAAAGGCAATTTGAAATTGTGGTCCATGAAGGTAGGGGAGTACTATCATTGTATCAGAAATCATGGGTGGCCAGACTTTAGAAACCAATGCTGAGTAAAGGGAGCAGAAGACAGTATAGCAACACTGTGAGATGACCAACTGTGATGGACTTGCTCTTCTCAGCAGTACAATGATCAAAGACAATGCTAAAAGACTTGTGATGGAAAATACCATCCACATCCAGAGAAGAAACTATGGGGCTTGATTGCAGATCAAAGGTGACTATTTTCAATTCTTAAAATTTTTCTTATGTTTTTTTTCCCCCCTCTCTGTTCTGATCCTTGTTTCACAACCTGAGTAATATGTATAATCTATACTAGATTACTCACTGTCCAGGGCAGAAGGGAGGGAAGGAAGGGGGAAAAAATGTGGAACTTAAAACCTTACCAAAAAATGACTGTTGGGGCATCTAGGTGGTGAAGTGGATGGAGCACCGGCCCTGGAGTCAGGAGGACCTGAGTTCAAATTCGACCTCAGACACTTAATTACCTAGCTGTGTGGCCTTGGGCAAGTCACCTAACCCCATTGCCTTGCAAAAAAAAATGATTGTTGAAAAACTATCTTTGCCTGTATCTGGAGCAACATGGTCAAACCTATGCTTTAGAAACATCACTCAGAAACCTGAGTAAATTAATGAATTAAAGAGGGAAGAGACCATAGTCAGACGGTCAGTTTGGGAAACCACTGCCATAGGACCAGAGGAAGGGCACCGAACAGAGATGGTGGCTCTGTGAGTGGAGATAAGGGGACAGATGCAAACCCTACATTCTTGGTAGAGCCTGGGACTGGTAGAACCAATTGATAGGAAGTCATTTGGGATTATACAAATAAAGTAAACTAAAATGTCCAACCCTTTCACCCAGAGATTCGATACACAAATCAAAATATGGGTAGCAGCCCTCTGGCCCAAAGATTCAATGCACAGACCAAAATACATATAACAGCTTTTTTTGTGATAGCAAAAACCTGAAAACAAGGTCAATACCCATCACCTGGGGAATGGCTAAATTCACTGAGGTGTATGGCTGTAAGGAAATATGACTGTATTGTAAGAAATGAGACATATCCAAAGAATCAGATGAATGTAAGCAGAGGGAAGAAACACTATAATACGAAACAAGTGGACGATGTAGATGGAAAGAACTACCCCCATGAAACAATCAAAACTGAATATTATGTAGGGGTGGCTAGGTGGCGCAGTGGACAGAGCACCGGCCCTGGAGTCAGGAGGACCTGAGTTCAAAGCTGACCTCAGACACTTCATGATGACCTAGCTGTGTGGCCTTGAGTAAGTCACTTCACCCCACTGCCTTGCAAAAATATTAAAAAATAAAAGAAAATTGAATATTATGGAATTACAATGAAGAAAGGGAGCTAAAGCAGAGCTGTTAAAAACAGCAACAATAAAATAAGAAAAAAATGAAGGAAAAAACAAGACCACTTCCATCCTTGTCCCTTCTTCACAGATTTGCAACATTGTACTAACGGCAGATTTTTCTTTTTGGTCTATCAATCAATCTTGCTCTTCTTTTAAAAAATATTCTGTTGGTTTTTCTAGAAGAAAGAAAAGGTAGAAGGAAATGGTGTAAGAAAAACGATTAAAGTTATTTTTTAAAAAGACTTCTTGGAGGTAAAATCCACAAAACGTGGCCATGGAAGGCATGTGAATGTCTGAGCCCCGGGAGCCTGGGGGCTGGGCGGGAACAGAAGCAGGGAATGGGAGGAATCGGACGGACGGACGGACGGACGGACGGGCGCCGCTCGGCCCCGCCCCCGCCCCGCCTCCACTCAGAACGCAGCGGGGCGGGGCCGAGGGCGGGGCTGGGAGTGCGCGCGCAAGCTCGAACAGGCGCATGCGCGCGTGTGGCCGCACGCCCCCGTGTTCCCGCGTCGCTCCGGGCGTGTGCGCGCGCGCGCGTCTGCCGGGTCGGCCCGGCCCGGCTCCCGAGAAGGGCCCGGGGTGGGAGTGGTCCGAGGCCTCCCCCGCCCGCGCCCCCCGCCCGCGCCCCCGCCTCACCGGTGGAAGGTGAGCTGCTTCCTGCGGCTGCTGTAGCGGTTGCAGCACTGCCGGGCCGCGCAGGACTTGGGCATCTCCCGCGGCCGCCGCCTCTGCCCTCCCGGGCCTGCGGCTGCCCTCAACAAAGATGGCGGCGGCGGGCACGGCGGGGGGGGCGCGCGCAGCCGCCGCGGGGGGAGGGGCGGGCACGGCCGGCGGGGGGCGGGGCGGCGGGGGGCTGGCCGACCCCGGCCCGGGCGCCGCGCGGGAGCCTCCCCGCCAGCCCCCCATTCCCCTCCAGCCTCCATCCCTCTCCTCCCTCCCCTTCTCTTCATTTTCCTCCTCTTCCCCTCACTTCCCTCTTCCCCTCCCCCTTCCCCTCCCTCCTCTCACTCTCCTTTCCCTCTCTTCTTCCTCTCCTCCCTCCCCTTCTCTTCATTTTCCTCCTCTTTTTCTTCCTCCTCATTTTCCTCTCTTCTTTTCCTCTCTCCCTCCTCTTCCTCCCTCTTCCCTTCCCCCTTCTTCCTTCCCTCGCTTTTTCTACCCCTTCCCCTCCCTCCCTCCTCTCACTCTCCTTCCTCCCCTTCATTTTCCTCCTCTTCCTCCTCATTTTCCTCTCACTTCCCCCTTCTTCCTTCCCTCGCTTTTTCTACCCCTTCCCCTCCCTCCTCTCACTCTCCTTCCTCTCCTCCCTCCCCTTCATTTTCCTCCTCTTCCTCCTCTCACTTCCCTCGCTTTTTCCACCCCTTCTCCGGATCTGCTGACGCACATGCTAATGCCCACCCCCACCCACCTGAATGCAAACTTACCTGTTTGTTGGCAGCTTGGGATTTTTTAGGATTTGCAAATGAACACCATTTGCATCCAATAAGATTTCCTTTGTGGTTCTCTGGAAGAAACTGTGACTCCCTGTTTGAAGATGTGAGTTCAAGTACCCTCTCAGCTGCCTAAGGGATGCCTTGGGCAAGGAGCTTCGGGTTTCTTCCTCTTGTAAAAAAGAGGGAAAATTGAGGGATTTCTGTAAAAAACAAGATTTTATACCACCCCTGCCGTCAGGAGGATCCCAGTTCAAATTCAACCTCAGATGCTTAATACTGCCTTAGCTAAGTGACCTTGGGCAAGTCACCTAACCAAAACAAAAGATTCTTAGTTGGAATTTAAATGAACTCAGTAGCTGGGTTGAGGAGGAAGAACACTTCAAGCTGGGAGGGCCGCTGGAAGACGGGTTTGAGGAACCAGCAGGTCAGTGCCACTTCTCCAAGCCCCCTTCCAGCTCTGAATCTGCGCCTAGGAATTCAATTCCACACACTGTTACTAAGCAGCTTTCCTGAAAGATTGACTTATTTCTACACAAAATAATAAATGGAGCAAAAAAAAACTTGATGCATTGGAAATGGTGGCCAAATCCAGCGACCCTCCTTCTCTCATCCTCGGCCTGCCCACAGCCTTTGGCCCTGCCATCACCCCCTTCTTGTATCTCTTCTCTAGGTTTTCAGGACATCACCCTCTCCTTCCTGTCTGACTGCTTCTTCTCTGCTGTACCCCCTCCAGCTCATGTCCTCTAGGACCCACAGGGCTCAGTCCTGGGAGCAAAGTCCAAAACAAAAACTCTTTAGTTTTCCCATGAGTAGAAGGCACCTCATCCTCCCATCCCCCAGACTCCCAACCTAGGAGTCATCCTGGATTTCTCCATGTCCAAGCTTTGCCAAGGCCCGTCTTCCCCCAACGTCCTCTTCTTTCCTGACAGCTCCATCAGTCTGGTGCAGACTCACACCTGGATAACTGCACCGGCTGCTGCTGGGTCTGCCTGCCTCAGGTCTCTCCTCACTCCAGACCACCACCCTTGAGGCCACTAAAGTGGTTTTTCCTGTAGCATAGGTCCAACCGTGTCATCCCCCTTATAAACTAAAGTGACTCCCAATCTAATCCAAGAGCAAAAAGAAAATGCCCATTTTGGCATTCAGAACCTTTAAAATGAACCCCCTCCTAACCTTTCCAGTCTTCTTTCACCTTACTCCCCTTTGATCCAGTAATACTGAACATTTCTTCCAGCTGTCCTCCAAGCTTGAAGCGTTCTTCCTCAATCCAGCTACTGATTTCGGTTAAATTCCCAACTAAAAATCTTTTTTTTTCTTTTTTGACGAGGCAATAGGATTAAGTGACTCGCCCAAGGTCACACAGCTAAGGCAGCATTAATGAGACCACATTTGAACTCAGGTCCTCCTGAGTCCAGGGGTGGTTTAAAATCCTGTTTTTTACAGAAAGCCTTTTCCCAAACCTCCTTAATTCTAATTTCTTCCCTCTGCTAATTCTTTCCTATTTATCCCAGATATTGCTTGTTGTCTCCTCCATTAGTCTGCCAACTCCTTGAGGACAGGGATTATCTTTTGCTTCTTTTTCTATCCCCATTGATTAGCACTTAGTAGGTTTAATAGTTGATGGATTGTTTTTTGATAGCCTCTATTTAGAATCAGAGGAACAAGGGTCAGCTCTGGACTCTCTGTGACCTTGGACAAGTGTTAACCTCTCCTTTAATGGGAAACCATCAGAGACTGAAAGCTGGAAGGGCCATCTAAGCCAGATTCCTCATTTTACAGATAAGGGAATAAAATAAGCATTTGTGACTTACCCACTAGGTCTCAGGCACTGTGCTAATAAGCATTTTGCAAATATGTCATTTGATTATCACAACAACATTGGGAAATTATCCCCAATTTACAGTTGAAGAAGCTGAGACAGAGGTGAAGAGCCTGGATTTGGAGACTCTATCCTTTGTGCCTCCAGGCTGCTTCAGAAACCAGAGGAGTAAGCTGAGGCCCAGAGAGAACTAAGGTCCCTCTCAGGCCCAATCCTCTGAAGTTAACCAATTCCTTGTTCTCAATTATAAAATTAGGGGCTTTGATCCACTTTCTAAGGGGAAAAGGGAACATTTGGCCACCTGTTAAATGAGATCTTTTTTAATTCAAATACAAGAGAGGGTCAAAGCTGCTTCAATTCCTTGGCTAAAGGAATCCCAGAAGCTTCTTAGGTGGGCATAATTTGGAGCCACAATTATAATGAATCCAAGGAACTCTTATTAACTACCTAAAATGGGCAAAAAAAAAAAACCATCCTGACAGTTCCTGAGGATACAGACAACAAAAAGAAACAAACAAAAACAAAACTCTCCTAAAATCAGGACCTGCCCTAAAGGACTTTGCACTCTAATCTTCTGTGTCCATCCCAAGGAAAGGAGATTCTTTCCTTCCAGGCTCCGGCACAAGTGAACCTGGCCTTGCTTTGACAGGTAATGAGTTTTTTAAAAAGGATTAATTAAATTAGCTTAAAAGTATTTATTAGATCAAGATCCACCTTCCTCTTGAAGCCCTTCCTGGCACCCCCCACCCCACCAACAGCTGGGGTTTTGACCCCTTCCCACCTTACCTATATGTTTTGTAAACATTTTCCTGTGTCTCTCTTGATGAATTTAAGCTCCTTGAGGGAAGGGAATGTTTCATCTTTACCTAGGTCTAAGGCCTTGGGCCCTTTATAAGTGCTGATTGACAGTAAGTGCTTAATAATTCTTTGTAGAATTGCATTGTTGAACTTGATTGAGCCTCTAGTACTGGGCCTGGAAGATTGGCTCAGGCCCTTGGCCTGAGGCAGCTGCTGTACCCTTCCTCCCCGAGGAAAGCCTATTGCAATTCCAAGGCCGGTGGGCTGGGGTCCTAGCACATTTCTTAGCTGCACAGCCCTTCTTTTGTTGTTCTGGAGAAGCTTTGAAAATGCCAGATGGGGTGGTCTGCCAGTTGAAATGAGGAGAAATCCTCCAGCCCTAGCCTTCCAGTTTCAAGGTAGGAGGTCAGCCAAGTGATTCAGTGAAATTGGCCTCAAAAAACTCATCCTTAGGGACATTCTTGGCCTACCAGGACCTCCCATCAAGCCTCCCCTCCCCCTCCACAGGCCCTTCACCTGCACCCCCTTTCCAACCACTCACATCGGACAGTGGCTACCACTCTAAACTTAATCCTCAGGGATGGCATACTTGTACCCCATCCCAAGGCTTCTGAACCCCCCCAAGTGCCACTGTCCAAGTCCCCCACTGACAGCCCCACCCCTCCCCCTCAGTTCCCACTGGGAGCTGCCCAGCCCTTCCACCGGCTCTCTACAATAACAAACTTCTTTTCAGACTAGGCTTCTCTATCTTTCTCACTCCCACAGGACACAGCTTCCCAGACCACCCCTTTCCACCGTGGACTGCCCGATCACTCACTCCAACTCACAGGTCCTCCCCGGGGTCATTTGAGGCTCTCCCTCTATCCCTCTACCACCATCTCTCCTTTGTAAATCACTCAATCCCTATCTCTGGCCCCCCCCCCAAGATTCTGGAAGCTGATGTCTATGGACATCTATGTATGGACACTCCTTCCTCAATGAGACCAAGTGACTATTCAGTCTTCCCTCCCAAGTGTTCTTACTAGGTTACTTTTGGATTTTCAACAAATCTACTGCTATTCCTATCACCTTAAGCTCCCGATTCTTATTTACTCATTCTTTTCTTGTCCAAAGCTACAGAGATGACCATAACTGATCTTGTCATCACCCACAAATGTTCACCATCTCTGAAATTCCTTTCATCTGCTCAGAATCTGGATTCCGATCATCTGCACTGCAACTCCCCGGCCTTCACACCTGCATGCCTTTACTCCCTTTCCCTGCCATCTTGACTCCTTGGTTAACCAGTTCAATTCTATCCTGCCCTCTTCCCTCAAATCCCTTGCCCTTTTACCTTTTAATCGTCAGTCTTGCCTTTTCAAACCCTTGCCCTGGATTACTCCCATCATCCACTGCCAATAGCTCCTACAAATACTTTTTCTTTCAAAACTAGAAAAAAATTCATGAAGCTGTGTCAACTGGGTCCACTTCAATAATCTGAATTGGGCCCTTGATGTGGCAGGGCAATTCTTTTACATCTCCCTCACTGATTCACACCAGACTTCTCTCAATCTTTTCATCCCTCCTCAAATCTGCAGCTTCCCCAGCTGAGTGGAGCCTCAGAGGCCATTTGCAGAGGTCCCCCCCACCCTGCTCAGGAGGCTGTCTGCCTCCATCATCTCCTTTACCTGTTCCACACAGCTCTCCCCTCCTGAGCACTGACCTCCACCTTGTCAGCCCAGATGACAGTATTGAGCATTTTTATGCTTGCCTAGGCTGATCCTCATAAAGCAGTGTTGCCAGGACCTTTCCAGCTTGGTAGGATTTCTTTGGGCGAGCTCTTCCAAGAACCAGGGTCACCTCCACTTGAAGTTATCAGAGGAGAACTTTAGGAAGACTGGATTTGACTAGAGATTTTACCAGAACAGAGAGGAAAAACACACCCGAGAGGTGCTGTGGGCACTTTCCATCCTGTCTAAAATGAAGCCGAACATTGCTTCCATTTTCCATTAAATACAGTGAGGATTTAAAGGATGTAGCAGGCACTGTACTAGATTCTGTAATTTTTTTTCTGTGTATGGATAGACCTCTCTGGTCTGAGAACAGCCTTCTCAGAATAAGGTTTTAAAATAATTTAAGGACATGTTAAAATTTCTGTTATATTAGTAAAAATAAAGTTTGTTTTCCTATACAAGTTCATGGATCTCATGAGTTCTGGGATAGTGAAATCTTTTGGGGGTTAGTTCCCTACCACTTAATAATTTTGTGACTCTGACCAGTCATTTCACCTTTTTCCATGCCTGTAAATAGAAATAGTTGAGTTGGAACAACCTCTAATGTTCCTTACCAGCCAAAATAAAAATAAGCTTTTTTTTAGGGGGGGGGAGCACCAACAACCGGGAGGGAAAATCAGCAAAAGCCACTCCCCAGAGGGGGAGCACCTACACTTGGCCCTGAAGGGAGAGCAGGGAGTCCAGGCTGCACCAAGCCACAACTACAGAAGATGACACATCTGGGATGGGAGAGAGAGCTCATGATCCCTCAATTGTGAACCCAAGTGCAAGCCGCTTCTTCAGTAGGAAACACACATCTGAGACATAGTTGAACTCCAAAGTATCAATATATTTATTTACAAAATATACAGTTTCACAGAAACAGCTTCTCTATACACATAAACTTTATAATTACACAGAACCATGTAAACGATGTTAAGTGTCTGGCCTGGCCAAAGCCCAAGAGGGGGCTCTAACTTCTGGAGACACCCTTCCCCTTCCCCTCAACTCCATCAGCCACCTGCCAGGAGCCCCTGGATGGGACACACCTAATTTGCATAAAATAAGCCGATTGCAGCTGCCCCAGCTCAATCTAACACAGAAACAAACCCGCCTGGCTTTTCAGACACCACCCACTGGGACAGGTCTGTCGAGGGAACAGACTAGGAACCCACTCGACAAAAATCACGACATGAACATCGCAGACCTTCCCAAGAGACTTCCAGACAAGAAACCCTCATGACCCCCCAGTCCCTCTGACTGTGGCCCTGGCTCACAGTCTGGGGACCCCAACTCTAGCTGCTCAAGACTTGTTTTTGAGCGCTCTTAACACTTTGTGGAATAAAAATGTCAAACAAACAAACAAAAAGAGGATTTTGAAACTTTGGTTATTTCTCTTGGTGTAGAAACTAGACAGGTGGTACAAGGGGGCAGATCTTTGGCGAATGCCTCTGGAGCGTCTGGTAGATGCTATGCCCTCTGGAAGCTGGGGAGTTTCAAAAGCACTTTTAAAATTCTGTAACCTATGATTTAACTTCGCCCTTGTGATTCTTCATGTTGGACAAGGTTTCAGAACCTTTTTTTTTTTCTGTTCAAATGGCAAATAAAAAAAAACAGCCAGCTGGGCAAGGGTGTGAAAGACACCAGACCTAAAAAGGGGCTTGGATTCAACAAAACAAGACAGCTCTTCCTTAAGAGAGGAGAGAAGCTTGGTCTCATGCCCCTGTTTTAAAAAAAAAAAATGCCACTATGGAAGCCCCTAGCACCTCTGTGGGGGAGGCTGACTGAACCCTTTATTTTTATTTTTTGGGGGGAAATAAAACTTCTAACTTCAATCCCACTTACCCTTCCCATAGTTTCTGAAGAACATTCATTTACAAGGGATGGAGGGTTTTCTTTTTTTTGTGTGTATTTTTTTAGTTTTTTAAAACAAGGCCTTGAACAGCGGCTACATACAGTTATTTGTCAACTTAGTCATTAAGGAGAGAAAAAAAGCTCAGGTCCTTCTCATGTTAACCAAGCAGCAGAACCAGCCAGTGGTTCTGCAGTGGGGATGGCTCTGAAGCAGAGCTCAGCTGGGGTCCCATCCACCTCAACATCCCCGACTTCCCATAGCCAAACAGAATCAAGCTCACCCTGCTGCGGAGCATCGGGAGATTTAAAGCTACAGAGGCTGGGGAGTAGTTAACAGACTTGCACAAAAGCCACAGGACACCTGAGTGCCAATATTCGGACAACACTCACCAAATGAAGACAGCAAAGGCTTCTAACCTTGCTCTGGGGATGCCCAAAGGCCATTCACCCTGTGGAGAGGCAGACTTCTCAATCTGTTTTTAGGAAAGCATGGATCCCTGGCTTTGCTCAGGACATCTCTACTTTCAATAGGACCACCACTCATCTCCAGTGAGAACTGCCTGTATCTCCCTACTCACTCTGAAGAGAGCACTTTCACTCTGCATCCCATCATGTCCCAAAGACAAGGGGGGGAAACCAGGCAGGGGATCTGCCAAACTCGGTTTGGCTGGATCGTGCAAAAAAAAAAAAAAAAAAAAAGGAAAAGGGGGGGAAAGGAAAAAAGAAAAAAAATTTTTTTACATCGTGCAAAATGGGACTTGTCTCAAGGACTCAGGCCCCTTCATCTATCCTGGCTCTGCTCCAACAGAAACAGCCCTGTGCTCTGGTTCCTCTAAATATACTGGGAAAGCATCTGAGAACTACTGGAGGGGGATCACTGGCCCAGATTCTCCCCAGAGCAAGACCAAAGGAAGCCCTGGATGCCCCATCTCGGGCAGAGACAGAGGCCAGGGAACTGTTTGCTAAGGAAAGAGCAATGTGAGGCTACCTACACAGACACTTATGGTAAAGACTTATACTCAGGAAGCTTAACACATATGGCTGTTCACTTATCGAATCCTTGGAAACCAGAGATGTCTTCCTCCCCCCGGGGAGGACTGTCCCCATGCCCACCCTCACCCCCCAGCCCCACCCTAGCAAGTCCAAAGTGGGGGAAAGATTCCCAACCATCACATACCCTCATTTTGAGCTCGACGCCAGGGAGCCCAGTCCGCTTGGACTGCAGAACCCGGGCCCCAGCAGCAGCTTTGGCCAACAAAAATGCTACGTCGTCACCGGCTATGTACAGTTTGTATGTACCTCGGACAACCTGTCCTTCTGCTTAGGCACCTCGATGTCAGAAGGGCGAGGATGGCTGAACCGCGTGCTAACAGTTCTGTGCTCAGATTCGGGAAGAGTGACTCCAAAGAACAGCGGCCCTTCTAATCCTTCCTTTGAAGTCGAGCCCCACACCAGTCAGTCCAGAAACAGCTTCCGGGAACCCATTCGGGAGCGGTTGGAGCGGCGGATGTCAAACTTGGAGTCCCGGCACTTTTGGCAAACAAACACTTCGGGAACGTTGGATTTCCGGATTTTTGCACAGGACAGGTGAATCCAGGTGTGGCACTCATTACATTCAATCATCGGTCGCCCAGCAAAAGGTTTCATGCAGAAACAGGTGACGAGGTCCCAGGAATCATCATCTAGTTAAAACAGAGATTACTACTTTAGGATGGGGAGGCAGAGGGGCCCAGGTTACCTCCCTTCCCAAAGGAGCAAAGTGGTCCCTGAGGCCACCCTCTGGAAGCTCGTCTCTCAGCTCAGGGCAGGGTAGGGTAGGGTAGGACGTGACACCATCTTGCCTGGCAGTTTCTAAATCTGCGCTTCATTTTGTTTTCTTCCCCTTTAGCTACATTTCAAAAATAAATCTATTTCAGAGGAATGTGCTTTAATTCTCCCTCACCAAGCCTTTCACTTGGTTCATTCTCTATCTTAAAGGGTATTTAAGTCATCAGCAAACCTGGTCTGGAGAAAAAACCTCAGGCCCCATCATTTATAACAATAACTAGCATTCAGATGGTGCTTTAAGGTGAAGATTCACCAAGATTTTACCTTTTCTCTCACTTTATCCTCACAAGCTTGGAGGATTGTACTATTATCATGGGGCACCAGGGGAGAGGCTTTTACAAATGAGAAAACTGAGGCAAGCAGCAGCGCCACGACTCCCCCAAGGTCCCACAGCTAGTATGTTTATCTGAGGAAGGATTTGAACTCAGGCCTTTCTCTACTGTGTTGCCTTGCTGCTTCATTATCTGAGGGGCTTTTTTTAAAAAAGTTTCATTTATTTTGACTTTTACAATCCCCCCCCCAATTTTGCTTCCCTCCCCCCATCCCTGGGGGGGCTTTTTTTGTTTAGGTTTTTGCAAGGCAAATGGGCTTGCCCAAGGCCACACAGCTAGCTAATTATTAAGTGTCTGAGATGGGATTTGAACCCAGGGATGCCTGACTCCAGGGCCCCATGCTTTATCCACTGCGCCACCTAGCCGCCCCCTTTGGGGGGGGGCTTTTTTTTTTTAAGGGCTCTAGTTTGTGGCTCTGAAAGGGGGGCACCTACCCGAGTCCACCATGATGTCCTCGTCATTCCCAGTGCTATCTTCATCCCGGAACACCACCTGTTTGCCCTGTCGTATGACAGTCCGTTTGCCTTCCGTCTGAATCTCCTTGACTTCTTCAGGGGTGGCTGCTGCACAGGAGCCACTGGAGCGTGTGTCAGAGTCCCAACCGGAACACGGGTCGCTGCTGGCCGTGGGGATGTCCTGCAGATCGGGGCTGGCCGTCCTCTGGGCGTAAGTGTCAGCCGGCTCCAGCTTCAGCAGCCCCCCCATGTACTCCTCCTCCACTGGCATGTCTGCATCCCTCCGCTTGCGCTTCTTCTTCTTCTTCAGCTTGTCTGTCTTCTTTCTGTCCAGCAGGAAGTTGCTGGGCTTGGCGCGTTGCAGAAGGGAGGGCTGCAAGTGGCCAAAGCAACGGTCAGCCACAGGCAGGGACACCGATGAGGGCAGGTCGGCAAAGTTGGCATCCCAGCTGTCACTGTCGATGGTCCCAGCTGTGCTATTGGTAGGACTGGGACTGCTCCTCAAAGGAGGCTCCTGCAAGAAAAGAAATAAGGCTGCATTAAGCATGGCAGATACCCAGCCACCAAAATGAAGTTCTCCCTGGAGCCCCCTCTCCCCCAGGACTCGTTTCTCTTCTGTCAGCCAACACCTCACATCCCTCCCTCACCTTGTCTGGCATATAAAAGGGTCCCTGCAGGACTCTGGTCTGACCAACCACACACAGGATTGCTCTCTACTCCAAGCTCAACAAGTGGCCCTCTGGCCTTGGCCTGAAGGTCATCCTGGAGGCAGCCCACGCCACATTAGATAGTCCAGGACTTCAGAGCTCATCCAAGTTGACTGTCTTAAAATGGACTCCCTGAAGTCCTTCTGTTGTTTTGATTTTTAAAGCCTCCAGCTTTCCTCTTGTTTTCATGTAATATTAATAAAAATAACAAAATATATGATATAAAAGCATCTTTTTTTTATGATTTCAATGAATTGTTTTAAGTCTTTCCTGCAGCTCCTGCTGGATAGACAGAACCTGGTATCTATTAGCACCAGAGCGAATTACCTAGCCTGACATGGTCGGTGGCTCAGTGGGTAGGGTGCTGAGCCAGAAGACCCAAGGCCTTGGGCCACCGACTGGCTGTGGGACTCTGGCTAGTCAGTGAACAACTGCTCCAGGAGTTTTGCCAAGAAAACACCATACGAGGTTCAAGGAAGTAGGGGACACAACTGAATAGTAACACAAGAATGTATAGTCTCCCCATATAGTCTCCCAGAAGGTAGGACATTTCACTTGTCCCTTTTATCCCTAACACTATCTAGTGTTTGGCCCAGAGTAAGCTCTTGATGAATGTTTGCTAGTTGATGAAACAATGGCTTTGACTTTGTGGCTGCTTCAGAACCCTCAGATATATTTTAAAAGAAGTCTAAAGAGACTATTTCCCTGGGACAAACACACCTCACTTAGTCAACAGGGAAAAGAAAAGTGGAGAGATGGACTTGGCCTTTGGAAGAATGATAATCTTATTTCCGTCTAAATACATTCAAGCCTTATAAATTTTCTACTAAATAGCCTTGACTTTTTTTGAGAGCTCCAATGAAGCAATAGTTTCGGGATCATCCCAAAAGAAGGAAGGAGGTGTGATATATGGGATTGCTCACTGCTGGTAGTGGGAAGAGAAGGTGGTATAAAAATGTGGAATTCAAAAGCATGAGTATTGAAAACTGCCTTTGCATGTCATTGAAAAATAAATCAGTAAGAGATTAAAAAAGAAGAAAGAAGAAAGCTCCAGCCTGGAGTTGCAGCAGCAGCAGCAGCCTTGGACAGGTCTAAGTTCCTAGAATTATATTTTTTTACTCAACAATCTTAAATGTTGCTGCTATGACCTGAAATATTTCACATTTTAAAGTCCCTTTCTTAGACAGGCTTGTGAATCTTTTCCTGGGGGAGGGGGCAGTCTTGCTTTATAAAAGCACTTTCTCAGGTTTTGGGGTCCAGAGTACTTTGAACCCCAACTCTTTAAACACTAGGTTGTCTCAGGAGACACTTAAAACAGGAAAACTATAAACTTTTCTCAAATGGTTCAAAGGCAACTCAAGTTTTAGAAGACTTTTGTAATCTTCTACAAAGGGAGGGGTTAGAAATTACCTCTGTTGGATAAGGGATGTACCCGGCATAGGCCAAGACAAAGGTACAAAACTTATTGAAATCCTCCACAGTCCTTCGCCTCTTGTAACTGGGGGAGTATTCCTGTTAAGATAAGAAGGAAGCAGTTAGAAACTGAAAACTTGGATTTGGAATAGCAGCAGCCAACCCCTCCAATCAGCAGTCAGTTGGAAAAAAGCCCTGACTTCCAAGCAAGCAATCTTTTACTCTTTTTGTCAATTAACCCTTCTGCCTCAAGTCTTCATTGGGAAAACAGGAATAATCATCAGCAACTGATATCACAAGGCCTGCCTGACCATACTGACCCTGGAGGACAGGTCCCTTTACCTGTCCACTCTAAGGTTCTGCTATTCTGGACTGGGAGAGAGAAACCAATCATGGATCCCCCTCTATGAAGCACCTAATCCCCCCCCCAGGCACCATACTGAGGGCTAGAGGTCCCGTTCCTAGCCTACACAGCACTGTCAAGATCAAGTGCTAACAAGGTGCACCGCCCACTTCAGACATCGCATCCATGCATGGAGCTGGCACTTCGGACCTTTACACACACACACACACACACACACACACACACACACACACACACCCCAGTGACTGTTACAGCCTGAAATCCTTCAGAGACAGGTGAAACCAACTCTAGGACAGGAGAAAATAATATTTTTGGATGACAAGATCCAATGGAAAGGGAAGCGTCACCTCCAACAGACTAGGAAACCTGCCGTTTGGCCCTCTGGCCACAACACTGGACCATTTTTCTACTTTAAGGCCCCTTCACCCCTACTGAACAAGGAAGGCTCCTTAGGAAGTTAAAAGAACCCGGCGGTTTTCTTCTCTTGGCTTGCGGACCCTCCCCAGAGTCAGCCCCAGCTCCGCGGGCTCCACGCCCCCCACCTGGGCAAAGGGGCTTATTTCAACAGGCAGAACCTGCAAGGGCGCAGGGGGGCTGGCACCGCTGCCGCCCTCCCGGGGCACAATGCCCAAGGGCAGCGAGTGCGGGGTGGCCTGCGTGCCAGCCCCGGGGCTCCGGCAGGGGCACCGGAGCGCGGCCTCCCGTGCGTTCCGGATGGCTTCTCTGCCAGCTCCCGGGCTCTGCCTGCGCCGCCCGGCCCGGCCCCGCCCGCCCACCTCGGAGGGGCCGCGAGCCCCGGGCCGGGGGCGGCGGCCCCGAGGGGCCCCAGGCGTCTCCCCGCCTGCCAGGCGCTCCCCTCCGACGCCCCCAACCTTGACCCGGGCAGAGCCGTGCCCCTGGGCGCCGCCCCTCCCCCACGCCCGCGGGCACAGCTTGGAGGGGGGGGCCCGGGCGGCGGGGCTGGGCGCGGGGCGCTGTGCGGGAGGGGCCGCTGGGGCGGGGCGCCGGGGGACCCCAAAGGGGCGAGTCCCGCGCCGTCCCCTCCCCCACCGCCCCGCGCCCCGCCCCCGGGGACGGAGGGGCGGGGAGCGGGGTACGGGAGGGGGAGGGGTGCGGGAGGGGAGCGGGAGGGGGAAGGGAGCGGGGTACGGAGAGGAGGAGGGGAGCGGGGTGCGGAGAGGAGGAGGGGAGCGGGGTGCGGGAGGGGGAGGGGAGCGGGGGAGGGGTGCGGAGAGGGGGTGGGGGTGCGGGAGGGGGAGGGGCTCCGGCGGGGGGGGGGGGATTCCGAA
Organism: Macrotis lagotis; assembly: GCF_037893015.1. Taxonomy (NCBI): domain Eukaryota; kingdom Metazoa; phylum Chordata; class Mammalia; order Peramelemorphia; family Peramelidae; genus Macrotis; species Macrotis lagotis. Next base: position 887,960,611 of record NC_133658.1, read on the forward strand.
GGGCCGAAGCCGCGGAAGGGGGTGGGGAGGCCGGGGGAGGCCGGGGGAGCGGAGCAGCGGGCGGGGGGCGCAGGTGGCCGCCCTCGGGGGGAGGGGGCCCGCGGGCGGGGGGGGGCGGCCCCCCGAGGCAGGGCCGCGCGGGCCCACGAGCGGGGGGGGCCCCACGGCGGGCTCGCGCCCCGGCGGCGGGGGGAGGGGTGGGTCCCGCCGGGGGCCGCGGGTGGGGGGCACGGCGGAGCCCCGGGGCGGCGGGGGGCGCGGGGCGGGGGTGCGGGGCGCGGCGGCCGGGCCGGGCCCGGGGCCATTGCACTCACCTCGGGGTGGAAGGCGGGGGCGCACGAGTCGGCGTCCATGGTCCCGGGGGGCCGCGGCGGCGGGGGGCTCCGGCTCGGGCAGGGCCGGGGGGCGACGCGGGGTCCCGCCCTCGGCGGCCGGCGCCCCGCACGGCCGGGGGCGCGGAGGCGGGCGCGGGGGGCGCTGCAGCCCGGGGCCGGGGCTCGGCGGGCGGGAGGCGGCGGCGGCGGCGGCGGCGGCAGCGGGAGCGGGAACCGGACCGGCTCCCGACCTGACGCCCAGTTCGGCTCGTGTCTCGGGAGGGCGGGCGGGAGCGCCGCTAGCGCTGCCGGGAAATGTAGTCTCGGGGGCGGCGGAGAGGCCGGGGCCGGGGGGAGGGGCGCGGGAGCGGGCGCGGCGCCTTCTGGGAAGCGTAGTTCCGGGCCGCGCGGGGCCGCCGCACGCAGGCCCCGCGGGAGACTCCGGCCCCCATGAGGCCGCGCGGCGGCGGGGGCGGGGGCGGGGGCTCCTGACGGAGGCAGGCGTCCGCGGCTGGGGGAGGGGCACCGAAAGCGGGGGAGGGGCGGGGGCTCGCGCCGCCGACTCGGCCTGTGGGGGAAGGGCGGCGCGCCGGGAGACACCCCCCGGCCCCCGCCTCGGGAGCCCGAGTCGGGGCGCATCTTACGGCGGGGCGCGGGGCGCGGGGCGCGGGCTCCCCCACCGGGCCCTCGGGGGCCAGGATGGAGGCGGGGTCCCCTTTTCCCCTTTTTCTCCTCAAGGGCCACCTTTCCCCTCCTAGTGGGGGGGGACCCTGGGGGGGCACAGGGAAGGGGGTGTGTGGGGTGAAGGGGTTGTGCTCGTTCTGCACCTCCGGTTTGGGGGTGAGGGGAGCGCCCCCTCCTCTGCGCTCCTCCTGCGACCTGCTCCCTCTACACACCCCCTTGGGGGGGCGAGTCATCCCTCTTCCTCCTCCCTCCCTCGCTTTCTCTCACTTGACCCCCCCTTTTTTGAGGGGGGCTGAAGCTGCGCCCCCAGCCCATCTCCCCGCGGTGTGGGTGGGGTCCCCGGGCGGGGGGCCGGGGGGCGGGGCGAGGCCGGCGGGAGCTCAGTCCCCCGTGGGTGCGCCCGCAGGTCGCCCTGGTCTCCCCGCATTTCCTGGTGAAGTTGTCTTGTTCCTCCCGGCCACCAGCTCCGCCGCTCCTCCTCCTCCTGCGCCGCCCGTCCCATCCCCCTCCTCTCCTCTCCATCTCTCTGCCATCTCCTCTCTCTCTCTCACTTCTCTCTGTTTCTCTCTCTCTCTGCCATCTCTTTCTTTCACTTCTCTCTCTTCTCTCTCTGTTTCTCTCTCTGCCATCTCTCTCTCTTTCACTTCTCTCTCTTCTCTCTGTTTCTCTCCCTGCCATCTCTATCTGCCATCTCTCTCTCTCTTTCACTTCTCTCTCTTCTCTCTCTGTTTCTCTCTCTGCCATCTCTCTCTCTTTCACTTCTCTCTCCTCTCTCTCTGTTTCTCTGCCATCTCTCTCTGCCATCTCTCTCTCACTTCTCTCTCTTCTCTCTCTCTGTTTCTCTCTGCCATCTCTCTCTTTCACTTCTCTCTCTTCTCTCTCTGTTTCTCTCTCTGACATCTCTCTCTCTTTCACTTCTCTCTCTTCTCTCTCTGTCTCTCTCTGCCATCTCTCTTTCACCTCTCTCTCTTCTCTCCCTGTTTCTCTCTCTGCCATCTCTCTCTCTTTCACTTCTCTCTCTTCTCTCTCTGTCTCTCTCTGCCATCTCTCTCTTTCACTTCTCTCTCTTCTCTCTCTGTTTCTCTCTCTGCCATCTCTCTCACTCTCTCACTTCTCTCTCTGCCATCTCTCTCTCTTTCACTTCTCTCTCTTCTCTCTCTGTCTCTCTCTGCCATCTCTCTCTTTCACTTCTCTCTGTTTCTCTCTCTCTGCCATCTCTCTCCCTTTCACTTCTCTCTCCTCTCTCTCTGTTTCTCTCTCTGCCATCTCTCTGCCATCTCTCTTTCACTTCTCTCTCTTCTCTCTCTCTCTGCCATCTCTCTCTTTCACTTCTCTCTGTTTCTCTCTCTCTGCCATCTCTCTCTTTCACTTCTCTCTCTTCTCTCTCTGTTTCTCTCTCTGCCATCTCTCTCTTTCACTTCTCTCTCTGTTTCTCTCTCTCACCTCTCTCTGTCTCTCTCTCTGCCATCTCTCTCTTTCACTTCTCTCTCTTCTCTCTCTGTTTCTCTCTGTGCCATCTCTCTGCCATCTCTCTCTCTTTCACTTCTCTCTCTTCTCTCTCTGTTTCTCTCTCTGCCATTTCTCTCTTTCACTTCTCTCTCTTCTCTCTGTTTCTCTCTCTCTGCCATCTCTCTCCCTTTCACTTCTCTCTCCTCTCTCTCTGTTTCTCTCTCTGCCATCTCTCTCACTTCTCTCTCTGTTTCTCTCTCTCTTTCACTTCTCTCTCTTCTCTCTGCCATCTCTCTCTCTTTCACTTCTCTCTCTCTCTGCCCTCTCTTTCACTTCTCTCTGTTTCTCTCTCTCTGCCATCTCTCTCCCTTTCACTTCTCTCTCCTCTCTCTCTCTCTTACATCTCTCTGCCATCTCTCTCTTTCACTTCTCTCTCTTCTCTCTCTGTTTCTCTCTCTGCCATCTCTCTCTCTGCCCTCTCTTTCACTTCTCTTCTCTCTCTCTGTTTCTCTCTCTTTCACTTCTCTCTCTTCTCTCTGTTTCTCTCTCTCTGCCATCTCTCTCTCTCTTTCACCTCTCTCTTCTCTCTCTGTCTCTCTCTCTGCCATCTCTCTCTCTTTCACTTCTCTCTGTCTCTCTCTCTTCTCTCTCTGCCATCTCTCTCTTTCACTTCTCTCTCTTCTCTCTCTGTTTCTCTCTCTGCCATCTCTCTCTCTTTCACTTCTCTCTCCTCTCTCTCTGTTTCTCTCTCTGCCATCTCTCTCTCTTTCACTTCTCTCTCTCTCTCTTCTCTCTCTGTTTCTCTATCTGCCATCTCTCTCTTTCACTTCTCTCTCTTCTCTCTCTGTCTCTCTCTGCCATCTCTCTCTTTCACTTCTCTCTCTTCCCTCTCTGTTTCTCTCTCTGCCATCTCTCTTTCACTTCTCTCTCTTCTCTCTCTGTTTCTCTCTCTGCCATCTCTCTCTCTTTCACTTCTCTCTGCTCTCTCTCTGTTTCTCTCTCTGCCATCTCTCTCTTTCACTTCTCTCTCTTCTCTCTGTTTCTCTCTCTGCCATCTCTATCTGCCATCTCTCTCTTTCACTTCTCTCTCTTCTCTCTCTGTCTCTCTCTGCCATCTCTCTGCCATCTCTCTCTTTCACTTCTCTCTCTTCTCTCTCTGTTTCTCTCTCTGCCATCTCTCTGCCCTCTCTTTCACTTCTCTTCTCTCTCTCTCTCTGTTTCTCTCTCTTTCACTTCTCTCTCTTCTCTCTGTTTCTCTCTCTCTGCCATCTCTCTCTCTTTCACCTCTCTCTTCTCTCTCTGTCTCTCTCTGCCATCTCTCTCTTTCACTTCTCTCTCTTCTCTCTCTGTTTCTCTCTCTGCCATCTCTCTTTCACTTCTCTCTCTTCTCTCTCTGTTTCTCTCTCTGCCATCTCTCTCTCTTTCACTTCTCTCTCCTCTCTCTCTGTTTCTCTCTCTGCCATCTCTCTCTTTCACTTCTCTCTCTTCTCTCTGTTTCTCTCTCTGCCATCTCTATCTGCCATCTCTCTCTTTCACTTCTCTCTCTTCTCTCTCTGTCTCTCTCTGCCATCTCTCTCTTTCACTTCTCTCTCTTCCCTCTCTGTTTCTCTCTCTGCCATCTCTCTTTCACTTCTCTCTCTTCTCTCTCTGTTTCTCTCTCTGCCATCTCTCTCTCTTTCACTTCTCTCTCCTCTCTCTCTGTTTCTCTCTCTGCCATCTCTCTCTTTCACTTCTCTCTCTTCTCTCTGTTTCTCTCTCTGCCATCTCTATCTGCCATCTCTCTCTTTCACTTCTCTCTCTTCTCTCTCTGTCTCTCTGCCATCTCTCTCTCTGCCATCTCTCTCTTTCACTTCTCTTCTCTCTCTCTCTGTTTCTCTCTTTCACTTCTCTCTCTTCTCTCTGTCTCTCTCTCTCTCTCTGCCATCTCTCTCTCTTTCACCTCTCTCTTCTCTCTCTGTCTCTCTCTGCCATCTCTCTCTTTCACTTCTCTCTGTTTCTCTCTCTCTGCCATCTCTCTCCCTTTCACTTCTCTCTCTCTCTCTCTCTGTTTCTCTCTCTCTGCCATCTCTCTGCCATCTCTCTCTTTCACTTCTCTCTCTTCTCTCTCTCTGTTTCTCTCTCTCTGCCATCTCTCTCTCTTTCACTTCTCTCTCTTCTCTCTCTTCTCTCTCTCTGCCATCTCTCTCTCTTTCACTTCTCTCTGTTTCTCTCTCTGTCTCTCTCTGCCATCTCTCTCTTTCACTTCTCTCTCTTCTCTCTCTGTTTCTCTCTCTGCCATCTCTCTTTCACTTCTCTCTCTGTCTCTCTCTGTCATCTCTCTCTTTCACTTCTCTCTCTTCTCTCTCTGTTTCTCTCTCTGCCATCTCTCTTTCACTTCTCTCTCTTCTCTCTCTGTTTCTCTCTCTGCCATCTCTCTCTTTCACTTCTCTCTCTTCTCTCTGTTTCTCTCTCTGCCATCTCTATCTGCCATCTCTCTCTTTCACTTCTCTCTCTTCTCTCTCTGTCTCTCTCTGCCATCTCTCTCTCTGCCATCTCTCTCTTTCACTTCTCTTCTCTCTCTCTGTTTCTCTCTTTCACTTCTCTCTCTCTCTCTCTGTTTCTCTCTCTCTCTCTGCCATCTCTCTCTCTTTCACCTCTCTCTTCTCTCTCTGTCTCTCTCTGCCATCTCTCTCTTTCACTTCTCTCTGTTTCTCTCTCTCTGCCATCTCTCTCCCTTTCACTTCTCTCTCCTCTCTCTCTCTGTTTCTCTCTCTCTGCCATCTCTCTGCCATCTCTCTCTTTCACTTCTCTCTCTTCTCTCTCTCTGTTTCTCTCTCTCTGCCATCTCTCTTTCACTTCTCTCTCTTCTCTCTCTGTCTCTCTCTCTGCCATCTCTCTCTCTTTCACTTCTCTCTGTTTCTCTCTCTGTCTCTCTCTGCCATCTCTCTCTTTCACTTCTCTCTCTTCTCTCTCTGTTTCTCTCTCTGCCATCTCTCTTTCACTTCTCTCTCTGTCTCTCTCTGTCATCTCTCTCTTTCACTTCTCTCTCTTCTCTCTCTGTTTCTCTCTCTGCCATCTCTTTCACTTCTCTCTCTTCTCTCTCTGTTTCTCTCTCTGCCATCTCTCTCTCTTTCACTTCTCTCTCCTCTCTCTCTGTTTCTCTCTCTGCCATCTCTCTTTCACTTCTCTCTCTTCTCTCTCTGTTTCTCTCTCTGCCATCTCTCTCTGCCATCTCTCTCCCTTTCACTTCTCTCTCTCTCTCTCTCTCTCTCTGTTTCTCTCTCTGCCATCTCTCTGCCATCTCTCTTTCACTTCTCTCTCTTCTCTCTCTCTCTCTGCCATCTCTCTCTCTCTTTCACTTCTCTCTCTTCTCTCTCTCTTTCACTTCTCTTCTCTCTCTCTCTGTTTCTCTCTCTCTTTCACTTCTCTCTCTTCTCTCTGTTTCTCTCTCTCTGCCATCTCTCTCACTTCTCTCTCTTCTCTCTCTGTCTCTCTCTGCCATCTCTCTTTCACTTCTCTCTGTTTCTCTCTCTGTTTCTCTCTCTCTTTCACTTCTCTCTCTTCTCTCTCTGTCTCTCTCTCTGCCATCTCTCTCTTTCACTTCTCTCTCTGTTTCTCTCTCTCTTTCACTTCTCTCTCTTCTCTCTCTGTCTCTCTCTCTGCCATCTCTCTCTTTCACTTCTCTCTCTGTTTCTCTCTCTGTTTCTCTCTCTCTTTCTCTCTCTCTGCCATCTCTCTCTCTTTCACTTCTCTCTCTTCTCTCTCTGTTTCTCTCTCTGCCATCTCTCTCTTTCACTTCTCTCTCTTCTCTCTCTGTTTCTCTCTCTCTGCCATCTCTCTCTCTTTCACTTCTCTCTCTTCTCTCTCTGTTTCTCTCTCTGCCATCTCTCTCTTTCACTTCTCTCTCTGTTTCTCTCTCTCTTTCACTTCTCTCTCTTCTCTCTGTTTCTCTCTCTCTGCCATCTCTCTCTCTTTCACTTCTCTCTCTCTCCGCCATCTCTTTCACTTCTCTCTGTTTCTCTCTCTCTGCCATCTCTCTCCCTTTCACTTCTCTCTCCTCTCTCTCTCTTACATCTCTCTGCCATCTCTCTCTTTCACTTCTCTCTCTTCTCTCTCTCTGTTTCTCTCTCTCTCTGCCATCTCTCTCTCTTTCACTTCTCTCTCTTCTCTCTCTGTTTCTCTCTCTGCCATCTCTCTCTCTGCCATCTCTCTCTTTCACTTCTCTTCTCTCTCTCTCTGTTTCTCTCTTTCACTTCTCTCTCTTCTCTCTGTTTCTCTCTCTCTCTCTGCCATCTCTCTCTCTCTTTCACCTCTCTCTTCTCTCTCTGTCTCTCTCTGCCATCTCTCTCTTTCACTTCTCTCTGTTTCTCTCTCTCTGCCATCTCTCTCCCTTTCACTTCTCTCTCCTCTCTCTCTCTGTTTCTCTCTCTCTGCCATCTCTCTGCCATCTCTCTCTTTCACTTCTCTCTCTTCTCTCTCTCTGTTTCTCTCTCTGCCATCTCTCTCTCACTTCTCTCTCTTCTCTCTCTGTCTCTCTCTGCCATCTCTCTCTTTCACTTCTCTCTCTGTTTCTCTCTCTGCCATCTCTCTCTTTCACTTCTCTCTCTGTTTCTCTCTCTGCCTCTCTCTTTCACTTCTCTCTCTGTTTCTCTCTCTCTTTCACTTCTCTCTCTTCTCTCTCTCTCTCTCTGCCATCTCTCTCTTTCACTTCTCTCTCTTCTCTCTCTGTTTCTCTCTGTGCCATCTCTCTGCCATCTCTCTCTCTTTCACTTCTCTCTCTTCTCTCTCTGTTTCTCTCTCTGCCATCTCTCTCTTTCACTTCTCTCTCTCTCTCTCTCTGTTTCTCTCTCTCTGCCATCTCTCTCCCTTTCACTTCTCTCTCCTCTCTCTCTCTTACATCTCTCTGCCATCTCTCTCTTTCACTTCTCTCTCTTCTCTCTCTGTTTCTCTCTGCCATCTCTCTCCCTTTCACTTCTCTCTCCTCTCTCTCTCTCTTACATCTCTCTGCCATCTCTCTCTTTCACTTCTCTCTCTTCTCTCTCTGTTTCTCTCTGCCATCTCTCTCCCTTTCACTTCTCTCTCTTCTCTCTCTCTGTTTCTCTCTCTCTCTGCCATCTCTCTCTGCCATCTCTCTCTCTCTTTCACTTCTCTCTCTTCTCTCTCTGCCATCTCTCTGCCATCTCTCTCTTTCACTTCTCTTCTCTCTCTCTCTTTCACTTCTCTCTCTTCTCTCTGTTTCTCTCTCTCTGCCATCCCTCTCTCTCTTTCACCTCTCTCTTCTCTCTCTGTCTCTCTCTGCCATCTCTCTCACTTCTCTCTGTTTCTCTCTCTGCCATCTCTCTCTCTCTTTCACTTCTCTCTCTTCTCTCTCTGTTTCTCTCTCTCTCTGTTTCTCTCTCTGCCATCTCTCTCTTTCTCTCTCTTTCACTTCTCTCTCCTCTCTGTTTCTCTCTCTCTGCCATCTCTCTCTTCTCTCTCTCTTTCTCTCTCTCGCTCTGCCATCTCTCTCTTTCACTTCTCTCTCTTCTCTCTCTGTCTCTCTCTCTACCATCTCTCTCTTTCACTTCTCTCTGTTTCTCTCTCTCTGCCATCTCTCTCTCTTTCACTTCTCTCTCTTCTCTCTCTCTCTGTTTCTCTCTGCCATCTCTCTCTTTCACTTCTCTCTCTTCTCTCTCTCTGTTTCTCTCTCTCTGCCATCTCTCTCTCTGCCATCTCTCTCTCTTTTCTCTTCTCTCTCTCTCTGTTTCTCTGCCATCTCTCTCTGCCATCTCTCTCTCTGTCATCTCTCTCTGCCATCTCTTTCACTTCTCTCTCTTCTCTCTCTCTGCCATCTCTCTCTGCCATCTCTCTTTTACTTTTCTCTCTTCTCTCTCTCTTTCACTTGTCTCTCTTCTCTGTTTCTCTCTCTCTCTGCTATCTCTCTCTCTGCCATCTCTCTCTCTTTCACTTCTCTCTCTCTGTTTCTCTCTCTGCCATCTCTCTCACTTCTCTCTGTTTCTCTCTCTGCCATCTCTCTCTTTCACTTCTCTCTCTTCTCTCTCTCTGTTTCTCTCTCTCTGCCATCTCTCTCTTTCACTTCTCTCTCTCTCTCTCTCTGTTTCTTTCTCTGCCATCTCTCTCTCTTTCACTTCTCTCTCTCTCTGTTTCTCTCTCTGCCATCTCTCTCTCTTTCACTTCTCTCTCTGTTTCTCTCTCTGCCATCTCTCTCTCTGCCATCTCTCTCTTTCACTTCTCTCTCTTCTCTCTGTTTCTCTCTCTCTTTCACTTCTCTCCTCTCTCTCTGTTTCTCTCTCTGCCATCTCTCTCTGCCATCTCTTTCTCTTTCACTTCTCTCTTCTCTCTCTGTTTCTCTCTCTCTTCTCTCTCTCTGTTTCTCTCTCTGCCATCTCTCTCACTTCTCTCTGTTTCTCTCTCTCTGCCATCTCTCTCTTTCACTTCTCTCTCTTCTCTCTCTCTGTTTCTCTCTCTCTGCCATCTCTCTCTTTCACTTCTCTCTCTTCTCTCTCTCTGTTTCTTTCTCTGCCATCTCTCTCTTTCACTTCTCTCTCTCTCTGTTTCTCTCTCTGCCATCTCTCTCTCTTTCACTTCTCTCTCTGTTTCTCTCTCTGCCATCTCTCTCTCTGCCATCTCTCTCTTTCACTTCTCTCTCTTCTCTCTCTCTGTTTCTCTCTCTCTTTCACTTCTCTCCTCTCTCTCTGTTTCTCTCTCTGCCATCTCTCTCTGCCATCTCTTTCTCTTTCACTTCTCTCTTCTCTCTCTGTTTCTCTCTCTCTTCTCTCTCTCTGTTTCTCTCTCTCTGCCATCTCTCTCTGCCATCTCTCTCTCCATCTCTCTCTCTCTATCTTTCACTTCTCTCTCTCCTCTCTCACTCTTTCCATCTCTCTTCTTTTTCTACCTCCCTCCTTTTCTTCCCCTATTTTCTCTTTCTCACAATTTCCTTTTCTCCCCTCTTCTCCCTCTTCTATCCCTGTCTCCTACTCCCTCCCCTTTTTCTCTTTTCACTCATTCCTCCTCTCTGTCTCTGTCACTGTTCTCTATCCCTCTTCTCCCCTTTCTTACTGTTTCTCCTCTCCCCCCCCGCTGCACTCTAACTTTTGAACATTAAGAGCACTCTTTCTTTTTTTCTTCTCTCCTTCTTTCTTTTTACACAAATGGAGCTAGCAGTCACTTCAGGTGAAATGTGTATTATGTGGTTTTGGCTTTCAGTCCCATTCCTGGAAGATTTTTACCCAATTTATACATGGGGTTTTCGTTATTTTAAATTTGCGCTTTGTCTATTCTGCTTCCTGGTAGAATGATTTTCTGAAATGATTTTCCAAAAATTAAGGATTGAAAGAATTGAACAGTATTGAGCAAAATGGTGTGCTTATTGTTTTGATGCTTTAACTTGACTGTGTCCCCCCTGATGGAAAGTATCATAGGACATTTTACTTAATTTAAAAGTGATCTGTCCTGTTAGAATTGACTACTCCTGGGCCATAGGCATTAGAGATGGAAGGAACCTTAAAAATCATCATCTTTCCAACCTTTTCATTGACCAAAGGAAAGAATAGAGGACATTTTACTTAATTTAAAACTGAACTGACCTGTAGAATTGACTACTCCTGGGCCATAGGCATTACAAATGTAAAGACCCTTAAAATCAAATTCTTTCCAACCTTTTCATTTACCAAAGGAGAGAATAAAGGATATTTTACTTAATTTAAAACTGATCAGCCCTGTAGAATTGACTACTCCCGGGCCATAGACATTAGAGATGGAAGGAATCTTAAAACCATCTTCTTTCCAACCTTTATATTTACCAGAGGAAAGAATGTAGGCTAGGAGAAATGAAGTAACTTGCCTACAGGGGTAGGACGTAAGCAAATAGGCCTGCCCTCTTAATATTTTTAGTGACCACTTGTTAGAAGAAAAATAGAACCTGTTTACACAATTTACAGCCAGCAAATATGTTGAAATAACTATATAACCTCCTGCTGTGGAGAAATAATGTAAAAGAAGCCAGAAGGATCAGTGTGAATGGAATCTATATTAATAAGCAGAGTCTAGCTCAAGACATTAAATGCATCTCACAAAACAACCTTTTGGAAAAACTACATTAAGGAAAAAAAACTAACTGAAGGGTATAAATGTTTTGAAATCAGACTAAGTGGTGGCTCCTAGATTGGGAATTTACAATATGAGACTTGGGGTGATAGTCCTCTCTCTCTCTGAAGCCTGCCACCTTCTCATCATAGGCAATGCCCAGAGTTTAACAGGTGATTATTCATTGCTAGTGGACTTGGATTCCCAGAGATTGTGTCAGCCCCAGTCCGGGGAGGGAGGGAGGACAGGAGGCCATGAGCCAGGCTCCTGCTCAGTGCATGGAGTCAACAAATATGGGCCTTTTTGTTCTTTCCAGCTGTTGAAACAATATATCCATAAACCCCGAGGGATTCCTGGCCAGCCAGGGTCATCAGGTGGGGAGGCCTCCATGTGCCATCATGCCATTCGTGAATGGGTTCACCGGCAGCAATGATGGAAAGTAAGGGGCCCCACTGAGCCGGAACTGAAAGAGGGAGGATTGGGTTCTTCCAGTGTCTGAAAGGGGTCCAAACCAGGAAGAGTGGATTGGGCCTCGGCTCCCTTGTCTGTCACTACTAAGGTCCCTTAAGGCTCTTAACCCATAGCTGATGGGGTGAGTTCCTCGGTGTTACTTCTATCACAGGGACAATTATGAGCAAAGAAACCTTAAATGGAGCAGTTAAACACCTACTATGTGCTAGATGCTGGCCTGGGAAGACAAAACTGAAGCAATCTCTGACTTTCAAGCATTGTTTACCTTCGGCTAGGGAAGATGCAGCAGGTTTGAAGGAGTAAACACAGGATTTATGAAAATAATCACTGTTATTGGGGAGGGGGGGATACTTAAGGCCTCTTGAAGGAGGTAGCCCCCAAGGGGACCCATAAAGGGAACTAGGAATTCCAAGAGGCAGGAAAGGCTTTCCATAGGCAAGGGAAGACAAGAAGCAGGAGAGGAAATATCCAGTCTGGAGGAAGAACCAGTGGACCACTTTGACTGGGACAGGGAATTATAGAAATAATAGAAATCTTCTTGGAATAATGTTTATAAATATACAAAAATAAAATGCATATGATCAGAGAGAGAAAAGTTATGGTGAAATGCTGCAGTTATGAAAATATCTTTAAAAACTATTTTCTGGGGCGGCTAGGTGGCACAGTGGACAGAGCACCAGCCCTGGAGTCAGGAGTACCTGGGTTCAAATCTGGTCTCAGACACTTAATAATTACCTAGCCGTGTGGCCTTGGGCAAGCCACTTAACCCCATTGCCTTGCAAAAAAAAAACCCACCTATTTTCTGAACCCCAATTAAATCGCCATGCTCCACTGTGATTTTTCGGGAGTACTAATTCAGAGAATCACAGTTTTAGATCTGAAGGGTATGAAACTGAACTTTAGTGATTCTCCCCAAAATGACACAAGTACTAGGTAGAGAAAACGATTTGAACCCAGGGCTTCTGACTTTCCACATCCTATTCACTTGTCATTCTTGACTTTCTGTAAACCCAGAGGTCACAGAATCTTATAATTAGAGCTGGTGATCCACATCCACACCCTTATTTTAAAGATGAAGAAACTAAGGCTCAGGTTAAGTTTTGAAATCAAATCTTCAGATTCTAAATCTGGTGGTATTCTCCACACTCCTTTAGATTCTCACAGATTAGGTATGGTTTAGGAAAATCTCACCAGAATGAGTAGGGAATTATTTTTGTATTAGAACAAGCATGGTTGGCATTTTTATAGTCTTAGTATTTTCTTCACAATGCCTCTATTAAGTAAGTGGTGCAAGTATTTTAGGTCCCATTTTTCAGAGAAACCAGTGGTTATAGATAATTCATATAGGCATATTCTACAATCATAAAATCTCCACTTTGGAAAGGGCCTCAGACTCATGATAGAACAGACCATCCCACCTCCTGACCAAACAGATGAACAATGAGGGCAGATTGAGTTGTAATTTGTTTGGACACCTGGTTCAGGGAATTGTGCTTGACTGTACATTTTTGCAACAGGTTTGGGTTTTTTACCTTTACTTTCACAATGGGGTGGGGGTGGGGGGGCAATTTTTTTTCATTTGAAAACAAATTTTAGTTACAAAAATTCAACCTGTGAGCAAGTAAGAATTGCAATTGAACAACTGATCTCTCTCCTCCCATTGTCCCCTCCCACCAAAAAATAAAAAGCCCCTCAGACCTAGTCTACTCATCCCTGAACAGATATTCTCTCTCCAGTGATAGGGAACTCATCCCTCTTCTAGAACAGTACTCTCATCGCCAGAACCACACTTCCGTGCCCTTGAAGTTGAAATCCATTTCCTGCCAACTCCTGCCCAGGCATCCTAGTAAGATGCCAGTCTGAGTGTTGATTCCTAGTCCTGCTCTCTGTATGTGTCCTCTCCCCTTATTAGCTTGTGAGCCCCTTGAGAGTAGAGCATGCATGTCTTTTCTCCAATTTCCAGGGCTTTGCATATAGCCAGCATCTAATGGATGCTTTAACCTGTATTTCACTCTCCACAACAAAGGGACTGCAACAGCTTTTTGTCTATTCAGTATTCTAGTGCTAATTTGACAAATTAAGAAACTGCCACCCTGGAGGTAATGTCTGGGGCATGATAAGAGGCTGCCCATTTTCTTCCAGGGTTTATTATTTAAGGTAAAAGCAATAATAATAGTTGGCATTCCATGAAGCATTTTAAATACAGAACATGGTCCTCCCATCCACCTGTGAAGCAGATAATGCCATTTGTTATTTCCATTTAAAAGATGGGAAGGCAGAGGCTCTTCAAGATGGAGTACATTTTGGGGCCTCCTGCCTCCAAGCCTGGGAGCTACATTTAGAACAGCAAAAGGTTTGGACTGCTCATGGTTATTAGGGGAAACAAAAATTCTGAACTTGGTTCCTATCTCCTGATAATTTAGCAACTGAAGTCCAGAAACTTGCATTTTATATTAAAAAAAATTAAACCAGATAGTAGAGGCTTTGATTTTTTTTTTTAATCTTCCTGTGCCCCCTCCCACATTGCTTTCTCTTCAAAACAAACAAAAAAATTATACATTGGAACTTTGGTCTTTCCTTTCTGTGATCTTCCTCTGAAATTTAATACTTCTGTGGAGGATTAGGACTTCCGAATGAACCAAATTGCACAGATACCAGGAATTTCTAAATTGGAATTTGAGGTGTTCTTGGAATTTCAGTCATTCTCATCACAGGTAGCCTGGTTTATATTTTTCATTAACTATGCCTTTTTGTTTTTTTTCCTGTTCTGCAGACAATTTCTCTGACTTGCTCCTCAAGGATAGGGCATTGTACTTGTGTGATCTTGGGGAAAAGTCACAAGCTTAGTTTCATACCTAAAAGGAAGGGAGTAACCTCAAAGATCCCTTTCACATCTAAAACTGTGATTCTCTGTGTTAGTATGTATGAATGAATCCCTCACCCCCAGGAAAATCACAGTGGAGTAGGAGGTCTTAACTGGGGTCCAGAAACTCATTTTAAAAAATATTTTCATAACTGCATTCCAATATAACTTTTTCTTTATAATTCTATGCATTTCATTTTAAATATATTCACAAGGGGTGAATGAGTCTACTATGATTCTGACCTTAACTGAATAGTTTCTGTGATATCCCCAGGTACCATTTTTTGTTTGTTTCCTTTGCTATTTTCTTATGAAAACATTAAATGCCCTCCTAATTAAGAACTTCTGTGCTGGTGGTAGGGAAATGATTATTTAGTCATTTCAGTCATTCAGTCATGTTCTACTTTTTGTGATCCCATTTGGGTTTTTTTTTTGGCAAGGTGGTGGGGTTAAGTGACTTGCCCAAGGTCACACAGCTAGGGAAGGTCTGAGGTCAAATTTGAACTCAAGTCCTCCGGACTCCAGGCCCTCACTCTATCCACTGGGACACCTAGCTGCCAAGGAAAGATAAAAGCAATGAAGCAATGAAGTGTGTTGAGATTGAGAAAGTATTAAGAAGGGGGCGGCTAGGTGGCACCTAGGTGGTGCAATGGATAGAGCACTGGCCCTGGAGTCAGGAGTACCTGGGTTCAAATCCGAGTCTCAGACACTTAATAATTACCTAGCCATGTGGCCTTGGGCAAGCCACTTAACCCCATTTGCCTTGAAAAAAAAACCTAAAATAAATAAATAAACAAACAAAAAATAAGTAAATAAATAAATAAAAATGTAAAAAAAAGAGTAGCACAGTTTCCTAACTCTGCAAGTTAAGAAAGTAGTTATTGTTTGATAATATATCACATCATTTTATCTTCCTGAATCTTGGCTGTCTCAGTTCATTCAGCTACATTGGATTCAGTCTATTAAAGTGCTTGTGAAGGATCTCCTCTGTCCTTGGCAATGGAAAGAGGCTCTGCCTTCCAGAAGTTTCCAGTCTTACATAAATACAAATAAGTATGAACCCAGAATCAATTTGATGGGGCAAAAGATAGATCCTTGCAAAGGGTTCTAAGAACATTTGAGGAAGGGAATAGTTTTACCTGAAAAATGCCTGGATCAGAAAAAAAAGTGGGACTGAGAATAAACAGATAAGGGAATGCTCCATAAATGGAGGAGAGTCTGAATACAATAAGAGAGGGTGGAGGTGGCATGGGGAGTTCAGGGGAACCTGGAGGAACCCAGTGTGATTGAAAAAGAAAGGAAAATAATGGGAAGACAGCTACGGACACACAGACAGACACAAAGACACATAGACACAAACAGATACAGACATAGAGTCCACATAGACACAGCTACACACACAGACACAGACACATAGACAGAGACACAGACACAGACAGAGACACACAGACACTCACAGCCCCAATGAGAACAAAGAGCAATTTTGTGTCTGCTTTATTAAAAATAATGTATTTTAAAAAATCATCACTTTTTCATATAAAATTCTCCCCTTTTGTTTTTCCTTGTATATGGAAAATTTGTGTCAATTGCTCATTATTGTCAAATTCACAATCAAAAATAAATTTTGAAGTAGTTTGGGATCATAGTTTCACAGACCTCAGTACCAGGCAAGGGAGAGAATAGCCATGGACGGTTGTTGAAGAGTGACATGGTGATGGCAAGTGAGTCAGCAGGGAGAGAGAGGACAGACAGGACAGTCCACATCCACAGATCCAGCAACCCAAATTGAAGGTGACTTCAGGTTTGGTAATAGGAAGTGAATGCAAGGTTTGAGTAATGATTTGCTTAGGATATTTTTAAAATCATTCATCACCAGGTTTTAATTGTCAGTGCATCAGGAGGCAACAGGATTCCCAAATGGATAAAGCTGGCCACCGAGGCTGAGATCCCTGAATTCCATTGAGACCGACAGCCCTCAGCCTAGTATCTCCATGGCAGGGCGACCTGTTCCGAGCCCCCCTAACTTGACTGGCTGAATGACTCTGGGTGAGACACCTAACCTCTCTAC
Source organism: Macrotis lagotis (assembly GCF_037893015.1). Lineage (NCBI taxonomy): Eukaryota > Metazoa > Chordata > Mammalia > Peramelemorphia > Peramelidae > Macrotis > Macrotis lagotis. The sequence goes on from NC_133658.1 coordinate 887,976,524, forward strand.
AAAGATAAACTTCAGTGAAGGGACTTGGAGCCGTAGCCTGGGCGAGCCCTCTGGTTGTGGGAGAGAACCCTGGTCCTGGAGGCAGGGCCAAGGAAGTCTAAATCCAACCTACTAGCTGGGTGACTCTGGACAAGTCACCTCACCACTCTGCTTCAGTTTCCTCATCAGGAAAAATGGAAATCACGATGGCATCTACCTTCCAGGGTAGTTGTGAGAATCAGTTGAGTCCTATTATTAAAACACTTTGCAAACCTTAAAACACCCTAGAAATGTTATTACTCCTACTACTACTGTTCATTTCCTAGGCCCTGTTGCTAGTATTCTCAACTCTGTGGTTATTAAAGTTGAGGCCTGATTTTGCCATCTCATCCTGTTGTCTTCTCTGTCTAGAGTTAAGGTCAACTCACAACACACATTTATCATGCTTATCATTCTTTCAGGCATATTGTAAACAAGTTAGTCAATCCCTTTTTTAAAAAAAAAATTTAGGGGAGGTAAAATTTTTTTTGTTATCATTTTGTTTCATAGCTAAATTACTTTCCCCAAATCCAAACATCTTGCCCATAAATAATCAGCAATTTGGCAGGGTATGCTTCTGTAACTTAACCCCTTCCCCCCCTGGAGTAAATGTAATGATCAGCTCTCATTCTGGATCAGAGCAGGGAAGGATAGACGTTAGTGGAAGGAGGAAATCCTCCTCTCCCTCATAACTCTGTGAGAATAGTGCCAGGCTCCAAGAGATGCCAGTACTCCATATTTTTTTCTAAAAGGAATTTATTCATTTTAATTTAAAAGGGTTTTTTTTTTGCTACCCCTTACTTTGATTGTATTTTTTGGATGTTCTGAGTAAGTTGGAGTGCAGGGAAATCTGTCTAGCTTTCTCATTCTGTGCTCATCAAATGGGCAGGCCAAAGAGATAGCCTTCACCCGAGTTGCCATAGTACACGCAAATCCAATTACGCATTTGAAATTCCAGACAGCTGATAGGTGAAAGGGTTCCAGTTCGACCCACACACTCTTAGCTCCCCTCTTCAGCGTGTTTTGGTTTCAGTACCCAGTCTCTGAATGATGTAGACTGTTAGTCATTCAGATTGCTCAAGGAAGATGAGCTGTGGTCCCTGGCACTTCCAGATCGAACTTGACTGTAGTGCTTCCCCCCCTAAAAATATCCTGCTTCCTGGCTTTCCCCAAGCGCCTTTGTAACTTCTTGGACACCTCAGCTCCAAGCTGCTGCTCGGAATAGCTTCATGAGTAGTCTATCCATCTAAGGGCAATTCCAGATTGCAGCACAGCCTACCTGGCTGCTTTCTTTGAGGCCGGGTGCCGGCAGAATTCAAACAGGACCTCACAGCAAAACAAATTCTCAGGGCGAGGGATGAAAAAAAGCTTGTTGGGTAAAATGAGGTTTATTGGGTTGCTCTGGAGCTGGGAGATGACAATGGGCCAGACCCAGCCCATATTTAGAAGATGATATTCCAATGCAAATTTTTCCAGGTCAGGGACCCTGTGTGCTTTTTGTTTCTGTGTGGTCCAACCTATGCCCCCTAAAACGGGTTATCTTTTTATTTTTTAGGTTTTTGCAAGGCAATGGGGTTAAGTGACTTGCCCAAGGCCACACAGCTAGGTCCTTATTAAGTGCCTGAGACCCTGGATTTGAGCCCAGGTCCTCCTGACTCTAGGGCCGGTGCTTTATCCACTGTGCCACCTATTCTCCCCAAAAGGGGTTACCTTAACAACTAACTCTCACCCCACCCTGATTCTATTTTTGGAAAACTGTCATCATCAACGAGTTTTTCCAGGTATTATGCCTGAAAGCACTTTGAAAATATTTGTTGACTGAGAAACGGCAAAAAAGACCCTTAGGGTGAGTGAGTCTATTGATTTCTGAAAGGGCTTAGAAAGGGTTTCTTTCTTTCCTTTATGTCCCTAGCTGCTGTTGAAGTGACCAGTATGCAGCAGGCACTTAATAAATGCAGTTAGTTCTTTGTGAATTAACTCCCAAGGGTAAAACTAAAAAGGAAATACTGCTGTTCTGTAGTAGATGCCGATCCGTCATTTGTAGAGATGGATGCAGAGAAGGACAGTGCCCTATGGGCTGGTAAGAGGGTGGGTCAGCCGGGGTGGAGAAGTTTCTGGCAGCCAGGTGTGAAAGGGTGGGCTGGGCCCCTCCATGGGGTGGGGGCTCCCAGGGGAGGCCCAGGGAGCTCAGTTATTGCACAGGAGCCAAGTGTTGAAGGTTTGGGCAGCTGAGGTTCTGGAACCCTCTCTGATTTCTCTCCAGGTGAGACGGGTGGGGCTTGGGGTAATTTATTTGTTTTTTAATGGTTTCAAGCTACAGGTATTGGTTTATTTCTGACTTTACATAGGACAAAATTTAAGATAACTATAGAGGCAGTAGGAAAAGATGAAAATCCATCTGAAAACATGAATTTTAATAAATTCTCATATTGAATGAATTGAAAGCCACATGTCTTTATAATCTTTGAGTATTCTTTAGCCTTTTTAGCAAATCAAGCGATATGAAAACATAACAAATTTTAACTGAATGCATGTTTGATAAGGATGAAATCGCTCTGACGGTTCATGAAAGTCTATTTATATAAACTGGCCCTGAAGCCCTTGGGGTACTTGGGTGGGCAGAGTCTGACTGGACACTTAAGGGGCGTGTGGGGCTCGGAGACCCCAACTGAAGGGGCTTTCAGAGCGGCGCCCCCCCCCCCCGAGAGTGGGTCTGTGGGGGCTGAGGCCCCGCCCCCCCCCCCCCCGTTCCTCCGGGCGGATGCCGGGGGGCGGGCCCGGCTGGGGGGCGTGTCCGGAAGGGCGCCCCGCCCCCGCCGTGACTCAGGGCGCCGCCCCGGCCGGAGCGTGTGACTCCGCAGGAAGTTGAGTCCGCGGGCGGGGGCGGGGCGGGGGCGGGGCCTGGCGGGGCGGGGCCTCGGCCACGTGGGCGGGCGGCTCTGCCCCGGGAGGGAAAGGCAGCGGCGCGGGTATTTATAGAGGCGGCGGCGGCGCGGCCGGGCCCAGCAGCGCAGCCCAGCCCAGCCCGGCCCCGCGGCCCAGCCCGGCCCCGCAGCCCGGCCCAGCCCGGCCCCGCAGCCCCGCGGCCCCGCCATGGAGCGGCCGGCGCCCCTGGCCGTGCTGCCCTTCTCCGACCCGGCGCACGCCCTGAGCCTGCTGCGGGGCCTGAGCCAGCTGCGCGCCGAGCGCAAGTTCCTGGACGTGACGCTGGAGGCGGCGGGCGGCCGCGACTTCCCCGCGCACCGCGCCGTGCTGGCGGCCGCCAGCCCCTACTTCCGCGCCATGTTCGCGGGCCAGCTCCGCGAGAGCCGCGCCGAGCGGGTGCGGCTGCACGGCGTGCCGCCCGACATGCTGCAGCTGCTGCTGGACTTCAGCTACACGGGCCGCGTGGCGGTGAGCGGCGACAACGCCGAGCCGCTGCTGCGCGCCGCCGACCTGCTGCAGTTCCCGGCCGTGAAGGAGGCGTGCGGCGCCTTCCTGCAGCAGCAGCTGGACCTGGCCAACTGCCTGGACATGCAGGACTTCGCCGAGGCCTTCAGCTGCGCCGGGCTGGCGGGCGCGGCGCAGCGCTTCATCCTGCGCCACGTGGGCGAGCTGGGCGCCGAGCAGCTGGAGCGCCTGCCCCTGGCGCGCCTGCTGCGCTACCTGCGCGACGACGGGCTGTGCGTGCCCAAGGAGGAGGCGGCCTACCAGCTGGCGCTGCGCTGGGTGCGCGCCGACCCGCCGCGCCGCGCCGCGCACTGGCCGCAGCTGCTGGAGGCCGTGCGCCTGCCCTTCGTGCGCCGCTTCTACCTGCTGGCGCACGTGGAGGCCGAGCCGCTGCTGGCGCGCTGCCCGCCCTGCCTGCGCCTGCTGCGCGAGGCCCGCGACTTCCAGGCGGCGCGCTACGACCGCCACGACCGCGGGCCGTGCCCGCGCATGCGGCCGCGCCCGTCCACGGGCCTGGCCGAGATCCTGGTGCTGGTGGGCGGCTGCGACCAGGACTGCGACGAGCTGGTCACGGTGGACTGCTACAACCCGCAGACGGGCCAGTGGCGCTACCTGGCCGAGTTCCCGGACCACCTGGGCGGGGGCTACAGCATCGTGGCGCTGGGCAACGACATCTACGTCACGGGTGAGGGCCCGGGCCCCCGCGGGTGGCGGGTGGGGGGCGCTGCGGGTGGGCCGGGGCCCGGCCCCTCGGGCCACCCCGTGACTGCGCAGCCCTCTCTTCTGCCCTTGTCTTGTTTAAAAACAAGTGAGGAGCCCCGGGGCGGAGCCGAAGGCGCCTTGGGCCCCTGCCAGTTCCACCCTGTGTGCTAAGCTCGCCCGGGAGCTGGCGGAGAGGAACTTGCTGTTCCCAGCGAGGCCCAGATGGAGCTTCGGCCAGGGCCGCCGGCCAGGCCAGCCGCCCTGCTGACCCCCTGGCCCACCGCTTGCACTCCCTTCTCAGAAAGGCCCGGACAGACCCCCGGCCCCGCGCATCCCCTTGGGTTCCACAACCGGCCCAGCCCCTGTGCGCACAGCTGCCCGGCCCGGGACTCCGGGGGAGGAAGAATGTCTTCGGGAAACGATTCCCATTCAGAGAACACTGGGAAGAGTGTCTGGAGGCCCACCAGCTGGCCAGGCTCGGGGTGGGGGCGCGGGCCCAGCATTCCTTAGGAAGATGACTGGGCGCCCCGCGGGACCAGCCTCGGGGCTTTTCCAGACAAAGAAGCTTTCTCTGACGGGGTGACCGAGTCACCTGGGTTGGGCAGGAATAGTTTTAGGCCAGGTGAGCCGCTTGTCTCCTCCTGTAAACAGAGCCTGAGACTTTGTCATTGGTGAAGCCTTCTAGTCCTATTTTTAAAAGTTCTTTGGCGTCTCCATTGCCTCTTAAGGTAACAGGACTGCAGCGGCATGCTCCCTGCCCATTCCAGGCCGGGGGACTGCCTTTTGAGCTTGAGTGGGAGGGATCCCCTAGAAGAATCGCCAGCCTCTCTGTAGCTCTCGGGAAACTCTGTATGTGCCTTTTTCTGACCCTTTTCTCACTATAACTCAGTGAGGTAAGTGCTCAAGTCCCAGGGGGAGAGCCGACCAAGATTGGCCTAGATCAGGGATGGGGAACCTTTTTTCTGCCAAGGGCCATTTAGATATTTATCCGTTATATTTCTTATTCTAAGGCAGTAGAGTGAAGAGTGACTCCCCCCGTGGTCACACAGCTTTATTTAGAACATCATTTGGGGGCCATACAAAAGCATCTGCTTAAAAATCCCAACCCTAAAGAGCTCATAGATTTATTGATTTTTGAGCCCCTGCTTTAGGTGAACTATATTAGTAAGGGACCTCTTTGACCAATGCAAACCTTATTCTTAATTACCTGGCTGACTTCTCCAGGGTCCCACTAGCTAAGGGGCAGATGGTACCTTTGAGATGAGAAGGGTGGGATGAGCTTTCTGTCCCATCCCAGAGCTTTAAAACTGTTAGGAAGGCTAGGAAAGAAGTTGTTTTCTAGGTCTGCTGACCTTGGTTATTTGTCCAGTTAGGATGGAAGTCGGACTTGTAAGGCTTCCTTTATTTTAGTAAAAGGGTCCAGTCCGTATGAATGTGAGTCTCTGGAAATTCCATTTCGGAATTGGAGCCCAGAGAAGTCCTGGGAGAATTCCTTCTTCCAAGACCTGTGACCTCCAGGGATGGCAGGTGTAGAAGATAGAGGATGTATTTTTCAGTCAGGGAGAGCTGAGATCAAACCCTATCTCATCCACTTAGGATATTCTGTCAACCTTTTACTGTTAACTGAAGGAGCCAAGGAAGGGAGATGTCCTTTTGGCCCCTTCCATTGATGAAGCCTCCTCATTACTGACCCCTCATTCGAGCTTCAGGGGTTAGGGGATTTGGAATAAGAGTGCTGGGTTCAAATCCAGGTACTACCTTTCCACCTGAGTGACCTTGGACAGTTCATTTCCCTTTGTAGGCCTCAGATGACCCTATTTGTAAAATAGCTCCTGAACTGGATGGCTTCTTGAGACCCCTTCCAGCTCTAGATCTAGGATCCTGTGATTTACCTGGGCCTCAGTTTCCTCAACTGTTAAATGGGGGTCTTGCTTCTGAGTTACTCCAGTCTGTGAATGAACATTGTTTTACTCCTACTGTGTATCAGACCTCTGCTCCAGAACTGGGGTCCTAAGATCATCCCCAGTAAAGAAATGAATGGAGAAGAGGAAAGTGTCCTTCCTTTGCTCTGCCCTTAATTCACTGTGTAAGAGTTCCTTTTCCTTACTGTCCCCTCCATGATTGACTTCCAAACTGACTAGCATATATATAGAATCATAGAGATAAAGAGGACCTTGTCCCCGCCTCCTCTCCCCCTCCTTATTTTACAGATGGGGAAGGAATCTCAGAATAACCTTCCCCAAGGTCAGACCCACCAGGATTCTGGGATGCCAGGTGTGTGTTCATGGCTCCCCCTTCTTGGTTCTGATCTCCCTGGGGAACCTGAAATGGTCCCCTGGTTCTTGGCAGGAAGGGAATTGAAGCTGCAAAACCGTGGAGAATGAAGATTGCACTCAAAGTTTTGCCTCTGTAAGGTCAAAATAGATTCCCAAGCTGAGAGGCCCCCCAGGCGGGGATGGGAATCCTGCCTCCTCTCCCCAGCTAGGGCTGGTCTCACTGGCTCCTTTGTTCTCCCTCCCAGGAGGCTCCGATGGCTCCCGGCTCTATGACTGTGTCTGGAGGTACAACTCCAGCGTGAATGAGTGGACAGAGGTGTCGCCCATGCTGAAGGCCCGAGAGTACCACAGCTCCACGGTCCTGGACGGGCTACTGTATGTCATCGCCTCAGACAGCACGGAGCGCTATGACCACACCACAGACACCTGGGAGGCCCTGCAGCCCATGCTCTACCCCATGGACAACTGCTCCACCACGGCCTGCCGAGGCAAGCTCTTCGCCATTGGCTCGCTGGCGGGCAAGGAGACTATGGTGATTCAGTGTTACGACCCAGATACTGACCTGTGGTCTCTAGTCAACTGTGGCCAGCTGCCCCCCTGGTCTTTTGCACCCAAGACTGTGACCCTGAACGGACTCATGTACTTTGTGAGGTGAGTCGTGCCTGAAGCCACTTGGGCCTTTTGGGGGAAGATTGAAGGTGGTCTGCCCTGTCTGATTGCCCTCAGCCCAGTTGGTTGGTGTTTTGTGGAACCTTTTTGAAAGTTTGTTTAGGGTTCAAGCCCCACTTTGTCCCTGGCTCCCTGTGTGACTCTGGGGAAGTTGTTCCAACTTGCTCTATGGGACTCTGCCCTTCTAGTTTTGAAAGGGAAAATGGGGCTTGGCTTATGTCCTGTTCCTTCACAACCCACCTATATCTGAAGGGGTAAGTGGGGGTCTTAATGAGATTTAATATTACCTCTTCCTCAGAGATCTGACCCTAGACTGTCCTCTGGACTAAGACGTGGGGTAAAAGTTGAGTGTTGGAGTTTCTGATCTAGGAAGCCACAAACCTTTCCCTTTCCATCAACTTTAATTTCATTACCCTGTGAACCTTTCCTTTATTTGGGCACTATGATGGAGTGGAAGAACTCTACAGGAGAATGTTCATTAAGCACCTGCTTAATTAAAGCCCTTACAATTGTTTCATTTACTCTCGACACATCCCTAGGAAGTGGGAGCTATTAAAATCCCCATTTTACAGATGAGGAAACTGAGGCAGACAGTGGTGATGGGACTTGTCCAGAGTTCCATAGCTATAGTGAGCACCAGAGGCCAGATTTAAGCCCCAACTCTGGAGTTTGAGGTCCTGGGTTCAAATTCCATCTCTGCTACTTAAATGTATTGACAACCTTGAACAAATTTCCTTAAAGTCTCTGGGCCTGTTTTGCCCCTCTGTAGAATGAGGTGATTAGAATAGATGGCCTCGAGTGTCTCTTCCAGCTTTAGAGATATCAGACTTCAAGGGGCCCCATTCTGATGGGGAAGATGATGAAACGGCAAATATGCGCAGAGAGGAGAGAGACAGAGTAAAGAGAAGGGGGCAGAAAGGGGCTTTGGAGCAGAAGATAAATAAAAGAAAAGGCCCCTGGGCTGGTGACCCAGCCTGAGAGGAGAGGCAGGATTCCAGGCTCAGAGGACATTTTAGTCTTTTTCTCATGCCACAAAGCATTAAGTTGGGTCCTTTTCTTTTTTTAAACTTAGAGGGATCTATTAAGCACCTACTGTGTACAAAGATAACAGGCAGCTTTAGTACAATAGCTGGAGAACTGGTCTGAGAATCAGAAAGAAGCTCTGGGGCCAAACTTCTCCTCACAACACCCTGGTCACTCAGTGTCCCCAAGATGGAGCTGCTGGCCATCCCCTTTGGTAGAGGGCATTTCCTTACCTGGAATATCCCATACCCAAGAACTCAGATCCAGGAGAAAAAGGAAATGCCTTCCAGGAACTTCATTCTGCCAGTTTTTTTGTCTTCAGAGGGGTCTCATGTCAGGTTGTTGATTTTGAGTTTTACAAATAAATGATAAAGAGCTTTGAAGGAAGGGGGATGGGGTGGTTCCTAGGGTTTGCATTGAAAAGCAATAGTCCAAGTTGAAGAGAGGAAGGGAAAAGTATAGTCAGGGGAGGAGGCCACTCTTGGACTGGAAGTCGGGGCCATCAAGGATTCACCTTCCACAGGGTCTGAACCATCCAGGTCAGAGTGACTGGTGATCCCATAGTCAGTTCCTCCAGCTACCAAGGTCATATCCCCATCCCTTCCATGTAGTCCATGGGCAACATATTGGGACACCCTCCTCTCTCCAGTCCTGATATGTGCAGAGGACCACGTGTGGAAGTGGGATCCTTTCCTATTCATCGATGTCTTCGTGTTGTGACCTATTGATGGCCCGGTGAATACAGAGCTGGGCTTGGAGTTTGAAGTTGGGGATACCCAAGTTTAAATCCTGACTTAGTCATTTACTAGTTGTGTAACCCAGAGCTTGGGATAGCACCTCTCTGGGGCTCACTTTGTAAAGTAGGGGTAATCATAGCCCCTAGCTGGCAGGATTGTTGTGAAAATCCAGTGAGATAGATACCTTGGGAAATACTTGGCAGACTTGAAACAACACAAATGCTAGCTATTATTTTTCTTAGCTATTGTTAATAATGGGCAAGTGTGTGTGTTGAGCCTCTGATATATCTATCAGGCACTATTCTAGGAATTTTCTAGGTGCTGGGAAATCGAGATGACAAGTAAGCCAATCTAGGCCTTCAAGGAATGGAATAATAAAAACTGGTATCTATATAGCATTTCACACTCAGCAGAGGTCTTGTTTTATTCTCACAATAATCCTGAGAGGTCAGTGCTGTGAGGATCCCCATTTTCCCATTGAGGAAACTGAGGCAGACTGGTTCATTGACTTACCCAGAGGTCACACAGCTAGTGAGTGTCTGAACTCTGGTCTTCTGGCTCCAGGCCCAGAGCTCCCTCCACTGCACCACTAACTGCCTCTGAAATAATACAGATTTGTAGACGACTGTGAAGCAGTATGTGGAAGAAGTGGGGAGTCCTAGAAATGGATGAGCCAGAAAGGTCCAGTGTAGGAGGAAGTGTCTGAAATGGGCTTTGAGGAAAGCTAGGGATTCCAGGAGGCCAAGGTAAGGAGAGAGTGACTTTCCAGGCATCAGCCTGTGCACTGGAGGCAGGAGATAAGGAGTATCAGATTTGGGAAACTGCAGGGAAGACCACTTTGAAATGTAGAATGCATGAGGGGAGGAGTGAGGTCCCTTGGTTATTTGGGGAGAATTTGGAGCCCATTTGTGGGGCCCCCAAGTTCACTTTTGCAGAAGATAAAATTAGAGCTTCAGATGAGGGTAGGGGGAGCGAGCTTTGGAGAGGAAGGAGGGGGACAATAGTCTCTGCTAGTCCTCCCGGAAGAGCCAAAGGAAAAAAAAGATTAAAGGTTGCCTTTCTGTTTGTTTGTTTGTTTTTTTTTAAATAATCATTTCCCTTATCTCTACCTCTCATGCAACTCTTCCTTGTAACAAAATTAAACAAAAAAATTGCTTCCACCAGACTCTGCTGAGGGGAGGGAGGAAGGCTTATCAGTTCTTCAGAGCCAATTACAATTCCTGTTTCTTTTTTTCCTTTTTTTTTATCAGTTGCAGAACATTGGGGTTTTTGTTTGTTTTTTGTTGGTATTTTTTTTAGTGTTGGGGGTTGGTCAGTTTGGGTTATCAACAACTTCTTTGGTTTCTTCTTACCTTACTTCCTCCCCCCCCCCCCCCCCCCCCCAGTTTTTGTATTTGACACCACAGAGCCTGGAACACAGGGAGCCCAGTGTCCTTGCCATGATCACTCTGTACCTAACTTTGCCACTTCAATGCCTTTTCTGCTTAAGTACCATTCTTGAACCATCTGAGGAATGCCAGCCCTGCTTCTCCCTCTCTTCTCCTTGCCCCAGCATCCCTCCCTACCCTTACCCTCTGTTCTTCTAAAGAAAGACTGGGTTGAAACTTTCCTGATCCCCTCCCCTCTCCCCCAAGCCCAGCTTCAAGAGATCTCTTCAAAAATAGCAAGCCAGAGAAGCTATAAATAGGGCTTCTCAGAAAGCTCTCGACTTCAGTTACAGCCCCTTTTTTACTTGGAGGGAGTGGGGCGCCTAGGACCTCCACCTGCGAGAATGTTCTGTCCTTTCCTGTCAACCTGAGGGCAAGAAATCTTCCTGGGAGCCAAGCTCTTGGCTCTCCACTTGAATGACCTGAAACCTGTGCCAGCTGCCTCCCTTCCCCCTCCTCACCCCCCACCCCCAGAGGTATTTGCTGGTCAGATAGTTTTTCTAAACAAGTTGGGTCCTAGATCAGCCTTTCCCCATCTCCTAAGGGAAACAGTGTCCAGAGACCAGAGTTGGCTCATCAGTCGTGTCGTGATCTGGGGCAGTCTTCGTTTCCATCCATCTCTAGTGAGGCATGAGTGTCCTTACTCTTATGGTCTAGCTGGTTTGGGAGGAGTTAGAAGATCTAGATTTCAATCCCACCTTGGGAGCTTACAAGCTGTGTGGTCCTGGGCAAAGCCCTTCCCCCCTCCATGCCTCAGTTTCCTCATTTGTCCATTTGGGGACAATTGGGACAATCTGTCCAAATGGCAAACCTTAAATAGTCATGTAAAGGGACCTGCAAGCTAGAAAATACATATAAGGGGGTATTTGAGGCAGCTAGACCTGGAGTCAGACCTTTACCAACTATGCAAGTAATTAAGTGGGGTTTTTTTTTTGTTTGTTTGTTTTGTGAGACAGGCAAGGTTATAAGTGATTTGCCCAGGATCACACAACCAGTAAAGTGTCAGGTGTCTGAGGCTGGATTTGAACTCAAGTCCTATTTCCAGAGCCAGTGCTGCTCTATCAACTATGCCATTAACTGCCCTGTAATTGAGTATTAATGGTTAACTGACCGAGGCAAATAGATTCAGCACTGTCTGCCTCCGTTTCCCCATAGGGCTTTATAATAACACCTCTCTTCAGGGTTGTTGTGAAGATTAAATTATATGATATCTGTAAAGGGCTTTGGAAACCTTTAAAAGTGCTATCGAGGGGTTGGCTAGGTGGCACAGTGGATAAAGCACTGGCCCTGGAGTCAAGAGTACCTGGGTTCAAATCTGGTCTCAGACACTTAATTACCTAGCTGTGTGGCCTTGGGCAAGCCACTTAACCCCATTGCCTTGCAAAAACCTTAAAAAAAAAGTGCTATCGAAATTTTAACTATGCTATTGGGAGGGAGATGTCTCCAAATTTATATTCTTTGAGCTGGGGGAAAGGTCTGATTCTTAAAGAAAAGGAAATTTCATTTTGTGTTTGTTTAGAATAAGAATCAAGGCGGGGTAGGGGGGATCAACTGGCTTCTTCCCTCTCTGCTATTCCCCCCTCTCTCCTTTCAGTGGGAAGAGAAAGGAAGCAGGTTTGACATCAGGCACTGGCTCCTGTTCTTAATGATCTCTTTGCTTTTTTCATCACACTCAAAAGTCTGAGTCCGCCAAACCCACTTATTTTCTCTCCCCAGTTTCTCCATCTGTATGTATAACAGCAGGCTTGAGGCTAGGTGACTTCTTCAAAAATGTGTGTCTGTGTATTCATATACGCATGTATATGTGTTTATACATAAATATACATTTTTAAATATATATATATCATTTTATATATTTATTAGTAGTAATAATCCTGCACAGAGGGGAATATTTTTGTGAACAAAAGAAAGATTGCAAATGAATTCATGAAATCATTTAGACTTTTTAAAATATTAAGTTTAATGGGGAAATGAAGTTCCCTTGTGTCTCTCCTTCCCTAATGTATCCCTAATGAGATGGAAGCAAGATCTCCAGGCCAGGGTCTTGTCCTTGTCAGAGAGTGGCAGCAATGCCACCTGCTCCCCCTCACCTGTCATCCTCATGACTGGAAAGAAGGAAGGAATGTGCTGTGAGCCGGGGTCAGCCTACTGTTGATCCATCATCCCAGAGCTGCCAGCTCCTCCCACTCAGATGCAATCAGGCCCATCCAGGAGGGCTTCCAAAGACCCTTGAGAAAGGAATTCATGAATGAAGACCCAATCAGCCTCCTCCTGGTCACCATCTTGGTCACTTGGAATAGTGTAGAATAAAGTTCTGTTGTTTTTCAGTCATGTCTGACTTTTTGTGATCCCATTTGGGGTTTTCTTGGCAAAGATACTAGAGTAGTTTGTCATTTCCTTCTCCAGCTCATTTTACAGATGAGGAAACTGAGGCAAGCAGACTTCAATGATTTGCCCAAGGTCACACAGCTAATAAGTGTCTGAGTCCAGATTTGAATTCTTGATTCTAAGCCAAGAGTTTTATTCATGGTCCCACCTATTTGCCCCAGGACAAAGTTTAGTTTTGGATAACCAGAATAATAGAATGAGCTGAAAAGAGGGGAGGGGGGAAGAGCAGGCAATTATTAAGAATCTTCTTTATGCCAGGTTCAAATATTTATGTTGTTCATCCTGAACTGCAGTATTTCTGGAAAATTACTGTCCTTCTTTAGTCCTCCGTGAAGATCTCCCCATGAGGTCATACATAGATTTAAGCTGGAAGGACCTTGGAGGGCATCTTGTTTAATCCATTCATTTTACAGTTGAGGAAATTGAGCTCAGTTCAAGGAGGAAGGGAGAGAGGCTTGCTCAGGGTTACCCAGGGGAGTACGAGACAGGTTGGATTTGCATTCAGAACCTGTGATCCCAAGTGTTCTTCCCATCTCACCATGCTGCCTCTCAGTAAGGCCTCTGTGACCCTCTGGTTTTGGACTACTTGAGTTCTAAGGACTTCACTAATGAAGTCCACCCCCCCACCTCACCCAAACAAAACTACCTCTTTGGAGCCATACCCCTATTTGTAGAATGAGGGGCATGAATTTGAGAGCTTTATTCTAGCTCCAGATTAGAGGCCTTTTTCAGGCTCAGTTTTCCCATCCCTAAAATAGAAATAATAACATCTCCCAAACAAATTACGGTGAATAATCAAAGGAGAGAGTATAGATGAAGCTCTGCAAATCTTCAAAAACTACATAAATACTGTTGGCTGATAGTCTTATTACAGCTCTATGATTTTTTATTCCCCAACATTTTCACTTGATGCTTTGTTTTCTTTTACACTATTCTCACTTCCTGATACCCTCTTGCCTTATAACAAAGAGAAATGATGGAAAACAGAACCTGACCTAAGAACTAAAGCAAAACAAACTAACATGGACTTCTTGGCTTCTGAGAGGAAGGAGATGGTTTTTTTCATTCTGTCATCTGGTGTGATAAAACCACCTTCTCCTTGAGAGGAGCATTGTTTCATTTCTGTTTTTCTCTCAGCATTTGGCTGGATTCATAATAGGTACTTAAAAGTGTTGGATTGATTGAATAAATAAAGTATTAATCACTTACTAGGTGCCAAGCACTAACCTTTAAGATGGTTGTGGTCATTAAGAGCTGTATTCCCCAAGAAAGTAAAATCTGGCCCTGGAAACCTGTTTCCTCATCTGTGATGAGGAGTTGTACTAGGGGGGACCTCTGAGATTCTCTCATCTAGCTGTAGATGAAGGCAATTAGAAACCAGTACTCTGGAGTTGAAAGATAAGAATCTGAATTCTAATGTTTTTGTGTTTCCCTTTACATTATTGTTTGTTATGAATGGTTCTGACCCTGTGTCTTAGTTTAGATGGGTTTAAGTTTCTTTAACTTCTTCATACATGATATCATACCACCATATTCCATATATTCACATAATTCTTTATTCATTCTCCATTTAATGTTACTTACTTTGATTCTAGTTTTTTGCTCCCACAAAAAAAAGTATCCTTTATGAATATTTTAGGTACAGTTAGGTGGTACAATGGATAGAGTACCAACCCTGGAATCAGGAAGACTTGAATTCAGATTCAACCTCAGATACTTATTGTCTGATCCTGGACAAGTCACTTCACCCTATTGGCTCCAGATGTTCATTTGTAAAATGAACTGGAAAAGGAAATAGCAAACCACTGAAGTATCTACAAAAGAGAACCCAAATTGGGTTATGAAGACTGGATGTTTGGAATCTCCTTGGTAGGTTAGCCTGGGGTCAGGGTCAAGGTGGGGAGGGATTAAAGGCTGTAGTGGTTTTTTATACACACACACACACACACAATACATACATACATACATATATATACATATATGTGTGTGTGTGTGTGTATATATATATATATATATGGACATTTTGTGTGTATCTAAAGAGATTGGTGATGGTTACCTCAAGTGTCTGACGGACTCTCTTCAAGTCATTTGTTAGCAATATGATAGAGTGGAAAGAGGCTTGACTTTGGGGATCAGAATCCCTGGGTTTGAGTCCTGCCATTCCTACATGTTTGACCATGGGTTTCCCAAACCCTCCTGGACCTCAGTTTGCTCACCTGTAAAATGAGAAGGTTGGACAAGGTAGAGGCTGGATCTAGAGACAGAGACACAGAGACAGAGAGACAGAGAGAGAGAGAGAGAGAATTTGTTCTCTTTGACCCTAGAGGGCAGAACTAGGGGCAGGGAGCAGAGGCTAAGTTGTAAAGAGAATAATTTAGGATTAATATCTGGAAAAACTCGTTGACAATGACAAAAATAGAATAAGTGTGGGGTGAGGGTTAGTTGTTAAGATAACCCCTTTAGGTGGGATAGGTTGGACAAGATGTAGCAGTGGGCTGGAGCCAGTTCATATTGGCTTGTTCAGAGTCAGTTGCTAAATTTTTAGTGTGATCATTTATAGCCCCAGATTTGTAGGCCTTCCAGAGCAGGGCTTGATTTAATGATCTTTTCATTGTTCAGACTTTAAGAAAATGATGGAGAGGAGCAGCTAGGTGGTGCAGTGGATAGAGCACGAGCCCTTGAGTCTGGAGAACCTGAGTTCAAATTCAGCCTCAGATGCTTAAAAATTTCCTGTGTGACCTTGGACAAATCACATAACCCAATTGCCTTGAGTAAATAAAAATAAAAGAAAAAGGAAATAATGGATAAAATATTAATGATACAGAACAAACATGAAAGGATATTATAAGTACTGGTTAGCTTTTGTTTTGGAGAGCTTGGGCTTAAAAGCATATACCAGCCTATTCCTTACTGACTGGCTACTGAGGTTACTTCCAACTCCCAAGTTCTATAATATTTTGGATATTAGACCTTCCATGAAGTATTTTAAGGGAGGAGGACATTCCTCACTCTCCATTGGTGGTTTCTTTTTTTATTCTAGTCAACACTGATTTTGTTTATGCAAAGGGGGTTGGATAGAACATGAGCCAAGGAGTCAAGAAGACTTGTGTACAAATCTGGCTTCAGATGCTTAATATTTAATTAGCTATGTGGCTTTGGGCAGTCACTTAACCCCATTGCCTTGCAAAAAAATATTTTAAAAAGATTTTGTTTGTGCAAAACTAACTTATCAGATTTGTCAAAATTATTAAGTTTAAATTGTCAAAAAAAATTTCCTATTATTGATCTTGTAGCCCTTATTTTGGTTGTGAATGTCTAGCTTCCCTCTTGGTGAGTCATTGTCCTCACATCTTAGAATCTAGCATAGTATCATGGGACTGGTTTGGAAGACCAACATTCTTAGGTTCACTACCTTCCTAAGGTTAAGGGGTCTCAAATTTTGCTGACTAGTAGCAAAGAAGCACAAGAGGGCCAGTCTCCTATCTGAACAGGAACCCTTTCTTTAGCCTCCCCGACTTGCAAGTGGTTAGTCACCCACTTTTCCCTCCAGATTGCAGATGATGCCCCTTCCTCCTACAGTAAACCCATTCTGCTTTTGGGTAGCTCTGAGTAATAGGTGACATGAAGCCAGAATTTGCCTTTCTGCATTATATCCTCATGCCTCCTCAAATCAGCTTCCAGAGCCAAACAGAACTAGTACAAGCTTACACTGCCTTTGCAAAGCCCTTTTTATACTTTAAGGGGCTCCAAGGACCCTTCAAAACAACTTCTCAGCATCTTGGTGCCTCTTTCCAGTGACCTGGCCTTGAATGGCCTTTATCAAAGACCTTCCCACATGGGTGGCCAGCCCTGAACACACAAGGCCAGCCAGCCAGCATGGTCTGATAAAGGCAAGGCACAGCAGAGCCTGTCCTGGAGGCCTTGTCTCATGAGCCAATTCCAATTACGCTAGCTTTGTGGGTTGCCATGGAAACAGCTCCATCCAACTGTTCATTAGGCTGGTGCACGAGATATGTGTCTGCATCATACACAGGAATCATTGATTTCAGGAAGGAAAGGACTTTAGGGCAGTCCAGACCCCCTGCCCCCCCATTGCAGAGATGAAACTGCCCCTGAGAAAGGGAAGCGGTGTGGCTACTAAAGGGCAGAGCAGGTGTTCCAAGTCTAACAAGGACTGGGGGAGTGAGTCTCCTCTTGGCTAATAGCCCTGGGGACAGGACCATCTTTGCACTAATCAGTCCCCTCTGTTTGTCTCTCATAGAGATGATTCTGCTGAAGTCGATGTGTATAATCCTGTGAAGAACGAATGGGATAAGATCCCATCTATGAACCAGGTAAACTTGGGAAATGTTTTTTATATTTTAAAGCTTTATTCTCTTTACTAATGATTCTCTTTGATAATGCTCATTCATTCATTCATTGCTAGAAAAAAACCTTCCTCAACTCCTTCCTGTGACCGTATCGACTGTCTAAACAACATTCTGCCCTGGTCTTCTCCCTTCTCTGCTTCTCTTTCAGAGAGTTCTTTGTCCCCCTTTGTATTTGACTCTGGATTTTACTTACACATGGATAGAGATCCAGGACCATAAATTAAGGGTCAGATGACACTTCAGGGTCCCTCATTTTACAGAAGAGGAAACTGAGGCCCACAGAGATTGCCCTGCTGGGATTTGAACCCAGGGCCTCAGACTGCCACCATACCAGGGTGCTTCATGTTATATCTCCCCAGTAGGATGTAAACTCCTCAAGGACAAGGGGACTGTTTATCTTGCATTTTTCTATCTGCCTTGAAGCATTTGAGGATGGCCTTTCTGGGTCTGACTACAACAAGTAGAAACTTCTTCCAACAGTGCAGGTCAGAATTCTGTGATCAGTGAATCTGAAAGGCATGATTGTTGCTTCCAGGACCCCCGGCTTGCCAACTTAGTGGGTTCCCCTCACCCCTTCTCTTGTGATCTGTAGGTCCACGTGGGAGGCAGCCTGGCCGTCCTGGGAGGCAAGCTCTACGTGTCTGGCGGCTACGACAATACATTTGAACTCTCGGATGTGGTGGAGGCTTTTGATCCAGAGACTCGGGCATGGAGTGTGGTAGGGCGCCTCCCAGAGCCCACCTTCTGGCACGGCAGTGTCAGCATCTTCCGCCAGTTCATGCCTCAGACCACCTCAAATGGGCATGGCTTTGACCTCGACAATGCCAACGACTCGAACTTGAACCGGTCCCGGCAGCGCCTGCAGATTCAGAACCAGAATCTGAATGAACTGCGTTAGCCCCGGCTTCCCCTGGGCCTCCGTCAGGGGTATGGCTCAGCTCAGCACAGCTCTTGGATCCATTGGCATTTGGCAGGAGGGGAGGGAGGACCCAGCTACTGGCAGGAGTGGGTCGTCCACTTGTAGGATGTAAGGTTGGCTTTTCAAGAAACTGAGAGCGTTAGACTTGGGAGGTCTCAGGGGACTGGTCAGACAGGGGCCCGGCTTGGCTTTCCGCACAGAGGGTGAGGCTGAGGCTGGAGCAGGGAGGTTTCCAAAGCATCCTTGCCTTTCACTTGTGGGAAAGTCCCACCTTTAGTTCTCTGGGCCTGGATCTCTGCCCACTTTTGCTTCCTGAGAAGCCCTTATTCCTTTCTTCATTTGAGGGCTGCTCATGGGTTGGAGGAATGAGTCCTGGGTGCCAAGTTCTGTGGGAATATGTGGGCATGAGGCCAGGTAGAATGCCCTAGGGTCCTGCTCTGATGAGAGCACCCTAGGTACAGACCCCTCAGCTTCTCCCTACCCCCCCACTCCCCATTTCAGAGGTATTCAGGTATATAAGCACCTATCCTGCAATTAATTATTACAATTCACTGACCCAGGTGCCTGTTTCCTGGGTGTTTAGCACTAACAAGTTCCACAGACTGATCCAGATAGCTGAATGTCCCATTGTATGTGGTTTCTGCGTTCCCTCCCCTGCCCAACCTATGGGACCAGCAGGGTGGCAGAGCAGCTGGTTTTTCAGGAGCTCATGTTGGTTATAGGCTTTTTCCTTCCTCTCCTTTCCCCTTCTTAGATGACACTTGGTTCAACTCCCTGGGAATCTTGGCCAAAGCATTGGACCCTTTCTCCCACACTGTTCTCCTTTTGTGTCCCATCCCCCCCCCCAATATTATGAGTAAAATGGATCTTGAGAATAAAAATATCTTTTAAAGATGTGGCCCACCTGCTAGTCTGAGAAGTTAGAATGGAGGGAAAATCTCAGAGGTGAGCATCCTGGGCAGGACTTGGAGGCCCTGCATGTGCTCACTCCTTTTTCATTTGTTTGGGGCCTCTCTCTGGTCCAGATTCTGACCTTGGCTGGCCCAAGCAGTCCTGGCTCCTACAGATGGCCAGCACAGACCTACCGACCACATAGACACCCCAGCTTGCCTAGTGTTAGGAGGTAAGGCAAAGGGCCTTTGTCGGTCTAAAGGGGCTGAAGAGTGGTTTAGGTGCTGGTTAGAGAACTAGGACCCCTGACCCCCAAGCCCATCTAGAGCTCAGACTTACCTGTACTTTTTCCTGTTGGGGCTTTGGGAAGTCCAAAGAGTCTCAGGTGTCTTCCTGCCCCCAAGATTGCTGCCTGAGAGATTCAGAGAAGGGAGAGAATTTTCTCAGAGAACATCATTGACCCTCATGTAGTTTGAGAGGTTGGGACAGGGAGGGGGGCTTGTGGATAAAGGACTGGCCATGTAGACCTGGGTTTGAATCCCATCCCAGACACTTGTTGTCTCATGACCCTGGGCAAGTTACTTCCAACCTCTCCATGCCCAGGGCTATCTACATGGGAAGGCTGATGAAATCCAGTCTGAACTTTTTTTTAAAATCACATTTTAAAATTCTAACGTCATTCTCAGTGATATTTTTGCCTTTGTCAGGATACCATTCCCCATGCTGCCCCCTTCAGGGAATTTTAGTCAAATGGACAATTGGTTCTTGAGATTGAAAGCATTTTTTAAAAGTTTAAGCTATACCAGGGTGGTAGGTGGTGCAGTGGATTGAGCACCAGCCCTGGAGTCAGGAGGACCTGAGTTCAAATCCAGTCTCAGACACTTAATAATTACCTAGCTGTCACTTAAACCCCATTGCCTTGCAAAAGTTAAGCTATACCCCTAAGTTATGCTGAACCCCCTCTAATTAATGTGAGTTAATCACTCACTTTTTATTTGGGGGAGAGAGAGGGCAAATTGTTTTCTCTGATGCCTACAGTAGGTAGCTTACTGGCCACTCTCTGGGCATGATGAACAGGGTCAGTGGGACCTTGAGAACAGAGGTGCTGTCACCTGCAGTGTTCAGAGAAAGCGAGTGGTCTTGTGGAGTGGTGGGGCCTTAAAATTAAGCAGGCTTTGGTTTTCAGTCCTGCCCAAGCTGGACTAGCACAAGTTAAGTGTTCACTTAACTCTGTGCCTCTACTTTCCTTATCAATAAACTGAGGGATCTTTAAAGTCCCTTCCAACCCTAAATCGGAAGCTTCTGATGTTTCCCCCCAAGAACCTGTGACATCTTGGTGGGGCTTCCCCTCCCATAATCTCTCTCCCTCTTCCGTTGGGCTCAGAGGCCAACATTGGGACATATTGGTCACTTGGTATTTCCTGGTCCTGGGCTCCTTGCCAAGTCAGCTGTCAGAAGGATCAAATGACCCTGGGTGAGAAAATAACAGATATAGTGAAAGTCCAAGAAGCCCATGAATTTGGCATAGAAGTCTGTGTGTTCTGTCCAGTTTTGCATTCTCCTCAAAGCCACTGCCTCTTCAGCTAAGTCGCATGACCCCTCAGCCTCAGTTTCCCTTGTGAGGATCAAAGGAGATAATCTGTACCAGTGTTTGGCAAATCTTAAAACACTATACCGTTACTATTATTACTCTGGTGGGACGCTTGGCAAGAGAGTTCACCAGGTCCATTTGCAGAGGAAAGGACATAGGTATGAAGGAGGTGTGCCACCACTCTTTTGATACCATATGCTCTTCACAACCCTACCCTGCCTCGGTGGGCAGCTGGCTGGCAAGGTTCCCTCATCCAGCGAAGTCAGGCTGGTGTGGACTCCAGTGGGGATGCTCTGCCCACCCACCCCTGAGGGCCACTTCTCTCCTTGGCTGCTGGCTCCTTCCCCTTCATCACAAACTTGAACCCCTGGCTTTCCCTTCCTGGATTAGCACTGATGTTAAGTTGGTGGTCTGTGCCTGTTGTGTATATGTGTGTGTGTGTATGTGTGTGTGTCTTGGTACTAAACTGAATTTGCCTTATAGGATGGTAAAGAGAATTCTGTGACTAAAATTGAATGTTGAACTCTTAGAGAAAGAACTCTATATTTATATGAATCCTAGATTTGCTTACTCCGGGGCTCACTCCTGTGTAAGATGCCAGAACCAAAGTGTGAAATGGGTTTGCGTATTTATTTTGTTTACTGGATCAGACTTCCATGTCCTGCATCATGGTCAAGTATCCATCCCATACTTTTTTGAAATAAAGACATTTCCTATATGTTTCAGGCTCCTGGTATTTGTGTTTTTAATTCTCATAGTAGGAGTATGTGTACTAGAAAGAACAATTAAGTTAATAGAGGGAGCATGGCCTTTCAGGAGTGGGGGATAATTGGCGGCAGCGTGGAGACCTCAAGAGATGGGATGGTGTCTCAAATGTATGAGAAGCTGAAAGGAAGCCAGTGTTGTTGCAACTATGGGGTCCCTTAGTGAAATGGAAGAAGACTAAAAAGTTAGGGAGAGGCCAGGGTGTTAGAGGACTTTATATTTGAACCCAGGAAGCCACCAAAGTTTGAACTGGAGAAGTGACAGGTCCTACCTGTGCTTTAGAAAAATCACCTTGGCATTCAAATGGAGAATGGTGCATAGAGACAAGGCAAAGAAGCCTTGAAGTCTTCTTGGACTCAAGTACGTCCTTGGTGATTGATGGTCACCTTCACAGTTAAAATTTGAGAGTTGGAAGGGTTCCCAGAGTCTCCTTTAATCCAAAGCACACCTAAAAAGAATCTATTGCAGCAAATGTGATGAATAACCAACTGGTCCTTGAAGACCAACCCCTTCCCTAGTATTAGACAGATTGGGCTATTTAAGAGCATCCTCTGGGGTGGGTGTTGAGGGGGACTAGACAAAACCAGGAATTATATGATCACAACTGCAAAACACTTCACAGTCATGTAATGAAGTGAAAAATATTAATTTGCTTATGGGTAGACTGAGCCAATAAAATAAAAATGACAGTTCTACCAAAATTTATTTAGTGCCATACCAAACTACCAACAATTATTTTGTAGAACTAAAAAAAATAATAAAATTCATTTGGAAGAACAAAAGGTCAAGAACATCAAGGAAATCAATGAAAAGAAAAATGTGAAGGAAGATGGCTTAGCTGTATCAGATCTCAAACTGCTAAGCATCAAAACGATTTAGTACTAATTAAGAAATAGAGTGGTGGATCAGTGAAATAGATTAAGTTTATAGAACACAGCAGCAAATGTTCACAAATTTGGTTTTTGATAACCCCAAAGATCCAAGTTTTTTAGACAAGAACTCATTGTTTAACAAAAATTGCCAAGAAAACTGGAAAGCAGTACAATAGAAACTAGACATAGACCTATACCTCATGTCATAATGCTAAGGTCAAAATGGGTACATGATTTAAACATAAAAGGTGAGATTCTAAGCAAACTAGGAGAGCATGGAATATTTACCTGTCAGCTCTGTAGGTAAGGAATTGTTTTAATATTTTTTTTTCTAATCCCATTTAAAGACAAAGTTTAATAATTATTTTGAGTTCCAAACTTTCTGTCTCCCTCCGTCATTTCTCTCCTTCAGGGGAGAAATTTATGACCAAACATGAGAGAGAGAGAGCATTATGGAATGTAAACTTTAATTACAATAAAGTTATTAAAAGTTTAAGCACAAACAAAAGCAATGCAGCCAAGATTAGAAGGAAAACAAAACTAAGAGTGGAGTGGGGGAAATTTTACAGCAAATTTCTTTAATAAAGGCCTCATATCTTAAGTATATAGAGAAGTGAGTCAAATTTATAAGACTACTAGTCATTTCTCAGTTGATAAATGGTTAAAGGATATGAACTGGCAGTTTTCAGAAGAAATCAAAGTTACCTATAGTCTTGTGAAAACATTTTCTCAATCACTAAGGATTAGAGAAATGCAAATTTAAACAGCTCTGAGGTACCATCTCACACCTCTGGTTAATTATAGAACAAGAAAATGACAAATAGAGGGGAAGTGGAAAAATTGGAACACTAAAACATTGTTGGTAGAGTTGTGAACTGATCTAACCATCCTGGAGAACAATTTAAAACTTCCCAAAGTGAAATAAAGTCATACATACACATATTCTTTGACCTAACAATATCTGCATTCTAAGATTTAAAAAAAGGGGGGAAAGGACCCATATCTACAAAAATATGTACAGCAGCTACTCTGGTTGAAAAGAATAGAAAATTGAGAGGATGTCCATCAATTGGGGAAATTGTTGAACAAGTTGTGGTATATGATTGTGACAGGATATTAGTTATACTAAGAAATTATAAGCAGGATACTTTCAGAAATACCTGTTAAGGCTTCTATGAACTGATACAAGTGAAGTGAATAGAACCAGGAGGACATTGTATGCAAAAACAGCAATATTATAAGGATTATCAGCTGTGAATGGCTTAGCTATACTCAGCAATACAGATCCAAGATAATCCAAAGGACTCATGATGAGAAACACTATCAACAGAAAGGAAACTGATGGTGTCTTGAATGTAGATTAAAGCATACTTTATAAAAACTTTCTTTTTCTTTTTTTCTTTTTTAAAATATAGATATTTTGGAGCAGCTAGGTGGCACAGTGAATAGAGCATTGACCCTGGAGTCAGGAGGACCTGAGTTCAGATCCAGTCTCAGACACTAAGTACCTAGCTGTGTGACCTTGGGCAAGTCACTTAGCTTCATTGCCTTACAAAAACCTAAAAAAAAAAAAATAGATATTTTGTTTTTCCAGCTACATACAATGGTAGTTTTTACCTATCTGTTCTTTTACAAGACTTTGAGTTTTAGATTTTTCTCTCTTCCTTCTTTCCCTCTCCCCTCTCCCTAAAAGAAAGCATGTTAAACATAGATTGATATTGAACATGTGAGAGAAGAATCCTATCCAAAAGGAAGAAAGAAAGCAGAGAAAACAAAATGACAAAACATAAAACAACTTTTAAAAACTGGAGATTAAGGCAATGAATAGGACACCAGCCCTGGAGTCAAGAGGACCTGAGTTCCAATCCAGTCTCAGACACTTAATAATTATCTAGCTGTGTGACCTTGGACAAATCACTTAAGTCCCCATTGCCTTGCAAAAACCAATAAATAAAAAAATAAAAAAATTGAATATCATAAACTTTGGTTTTTATTTAAACTCCACAGTTCTTTCTCTTGGGATACGGATGGCATTCTCCATCACAAGTCCCTTAAAATTTGCTTTGATTATTGTACTGCTGAAATGAACAGGTCATCAAGGTTGATCATCACCTCATATTGTTAGTATGAATAATGTTCTGGTTCTGCTCATTTCACTCAGCATCAGTTCATGCAAGTCTTCCCAGGTTTTTCTGAAATCCTGTCCCTCATGATTTCTTATAGAACAATAGCCATTCCCCAATTGATGGACTTCCCCTCAATTTCCAATCCTTTGCCACCACAAGAAGACCTACTTTGAATATTTTTGGACATGTGAGATTTTTATCCCTTTTCATAATCTCATTGAGATACAGACCCAGTAGGGGTATTGGTGGATCAAAGGGTATGCACAGTTTTCTTGTCCTTTGGACATAATTCCAAATTGCTCTTCACACCCCTTCTGACATTGATTATTATTCTTTCTAGTCATATTGGCCAATCTGAGAAATGTGAAGTGGTACCTCAGAGATGCTTTAATTTTCATTTCTCTATGTCAATAATGATTTAGAGCAATTTTTCAAATGATTATACATAGCTTTGATTTCTTTGAAAATTGCCTTCCTAAGGGGCGGTGAGGTGGCACAGTGGATAGGCCCTGGAGTCAGGAATACCTGAGTTCAAATCCAGCCTCAGACACTTAATAATTACCTAGCTGTGTGTCCTTGGGCAAGCCACTTTAACCCCATTGCCCTGTAAAAACCTTAAAAATAAAAATTGCCTTTCTAGATCCTTTGACCATTTATCAATTGGGGAATGACTTAAAAAGCTTTATTTTTCTTTTTTTTAATGTCTGTGTTTTCATTTGCAACATGACTAATATGGAAATATGTTTTGCACAACTATACATAATATATATTATACACACATGTATATGTCTCTATATAATCTAATTCAAATTGCTTGTCTTCTCAAGAAAGGGGGGAGGGAAAAAAAGGAGGGAGAGAATTTGTAACTCAAAAAAATTTTTTTTAAAGAAAGATTTTATTTATTTTGAGTTTTACAATTTTTCCCCTATTCTTGCTTCCCTCCCCTCACCCCCCACAGAATGCATTCTGTTAGCCTTTACATTGGTTCCATGTTATACATTGATCTCAGTTGAATGTGATGACAGAGAAATATCCTTAAGGAAGAAAAATAAAGTATAAGATAGTAAAATTACATAATAATATAATGGGTTTTTTTTTTCCTAATTTGATGGTAATAGTCTTTGGTCCTTGTTCAAAGTCCATAATTCTTTCTCTGGATACAGATGGTATTCTCCATTGCAGAGAGTCCAAAATTGTCCCTGGTTGTTGCATTGAAGGGATGAGCAAGTCCATCAAGGTTGATCATCACTCCCATGTTGCTGTTAGAGCGTACAATGTTTTTCTGATTCTGCTCATCTCACTCAACATTCCGGGCTTCCCTGAATTCTCATCCTTCCTGGTTTCTAATAGAACAATAGTATTCCATGACATACATATACCACAGTTTGCTAAGCCATTTCCCGACTGAAGGACATTCACTTAATTTCCAATTTTTTTGCCACCACAAACAGGGCTGCTATTAATATTTTTGTACAAGTGATATTTTTACCCTTTTTCATCATCTCTTCAGGGTATAGACCCAGTAGTGGTATTGCTGGGTCAAAGGGTATGCATTTTTGTTGCCCTTTGGGCATAATCCCAAATTGCTTTCCAGAAAGGCTGGATGAGTTCACAGCTCCACCAACAATGTATTAGGATCCCAGATTTCCCACATCCCTTCCAGCATTGATCATTGTCCTTTCTGGTCATATTGGTCAGTCTGAGAGGTGTGAGGTGGTACCTCAGAGATGCTTTAATTTGCATTTCTCTAATAAATAATGATTTGGAGCAATTTTTCATATGACTATGGATTGCTTTGATTTCCTCAGCTGAAAAAATTTAAAAAAATGTAAACAAGTATTTTTACATGTAATTGGAAAAAATATATAAAACTTAAAAGAAAAAGACACAACAATAAATGACTTCTTCTGCCCCAGAAATGTACAAAAAACAGCCAGGTAGAGTAAGTACTTATGAAATACCTACAATATTGTAAGCACCCCCCTAAATGCTAGGTATACAAAGGCAAAAGATAATCAAGTCCATTGAGGAGCTCATTAGACCAATGGAGTAGACAGTACATATAAATAGGAAGTAATCAACAAAAGGAAGTCACTAGAATTAAAAGGGATTGGGAAAGTCTTTCTGTAGAAAGTGAGATTTTAATCTGGAACTGAAGGAAATGAGGGAAGCCAAGAGATGGACATGAGGGAGGGGATTCCAGGAATAGGTAATGATAGAGAAAATGCCCAGACCTGAGAGATGGAGTGTTTTCTTGGTTAGAACAGCAAGGAGGGCAGTGTCAAAAACACAGAGGACCATGGGCAAGACCCAATGGGATCAACTACCACTGCTAAAAGTTACAGAAAGTGTCAGAACCCAGCCCTGGCACAAATGCCTTATTCAGGAGCTGAAAGCTAGAGAGATGAATAAATTCAAACACATTAAGTATTAGAAATTAGTATAGATCATCAAAAAAGAAGTAATTCTATAACAACTTTAAATAGTAATTTAAGGGGTAAAAATGATTTTCCACAAAGAGTACATGAATAAATGCCTGGAAAAAGGAAGCAAGATACAAAAAAAAAAGACAAAAGAAAAATTAAAACTTTGAAGGAAATAATTGGAAAGAGAATAGCAGGCTTAGAAAACAAATTATTGTATTATCCAAAAAGCCATGATCAAGGAATGAGCCTAGATATTATATTTCAAGAAACTGACAAAGAAAACTGCACGTATATCATCAAACCAGAGGATAAAATAGAAACAGAAAAATCCACCAATATCCACCTAAAAACTGTCCCAAAATGAAAACACCCAGAAGTATAATAGCTTAATTCCAGAACTTTGAGGTCAAGGAGAAAATGCTTCAAGCAGCCAGAAAAAAAATTCTTCAAATGCTTGGAGTCATAGTCAGCCTCAAATAAGATTTAGCAGCTTCCATATTAAAGTTGTGACTGGCTTGGAATATGATATTGTGAAAGTCAAAAGAGTTGAGATTACAAACTAGAATAATCTACAGAGCAAAACTGAGTATAATCCTTCAAGAGAGAAAATAGATAATTAATGAAATAGAGGATTTTAAAGCATACATGATGAAAAGACCAGGGAATATAATCTCACATAAAAGATACACAGAAGGAAAAGCTTTTATAGTGAAGGGAAAATTGAGGGGGGGCATGCTTGAACCTCACTCATATCTAAATGCATTCAAAGAAAGAAATGCATAAATTATATATAGATAGATCCTGAAATGAAAAGTAAAATGGATGCATATTTACAAACAGAAGAAACATAATACTTAAATAATCCTATCTCAAAAATAAAAAATTGAACAATCCCATCAATGAGCCATATAAGAAAAAAATCCCTAGGACTAGATAGTCTTGCAAGTGAATTCTATCAAATATTTAAGAAATCCCAATCCTAATCCCAATACTATATAAACTGTGAAAAAACAGATAAAGGAGTCCTAACAAATTCTTTCTATGAGACAAATATGATTTTGATGCCTAAACCAGGGAAAGCAAATAAAGAAAAAATAATAGAGCAATTTCTTTAATGAATATTGATGCAAAAAATTAAATATATTTATCTATCATAATCTGTAAACATGTTAAATGCAAATGTATGTGTACAATGTTCATCAGACTGTTCACCACTGAGGGGAAGGGGGGTGGGGAGGGATGGTGGAAGGAAATTATGTAACTTATAAATATGCATATGCATGTATATATTGAAAAAACTTTTATAGTATGTAATTGGAAAAATAAAATGAAATATCAATTGGGAAAATATATATATTGGTCTATCATATGGCAAGAATGCAGGACTGTTTCAAAATTAGGAAAACTAACAGTATAATTGATCATATTAATAACAAAAACAAAACAATATTATATACATAGATGCATAAAAAAGCATGAAAATACAGTATACATTCCAATTTAAAAAACTAGAAAGTATAGGAATCAATTGGAACCTTTCTTAAAATGATAAATAGCATCTATCTAAAGCCTTATTTGTAATAGGGATAAACTTGAAGCCATCTCAGTAAGATCAGGTGTGGAGCAAGGATGTCCATTATCACCACTACTATCACCACTATTATTCACTATTGTACTAGAAATGCTATAACAAAAGAAACTAAAAGAATAAAAAATAGGCAATGAGGAAACAAAACTATTATTCTGCAGAAAACATAATGGTATATGTAGAGAGTCTATTAAAAATTAATTGAAATGATAGGAATTTCAGTAGAGTTGCAGAATAAAAAAACCATCTAAATTATCAATATTTCTATATACTACCAACAAAACCCAGGAACAAGAAAAAGTAAGAGAAAATTCCATTTAAAAATCACGACACTATAAAATACTTGATAGTCTACTTGCCAAGAGAAAACCAGGGCTTAAAAGAACGCAATTGCAAAACGCTTTTCACACAAATAAAGATAGATTTAAACAACTGGAGAAATATTAATTGTTCATGAATAAGCCAAGATAATATAATAAAAATGGCAATTTTAGGAGTGGCTAGGTGGCGCAGTGGCCCTGGAGTCAGGAGTGCTTGAGTTCAAATTTGACCTCAGACACTTAATAATTACCTAGCTATGTGGCCCTGGGCAAGCCACTTAACCCCATTGCCTTGCAAAAACCTAAAAGAAAAAAACCCTAAAAAAAATGACAATTTTAAATTAATTCAGTGCCATAGCAATCAAATTACAAAAGGATTATTTTATAAAGGCAGAAAAATTAGTAACAAAAGTCATTTGGAAGATCAAAAGTCAAGAACATCAAGGGAATCAATGAAAAGAAAATGTGAAGGAAGGTGCCGTAACAGTATCAGATGTCAAATTGTATTATAAAGCAGCAGTCTTCAAAATGGTCTGGTATTGGCTAAGAAACAGAGCAAAGGATCCTTGGAATAGATTAGGTACACAATGCTATTGCTGTTCAGTCGTGTTTGACCCCATTTGGGGTTTTCTTGGTAGAGATACTAGAGTGGTTTGTCATTTCCTTCTCCCGCTCATTTTACAGATGAGGAAACTGAGGCAAGAAAGGTGACGTGTCCAGGGTCAAATGGCTGGTAAGTGTATGAGATTGGATTTGAACTCAGATCTTCCTGAGTGCTTTCTCCACTGTGCTACCTAACTGGTCCTAGTAACCGACTATATAATAATCAAGTGTTCGATAAACCTAAAAGATCCAAGCTTTAGGACAAAGAACGCAATATTTGGAGAGGACTCTGGGAAGATGGTAGAGTAGGTCAGAAAATTCCAAGGTTTCTAGATTTCTTCCACAAACAAAACAAAAAAGTGCCTCAGCTTGAATTGAGAGGCAAAAATAAACAAGATTTGGGATAGAACTATGCTCTTCCTGGGACAACTGGAGAATATCCCAAGAATCTGTCTCAACACAGAGATTTGGCCCCAGGAAAGTGCAACCACCCACTAAAAGAGTAAGAGGTAGGGCAGCTAGGTGGTACAGTGGATAGAGCATCGGCCTTGGAGTCAGGGTGACCTGAGTTCAAATCCGACCTCAGACACTTAATTACCTAGCTGTGTGGCCTTGGGCAAGCCACTTAACTCCATTGCCTTGTGAAAAAAAAGCCAGAAAAGAGTACGAGGTCAGTCCTAGGGCCAGCTGGGGTGGGAGGCAGCCTCAGCCTCAGCCTTAGCCTCAGGTATAGAAACTCTTACTTCCCAGACAGTGACAGTGGGGGGAGTC
Organism: Macrotis lagotis; assembly: GCF_037893015.1. NCBI lineage: Eukaryota > Metazoa > Chordata > Mammalia > Peramelemorphia > Peramelidae > Macrotis > Macrotis lagotis. The sequence continues at coordinate 888,006,435 of NC_133658.1, forward strand.
AGAGAAAGAATGAGGGAACCTCTGCTAATAAGGGAGATCATGCCCAGCTGTGCTGTAAAGACCCGGGCTGGGCCAGAGGTTGCTGGTTCTTGGTCTTGGTTCTAGAACAGAGGAGATAACTGAAGGCTATAGGCTGAGTATTATAATGTGATTCTAAAAATGATATAAGAAAAGATAGAATAATTATCTTGTGAAAATATGCTGCAAGAGGAAGAACTGACAAAAGAATTAGATGGGCTAGTTCAGGAACCCTATTCTCATTTGGAAAGGGTTAAGGAGAGAAAAATACATATGTCTTCTAAATTCAGAAAGAAATAAGAGGGAAAGCCTGGGTTGGGGGAAGAGGATAAGGGAGGACTCTTAGAGGATTGGATAGATTAAGGAATAGGAGGGCAAGATAAAAGAATAGAAGTAAAGCAAATGAGAGAGGAGGGATAAGAACAGTGTGATAAGGATAGTGAGGAAAAATGGGAAGGAGGAAAATATATAACAAGTAATTATAGTATAGACTATATACTATACATATTCTATATACTGTTCTCTCTCACTCTCTCTTTATATATATATATATATATATATATACATGTATATATATGCATTATATAGTATAGTATAAATTTACCTATAGGGTAGAAACTAATAATAGATTAAAAATTTGTTGTGTTCAGGATATGCAATAACAATGAGAAATTTATGCAAATATAAAAATATAAAAAAGGTTGGGAGAAGAATTTATTATGTAAAAAAAGCAGGGTGGTAATCATTATCTCAAAGTTAAGGCTAAAATAGATTTAATCAAAAGAGAAAAACAGGGTAATTACATTATCAACCATACTATTCAATAGTTATACCATTTAAAATTAACTAGACAATATAAATACCTAAGAGTATACCCGCCAAAACAGAAATAGGAATTATATGCACATAAATATAAAACACTTTATTTTTTTTTAATTTTTAAAAATTTTTTTAATTTAAGGCAATGGGGTTAAGTGACTTGTCTGTACTGGCCCTGGAGTCAGGAGTACCTGAGTTCAAAGCCAGCCTCAGACACTTAATAATTCCCTAGCTGTGTGGCCTTGGGCAAGCCATTTAACCCCATTTGCCTTGCAAAAACCTTAAAAAAAAAAGAGTGACTTGCCCAAGGTCACACAACTAGGCAATTATTATTAAGTGTCTGAGATTGGGTTTGAACTTAGGTCCTCCCATAAAACACTTTTTTAAGCAAATAAAATAAGATCTAAATAACTGAAGTAGAGTTACTGTTCATGGGTAAGTAAAGCATATATATATATATATTTTTTTTTTTTCTTGCAAGCAATGGGGTTAAGTGAGTTGTCGAAGGCCAAAGAACTAGGTAATTATTAAATGTCAGAGACCAGATTTGAACTCAGATCCTCCTGATTTTAGGACTGGTACTCTATCCACTGTGCCCCCCAGCTGCCCCCCAATATATATTTTTAAATGACAATTTTATCTAATTTACTTATGAATTGCCATCCCAATTAAATTGCTAAAAAATTATCTTACTGAGTTGGAAAAAATAATAACAATCCATTTGGAAGAATAAAGAGGCAAAATCTTCATAGGGACCAGGAGAAGAAAGTTATAAAGGAAGAAATTAAGAAGTATCAGACTTTAAACCATTTTGTAAGGTGAGAGCATTATTTTTTTTTATTTTTTTAGGTTTTTTACAAGGCTTGTCCAAGGCCACACAGCTAGGTAATTATTAAGTGTCTGAGACGGATTTGAACTCAGGTACTCCTGACTCAAGGGCTGGTGCTTTATCCACTATGCCACTTAGCTGCCCCAGGTGAGAGCATTATTAAAGCATAAAGAGGATAATTTTTGTTATTTTTAAATGAAAATTTATAAATAAAACAAACAGCTAAAGTAGAAGGAATACAGAAAACTGGGAGAAAATTCATGGACAATCAGATAGAATGTGATTTGGGTTGGAATATTGCTGTAGCATAAAGCTGGTTGATTTAGAAAAGTATGGAAAGACTTGTAATTACGAAGGACTAAGCTATCCACCTTCAGAGAAACAGATGGCAGGAGGAGATAAGCATGGTATGAATCTACATACATGTTTGTATTATTATAAACATGCATATATGTGTATGTGTATGATAATGTTTGTGTGCATGTGTCTGTATACATATGTATTTAATTATATTATTTATTGTATATAATCTATTATATTAATGTATATATTCATATATATAATTAATTCTGACAAAGAAAAAAGTGCATCACTGAGAAGAAAAGCTACAAAGAAGCTAAGGAAAACTGGACAGCCTTGACTACAATGAGTCATATTTCCTATACAGATTTTTTTGAAGTGGAAATTTATTATTTCATATTGAATTCTCTCCTGTTATTTTTTCTTTTCTTACTTTGTATTTAAGTTTAAAATTTTAAAAATGTTTAGAAAAAAAGAACTCATCTTTGACAAAAATTGCTTGAATAATTAGAAAACAGAAACTAGGGATAGATCAACATCTCACATCATACTTCCAAGGTAAGGTTAAATTAAGTATATGATTTAGACATAAAGGGTGATACCATACGCAAATTAGGGGAGCTCAGAATAATAAGCCTGTCAGATTTATGGGTAAGGGAAGACTTTATGACAAAACAAGAAATAGAAAGCATATAAAATGGATAATTCTTATTATGGGGAATTAAAAAAAGTTTTTTCACAAATAAAACTAATGCAACCAAAATTAAAGAAAAAAAACAAAACTGGGGAATTATAACAAGTTTCTTCGATTAAAGGCCTTATTTCTCAAACTTATAGGGAAGTGATTTATAAAAATAAGAACCAATTTCCTAGTAGATTAATGCTTAACTGGCAGTTTGCAGGAAAAAAAATCAGAGTGCTCTAAATCACTTCTGATCAGAAAAATACAAATTAAACAGTTCTGAGATATCACTTCACACTCTTCCAATTGGAAAATATGGCAGAGAAAAAATGATAAATCTTGGAGGGGATGTGGAAAAACTGGACCACTAATGCATTGTTGGTGGAGCTGTGACCTAATCCAATCATTCTGGAAAACAACACTCAAATGACTATAAAACTATTTACCCAGCAGTACCACTAAGAGATCTGTACTCCAAAGACATCAAAGAAAAGGATTATAGAGCTAAGAAAATAATAATAAAATTTATCATGAAGAATATCAAGGGAATGAATAAAAAAAATGCAAAGACCTAGCCGAATCAATTCTAAAATTATATTATAAAACAGTAGTCCTCAAAATTATTTAGTACTGGCTAAGAAATAGTGTTGGATCAAGTTAGATTCACAAGAGACAGTAGTAAATAACTATAATAATCTCCTATTGATATACCCTAAAACTCCAGCTTCTGGGATAAGAACTCACCATTTGATGAAAACAGCTGGGAAAACTGGAAAATAGTATTGGCATAACCAACATCTCTATAGCAAGATAAGGTTAAAATGGGTAAATGAATTAGACATAAAAGGTGATACCATAAGCCACTTAGGAGAGGAAGGAATAATTTAACTGTCAGATGGAGAGGGGAGGAATTTATGACCAAATTAAAAGATAGAGAACATAGTAAAATGCAAAATGTATGATTTTGACTACATTAAATTAAAAAGGTTTTGCACAAACAAAACCAAAGCAAGCATAATTAGAAGGAAGTCGAGAAGCTGGAAAATAATTTTTTTTAAGGTTTTTTGCAAAGGCAAATGAGATTAAGTGGCTTGCCCAAGGCCACACAGCTAGGTAATTATTAAGTGTCTGAGGTCTAATTTGAACTCAGGTACTGCTGACTCCAGGGCCAGTGCTTTATCCACTGCGCCACCTAGCTGCCCCTGGAAAATAATTTTTCAGCGAGTGTTTCTGATAAAGGACTCACTTCTAAAATTTATATAGAGAAATGAGTCAAATTTATAAGAATACAAGTCATTCTCCAATTGATAAGGGTCAAAGGATATAAATAGGCAGTTTTCAGATGAAGAAATTAAAGTTAAATGAAAAAATGCTTTAAATTATTATTGATTAGAAAACAGAAAGGGATTTATTTATAGCAGCTCTTTTTGAATTAGAATTAGAATCAGAAATCAAGGGGATGGGGCGGCTAGGTGGCACAGTGGATAGAGCACAAGCCCTGTAGTCAGGAGGACCTGAGTTCAAATGTGACCTCAGACACTTAATAATTACCTAGCTGCGTGACCTTGAGCAAGTCACTTTAATCCCACTGCCTTGCAAAACCAAACCAAAAAAATCCAGGGGATGCCCATCAATACGGGAATGGTTGAATAAGTTGTGGTATATGATTGTGATGGAATACTAGTCTGTCACAGCAGGATGGTTTCAGAAAAGCCCAGAAAGACTTATATGAATTGATGCAAAAGTGAAGTGATTAGAACCAGGAGAACACTGTTCACAGTAAGAACAATATTGTAAGGATGATCAGTTGTGAATGACTTACCTATTCTCAATAATACAATGATTGAAGATAATTCTAAATGATCCATGATGGAACATGCTATCTGATTCTAGAGAGAGAATTGATGAAGCTTTGTGTTTTCTTTTACAATATGACAAATTAAAATGTGTTTTGCATGACTTCACATGAATGCTGTTCAGTCAAATCAGTAATGTTTGATTATGACCCCTTCTGGGGTTTTTCTTGGCAAAGGTCTTGAGGGGTTTGCCATTTCCTTCTCCAGTTCATTTGACAGAGGAGGAAACTGAGGGTTAAATGACTTGCTCAGGGTAAGACAGTCAGGAGGTGTTTGAGACTGGCTTTGAACTTGGGTCTTTCTGATTTCTGGCTTGGCTCTCTAATGCACTGTGCCATATAGCTGCCCACATATAATCAATATCAAATTCTCAAGAATGGTAGAGGCTAGAGAATTTGGAACTCAAAATTTTTTACATGTAATAAGGAAATATTTAATGAAATAAAATTTGTCTTTTTAATACACGGAATGGAACAAAAAGAAGTTCAGAAGGAAGCAGAGGGGCATTTAGGTGGCGCAGTAGATAGAGCACTGACGCTGGAGTCAGGAGCACCTGCATTCAAATCTAGCCTCAAACTTAATAATTACCTAGCTCAGTGACCTTGAGCAAGTCACTTTAACCCCACTGCCTTGCAAAAACAAAAAATAAAGAAATAAAAAAGAGAAGGAAGCACAGATTAGCAAGACAATTTTGAAAGTAAAATATAGAATTATATACTTTTTAAAAATCCCACAAAAGTCAGGATTGTGAAATAGAGATTGCCAATATCATGAACAAGCTTCTTTTTGTGCTCTACTATGTATATGGAAATATTCCCCATTTTAATATTTTAAAGTTCAGAATTTTTTTTTATACTTTTAGTTTTTGCAAGGCAATGGGGTTGACTTGCCCAAGACCACACAGCTAAGTAATTATTAAAGATCTGAGGCCAGATTTGAACTCAGGTACACCTGACTCCAGGGCCAGTGCTCTATCCAAGGCGCCACCTGGACGCCCCCAAGTTCAGAATTTTTTGAAAAGTATTTTGACATTACAGATAGCCAGGTACAATGAAAAACACACTCTGAGGAACCATAATCCAATCCTGGCTCAGCTACTTAACTCTGGGACTGGGCAAAATATTTTGATAATTTATCCAGAAGAAGAAGAGACTTATAGAGGTTGTATAGTTCAACCTCCTGCATTTGCAGATGTGGAAATTGAGCTGGAATGACTTGCCCTAATTCCTACTGGTGTCAAAAGTAGGATTTTTATCGAGCCATTGACTGAATCAGTGCCAAGAACTTAGCAGCATCTTCATCTATAAATGGAAAGGCTTGTACTAAATGATCCTGGAAGTTCTTCCAGCTCTAAGACAAGCTCAAGCACGGGTCATTTCTTTTTTAAAATATTATTGTATTTTATTTATTTTCCAATTACATGCAAAGAAAGTTTTTAAAAAGCTTTTGGGTTTCACATTTTTCTCCTTCCCTCCCCAAGGCAGTGAGTAATCTGACATAGATAATGTTTGTCCTTCATTTCCTTATTTATCTATTTATTTATTTATTCCTTTATTTATTTATTTGGTTGTTTATTCATTCATTCATTCATTTGCTTAGTTATTTATTTAGTTATTTGTTCATTCATTCATTTATTTATCTATTTATTTATTTGTTTATTTATCCATTCACTCATTTATTTATTTGTTTGTTTGTTTGTTTGTTTATTTAAGGCAATGGGGTTAAGTGACTCCACCTTAGTGGGGAAGATCCCTTCTTGAATTTAAGCCCCTGCTCTGATATATGCCAACTTGTGGGACCTCAGGGAAGTCACTCAACCTCTATTCTGGGCAGACTAAATTACTGTGGAGTGGCAGTTCTGCGAGGGGTGGGAGGCATTTCCACATGAGGAATTCTCCACACCTCTGAAATCACAGGTCTGTATCAAAGGTTAGAAATGGTTTGTCAAAATGCTCTTGAGGATTCTATAAATTGACACTCAATTTCCATTTTGCAGATGAAAAAAAATAGATTCATAGAGATTAAACGATTTTCACTTTCAATAATAGAGCTATCAGTCAATCAACAAACATTTATAACCTAAAGTGCCTACTAGTAACTGGCAGAAATATAAAAATACCAAATAAAAATGTAATATAAAGCCAGGAAAAGGGTCCCTGCATTTAGGTCTGGTGTCTTGACTGGATATAAATTCCAATCACCCCACATATTTTTCCTCCCTTGAATCAGATGATCAGAACTGAGATTGGACAAGGATCATATATCCTTAAATCCATCAAGGGAGAGGTTGTGGGAGAAACTGGGGTTAAGCCAAACACTTTGTATAAAAGGGGAGAAGCTATTCCATTATCTAGATACAAGAGATTCTGAGTGTCCAGACTAGGAGAAGTTGGAGTTATCACAGCTCAAAGGAAGAACTGAGTTTCCAGAGAAGCGGAGGAGAGTCCATATCTCTTTGGGACTGCGGAAAAGAGGATCTAGGCTGAAGGAAATAGCAAGAATAAAACCAAAATGTGCTCTTTCCTAGATTTTTCTCCCAATGCTCATCTATCCTCTAACACTTAAAAAAATATAATCTTTTCTTCTTGTTACCCAAATGTTTCTGGCAAATTGAATTTTGCCTTGGCACTAAGAAGGCCATAGGGATAAAGAAGGGATAAGAAGGGATAAATACAGTATAATTTTTTAAAAATTTTTATTTATGGTAGTGGCTAGGTGGCGCAGTGGATAAAGCACCAGCCCTGGAGTCAGGAGTACCTGGGTTCAAATCTGGTCTCAGACACTTAATAATGACCTAGCTGTGTGGCCTTGGGCAAGCCTCTTAACCCCATTTGCCTTGCAAAAAAAAAAAACCCTAAAAAAACCAAACTTTTATTTATGGCAGTGGGATTAAGTGACCTGCCCAAGGTCACACAGCTAGGTGGCTGAGGTCAAATTTGAACTCAGGTTCTCCTGATTCCAGGGCTCGTGCTCCATCCCCTGAACCACTTGGCTGCCCCCATGGAAGGTGAGAGTTAAAGCTAAGGTGAGTCAAGGAATCCAACTTCTACCTGGGTTTTAAGAATTTTTCCTAATTGAGGTTTGGAGCAATTGTAATCGAACCTTTTAATCTAAAATCGAGTCCCCTATCTCTGAAGAGAAGGAAACTAAATGGAACTTAGAGGTCAGTGGTATTGCCCTGGATTTAAAACAAGATAATTACTGTAAAAGGTTTGACAAACGAAAGAAAAACAATGTCCACTCCCAAGGAGTTGGTTTCCTATCCATTATTCAGAAGAAATACAAGGTAATTAGGGCACTAGCAGCTACAGGGATGTGGGACGAGGTGGTCATGGAGAAGGCTGAGTTTGAGCTAAGTTGGAAGGAAGGGATTCTATGAAGAGGAGGTCAGTTTCTGAGGAGGCATTTGAATCGAAGTGACTCTGGAGTCTTCCCCTTCCATTAGGGGAAAGGGGAAAAACTGAGATGGAAAGAAGTGGGAAGAGGCCTTATGCACACAGACATGGGAATGATCTGCAGATACCACTTACAAATAAGTAACCTGCCTTTCCAATAGATATTGGTCTGTTTGTCTTACCGCCCTTCTCCATGAACAAGACAGGTCTCTCAGGTTCAGAGTCACACGATGCTGACATTGGAGATTTGAAGTTTTCTAATGCAATCCTCTCACCGGACTGGGAAAGGAAACCACTTACACAAGGTGCATTGGCAGCAAAAATGTTACCAGGACCCAAATCTCCTGTTCCCTACTTAATCAATTAGCAAACATTGAATTATCGACTATATATGTTAGACTCGGTACTAAGTACTTGAGGATACAAAAATTAAATGAATAATTCCTGCCGTTTAGGAGTTTACACTCTATCCCAAGATATCTGCCATATAACCTGATGGCTTAAAATTGCATTTGGAGATACCTTGTGTAAGTATAATCAAAATAATGTAACATCGTAGAGTTGGGGAGAGAAGAGGAAGACGCCAGATCCTGGGATATTCCTTCCATTGTACTACATTGTGAGGCACACCTCTTCCAATTCTTTGGTCTGTCGCTGCCATATTGGAACCTGCTCCCAATGATCTCAAGACCACTGAAATAGGTCAGTCCTTGGAAACAGGAAACCTGTGATCATGTTACTGTCTATTTAAATTGAGAAGTGCCACCTGGGCATACTCAGAGCCAGTGAGCCAATACCTTCATCTTCCAGCTCTGGGACATAGAATTCTTCACTTCTTTCAAGATGAAGTCCTCAACATGAAAACTTTCCTGATTCCCCTAACCTCTATAACCCTCCCTCCCTAAACTACCTGGTACTTATATGTGTATAATATTTGTGTGCCCACTTTGATGGTATAATTCATAGACCTGGTGTGAGTAAAAATTATCTGGAAGGGGGGCTAGGTGGCGCAGTGGATAGAGCACCAGCTCGGGAGTCAGGAGGACCTGAGTTCAAATCCGACCTCAGACACTTAATAATTACCTATTTGTGTGGCCTTGGGCAAACCACTTGGTTTGCAAAAAAAAAAATTGAAAAAAATTATCTGGAGCCTGGATGACTTCTGTGAAAAAGTCATATCTGGGGGCGGGGGGACAGCTAAGTGGTGCAGTGGAGTAAGGAGGACCTGAGTTCAAATGTGATCTCAGTCACATAATAATTACCTAGCTGTGTGACCTTGGGCTTTGCTTTAAAAAAAAAAAGGTGAGAGAAAGTCCGATCTACTGTATTAGCAAGTTAACTCAGAGGATGAGAGGGGCAGAGAGGGGGAGGGTAGGCAGATCACAAGAGCATGAGGTTGGACACTCCAGTTTCCAGAAGTATTAAACTAGAATTTTGTTTCTCTTCCCCGTTCAAATATTGGCAATGTAGGGCAAGATAAATTCAGAGCAATCTCCCCTGCCTCCTTAATTGTTCTTTTTCTTTATTTATTTCTAATTATATGCAAAGATAATTTTCACCATTCATCAACATTTGTAAGTTTTTGAGTTCCACATTTTTCCATCACCCTCCCTTACCATTCCCTCCCTATGGCAGCAAACAATCTGATATAGGTTACACATGTAAAATCATGTTTAACATAATTCCCTAATTGCTCTTAAGGAAAAGGGTATCTCCAAGCTTAGATCTACTGGGCATGGCCCTTTTCCATCAAACTCTGCTTACACAAATAGGGACTAGCAAATAAACCTATTTATCTAAAGAAAATAGCAAAAGGAAATTAGATAAATTATACAGATTAGACTATACCAGATCTATGTGAGAGAATAAACTCTTTAGCTGGGAGCAAGATAAGATCTCAGCTCAAACAAGGAGGGAGAGGCTGAACTCACCCAAGGGAACTCATCTCTAGGGAGGTGTTCTGGAAATTAGGGACATATTGAGAAATCAGCTCCCTCTGCATGTCTCCACATGTCTCTCCAAAGAATGGAGAAACTGAAAGCCAATTAATCCTCAGTACATGTCAGAAGTATTGTGCTTATTTGGAATTATACTCAAAGGGGAATAAAATTATGCATTTGACCCAATACTACTGAAGATATAATATATATATATATATATATATATATATATATATAATATATACACATATATTTATATATACATATATTTATAGCAACTTTTTTGTGGTGGGAAAGAATTGGAAATTGAGGGATTGCCCATCAATTAGGGAATGGCTGAAGAAGTTATGGTATATGATGATGATGGAATACTATTATAAGAAACGACAAACAGGATGCTTTCAGAAAAGCATGAATTCCAAAGAATTCATGATGAAAACTGGTATCCCTCTCTAGAAAAAATCTGTCTGCATGTCTAGGTGGTGTAGTGGATAAGAGTCAGGGCCCTGGAGTCAGGGAGGACCTGAGTTCAAATCAGACCTCAGACACTTAATTACCCTAGCTGTGTGGCCTTGGGCAAGCCACTTAACCTCATTGTCTTGCAAAAAGAAAAACCCTAAAAAAAAAGAAAAAAATCTGTCTGAACACAGACTGCAGCACACTATTTTCCACTTTACTTTGCTGTGGGTTTTTTTTGGGGGGTCTGTGGTTGTTTTTCACAATATGATTACTACATGATGCACATATATAACCTATCTCAAATTGTGTAGTCTCAGGGAGCAGAGGGAGAGAGAATTTCAAAATTTTTTTTAAATGAACATTAAAAATTGTTTTCATGGGGCAGCTAGGAGGCACAGTGAATAGCACACCAGCCTGGAGTCAGGAGGACCCCGAGTTCAAATTTGATCTCAGACACTTAATAATTATCTAGCTGTATGATCTTGGGCAAGTCATTTAACCCCATTGCCTTGCAAAAAAAATAAAAAAAATGTTTTCACATATAACTAAGAAAAAACAAAATATTACTCAAAAAAGTTTTTTTTAAAAAAGGAAGCACTGTTTTGGTAGTGTATTCTCTATCAATCAGGAATACTTCCACATGTACCCAATGCCCCAGGGTGAAATGTGGGTACAGTTTCATGTGTATTTTACATTTCTCCTAATATAATGTAAGGTCTTTGAATGTAAGGTTTTATTTTTATTCTATTATCTTCAGAGATTAAAATGGTGCCTAGCACTTAGCTTAATAAATGGGTGATAAGCTTAGAAGAATATTTGACCCCAGGCAATAGCCCATCAAAATCATTTAAACATGAAAAGAATAACTTTTTATTAATTTCATTTTTTTAAAGTGAGTCCCTATGGAGGCAATATATAGACATATAAGTTCTGGGTGTGAATTTTGCTTCTGGTACTTAATATCTATAGCACCATGAGCTTTTCTTTTCTCTGGTCCTGTTTCTTAATGACTGTAGAGGTCCCTTTCAGTTTTAAAGTGATAAGGTTATTATTCTTAGTTACAATACCCATGAACCAGGATTGTTGGTGAGATTGTAAATTCCTTCCCCTAAACCTGGTCTAATTGATGCCAGATGCCAAAGAAGGGGTGATACCTGGGCTTCCCAGGATAGTTGTTTAGTTACTAAGGTCATTTGTTTCCAGGGCTTTGTGAACAGCAACACATCATTAACTTAGAATTTCTGAACTTTCAGATAAGGCAGTCGGTAACAGAGATGTATGAAAAGCAGTTTAAAAGAATTCTATCAATTATTTTTAGAGATGGGCAAATTGAGAAGTTTTTCACCCTAGAAACCCAAATCTCTCAACATTCAATGCTCCTTATGACCTTCCACACAGCACCAAATGGCAAGCCAAGATCACAGATTTAGTCAGAAGGGAGCTCAGGCTCTAAGATAGGGAGGCCCTAAGGGATGCTTTCTTCCATAATTCATAGGATGCTAAGGCAGGAGGAGACCCTTTGAGGTTAGATGGTTCAACCCACCTACAGCTTGCTCAAGTATTTGCTTAGGATCTGAATTCAGATCCAGTTCTTTCCTTTATATTACTCCAGACTTGAGACTTATGCTAGGTGGCTCCCAGTACCAGGCTGACCACCTTGCTTCTTTCTGCTTCTGGTCTAGGCTTTGCTTTCCTGAGGTGTTTGTTTGACGAGGCCAGAGTCTTCTCTGGGACATATATCCCAAGGAAGCCTGTGGCCACAAACTCAGAAAGCAGATTGCTTTTATTAGACGGTCCATAACAGACTCTGTGCCATCCCAAGAGAGTAGCCATGAGAACACAGGGGAACTGGGACCAGCCCGGGGATGGATTCTGCCCCCTGCACCTAAGACTGCTTGTAATGGTCATGTTACTCAAAGGGAATGTTAACCTCCCCTTAAAAAAAGGTCTACCAATTTGTAGGTGTCACACCAGAGACCTTTATCAGCTAACACCTTAATTTTATCAGTGAATACTTTGTACTTGCTAGGCCAATAGAATGGGAGATCTGATGGAAAAGGTCTTAAGGACTGTTTACACCATTCAAGTCTTTGCTGCACTCCCCAAAAGCCAAGTGTTGAGGACAAGTCCTCAAAAACAATTACAAAATCTGGACCCTGAGCAAGACTGCACCCCACAACTAATAGGAGAGATATGAATTAATGTGACTGTGAAGATTTCCCCCCAACTGGCGGAGAGAAGTGGCAGAGACATGGGGGGAAAATGGCACACCAGGGGAGGTGGAAAAGGCTCTTCTGGAAAACCATCTGGACGTTTGCCAGGTCATCCCAACAAGTCGGCCCCTTTCACCCTGAGAACTCCCCAAAGAGATCGGATGGGAAGGCGCCCCTCACACCGAAATAATCACAGTAGCATTTCTGCAACAGCAAAGAGCTGGAGACAAAACCAGTCCCCAGCCACAGGGAATGACCAAGTGAGCCCCTGGAGGACTCTAAGGGGCACAATTGTACGCCGAAGCTACAACCATCGGGGGGAGCAAACCAGAACAAGAACCAGTGGCCACAAGCCTCATCCACAAAACGTTTTTTTTTTAGGTTTTTGTAAGGCAAACGGGGTTAAGTGGCTTGCCCAAGGCCACACAGCTAGGTAATTATTAAGTGTCTGAGACTGGATTTGAACCCAGGTACTCCTGACTCCAGGGCCGGCACTTTATCCACTACACCACCTAGCCGCCACACACAAAACGTCTTAACAAACAAGCGCTGGCTGGAATTCCAAATTTCCCAAGGCCCCCCCAAGGAGGGAAGACTTGGGGCACCTTGGGGAAGCAGCCTGGTCCTCTGGCAGGGGCTCCGTTACTGAGACAGACGAAGCATTCCCTATGACTCCCCAAGACACACCCCAGCCCCAGGTGAGTGACCTCCAGGTGATTCGGGCAAAGACCCTGGGAAGAAGAGTGCACCTGAGTCCAAAGCGACACTTTTATTGAAGGAGGGCTGGGGAGGGGGCTGCATGGAAGGGCTGCTATGAGTCACAGTCTTCTGGGATGGTGGCAGTGATAATGAGTGATTGCTCAATGACATCTGTGCTAGAAAAATTCTCCTCTGTGCAAAGTCTCTGGCCCGGGAGCTGGGCAGCCAGTGCACCTTGTGTCAGGGACTCCACAATCACCTCGGCAGAGCCCATCTCCAGCTCCGGGGGGGGCTGCAGGGCCACCACAACCATCTTCTCATCCTCAATGATCAGGTTCCGCAGCTTCCTCTGACGGGGATTGTAATTCTCTACTCGGTCATGGATCTCCATGTGCCGGCGGAGGTGTGCCTGAGGGAGAAAGGAGACCATCGGCATCTGCCAAAGAGGGCCCTGGCACACACGGACAGTGTGGCTGTGGGTGGTGGGCAGCAGAGGAGGGGGCCAAGGTGGGAGCCCACCTGGAGGCCTGTACCTGGCGTGTGAATTTGTAGCCACACTCGGTGCATTCGAACTTCCTCACGCCCTTGTGTCTCCGCACGTGTACTCGCAGCTGTTCCACAGCTTGGGGGGAAAGAGACGTGATGCTTTGCATGGGTCTGGTATGGCATATTCCCAAGGGGCATTTCCCCTACTCTGGACCCATCTCACCTGCTCATCTGTGAAGGGGGCTGGGAGAGCCACCCCCTTGTCAGAGTGGGGGACCCCTGCATCAAGCCTTTGGCCTAAGTCCCCTCCCCAGGGTCACTGAGGTGTAATCAACCCCAAGAGCTGGGGAGGACAGGGACCAAGGAGGGGCGGGCAATGCCCAGGACTGGACAAAGTCCCAGGGGTATATGGTCCTTCCAGCCAGTTCCTTCTTCAACTAATACCCCAGCAACTTCCTCAGGAAATTAAAAGGCTGCCGCAGGTTTTCTCCCCACACTTGCCCTGCCAAGGGTCCCCACAGAACGGGGTCCAGGCACCTTTGAAGGTTTTCCCACAGATCTGGCAGAAGTGGGGCCGGCCTTCCTGGTGGCGGCTGGCCACGTGTCTCAGCAGCGGCCCCTTCTCCGTGAAGCGCTGCTCACAGAACTCACAGCTGAAGGGCCGCTCGCCCGTGTGTGTCCGGTGGTGTTTGTCCAGACTGGCTAAACAAGGTGGGGGGGGCAGAACACAGCATTGGACTGAGCCCTTCCCTGACCTTCCCCAGTTCCTGGTTACAATCCCAAAGGGTATTAGAGGAGAGGGTCAGAGTAGACCCAGGGGTGGGGACCAGCCACCCTCCACCCCAGCTGGGTGGGCCTCTGGTCGTACCTTGAGTGCGGAAGGTTTTGCCACAAAGGTGACACTGGAAGGGCTTTTCCCCGGTGTGTGTGCGCAAGTGCATGTTCAGATTGGCCTTCTGCGTGAAAGCGTGGCTGCAGAATTCACAGACGTATGGGCGCTCGTTCCTGTGCAGAGGATATGGGAAGAGGGGAAGCACTCTGGCTCAGTCTGGGGGAGCCTCACTGGCCGCAGCCCTGCTCCACACAAGGATGAAGAGGCCGGGAGTGAGCAGGGGGTGTCAGCTGCCTGAGTCCAGAAGTGCATGGGAGGAAATGGAGCTGCAGCCCAGGGTCACCCTATGACACCAAAGGGAACTTCTCTAGGATTAGTCGGGAGACAAAGTGGCATCTGGACCCAAAGCACCAGTGCCCTCTAAGTGAACAGAGGCCGGAGGATGGCCGAGGAAATCATCAAGGGATGGCAAGAGACTCCAGCCGCTCATTTGTTTAATGAGCAGTCCTTTATTAAGCACCTACTGTGCGCCTGTCGCTGGCTCCCATAAACAGAATGTTGGTCAATGGGGGTGGAAAAAGCTGAGTCTTGGGGCCATCGAGGGGGGGGGTCTGCTCCCCAGTGCTCCCCCCCACCTGCACCCCCCATTCTTCCATCTTCTCCAAGGTCTTTTATTTTAGGTTTCTGCAGAACTCAGGTCCTCCCTACTCCAGGGCCAGTGCTCTATCCACTGTGCCACCTAGCCGCCCCCCAAGGTCCTTTTGGGATCCAAATCTGAAGAGGGTTAAAAAGTCCCAGGGTCCCTGACCCAAGGATTGAGAGCAGTGCTGCTGGGGAACTGGCCGAGTGTGAACTCAGCCATGAAAGGTTGACAGTTGCCCTGGGAAAGTATGACTGGCGATGAAGGTGGGGCAGGAGCTGTGGGTCCTGATGCAAGGCGGCCAAGTCAGAAGAACCACAGCAACAAGTGGAGAAAGAGGAGGGACAAGGGAGCCAGGGTCCAAGATGGGAAGTGAGGAGGGAGCCAGGGAACAGCCCTCCCAAGGTCAGGCTATCCCCCAGAGGTAAGATAAAGAGCAAGAAAATATATTTTTTTAAAACCAGGTTTCTCTGGGTCTCCACCCTTGGGCAGTGGGGAGAAAAGAGTGAGCGAGAGAGAGAGTGTGTGTGTGTGTGTGTGTCTGGGGCAGGGTGGCGCCTGGTCTCCCCTCTACAGACCCAAGCCTCCAGGTCAGCTCTTCCACAGTCACTTCTGTCTAAAGGTACCCCCTTTTCGATGTAGGCAGAGGGGGTTCGGGTGTGCCCCAGGAGCTGCAGACTGGGTGTAGGAGGCAAACAGCCGCCCCGGGACTCTTCCTGTCCACTCTAAGCCAGCCCCACGGGGAGGGGTCGTACCTGTGCTTTGCCTTAATGTGCATCTGGAGGCCATTGCGGCTGGAGGCGCGGTGCCCGCACTCCTCACACACGAAGAGCTTCTCTCCTCGGTGCTTGAAGGCTTCATGTAACTGCAGCTCTGTTCGAGACAGGAAGCATTTGGCGCAGGTGGGGCACTGTGAGCAAGAGGACAGAAAGTTCACAGCTCGCTGCCATGATCCCCCCCAACTGGGAGGGCATCTCTGTCTCACACAAGCTCCCTGGTGGTAAGGTTGCGTCCCACCCCACACTCAACACATACAGCCGGTGCTTAATAGAGGTGGCAGACAGAGGGCCTGTGTCAAGGGCTCAGGCAAACTGGGTCCCTTCCCCTTTGGCCTTTGTCTGGCTGCTGCCCCCCCGGACAGTCTGGAGGCATGGGCACTCACCGCGTGTGGCTTGGGGGCTCCATGCAGTTTGATCATGTGGCTCTGCAAGTCCTTCTTCTGCATGAACTGCTGTGAGCAGGACGAGCACTGAAACACAGGAGCTGGGGTCACAGCCCGACTGTGCAGGGGAGCCCCCCCACCCAGCAGCAGTGGACAACACCAGTCCCCAGAGGAGACCTGGGGCCACCACCACCAAGGGGCCCAGGGCCTAGGGCCATGCAGGGGTCAGAAACCACCCAGGAAGGGGCAGCAACTTGCCCAAGGGTCACAAGCCCAGCAGGGCCCCTTTCCCTTCCAGGGCCTTGTTCCAGGAGGGTCGCCCTTCTTCCAGTGCTGCCTCCCTGGCCTGGGGCCCCACCTTGTAGGGCATTTCCCCAGTGTGGGAAACCATGTGAACACGCAGTTCCATCCTCCGCCGGAAAGTCTCCTGGCACACCGAACAAGTAAATACCTGAACACAAGAGGAGCTGGGATCAGGTGTGAGCAAGGAGGCGATCGGGCCCCGCAGGAGACCCCGGCCCTGACTGCTCCAGTGGGCCTCGTGTCTGGGGGCAGGTGGAGGGAAGCCTGGCCCACCGCCCCTTGGGACCCTCTGGGAAAAGGAGAATATGGGACCCCGGGCCAAGCGGTCAGGACAGAGCACACCTTGCCTTATAATCAATCTGCTTTTATCCCCAAAAAGTCAATTTAGGTTCCCAAGGCAAGTAAAAATCTGACTGACTCAAGCCAGGAACTCGCCGACACCTGCTGTTCTAACACAGTTCCCTCTGATTTCCATGTTCTAAGGACCCTCCCAGCTCTGACACCCCGGGTTCTAAGGATGCCTCCCAGTTCTGACACCCTGGGTTCTAAGGATGCCTCCCGGCTCTGACACCCCGGGTTCTAAGAATGTCTCCCGGCTCTGACACCCCAGGTTCTAAGGACCCTCCTAGCTCTGAAATTCTTCTTTGTACAAGTTCCAACCTGGAATAACTTCTTGTTCAGAGACTCTGAGACTCTAAGGATGCTCTTTGCTCAGGAGCAGGGTCTAGAATCCGGTCCCCCAGTAATACCTGCTCTGACCGGTTCAGGCAATTTCGTGCTTCGTGCTCCAGGAGGTTCTCTTTCCTAAAGTAGCATTTCCCACATTTGGGGCATTCAAAAGGCTTCTCTCCAGTGTGTTTCCTGGAAGGAACAGATGCCAAGAGGGATTTGGGGGCTAGAAAGACTTACTGGCCTTCCAATGGACTCAAGGGCCTCTGGCCCATCCCTGCAGAGCAGCCAGAGGCCAGGGGCATTAGGACAAGATGCACCAGGGGCCCGGGCTGATCGCGTTAGCCCAACAGCAAACTTACATGACTGAGGAGTGAGCCAACCCCCTTCTATCCTGCCCTGATGCGCCAGAACCCTTGCACAAAGCCCACCATGTTGAGCTCTTGACTGGCCAAGCAAACTTTCTCCTAGGTGGGGAAGGGGCCTAGAGGCTCTCTGTTCAGGACAAGGGGTCCCCAGCAGCACCTGGACTCATTTGGCTCACCTCTACCCCTCTCTGCATCTGCTGAGAGGCTGTCCACAGAGGTGATTTCACTGCCCTGTATTTTGGGGGATGTAGACTTGAGCATCTCAGCCATGCTCAGGGGAAGGGCCTGGACAACCCTGTGCACAAAGCCTGAAGAAATGACACTGAGACAAGGGGTTCTTACTACAGCCCAGGAACTTGTTTTAAAAATTAGGTTTGATAAATACACTTCGATATAATTGATTTCCTTGATAATTAATTCTCTTTATTTTTTTTCATCTTATGATAAAAACATATTTTTAAGAAAGGTATCCTAGACCTCACTGGAGACTGCAAAGGGATCCATGACATCAAATAGCTTCAGATTCCCCCATCCTAAGAGAAAAAGAACTTCCCAGCTCACATCAGAACAAGCTCCAGGGAGATGCTTCCCTCCATCACCTGCTCTGCTCAGTGAAGGAATAGGAAGATGAAATGGAGAATCACTTTCCAATTTTTGTGCTATCATCCATGAGGCTGTTATTTAAGATTTACCTTGCCATCCTATTTACTCATCTTCTTTTACATGACACATTCCTATTCAGTCCCATGCAACACCTACAGGAATCTACTTTGAAGAAATATGCAGTTGAGGTCAACAGCGATCCCCTCTCTTGTGGTTCTTGGGACGGGCCCGCCTCCTTGCCCCACCAGATAAGGGCCTGGGGACATGGTCTGCATGCATGTGTCCCAACTGGGGCCTTCTCTGCAGTCTACCCTTCTGGGACTGGGAACCCTGACTTCCCCAAGAGCTATGCCTGGTCCCCGGGGACACACCCTTGACTTGGCAGGGTGGCCATGACTCCAGGCAAAACTGAAGTGGAGAATCTTCAGCTGTTTCTGTGTCATGGACGTCTTGAGCAGACTGGTCCTGCCCATGGACCCCTTATTAAATAACAAAGGAAATGCTACATTTCAGAGGCCAGTGACTCTGCTCCCCTACCCCTTTCTTTGTTCACAGGCCTCCTAAAATTAATCTCTGGACCTATCCATGGAACATCTCAATCAAGAATTCTCGAGTTGGGAGTCCTTCAGAACCACTGCCCTCATGACAATGAGGATCTGGACAGAGACCAGGCCCAGGGATCTGAGGCCCAGCCTAGGAGGACACCCTCAGGGACCAGGGTGCCAAGGTGCCACTGTCCTGGCACAGGGTCCCAAGAGAAAAGGCCCAAGGAGGATGGCTTTCTCCTGACAGCCCTGACTGAAAACACAAGGGGCTACTGGAGCCTCAGAGGGGCTCTGGACAGAATGCTAATGGAGGGCCCTGGAGAGCGACCAATTCTGAAATGCAATTTAATCAGCAAGGCAGAGGCTGCTGCAGAAATCCTCCACATCTCCTTTTAGTTATTGTGATGGTTCTTTCAAGAGGATGGTGATATAAATCTCATACCCAAAAGGCCATCACAATGCCAAAGAGCTTTTAAGGAGGAGGACTCTGATGAGGATCTCATCACATCCTGGGCATCCCTGAGAGGTTTTTGGTTTTTTAATGAAGTTTTTTGTAAACACTTAGTAAAGCTATGCTCTTGGATGCAAACACTTTAAAAGCAGACTAGTGGCTCTGGAGCACAGTCGCTCAGATTTAGCAGAGCCCAGGCATGAGAGGAGCAAGTCCCAAAGTCGCAGGCCCTCTCCGGGCTGTGTCTGTTTCCAGGGTCCGCCCTGGGCATCTTGTGCCAGTTAGAAGGTCCCCAGGAGGGCAGGGTGGGTGAGAGGACACAAGAGGCCCCTCTGCTAGCGACTGTAGCTGGGCTCCTCAGAGACCATAGCCAATGGGCAGGGACAATGGGAAAGAAGGGGGCTGGACCTTGTCAGGACAGAGTAGCTTCCTGCTCTGGGAACAGAAAGGACAGGGATGGGGAAGGGGAATTAAAAAAAAAAAAGAATCTTTACCTGTTGTGGACTTTTAGATAATATTTGCTGAGGAACTTTTTATGACATGTGGGGCATTCAACCGGCACAGCTGTACCTTTTCTGTTCCCGGGGGGCTCGGCGACTGGGGGCCCCAGGCTCAGGGCCGGCTCCAGAGCACCAGGCTTTGGGGCTATGTCTGACTTCCTTGTGGTCTGCACAGTCTCTGTTTCAGAAATGTCCTCTCCATCAGCATCATCCTCCACGTGGACCACCACTTCCCACTATGGCAGAACAGGCAGCGCAAGGAGGTGGGGTCACCAGAGGAAAGGGACAAGGGTCCTGGGGGCTGGGCAAGCTGTCCCATCCTCATACTAAGGGAGGCCTCAGGCTAGCTAGGCACCTTGCCAGAAGGACCCCCAGTTCTGTAGCTAGTCCCTAGCTGAACCCTAGTGAAGACATGACTTGACTTCTGCCCTCACTGGCCTGGAATCCTGCCCCCCCAACTTCTGATGGGAGTCTGTCCCATGGGGCCTGTTGCTGGTCCACAGACCCAAGTCACCTTCTTGCTGGGCAGTTGGACACCAGGACAAAACTGGACCTTGGAGTCCAAGGCCCCAGTCTGGTTATCTGCCTCTCTCCTCATTTGTGAAATGGGGAGGTTGCCGGGAAGGCCTCTCAGGCTCCTTCACGGCAGAATAAGGACAGGTTCTGAGTCTGAGTCTGGGCAGGACCTGTTGTTCCAACCCCATGGATCCCCAACATGTCCCTCCCTTTCTTCTCCCCTGGGGGCCCCACCTCAGCCCCCATGGACAGCACCTCATTACTACCAGCCTGCAGCAGGACCCCTCCTGCCTTCAAGGGTCTCTGGGGATCTTTATAGTCTTGAGGCTCCTTGTCCCCAGGACTGCTTGGGGTGCTGGGCTTCAGAGCTTGCTGGGGTCTCCGGTGGGGAGAGGATGGGCTCTGTCTAGGGGGACTAGGCTTGGCCCCCAGAGGACTCTGGGGGGAGCCGGGCTGCTGAGCACTCATGTCTGTGTACAAAGCCCCGGCCACTTCTTCCTCTTCAGAGTCAGGTGGCTGTTTGAGGTGACCGTTCACATCCTCAGGGATGGATGCCTCTAGGCTGGCCAACTCCTGCCCCACCAAGTCCTGAGCCCTGAAGCTTTGGCAGAGCTCCACCACCTCGGGGACCCGCAGCTCCCTGGCGGCCAGGAGCACCTTATCCAGGTTTCCCGCAGTGAGGGCCAGGTGACCGGTGTAGAAGAAGTCCAGCAGGAGGCCGAAAATCTCAGCAAAGCCTGCGGGGAGGCTGATGCTGCCCACCGCGCCGTCCCCGTTGAGGCTCTGAAAGAAGTGGCTGCAGCAGGCCAGGACGCTCCAGTGGGCCTTAAACACCAGGCCGCCCACGTCCAGGGTGGCGTCGCAGTACTGCCCCTTCTCCCGCTGCTTGTTGAGCTCCTGCAGCACCCGCACGCTGTGCTGGACAAAAGAGCCGTCCATCATCTGCAGGGAGGACACAAGGGTCACGGGGCAGGGCTTGGGGGCCCTCCCCTGTGCTGGACAAACAAGGGATCCTCCAAGTCACAGAGGCACAAAATGGTAGAGCTAAGGCTAGAACTCAGGTCCTCTAACACCACATCTCGGACTTTCTCACCCCAGGGCGGTCTTCTGCCTCCCTCGTCATCTCCCTTCCCCATCCCCCAGCAGAACTGCCTCGAGTTCACACACACCAGAGGTCTCCGGAAACCTTAGCCGTCTACTCTGAGCCCAGTGCTGCCACTATGGACAGATCAAATCTTTTCTGTTCCTAAGGAAAAAGACCCTGCTTGACTTGGGGAGGGCTAGAGTCTGGGGGAAGGGGATGGGGCAGGGGGCTACAAAGGGGGTCTGATGTGTCGGGGGCAAAACATTAGGATAGGTGGCTCCAGGGCATCTCCTGTGGGAGTGTGGCCAATGGAGAAGGTGCCAGGTAAACAGGTGAGTGGAGAGAGTGCGCCAGGAGACAGCACAGTCCAAAGCAGCACGGTGAGAAGGAGACAGGGTCTCAAAACATCTTAGTATCAAATTTCTCTGGTAAGGTTTGGGATCTAAGACATAAATAAGCAACAAATACATTTAAGATTAATAGCCATTCTCCAAAAGACCGGTCAAGGGCTCCAAAAAGTCTTCAAAGGAAGAACTGCATCCCAACCATTTGAAAGATTGCTTCAACTAAGTAGTCCTGAGAGAAACACAAATCAAAAAAAGCTGAAGTTTCACCTCACCCTCTGCAAACGGGCAAAGAACGGAAACCGTCCCCGCAGGAGAGATGGAGGAAACATCGGCACACAAATACTGGCCGGTGGAGTTGTGAAATGGCATGGCCATTTGAGAAAACAACTTGGAATTACGCAAATAAAGAGATTCAAACATTCAGAACCTTTGCCCCAGAAACTTCACTACTGGGTTGACCGATGCCAAAGAAGCTACTGATAAATACAAGGTCCCTTTATGGGCCAAAATGTTCACAGTGGCACTTTTTTTTTTTAAACAAAATTTTGTAATAAAATTTATAAAAAAATGCATTTCTATATGGGTTTAATTTTGTCATCACGGCTCACAACTGTCTTCCACAGCCATACTATGCAAAATTTAAAAGAACCCGACCAGTTTCATTCCCGAAACAGTGCCACATCCTCCAAGGCCGCTTGTCAAAGGACAAGACGCTTCGGGACCGCACAGCCCAGCGCAGGGGCACCAGAGTGCCATGGCCAGGGCTCTGTGTGGCACACGGTGGCACTTCTCGTGGGAGCCACGGATGCCCACACAGCAGCTCCCGGGTGGGGAGGGTTAAGCCAGCTGTGGCAATGGGAGGATGGCCTGACTGGCCGTGTGAGGAGTGTGATGCTGAAGGCGCCCGGGGCAGGGCCAGTGCCAACCGAGCCCGTGCCCAGAGAGGCCCACGCGCCTGCACCCCCGGGCCCGCGCCCGCGGCGCCCGGTGCCGCTGCTCCTCTCTTTTGGGTGTTAAAATGCCAGTTTGTGGGATGGCGGGGGGAGGCGCTGAGAGGGGCACGGGCGAGAGGCTGGGGCTTCGGGGCGGCCCCCGGAGCCCGGGGGGCTCCCGCACCCCTCTTCTTGCCTAAAAGCCTCTCTGGTTACCGTTGAGCCGCTGGGGGCGGGGCGGGGCGCGAGCCGGCCGCAAGCACTTACGAAGCGCCGACTGTGTACCCCGGCGCGAGGGCGGGCCGGGGGCGGCGGGCCGGGGCAGCCTCGAGGCCCCGCTCCGGCCCGGGCCCCGCCGCCCCGCCGCCCCTGCGCTGCCCCCGGCCCCGCGCCTCTCCCCGCCCCTCCCCGAGGCGCGCCGCGCCGCCTCACCTGCCCGGCCGGCCGCTCCGGAGACGCCCCGGCGCCCGCCCCGCTCCACCGAGGCCCCGCCGAGCCGCGCGCAGCCGCACCGGGCCCGGCCGAGCCGCCGCCGGACGTGACGTCGCCCCGGGGGGCGGGGCGCCGCGCGGCCTCGGGCCCTGAGCCGACCGCGGGCGACCGGAAGCGGCCCGACGCCTCGGAGCGTCTCAGAGGCGACCCGTGGGATCCCCGGGACCGGCGCTCCGGCGCCCCGCCCGCCCGCGTCGCCTAGGCAACGGCGGCGCGGCCCGCTCGGCCCCGCCCCTCCCCGGCCAGAAAGCCGAAAACGAGTCGGGGTCACGTTGTGTGTCACTTCCGGGCCGGGCGGGGCTTCCGCCTCGGGGATCCAGAGAGCGGCCCCGGGCCGGCTCCGCGCCTCCCCGCGGGGCCGGGGGCCACAGCCCCCCCGGGCCTCAGTTCCCGCCTTTGTAAAATGAAGGGCCCGGACGAGGCCATTTTCGAGCCTCCTCGTTCCAAACGGGGGAGACCCCCGGCCCCGTCCCCTCCCCCCAACTAGGGCGCTAGCCCCCCGGCACCCCGGCCCCGTCCCCCCCCCCCAACTAGGGCGCTAGCCGCCTGGCCCAGTGGGACCTGGACTCGGATCCAGAGGACCTGCCCCCCGTGGGCCCGGCCCGGCTGCTCAGACAGATCTGCAGCCGGGGAAGGTCCCGGCGGCTCCGCTTCGACGTCCTCTAATTCCCACCCCTCACTGTACAGAGCAGAGAACCTCAGGGGACCTGGAAGTGATTTGCCCGAGACCCCAGGAATGGCAGAGCCAGATTTGGGACCGAGATCCCAACTTCAAATCTTTGCAGGGTCTCACTAGATCTGTGGGCCACCATCTGGTGGAGAGACTTCAGAAGACTAGTAGTTAGAGGTATCTGTCTGGCGTTGGACCCTCTCTACTTAGGACTTGTGCACCTTTGGATGAGCCACTTTTCCTCTTGGTGCCTCAATTTCCTCATCTGTAAAATGAAGAATTTGGATCAGGTAGTCCCTAAAGTCCTTCCTGGTTTGATAGGGTAGCAAGGGGTGCTCAGGAAGAGGACCAGAGCCAGACCAGGGTTTGGGTGTACAGTGTTTCTCTGGTTCTGCTCATCTCACTCAGCATCAGTTCATGCAAATCCCTCCAGGCTTCCCTGAATTCCCATCCCTCCTGGTTTCTAATAGAACAATAGTGTTCCATGACAGACATATACCACAGTTGCTAAGCCATTCCCCAATTGAAGGACATTTACTGGATTTCCAATTCTTTGCCACCACAAATAGGGCTGCTATGAATATTTATGTACAACTGATGTTTTTACCCTTTTTCATCATCTCTTCACAGTATACGTCCAGTAGTGGTATTGCTGGGTCAAACAGTATGCCCATTTTTGTTGCCCTTTGTTCGTACAGACCAGGGTTTGAATCCCTGTTCTGCCACTTAGTATCATGATAGCCTTGCCTTGAGAAAATAATTCTCTGGGCCTCAATTTTCTCATTTGTAAGTGATGGCATTCTATTAAGATGATCTCAACTATTCCGATTCTAAATCCATCTATCAGCCATTTTGTTAACTCAGTACCTCCTTCCACACATGAGCACCAAGACCGCTTCCAGTTTTAAATCTTAAGATCCTAGAATGGGTAGAAGTTGATAGGCAAATTTTAGACTTAATGTTAAGAAAACCTTCCCAAGTATTAAAGCTATTGAGAATTTGAATGGGCTGCCTCCTGAGGTAGTTTCTTATCATTGAATGTCACAGAAAGATTATTGAGGAGACAATTCTCAGTTATGTGTGGAGTGGATTTAATAGTTTGGGGCTTCCTTCTAACTCCCTTGGAGCTGTTGTGTAGAGGATTTTGGTTAGCTGTAGTTTGGACTAGCCCCTGAGGTCTCTTCCAACTCAAATTCTGTATTGGAGCTACCAAAGCTCAAGAGAGAAGAATCTGTCCTCATCTCATTCCCCACCCTGCCTAGCCTGGCCCAGCCATCCTTGCATCCATTCTTCTTCCTTCTCCACCCAAGCTGAGATGCTCAGGGGGAGCTGCAGCGCTGTGTGTAGTCTTGGATAGAGGCCTGGAAATACTCAGTGGTGTTGAGGTCTGGGCGGCAGAGGATGACATAGCACTTGGGGAGAAAATACCCACTGAAAACACCACTGAGGCTACTCATGATGACCAGTGCATGGATGGCTGGTAAGTATTTGCCATAGTAGATACTGGAACTGGTGGCAAGGCCAATCCAGGAAATAAAGTAAAGGAGTAGGCTGAAGGTGATGCATTTGGCCTCGTTGTAGTTCTCTGGCAGGTCCTTGCCCACATAGCTACAGGCAAAACAGCTGATTGAGAGTAGCCAGGTATAGAGAACGCTCAGCATGTAACCTGGAGAGCTACTCTTGGAACACACCAGAACTACCAGCTCTGGGAATCGATTGTATTCCTTGGTGGGCAGGGGAGTCCAACCCGCCAGCCACAGGATACATATGAGAAGCTGGATAGTCGAACTCATCACCACAAAGGTCCTGGGCCCGTGGTTCTGCATCCAGGAATGGTAAAGAGTGGGCATCTTGGCCGACAACTTGAAGATGAAGATCAGCTGGAAGGAACGGACAGTTAAGCAAGATAGGAAAATGGCAAAGCCCAGGGCAAAGAGAGACTGGCGCAGCAGGCATGTGAGTGGTGTTGGTTCCCCAAAGAAACAGTAGGGGCTGCAGCTAGCACCTGCTAGTGAGCCTAACATGAGGAAGCACATCTTGCCCCCAGCTGACCTCACCACAGGGGTGTCCAGGTGCCAGGCAAACAGGCTGGCCACCCCTGCCAACAGGAGAAGTATCAGTGTGTTAGCCCCTATGAGCACCAAGGAGACTGGATGGTGCCAAGCGAGGAACTCGATGGTACGGTTGAAGCAGGTCTGGCTGCCCTCTGGGGACCACTCTTCTTTCTGACATGGCTGGCAAGTGTACTGGTCTGGAAGGAAAGGGAAGAAGAACCCTGAGTGAAGTTGGATTCTAAGCCTAAGAGAACAGAAAACTTTAACAGGGTGCCAGAGGCCCACCTCATCGCTTAGGAACTTCCTGTACAATAGGTTTTGGCAGACAGAAGCTGGGGCTTAAACAGGGAGGGGCTTGCCTTTCAACATTCACATACTAGCTATGTGCCATGCACTGGCCAGACTAGGGGAGAAACAGATAAACATGGTTTGGAATCATCTCAGTAAGCTCTCAGTGGAGATCATATCACCTGCATCTCCTCTTGTAAATCCTTCAGAGAGCTACATACACACAGTTCCTGAAGGCCCTTCTCTAGGCTCCACATTCTGTGGCTACCACTACAGTATTGGCATTAATGTCTTTAAAACCCATGTAAATAGAGGACAACAGACTCCTTCCTGTTGAGCTCAGTTACTCTGAGGTCCTCCGGGGAGGCTCTTCTCATCCAAATGGCTATGTTTCACTTATGTAAATGACTTTTACCACTTTGAAGAGGAAAGTGATTTCCATCTTTCTCTCCAATATTTCCATTAACCAAACTCACCTTCCTGACTTAGGGCTCAGTGGTTTCTCTGTTTCTGGGCTTTTAAGAGCAGAAAGGAATACGTATACAGCAAGAATATTCTGAGGAAAAGATATGGAAACTTCACCCTAAAACTGGGCCGGGAGAAATAAGCCACTTTAACTAGGCACCAGAATTGGCTCACATAGAAAGCACATAGTAAAAACTTAATGTTTACTGACTGACCTTGGCCATAATGACCATTTAAATCCTCACTGAACAGTGTGTGGGGAAGTCTGCTATAAATTTGTCCATTGGAAAGGTTCTATTATTTATACCTTAGCAGAGGACAAAAATTCACTCTTAGGGTAAGTCAGAGAAGCATAAATTGGCATCTGATGGTACATGCTATGGAAATCAAGCCTGTGTATAGGCCTTTCTGAAGGATTAGGAAGCAAAGGCCATTTTAATGAGGTGGTAGAACCAGATTTTTATACCTTTTGGAAAGTGAGATGGAAGCTCTATAATGAGCTTTTCCTGGAGCTTATTGTATCTTTCTGACCCTGGTTTTAATCTACTCTGAGAACAAGTTTTGCTTTATGGATACTGAGCATAGGGAATCTGCCTAATGATAACTCACATTTTATATAATGTTTTTACTTTTGTTGTTCAGTTGTGTCCAACTCTTTGTGACTCCATTTCTTGGCAAAGAGACTGGAGTGGTTGGTCATTTCCTCCTCCAGATCATTTTTGTTGTTTTTTTTTTTTTTTAGGTTTTTGCAAGGCAAATGGGGTTAAGTGGCTTGCCCAAGGCCACACAGCTAGGTAATTATTAAGTGTCTGAGACCGGATTTGAATCCAGGTACTCTTGACTCCAAGGCCTTATCCGCTACACCACCTAGCTGCCCCAAATCATTTTTTTAGTTTTTTGGGGTTTTTTTTGCAAGGCAATTGGGGTTAAATGGCTTGTCCAAGGCCACACAGCTAGGTCATTATTAAGTGTCTGAGGCTGGATTTGAACTCAGGTTCTCCTGACTCCAGGGCTGGTGCTCTATCTACTGCACCACCTAGCCACTCCCCTTGAATTCACTTTACAGATGAGGAAACTGAGACAAACAAGGTTAAGTGACTTGCCAAGGGTCACACAGGCTGAATTTGAACTCAAGATGTCTTTCTAACTCTAAGTCCAGCATTCTATCTGCCATGGTGCCACCTAGCTCCCCATAAAGCACTCTACATATATTATTTCATTTAATCTTTACAAGATCTTAGTGAGATAGGTACTTCTTTTTTCCCTTACTTTACAAATTTAGAAACAGTGACACACAGTATGAGTCTGAGGCAGAATTTGAGCCCTGGACTTCTTAACTCCTGTACACTACCTCACAATGAGACATCCCTGGAGCCTGGGTTCTACCTTTCCAGATGAGAATAGTTGCTTTGCCAACTTTGAAGTGCTACATAAATGTTTGTAGCTATTACACAAGGTCACATAGAAACCCGCCAGGACTTTGGCATTTCAGTCTGGAGAGGGAAGCGGGCAGGCCTCAGGATGGTTGGCCACTCACCGCTGCTGTTGAGGAAGGTCCCAGCTGCACAGAGAACACAGTCAAAGCAGCAGTGGTGCAGCCCCACTATCCTCCGGGCCTCTCCTGCTAGACACTCCTTGGAGCACACTGAAGGAGGCACCTGGATAAAACCACAGGCATCCCAGTTCAGACTGGAAGGGGAATGAGCAGGAGGGGCCTTAAAAGGCGATGCTATGGAAAGACTTAGGAAGCTAGGCAAGAGGGGCCACCTTGGGAGCCACCGTGGTTCTGGTGCACCTGCTGGATTTTGTATTTTGCTAGTAGAGGTGCATAAGAATTGTGCCCTCAGAAATTTCTGCAGGGTCTGGCATGCTGAGAATGTTCACTTGTAGCTTTGAGGAGACTTTCCCACCCTGACATCCCCCAACCACCCCCAGGTGTGATCATCTGACTGCCAATGCCCTATCCCAGGGTGATTCTCAGAGGTGGCTTGTTACCTGATTTTTTTCTTTGTGCCAGCAGATTTTAGTCTCATCTACTTCCAAGTGAACTGGATACCATGTAGAAGCTCCAATGATTTTGTAGGTCCAGTTAGGGCCGTTCCAGTCCCATGTAATAATATCATAGCTACTGACCGGATCGCCATGTTCATTAAAGGACACGGGGTTTCCATGCAGCATGAAATTCACCTTCTTGATCTCCTCCAGCAGCTACAATACAGAAGAGCCATGTACTCCAACTACCAACTGTACCAAACTTCCCTTAAGAACCCAGCCTGAGCAAAGCAAAAGAATGCAAGACAAGACCTGTTTTAAGAGAGGGAACAGAGTGGCTAGGTGGTACAGAAGATAAAGCACTGGCCCTGGAGCCAGGAGGACTTGAATTTAAATTTGATCTCAGATTTGACCTTCTGTGACTCGGGCAATTCTCTTAACTTGATTGATTCCTTAATTGGGGAGGAGGGGAGAGAAAAAGAGAGTGGAAATAAATGCATCAAGGTGGGAATCTACTTAGAAGGTAAGGAGCTCAACCAGGTCTATGTTATTTAGAGAAAGGACACCTCTTTCCATGGGTTCTCTTCCCCTTCCTAAGTGATACAGGATATGATAGTTTCCCTGTTGAGGTTTTTGCAAGCATCCAGGGATATGACAGGGAGGACAATGAGAAAATGTGGGGAGATGAGAATTTTCTCAAGGGAATTTGCCTTTGGTTTCCTAGCTTTCCTATACTCTTTTTCCACTGAGAATACAGAGGTCTACTCTGATACAACAGAATCTGAGCTCTAAGAAGAATAAAATGAGTCCCCAGGGTACCACAGGAAGCCCGGAGAATGATACTTCCAGAACATGGCTTTTGAGAGGTAAAGTTCCAGCCCTCTCACCTGCCAAGGATAGACCCTGCTTGTGTTGCAGACTCTTGAGTGGCATCCCAGGAGCTGGTGTAACCCGTGTGCCACAGCATACACAGCAGTATACACATTGTAAGCAGAATTCATGGAAAATGGACTCAGCTCAGCATTGATATCTATTGGAAAAGACAGATGCTGATTGCAGATCTGATTGTCTGCATCCTGGGAAGGGTCGATTGATGGCTTTGAGGTCCCCCTAGCCTGGGTGTAGGCTTCTTCAAACTCCTTTATTCCAAGGATCTCTCTCTGCTGGATAGCTACCCCAATCACTGTCCCAATCCTTGAAATGCCAGGCACCTTTGTGATGTAACTGGAGATGGACCAGTCTTCTGTGGCTAGCCACACTTTGTCAGTCACATTCCTCAGCACCACCGCCTTAAAGAAGATGTGGGCCAGCCTTTTGGTGCTGAAGACGACCACTACCTGAGTATAAAACTTCATGAGGGACAACATCATATTCTTCATCTTGCTGTCATCAACTTGGGCTGAAGTGGGCACAAAATCTTTATAGGCAATGCAGATTTCCTCTTCCATGGTCAATTCTTCCATCATCTGCACCCCCTGCAAGCCATAGTCATTATCACTACCAATCACTGAGATCCAAGACCACCGGAACTTCTTCAGCAGCTTCACAATCGTCTGAGCCTGGTGTTCATCACTTGGGATAGTGCGCAGGAATGAGGGGTATTTCCACTTCTCACTGAACACCATGCTGCTCGCCCCATAGCTGATCTGCAGGGAAGGAATTCTGGGATGTGGGTTCAATCCATCAAGGACTGCTAGTTGCTAGGGATACCATGAAAGAAGCAGAACAATCCTCCTCTCAAGTTTATTTTCGAGGGAAGGAGACAACATGTGTAATACACATAATATTCACATACATATATATATATATTTATACACATATTCAAATACACATGTCTATACAAAACAGGAATACTAGAAATTGAGGGAAGAGAAATCAGGAAAGACTTCATAAAGAAGGGGGCACTTGAATTTTTTAAGGAAAGTAGGGAATCTGAAAGGTAGAGGAGAGGAAGCTGGCTACTCCAGTCATGGAGAATAGCCAGTCAAAGGCAAAGAGATGGGAAATGGAGAAGCAGAAGGTCAATTGAACTGAACTACAGGGTAGATGAAAGCTGGAAAGGTCAGTTGAATTCAGGTAATAAAATGCTTTAAATGTCAAGCAGAGGGGCGTCTAGGTGGTGCAGTGGATAGAGTACTGGTCCTGGAGTCAGGAGGACCTGAGTTCAGGTTACCTAGCTGTGTGGCCTTGGGCAAGCCACTTAACCCCATTTGCCTTGCAAAATCCAAAAAAAAAATGTCAAGCAGAGGAGTTTACATTTGAGTCAAAGGGAGGGTGATAGGAAACTTCTAGACTGGAGAAGCAGTGTAGTATATAGTACGTGGAGCACTGATCTGACAGGAAGACCTAAGTTCAAATCGTAGCTCAAGTACATATAAGCAATATGGTTCAAATCATTTTTCTCTATTTGTGCTTTAATCTCATTTTTTTAATTTAAAATTTTATTTTCTCCAATTACATACAGTTTTTAACATTCATTTTTTAATAAGATTTTGAGTTCCACATTTTCTCCCTTCCCTCCATGATATAGGCCATATACATAATATCATGTCAAATCTATTTCTATACTAGACATGTTGTGAAATCAGAGCAAAAGGGAAAACACCATGAATCTCCTTATTAAGTGAGGTTGGCTTCCAATGTTCCATCTAGAACTAAATCTATGATTCCATGGCCTTATGAGCAATGACATGGTCAGACTTGTGCTTTAGAAACATCACTGTAGTGGTTATAAGGATTGGAGTGGGGAGAGACTTGAGGCAGAGAGAGTGAACAAACTCATGGAGTAGTCTAGTGGGAGGTGACAAGGGCCTGTACCATCACAGGGAGCCTTTGAGGAGGAAGAAGGGGTGTGTAGGACAGTTAAGTCAGTGTGGATATAAACTTGCATGTATATAGTACAGTGCTAAGTTTGAGGGAATGAAGAAAAGCAGAGGTTAGTTCCTGACAATCTAGGTGACAGTTGCTAAGTTATATACAAACCAAGACAGAGACAGGATGAACTGGAGCTAATTAACAAAGGGAAGACCCCACCATCAAAGAGAATAAGAAAATCCTTGTAGAAGGTGAGATTTTTAACAGATTTGGAAGAAGCCGGAGAGGATAGGGCTTAGATAGGAGAGAGCATTTCAGGCATGGGGGGGTGGGGAACAGTCAGAGAGGATTCCCCAGGGATGGATTGTCTTGTGGAAGGAGCAGCAAAGTGACTGGAAAGATAGGAAGACGCCAGATTATGAAGGCTCTGAAAGACAAAAGATGAAGCCGGAATCCAATAGAATTGCATATCTGGGACAAGCAAGACTGAGCAGCCTAGAATAATACTGAGGCTGAGAACCCGTGTTATTGGCAAGATGGTGGTGGTGAGATGGTGAGAGAACTAAGGAAGTTCAGAAGAGGGGTTCATTGGAGAAGAAAGCTGTTCAGAAGGAAAAAGTGGTCAGTGGTGTCAAATGCTGCAGAGAGGTCAGGAAGGCTGAGAACTGAGGAAAAAATCCTTAGCCTTGACAATTAGCAACTTTGAAGAAAGTTTCACCTGAGTGAAGAGGTCAGCCTTCAGATTGCAGAGAGTTTAGAAAAGAATGAAAGGAAGTTGAGAGAATGTGTATTGACTTTTTTTTAGGAATTTGGCTGAAAAAAAGAAAGGAAAGAGGGAAATAGTTTGAGAAGACTGTTTTTAAGGATAGGGGAGACTGGCAAGTTTTTGCAGGCAGCAAGGAAGGTATGAGGAAAAAGAGGGGTTAACATTTAAGGGGGAGCAATCTACCGGAAAAGAGAATGGATGGGATTTAGGGAGTGTATAGGAGGCTTGGCACAATCAACAAGAGTTACTTATTCATCAGACATTCATTTGTAAAGGAGAAGATAGGTGATGGTATCAAGGGGTCAAGAAATACAAAGAAGAAAAATGAGAAAGTTTGTATGAGCCAGTCAAAAACCAATGATTGACATCCATTGGCCAACCCCCAAAGTAACATTATAAGAAGGTGGTGCACATTAAAGCTTCCTACAAATCCCTAACTTGGGGCTGGTCTGGACAGAGGACTTAAAAGTCTCCAGCTTACCTGGGGGATCAAGAATGTGCTCAGTAGGGATGCAGTTATGGAGGCCAGCTCAGAGCTATCTGGTCCAATCACTGCCACTGCCTTGGGGTGATAGCTGAAGAGGTTTTCAGGAATCCTGATGTGATTGCTTCTGGACTGGGAGAGAATACTCAGGGTGGCGTACACATTTGCAGACTTTGAACATACATCGTAGAGTTCATAGCCCAGAGTGATATTGGGAAGTAGAGAGCTGGAGTTATTAATCTCTTCTATGGCAAACCTCATGGCCTGAAAGAGGTGGTAGCCATGGCCATTGATGGTATCGGGGCTGTGGGAAAGACAGGACCAGAGAAGTAAAGATGTCATTAGCACTGAGGCTCCAAGACTCTTTCCTTCTGAGGTGGGGTCATTGAATCTAGTCCACTATGTATTCCAGTATAGAATATCTAACATGTCATGTTAAGGTTTCCAAAGTGTTCTATGAGGATTCTTGCATTTGATTCAGATCTTCATTTTTCCCTGAAGATCTGTGATGTGACATTATCTGCATTTTACGTGTAAGAAAATTGAGGCTCAGAGAGGCTGTGTAACTTGCCCAAAAGTATCTGGGGAAGGATTTGAGTTTAGTACTTTTTCCAAGAATAGTCCTCCATCCTTGGCACCATCTACTCTTTGGGCATTCAGTAACTGGTAATAATGACCTTTTTATTGTGGGAATACTTAGTCTACTGAAAGCAGAAGCTACAAAGAAGGCTAGCCTGAGAGTCTAGAAGACCTGGGTTCAAGTCTCACCTCTGACATATCAGTGAACAAATCAGTGAACCTCTATATACTCCAGACTTATATTCTAAACCTATTACTTGCAGAGAAGGTGCCCACTTGTATCAGTGAAGGGAGTTTCCTCATTTGGGAAGCCCATAGATAAATGTGATCACAAGTTTACTTGCTGTTATCCTATTAATTCTATTTCTATAAACTTGACTTTTATATGCCAGGCAGTATTGCAAATAGGCGAATTTGGCCACTGGGTGTCAGGAAAAGTTTCCTAACTAATTAGGATTATTATGCTAGGCTAACTTTAGAAGTGCGGTCCTGATCCCTAGATGTCTTCAAGTAGAGGCTGGAGGGCTTCTGGGTAGCCCGTAGTATGGATTCCTTTTGAGATTTATAGTAAATTAAATGGCTTTAAATAATTCATTTTCATTCCCACAACAAACCTGGAAGGTAGGGGCTAATATCTCCATTTTACAGATGAGGAAACTGAGGCAGAGAGCATTTCAGAGACTTACCCAGGGTCACAATATTTCCATGATGTAGGTGCTACTGTCCTTACTTTACAGATGAGGAAAGTGAGGTAAAGAGACAGTAAATGACCTGTCCAAGGTCCACAGCTAGTAAGTGTCTGAACTGGAATTTGAATTCAGGCTTCCTGACTCCAGGCCCAGCACTCTGTGAACATAGACACCCCCTTCCTGTGATTCTGCTTGTGGCAGTATTTGTGGAAGAAAAGGAGAATTTATATTTTTATCAGCATTATCCTGGGTATATGGTCTTTTCTCCTGAGAAGTCCAGTTGGAAAGACAAAGAGACACTTAAAATATGGAACCTAGATGTAATTCAACAGAAAAAAGCCAGAGTAAAATAATAAACCGAGATAGAGCAGAGGGGAGAGAGTAAAAGACAGATGAGGATGGGTGAGCATTCTCAGGAAAGATTTCCACAGGAATCCTGTCCTGAGGGAACTCTTGGTAATAAGAAAATGGTTGTAAATGAGTGGTAAAGAAAAAGGACAATTCAGAGATCCTGATCCAGTAAAAGTCCAGAAGCAAGGAATTAGCATGTGAACTCCAAGTGGAAGAGAATTCAGTGTGGAAGGGAAGAATACTTCTTTGCAGCTGGCTTCATTGAGGTAGTGGTTCAAATCCCTCACTTACCTGTCACACAGGGTCACCTCAGGTATGAGTGGGACTTCACGGTACACAGCGTGGATGGGGAACAATCCTGCAATGATGTGATCTCCAGGCATCTTGAAGTCAGAAGGGGTCTCCATTTCATGACAGGTGAAGAGACAGGAAATGAAAAGAGGCAGATAGTAGATGGGAGCTTTAATGGAGAACATGCTGCCCAAATGGGAAATCTACTTCTCTTTATGTCAGAGGTGGGCCAGTTCTCCAAGTTTGGGGCTACAGAAGTAGGCAGAATCTAGAGCCCCTCCCCTCATCCTCCACAAATTTATGCTTTGGAAAAGGGTGGGTCTTGAATAGAATATACAAAACCCAACTCTGGTAGTGAAAACGTTTGAGTTGGATTTCCTGGCTTGTGGTTTTGCACAGGAACCCAAGGGGTGCCATTGGGGCAAATGAGGGGGTGCACTGTCCTTGATTCTCAGGTGGCACCCATTGCCTCTCATTTGACAACTGTGGATTTAGATCAGGAAGGGTGTGGTAGTTTTTGTTGTTTCAGAGTTTTGCTAAACCTTGGGAGGCCGCATTAAAGGAAGTCACCTGTATGATTTAGCTGTGGGTCCAGTCTTCTGTATATTGAAGTTAAAGTAACAGCTCCTTCCCTGACTATCTTCCCAAGGCAGATCTCAGATCTCTATGGCACTTAGATGGGAATAGGGGTAGAAGTTATGTGGGCAGCACAGGGACTTCTTGAAGTGAGAAAGGTCATGCATTACTGTGGAGAGGAAATAGGCTTGGAGTAGAGAAAGCTTGGGTTCAAATCTCTAAGAAAGTCTTTTAACTTCCCTGTCCTGTTTTTATTTATAAAATTTTCTTTATAAAATAAGGGGGATGTTTTGGTGTCAAAACTTCTAAGAGCTCTAAATCTATGTTGTTGTTTGGTTGGTTCCCACTCTCCTTGACCCCATTTGGGTTTTTCTTGACAAAGGTACTGGAGTGGTTTGCCATTTCCTTCTTTACCTTTGCTAATGTATGGTACTTCTGGTTAAGTATCAGTTAGAGGTGATACTTGTGACTTGCCTGAGGTCACACAGCTAAGTAATTTAGAGAGGTGATATTTTAACACAGATCTGCCTGATTCCAAGGTTGGCATACCATCTACCATGTCATATGTGTATGTATAAATTGTCTCTGCTTGTGTCATATACCCGTTATACTGTGGACTGGATGGCTTATTTTGTTTTTGCAAGGCCATGGGGTTAACTGACTTGCCTGAGGTCACACAGCTAGGTCACTATTATGTCTGAGGTCAAATTTGAACTCAGACTCCAGGGCTGGTGCTCTATCCACTGCACCTCCTAGCTGCCCCTGGATGACTGACTTTTTTTTAAGAAAGATTTTATTTTGAATCTTACAATTTTTCCCCTAATCTCGCTTCTCTTCCCCCACCTCCCACAGTCTGTTAGTCTTTACATTGTTTCCATGGTATGTATATATTGATCTAAGTTGAATGTGATGAGAGAGAAATCATAGCCTTAAGGAAGAAACAAAGTATAAGAGATAGCAAGATCACATCACATTTTTTTAAAAATAAAAGGTCAGATTTGGCCTCAGACCTAGCTGTGTGACCTCGGGCAAGCCGCTTAACCCCATTTGCCTTGCAAAAAAAAAAATCTAAAAAAATAAAAGAATTAAAAGTCGTATTTGTTCGAACTCCATGGCTCTTTCTCTGGACACAGATGTATTCTCCATTGCAAACAGCCCCAAATTGTCCCTGCTCCAGCTGGATCATCGCCCCCATGTTGCTGTTAGGGTGCAGGGTTCTGGTTCTGCTCCTCTCCCTCAGCATCAGGTCATGCAGATGCCTCCAGGCTTCCCTGAATTCCCTCCTGGTTTCTGCAAGAACAACAGAGTTCCTGGATGATTACATTGACGTTTCCAACCACATGCAAATACAAACTGAGGCAGAGGGGGCTGGCGCCGCAGGGCATGCTCAGTGAAGGCCCTCTGCCCGCTCAGGCGCGGGCGGGCACGGCTCTGGCTACTCCAGGCCACCATTTGGGGTTTCCTTGGCCAAGCTTCCGGCCCCCGGGGCGGCGCGGCCACGGCGGCCACACGACCCAGGCTGGCCCCCAGCCGCACCCTCTCCTCCACACCCCCGGGAGCTGGCAGCGCCACGTGACTCGCCCAGGGTCACCGGGCCAGTCCGGGCGGCGCCCGGGCCCCGCCCCTCGGGCTCGGGGCGGGAGCGCCGGCGCTTCCGGTCCCGTGACACCCGCCCGCGCCGGGCCAGTTCTCGCGAGAAGCGGCGCGGGGAAGGCGCGGCGGGAGCCGGCGAGAGCGGCATGGCCGACGTGACGGGCTACGGCAAGGACAGCCCCGGCCGGCTGGGCTGGACGCGGCTCCGCCGGGCTCGCTCCCCGCTGGGCGTGGGCCGCCGGACGCGGCGGCGGGCCCGCTCCCTGGCCGTCGGGAGCCAGCGGCGGCTGCGGCTGCGGCTGCAGCAGGCCGAGGCGGCCGGCGTGGCCTGGCTGGACGAGGGCGACGCGGCGGGGGCGCTGGTGGTGGGAGCCGACTGGGGCTCCCGGGAGAAGAAGGCGCGGAAGAAGAAGGCGCGGCGGCGGGGAGCGCGCGGAGCGCGAGCGCGAGCGGCGGGAGCGCGAGGAGCAGCGGCTGGAGCGCGAGCGCGAGGAGCGCGAGTGGAGGCGGCTGCGCGAGCTGCCGGCGCGGCGCCACGAGGACGCGGACGGGGACGAGCGCGCCGCGCCCGCGCCCTCCGCGCCCGCGCCCCGCCGCCAGGCCGAAGGCCCCGAGCAGCCGCCCCGCGCGCCGGGCCCGGCCCAGCCCGTCCTGGTGCGCGCCAAGGCCGGCCTGCTGCTGCTGCTGAACCACGCGCAGGTCGGCCCGCGGCGGGGCGGGGCGGGGCGCGGAGGCCGGCTCTGATTGGCGGGGCGGCGCGGCCCCTCCCCCGGCACGCCCCTTCCGGCCCGCCCCCGCGTGGCAGGAGGCCGGGGAGGGAGGCCGGGGAGGGGCAGCGCCCCGAGCGCCCCTCCAGGCCCAAAGGCGAGCCCGAGGGGCGAGGGGCGAGGGGCGAGGGAGGGGGAGGGAAGACAACTTTCTGAACCCTGGTTTTCAGCTCTAGAATGAGTTACAAGGAGATTAGAGCCTGGTCAACCATAGGCACCCCTTTTCGGGAGGTTTTAAATACGTAATAGAGGAGATTTAGGATTACAAAGAAAACCTATGATATTGCAATGGAATTGTGAAAAAAATGTAAAATTCATGGCATCTAGCTTAAGAGCATCCCAAATCCTTGTTATTATCCTTGGAAATTAATCTTTCTTTTGAAGGCATGGCGGTAAATGAGCTCTTTAGAACTTTGTATTCGTGTGATGGTTGGTCTCCACATGTGTAATCTTTTTAAGATTTTTGTTCTTTTCTTTTTTTCATGGTAGACTTTTACCTTCACTGGGAAGTGTCGGATGACCTGTCTCTATGGCCGAGTACAGGTGTTTGGTTTTATCGTCAGCCAGGCCCAGCCAGCCTATGATCTTTATTCTCCCCACACCAATTGTGCCTTAACTATTGAAGCAATCAGCTACATGATGCCAGAGAAGAGCCTAAAGGATATGAAGTTAGAAATCCGGTCCTTGATCAAAGATCATCTTTCCTCAGGTATTTAAAAGATGTGGAGAATTATCTATGCAGTCCTTAAACATAAACTGAACATGTGCATAGATAGGTAGATAGAGCTGGAGAATTATCTCTATGCATTCCTTAAATATAAACTGAACATCTGTGTAGCCAGTTAGATAGATAGATAGATAGATAGATAGATAATTCAGGGCACTGGGCAATGCTCTGAAGGATCCAAAGTGAGGTGAGATCAAGACTCTTCCTGCTGGTGTTTATGGGAGGCGGGGCGGGGGGGGGGGGGGGGGAAGGGGCAGGCAGATGTTCAGGTCATAGCTATACTAGTGACTGATAAAATCTGGCCTATGATAAATGCTTTGAAGGCCATGGTCAGAGAGGGAGGGAGAACAAAGGTATTGTAGGAAAATGAGATGCATGAGGACATTGGAATGGGAAAGCAGGAAGGAGGAGCAGCTTGGCCAGGTATTAGAATGGGAGTTGTCCTGGGAAGGTCTGAGGGAGCAGACTGGTTCTTAATAGTTCAGTGACTGAGAAGGATTGGAGCAGGGTTGTAAAAAGGCTGATCTGGCAAGGAGAGTGGGATGCACTGATGGGGAGGGAAGAGAGAGACCAGAGGAGGAGTTATTGAGGCCCTTGACTGAGTACTGAGCATCCAAAGAGAGAGAAAGGATAGACTGTATCCTCTAGGAGAGTAATCCAGTGGAGGAGAAGCCACATAGACAGTTGTATACAGACAAGGGAACAGGAAGGATGACCAGGGCATAGAACCAGGAGTGCCAGGCCTGGAGTCAGGAAGACCTGAGCTCAGTCTGATCTCAGACACTCCCTGGCTCTGGGACCCTGGGCAGTCACTTCACCTCTTGTTTGCCTCTGTTTTCTCATCTTGTACCCTGGGAACAGTAATAATTATGATGAGACAGCCCCTATTTCTGAAGTGCTGCTATGAGGCTCAGATGAGGCATTGGTATAGGGCTTAGCCCAGGGCTATAGATGCCTACTAAGTGCTTGTTTCTTTCCTTCCCTTCTCATAGAGAAGATGGGATTTAGCTGGGACTTGAAGGAAGCCAGGAGACGGCTAGAGGAGGGAGAGGCTGGTATGAGGAACCAGCCAGGAGGCCATTGTCTCTGACCACAGAGTCCATGGGGGTGAGTAAGGTGTGAGAAGGCAGGAAAGCAGGAGGGGCCAGGCTTGGAAGGGCTTGTTGG
The DNA here is from genome assembly GCF_037893015.1 of Macrotis lagotis. NCBI lineage: Eukaryota > Metazoa > Chordata > Mammalia > Peramelemorphia > Peramelidae > Macrotis > Macrotis lagotis. The sequence continues at coordinate 888,045,848 of NC_133658.1, forward strand.
CCAGAGGATTTTTATGTTGGATTCTGGAGGAGGTAGGAACCTGCTGGAGTGGGTGCTTAAGAGAAATTATGAGAGTGGGAAGAGGCTGGAGGCAGGGAGACTGAGGGGAAAGGGCAGATGAGGCCATTGTGAGCTAGGCTTTGAATGTGCAGAGAGAGGTGAGCTAGTCTTGACCTCCAAGGGGGCATTGATCTAGTTTGGAAAAGAGCACTTACAGGAATTTGTGTATTGTAGACAAGCTACAACTTCTGAAGTCATTTGTTTTGCTCTTTTTTGCAGCTAATGTGTTTCATGTGATAAAACAGTTTTCTCCTATGGGTTCTATTATCCTGCTGGAAAGTCTGGAGACACCTGCCACAGGTTTCATCCTGAGCTACTCAGCTTTTTCTCACCTTTTCTCCGGAAAGGTATTGTCTTTCATGTGCTTTGTAGAAGTATCTCCTGTCTGATTATCTGATAGAGCCAGCTCTGCTCAAAGAAAGGTCTGTCAGTTCCTCTCCCCAGGGATACTCGTGCATGACTGTTAGGGAGAGATCAGGCATTAGTGTGGTGAGCCTTGGGAAGAAATGGACTGGACCTACCTATCAGTGACCAGTTGAGTTAGATGGGCAAGACGCTGAATGAATGGGCTGTTAGAGGGCTCCATCTGGCTTTATCCTAAGTCTCCTTTAATGGTTCCACACCCAGGTCATAACACTAACCTTGGGGATACTCAGGTCTCAGTCCTGAGCTCTTTTTTTCTGTTCCTTCATCCCTGAAATTCTCCTCTGTTTTTGTCACAGCTTTTGTGGCATTCACACTGGTTAAAACTTTCGATCTCTTTTCATAATGCTGTTTTGAAATGTGTGAAATAAAATACAGAAGATTACAAAGGAAGCCATTATTGAAATGTGGTTATCAAAATATTATGGAGACATTCACAGATTCCAAGTTAAGAACTCCTGCTCCAGAACATTTTGTTTTATGGGCTCAAGTTGTTGTTCCTATGCTGCTGACTCCCAGATCTATGGACGTTTTAGTCGCTTTGAGCTCCAGACCATCAGTTCAGTGCCCTCAGACTTAGACTCTGGGGGCATCCTTGACTATTGACTTTCTTTTATCTCTTTTTTTAAAATAGTTATTTTTCCAACTACTTGGAAAAATGATTTTCAACAATCATTTTTTGGCAAGGTTTTAAGTTTCACATTTTTCTCCTTCCCTTCCTCCCTTCTCCCCCTGACAGAAAGCAATCTAATATAGGTTATATATGTATAATTATGTTAAACATATATCCATATTTTGATTACTGCATTTCACTTACCTGTTTTCCCTCCTTCCCCTCACTGGTTTTACCTTCACAGCCTCTGTCCTGGTGCAGGCCTCCTCCCCTTTATCTTTGGAATCAAATATAAAATCTGACTTTTAAAGCCCTTCATGAGCTGACCCTTTGCTGTCTTTCCAGTCTTAATATTTTACTCCTCTTGCATGGAAGCCAAAAGAAAGACAGATTTTCCCTTATGGAGCTTCCTTTCCAATGGGGGGAGGCAAGACATGAAAGGGAGTGGAATAGTTGAGGTGGGGAAGATGAAGGAGAGAACCTGGCTAACGTGGCCCTTCCTTAAAATGGAAGTTGCAGGAACAACTGACCAGTCAAGAGGAAGGTAAAGAAGGAAAGGAGGAATGAAGGAGGGAGGAGAGAAAAAAAGCAAGTGTTTTTTTCAGTGCTAAGTGCTTTACAGATATGATCTACTTGATTCTCACAACCTCTCTGGGAGGTAGGGACTTATTATCCCCATTTTTCAGTTGAGGAAAGTGAGACAGACAGAGGTGAATGACTTGCCCAGAGTCATCCAGGTAGGTAGAAAATGAGACTGGATTTGAACTCTTGACACCAGACCCAGAGTCCTTTACTGCAGTACCTTCTTTAAGGGTAAAAGGGCTCCTGGAGAACAAGGAGACTCAGGAGCAGAGCCTGGAGAGGAATGGAGTTAACTGGACTGTCTAATGTCTCCTGCCTTCTCACCTCCTCCGGACCTTTGCCTCCCTTCTCCCCTCCACCTCCTGGCTTTCCCTCTGAGATTACAGTCCTCCATTTGTACTATGTGTGTCTTATATGTCAAATGTTTTAGGTTTTGTCTCCCCCATTATTAGAGTGGGAATTTTGTGAATCAGAGACTGGCTTTGCCTTCCATTGTATCCTCAGCTCTCAGCACAGTGGCAAGTGTAAAGAGTTAGGCTTGGAGCCTGGGTGGCCTGCTTTTGTGCCTGTACTGCCTAGGGGCCTTGTCTGGATGCCCCCTCTAGGAGCGCCCTGCAGCAGTGAAGCCACCAGGACTGGCCCTCCCTTTCCACCCTTCCTCCTCCATGTATTTTTATTCTTTATTTCTCTTTGCTGTCTTCTTAAGTTTTCCATTCTCATGTAACTTTTCAGATCTTCCTTCTTAGTACCCAGAACACTACAGTTTTATGAATAAAGAAACATCTATCAGGCTTAAGTTGTTGAGTTTTTACAGTTGCTGTCCTCAAGGCCCTCCACCTGCTGCTCTTCCCAGGGCTCTGGCGCTGTGAGCCTTCCTTCTCCTAGCTTCCACCCTGGCCACCCAGGATGTCTTAGCATACTCTTCTTCCCTCAGAACTCTCCTGCTGCTCAAGGGCTGTGTCCACTGAGTCTTAGTGTTTCAGTGCTCTTCTAGAATGTGAATTCAGCCTGCCAAGGCACCCGGGGCCACTTTTCCTGGTCTGCAGCCTCCCAAGTCCTTCATAAAGGATGTCTACAAAGGACTGGCTCTCATGAATTTCCTTCTGTGGCTCTGGCAGCTGTCCTAGGTGCTGTGGGGTCCAGAGACAGCCAGTGAGGTCATTGATAACAGGAGATCTAGATTATGATGTACGGGATATATTTAAAGATAGTGACTAATGTAAATATAAATTAATTGGTTTTGGGAGGGAACACTGTCAGGAGTGGAATCTGGTAGTTGGTGGTGCTTGAGCTATGCCTTGAAGGAAGAGAAGGGTTCTTTGAGGAAGAAGTAAGGAGGGGATGATATGTAAGTCATAAGAGGGAGCCCACGGGCATAAGAAAGGAAGGTAGCAAAGGATCATGAGTGGAAGCCGCCATTCCCTTGTTGCACTTCCTTGGTGCTGATGTCATCCTGAGACTGTCACTATCATCCCTTCAGGTCACTCTATGACTGGGCCACATCCATTTTGCTGACTAGATAAAGCTATGATGCCAGTTTGCTTCCCCTTCATGAGTATTTTCTGTAATCCACTTAAAATTTCCATTTCTGTTCTGCTCTCGTGGAGGTCACTTTAAGAGCAGTAATTTCAAGCCAGTGGAGGATATAATTCATTCATGAACCATGATCCTTGTGACAGTACTGAGGCTCTTATTAGGGTCAGGCCTAGCAGTTTTTTTTTTATCTGAATTCCCTAATTTGTTGACTTGTATACAGGTGTAGTATTTTAATTTGCAGAGAAAAGGATTCCTATATAGTGAATTTCATACAGTCAGAATGAACTCAGCCTTTAGAAGCCCCAAGGTGATGAAAATGATGACAAGAAAAAAAAAGCAAGAAAGGTTGAGAATGCAATTAAAATCCATCCTTGTCTCTGGCACTTGCCATTTTGCATTTCAGAATCTTTTTAAAAATTGAAATTGTTCATTTTTAGAAACAGGAGATGTCCTCCTCCTTCAATCTTGAGCAGTTAACCATGTCTTCTATTGGCATTAAGAAATGTGAGGAAGAAAGGGGTTTTCACTTGTCTGAGAGTAGCAGTTCAGCGATAGAAGAGTTGATCACTGCTTGTTGTGGTAAGGAGCTAAAACGAACTATGTTTACTGTCTTCCTAAATTATTAAAATTGAATGTAGACCACAAAAGACTTCAGAAGAAAAGGCTTGTTACATTGAAGAATTTGGTGTGTGTTGTTTCCCTTCCAGAGGAAATTGATGGCTGCCCTATCATTATGGCTTGTGGACCAAAGTGCATCGGCAAGTCCACCTTTAATAGATACCTGATTAACCAGTTGCTGAACAGGTGAGTGTGAATGGGCCTCAGGTGTTCTCCCTTCTTTCATCTCGCCCTTGTCCTACCTTGTGTAATTTTACTGAGAATTTAAAATGTGACTTAGCCAAGTGACCTTGGGAAGATCTCCAATGATCTCAGGTTCATTTCTGGCACTAAATTGATGATTCTTGGATATCTTGTCTGTAGATTAACAATCATTCCCTACTACTCTTGATTCTGAGAGGGAGAGGTCTGTGTTCTATTTCTTGTCCCCTGATGTTTTTGACCCTGTTTCAGCACACCTAGGACTCTTGCCTTTGGCGACTAACTCCATCTGTGAATGGTCGATTCTATTCACACCTCTTCTTTGTTGATGCTTTTGTCCCTGTACAATCATAAATCTTCTGTAGGGCTTCCTATCCTCAGTAGAAACTAAAACTAATAGAAGTGAGATGATTTGCTCAGGTCACAAAACTTAATTTCTTAGACTGTATTTGAACTCTGGTCTTCCTGGTCCATGCAGTTTTCAAACATAAATCATCTTAATTCCATTATATATTTTGCATTAAGTTCTGATTTACTACAGTTATCCTAATATGAGAAATGTGTGGTTGATCAAATGTTTTAGTTAGACTTTGGAATACCATTTAGAGTTTTCTTAGCAAAGGTACTAGAACTGGTTTGCTAACTTCTTTCCAACTCATTTTTGAGATGAAGAAACTGAAGCAAACAGGTTTAAGTGGTTAGCTAATAAATGTCTTGAGGTCAGACCTGAACTAATGAAAGTAAGTCCTCCCGACTCCAGGTCCAGCATACTATCCACTGTGTCACCTAGTTTACCAATGGCTGGCCCATTATGTGTTGCATAAATGCTTGTTTAATGATCGAAGATAGTAGGAATAGTTTTAGGGACCATCAGAGCTGCAGGAGGGTTGTGAGGAGATACTTTACCAATTCTTGGTTGACAGTACAGCTCTAGTGCCATCGTTCTCTCTGATGGTGGGAGAGGGGAAGAGAGAAAGAGAATAGGGCAGGAAAGGGGGGAGAGAAGGAGAATTTACTGAAATTGGTATGTGTGGTTGCTCTTCATTGTTCTAAACATTATGCTCTCCTGCTACTCTCATAAGACACTGAGGAGTTAATGTGCTATTCAGGTACGTTATGTAGAATTATTAAGAATTGAATTAGCCCTTGCTGTGTGGTAATGATTTTCTTTCTCTTCTTTTTTCCCCCTCCAGTGTTCCCTGTGTTGACTTTTTGGATTGTGACTTAGGACAGACAGAATTCACTCCTCCTGGTTGTGTTTCTTTGTCTAATGTTACAGAGCCTATTTTTGGTATGTAGTAAAATAATCATTTGAAGTCTTTTTTTGCCAGCTAGCCAACCTTGCCTCCTCCATTAGACCATTCAGATGCCTCTGTGCTGGGTACCTCCTTCTCTGTCTGATATGTATCCTACTTGTCTTTGCTAGTCTCTGCCCATAGCTTTCTTCAAGGCCTGGCTCAAACTTCGATGAAACCCAGCTCCCTACTGACGTATCCCTTCTTTATTCCATTTTCATTCAGTGTTTAGATAGATTTATGTTCCATGATTTTTGTATGTTCACCTGTTGCTTGTTGCTGTCTTGGTTGTTTAAGGAATGTGTTTTATTTTCAATATTTGACATACACCTAAAGCTCTTATCCAGGTTTTTTTGTAGGAGCATTATGTAACAAAGAAAGTGGAAAGAGTGAATAGCAATTTATTTTGGCTGACTTTCCTCCATCTGTACAATAGCAGTGTAGGGAGTGGAGCTTAACACACTCTCCTGTGCTTTTCATTTGGCCTCAGCACTAGACTGACCCTTCATATGTTTGTGTGGTCAGCTTTACTGTGTGCTCACTGACCCACCTGCTAAGAGGCAGAGCAGTGTCCAAAGGTATCTTAGAGGCTATCTGGTTGAGCCCATGTATGTAAGGAGACCCCATTACTACTTGGGGAAATAGCTTCCTTACCTTTTGGATTAGATGCTTTCTCATCTTAATACGATGATATGTTAACCATTCTTCTTAGTATATCTGTCTGCCTTTTAGGAAGAACTGTGACCTGGCTAGAGGCTGTGGGGAGGAAAGAGCATCAGCAGCAGACCAAATGGAAGGACCTGGGCTCATAATCCTGGGGAGAGCATCCTCAGTATATGAAGGGCTGTCTGTCTGTCTGTGGTGGGGACTTTAAGACTTATTTTGATTACTTGGTCCCCAACATCAGAGCTTCTCACAGAGGGTAGATTATAGTTTGTTTTATATAGGAAACTTGATAGCATCTAGAGCTGTTTATGATCCTCCTTGGGTGTGCTTCCACTTGAGAGAGGCTAAGGGTCCATTTCTATTACAAAGAGGGGATTTTTGCCCAGGAATATATTGGACTAGATACCCAGATACTTTTTGTGATCATGTGCCATAATGGGAAGAAACTTGAATTTGAAGTCAAAAAAGGTCCCTTGGTATCCCACTGAGTTCACTGATCATGTCTAGCCTGTGTTCTTTCCATCTGTAAAATGGGAAGACTGGATGAAATAATCTCCAAGGACCCTCCTGGCTTTGTATTGGACTGTCCAATTTTGTGTTCTTTAGTTAATAATTAAAATTCATTGGAAAAGGCTCTCTGTCCCTCCAATGTAGTTCTAATGTAGCAGAATTAAAAAAACTTTTGAAAGTGCCACAGAAGCTCTTTTCCAAAGGCTCATTCTAGCCTGAAGGTGATGTTTGTGCTCTGTTATTAGCAGAACTTCACCTCTGGTAGTCTGTATCAAACTGGAACATCTTCCTGGACAATCCTTCTGTTCTCCTATGTGTCTTTCATCTGAAGAGTAGCTCAGTGGAGCTCTCAGAGCCTGTGTTATTGTGTGGGTCACCACATGGCAAAGCTTTGGGGCCATAGCACATTGAAATGTGGCATCTGTATCAAAGAGGGAGCACAGCTAATCTATGAAATTAAAACGACTACCCAGCAGGAATTTAAGGAGAAATGAGAGACCAAAGACAGGTGTTCTTTTTGCTTTTGTAGCTCAAGGGTTGAATTTTTTCCTCCCTGACACCTCTCTCTGCTTTTAAAAAAGAAATCATCGTCAGTACCAATTGGTAATTCTCAGACTAAAGGAATGAGTTTCACTTGTTTTGATTAATTTATATGAATTGGTCAATTTGGATTATGCTTGATACTTAAAATCTTTTCTAAAAAAAATCAACTACTGTACATAGTCTATGCCTGTTATGAGGTATAAGGTGTCCTGCTGTCTGAGCATCTTTGAGCATAGTGTTTTAAGATGAATATGGAATTAACTTGAGATGAATGTGAAGTTTTCACTGCAAAAAACTGATGTCAAGTGCTTCAAGAAAGAGAGTTCTAGGCATTTATTTTGGGAAGAATGAAGACATATTTCATAGTGGATAATGAGAGTTTTGTTTTCATCCTCTTAGGACCACCATTCACTCATCAAAGGAAAACTCGGAAAATGGTCTTTTATGGTGATTCTTCCTGTGAAGATGACTGTAAGAAATACACTGAAATTGTGAAGTATGTGTTCAGTGCCTATCAGAGAGAAGCGCCTCTCATCATTAATACAATGGGCTGGGTGAAAGGTAGGTCTGACCACATGTATCATATTCCATATCCGAACTGGAGTGGGGTAACAAGCAGCTGTTGCCTTGGCTTAATGGAATTGTTTTGTTCCCCTTTCTTTCAGGTGATGGACTTTTACTCCTCATTGACCTTATTCGAATGCTGGGCCCTACTCATATCGTTCAGTTCAGTTCTGAACAGTGTCATGATATGCCCCTGCTTACTGCAGAGTACACTGCAGGCATGGCTGGTCTGCAGACAAAAGGCAAGACCAAAACCAAAAACAGACATTTGGACAGCACTGAATCAGGGGATCCCGATGAGGGCAGCCAGCCCCACTCAGCAGGACACAAATTGCTTCTTGTGCAGTCCGAGTTTCCTGGTGCTGGTGTTGCTCAACTAACGTAAGAAAGATCTGGCATTTTGAGTGTGGGAATTGTGACTTTTCTGCAGTGTTTGAGATTTACTTGTTAAAATGGTGTCCATCTCTGCATAATTCCCAATATACAAAACAGTTTTACATATTTAAGTAATGAAGAATTACCTCTTTTTTTAAAGTATATTTATATTGCTGTCTTGATTTTATATTCCCTTGATTGCACAATAAATCCCTGCTGAAGCACCTCTCAGAGAGCCATACCTTAGAAGAAGAAAAAGAGGAAAAAACAGTTGAGCAAAACTAACCAACACCTCCACAAAAATCTAAACTATATGCAGTGTTCTATACTCATAAGCTCCCCTTCTATAAAAGAGGGATGTAGGGTGTGTCTTCTGTCTTTTCTTTGTAGCCAAGCTTGTCATTTGAATTTCACAGAATTCACTTAAATTGTTTTTTATGTTGTAGAAAGCACTGTGTATATTTTTTATGATTCTGTTTAATCTTATTTTGCATCAGTATCTAAATCTTATATTCCTCATATACGTTATTTCTTACAGCTCAGTAATATTCTATTTAGGTACTGCAATTCCTTTAACTACTTTTCAGTCATTGGGTATCTACTCTGTTTGTAGCTCTTTGCTACCACAAAAAGTGTTGCTGTAAATATTTTGATATCTATGGTGCCATATTATACATATACATACATGCATCATATATATATATATATATACATATATATGTATGTATATATATATATATATATATATATATATATATATATATATATATATGGAAACCTCCTTTGGCTTCTTGGCAAACAGAGTCAGAGAACTTGACCATTTTATCTACTTCTAGCATAATTCCATAGTGCTTTGGAAGTGATTAGATCAGTTCATTGCTCCACAATTGTACATTTGTGGGTCCATCTTTCATCAACTCCTCTTATATTCTTTTCATCTTCCACCATTTTTGCTCGTGTTCTGGGTCAAATCAATAAGTATTTTTTTTTTTTTTTGCAAGGCAGATGGGGTTAAGTGGCTTGCTCAAGGCCACATAGAATGGGCAATTATTAAGTGTCTGAGGTCAGATCTGAACTCAGGTCCTCCTGACTTCAAGGCTGGTGCTCTATCCACTATGCCACCTAGTTGCCCCTAATAAGTATTTATTAAGTGCCAGGTCTTGATGTCTTAATGTCCTGGCCTCCAGGAACTCACAGTTCAGTTGGAGGGGGGAATAAAATTCAGACAGATCCAATGATAAGTATAGGATAAATTGAATATAATCATAGAGGGAAAGGTGTGAGGTTAAAAGCTCAGACATATGTGGTTTTACATTTTCTTACAAGTAACTTCAAACAACATCCTTCCATGTGGTTGTTAGTTTGCAATTCTTTTTAGTGTTTTTTTTTTGGGTGGGGCAATGGGGCTAAGTGACTTAGCCAAGATCACACAGCTGGTAAGTATCAAGTGTCTTAGGTCACATTTGAACTCAGGTTCTTCTGACTCCAGGACTCCTCTAACCACCAAGCCACCTAGCAGGATTGTCTTAGGGATCAAATGACAGAAAATTTATAAAGCACTTAGCACAATATGTGGCTTGTGATAGGTCCTTAATAAAATAATGTTTTGATTTGATATAAAGGTGATTTTCTTTCCCCCTTGACTGTTGCCTTTCTTTTTAAAATTTTTGATTTTATTTTTTTTAATTAAAAATTTATTTTCCCTATTTCCCTCTACTTCATTGGAAAAATAAGCAAAGCACCCTTGTAATAAATTTACAGAGTGAAGCAAAACTAATTCTTGCATTGGTCATGTCCACAAAGCATGTTTCAAGCTGCATGTTGATCTGTTCACCTCTTGTCAGGAGGTGACGAGAATATTTCTATAACAGGTCTTCTGAATGGTCATTGTACAGTTAGAGCTCTTATGTTTTTCAGAGTTGTTTGTCTCTTCAGTTTTGTATCTTGTGTATTGATCTGGTTTTGCTCACTTTACTTTGGATCAATTCATGCAAGTTTTTCCAGAATTCTCTAACTTTCCCATTGTAGTTTCTTATAGCAGGATAATATTCCATTGTATTCATTTGTTATAACTTATTTAGCCATTTCCCAGTGGATGAGTATCTATCACGTTTGCATTTCTTTGTCACCAACAAAAAGAAGTGTTTTAAATGGTTTCTTTTTCTTTGATCCCTGAACCATTTCACATCTCCGACAACAGGGCATTAATCAACTAGATTTCCTATAACCCTTCCAACATTTGTCATCTTTTTTTTTAAACTTTGCTAACCTAATGGGCATGAGGTGAAAGCTATCAGTTGCCTTAACATTGCAAATTAAGACATGTCTCTAATCTTTTGTACATTTTTTCTTGTGACAATCGGTAACCTAGATTTCTTTTGAGACGTACTCATTTATATCCTTTACCAATTGGATATTAACTTTTCTTTTTATAAATTTGAATGTTTCCTGTATATCTTGAAAAGGAAAGCTTTATTAGACAAACTTGAAAAGATGTTTTCTTTTTACTTGCTTTTTCCTTCTAATTTTAACTGTATTTGTTTTATTTGTGCAAAAATTCTAATTTCAATAATCAATATTCCTTTTATTTTTTGCTGTTCTCTGGATTCTTTGTTTGCATGTGAACTCTAACCTCTATTCATAGAGCTAAAAGGTGATTTCTTCCTTTCTTTTCTAATTTATTTGTGATATCACCTTTTATGTTCATCAAGTAGACATGTAGTGCACAGCTTGGTATATGGTAAGGGATAACTGCTTCTTAGATTCATTAGTTTGGTTCATGTAAGAATTTGCTTTTTTCAAAGCCATAATTGTTTAAATGCAGAATTAAAAAATTTGTCCCCTTGTTAAATTTGGAACACTTTGGATTTGTAGGAAAGGATTTTAAAAATTTTTTAAATTTCTGCATTTTCCATAATAGAGTTGGTAGAAATCTTAAAAATGATAAGCCTCAGAGATATTCTTGGTACACTGGATTCTGAGAGAAAGATTCCGTGTTAAAATTGTACAGACTTTTCTTAACTGGTTCTGATTTATTTTTTAGGCAATGGCATAGCCCTGTTCTTCGTGATATGGCCTTGTTAGGTTACCTTGCCCTGCTGCAGCCACCTGAAGCAAAACCATTTTTTCCACTACACCATCTGGTTCCCTTTCAGGTAATTTGAGCACTTTTGGGATATATGGACATGGATCTCTTTGTTCAAACTAGGAGAATGTTTGATACTTGAAATTGAGTCAATTGAGAATTGTCCAAAGAAAAACTGGGGTTACTTTTGTGCCTTCTTTTGGAATCCTTGGTCACCCTGTGTAGGGTTGTGTTCTCTATGATTTAGATTCAGCCATTAGTCTTCATGATAGAACTTTGCCACAACCATGCTGTAGACTCTTCTTCCAGATCTGTCTCTGTAGTTTCAGCTCTTTGGGGAGATTTGGGGAAATCTGAAAAGTAGTTTCCTATTGCATTATTCTTTTTTATTTTTCTTAAAACTTGGTTTCTGAAAGATGATTTAGTTGGGGAATGATGTGTTACACTGATCAAGATTGATCTGTGCAGAATCATTGAGTCAAAAGCTTTTAGGTTAGGAGAAGGTTTTTCTCTTTTTGAAACTTAAATATGAGTAGCTACCCTAGTCTTTTTTTATTTAAAAGTCCAGATTGTCCTTAAAACTACTCAGCATATTAAAAGAGATAAATCTTCATCTGCTTAGTAAACTTTAAGAGTCATATGCTGGGAATCACCTTGGATCTGTTCTTATCTAATCATATTACTGTAGAAATGAGTGGGACTGTAAAAAAAGTGGTTTATGTAGATACTGCTTTAGAAGATTTAGCAAATTGTAGGTATTTTCACAGCCTTCCAGTGCTTTAATTCTGAGCACCTTCAGAATGCCATTTTGGTTTTCCTTCCAGTTAAGAAAGGTCTGTGCTTCCTGCTGTAGTCAGGTTAGCAAGGACTGGTGTTCACTTACTGTAAATTATTTGTGTTTCTCAGACTAAAAAAACTAAACATTTACCAGAACAATGGTTAGTGTTTGCAATTAATGTTTGCCCTAGTTTGCAGTTAATTACAGCACGGCATTGGGAAATTGTAGGAGTAGCTGATTAGGTAGATTGAAAAAAAATAAAATTGCATTTCAGGGAGGAACTAACACAAGGGCTTTATTTTCTAGATCCCTTTCAGTTCTGTTGCTCTCCGGGTTATTCACACTGATGTTGCTCCTACTCATACCATGTATACAGTCAATGCCAGCTGGATTGGTCTTTGTAGGATACTAGATGATGTCAAACAGAAAACTGATGGACCAGTTTTTCTTACAGATAATCCAGTCTGTGATTGTGTGGGATTTGGTAAGTTCAAGGTGGTATCTTTCTGTCTCTTATTAATGAAATGGCCTTGGTTTTGACATAATAAACATGACCTTTTTTGTGTGTGAAATGACAAAAGCCAGCTAATTTCTTTTTTTAAATTTTTTTTATTAAAGATATTATTTGAGTTTTACAATTTTCCCCCTAATCTTACCCCCCCCCCCAACGGAGAGCAATGTGTCAGTCTTTACTTTGTTTCCATGTTGTACATTGATCCAAATTGGGTGTGATGAGAGAGAAACCATATCCTTAAGGAAGAGACAAGAAGTCTAAGAGGTAACAATCTCAGACAATAAGATATCTTCTTTTTTTCAAATTTAAAGGGAATAGTCCTTGAACTTTGTTCAAACTCCACAGCTCTTTATCTGGATATAGATGGCACTCTGCTTTGCAGACAGCCCAAAATTGTTCCCAATTGTTGCACTGATGGAATGAGCAAGTCCTTCAGGGTTGAACATCACCCCCATGTTGCTGTTAAGGGTATACAGTGTTTTTCTGGTTCTGCTCATCTCACTCAGCATCACTTCATGCAAATCCTTCCAGGCTTCCCTGAAGTCCCGTCCCTCCTGGTTTCTAATAGAACAGTAGTGTTCCATGACATACATGTTACCACAGTTTGCTAAGCCATTCCCCAATTGAAGGACATTTACTTGATTTCCAATTCTTTGCCACCACAAACAGGGCTGCTGTAAATGTTTTTGTACAAGTGATGTTTTTACCCTTTTTCCTCATCTCTTCAGGGTATAGACCCAGTAGTGGTATTGCTGGGTCAAAGGGTATGCACATTTTTGTTGCCCTTTGGGCACAGTTCCAAATAGCTCTCCAGAAAGGTTGGATGAGTTCACAGCTCCACCAACAGTGTAATAGTGTCCCAGATTTTCCACATCCCTTCCAACAATGATCATTATCCTTCCTGGTCATACTGGCCAATCTCTGAGAGGTGTGAGGTGGTACCTCAGCGAAGCTTTAATCTGCATTTCTCTAATAATTAATGATTTAGAGCATTTTTTCATATGGCTATGGATTGCTTTGATCTCCTCATCTGTAAATTGCCTTTGCATATCCTTTGACCATTTGTCAATTGGGGAATGGCTTTTTGTTTTAAAAATATGACTCGGTTCTCTATATATTTTAGAAGTGAGTCCTTTGTCAGAATCATTAGTTGTAAAGATTGTTTCCCAGCTTACTACATTTCTTTTGATTTTGGTTACAGTGGTTTTATCTTTGCAAAAGCTTTTTAATTTAATGTAATTGAAATCATCTAGCTAGTTTTTGGTGATGTAAAAGCCAGCTAATTTCAACTGTACAAGCAGCTCCTAAATCATGTATAAGGGGAACTCATATGTCTATTTGGGTCGCCAGATGATTCCCACTCAAAACCTAGAAAGTAAAGGACATCATGAAATATATCTGCTTTTTTTTAATAGTACTTGTTCATTTTGCTTCGCTAATAGAGAAGAAAAACACGGATCTTTTTCCTGATTGTATTACTAGGTGTATTGGAGTTAAGTAATTGGGAATTGGTCATTTTAAAATAAGCAGAGTTTTCAATATAAAATTCAGAATCACCAAATTAGAAACTTGGAGGACTTCACAGGTCACCTAGGCCAACTTACATGTGGGAGAACTCCCTTGTAACGCTGATTTTTTTACTTGAAGACCTTTGAGGTAGGCTGCCCCTCTTTTTTGTGTGTGAGATATTCCCTGACACCAGACTTGAGTTTGTCTCTGCAGTCTCTGCCTCTTGTTCCTAGTTGTGCTCTTTGGGACCAAAGATAATAAATCTAATCCTTCCTCCCCATGAAAGCCCTTTAGAAGCTTGAAGACTTTTTGCTATTTCTCTTGAGTTTTCTTTGGGATAAACTTGCCCAGTTTATTTCAGCAGATCCTCATGATGTGGACTCAAGGTCCCTCGTCATCCTGTTAGATTCTCTTCAGCTTGTCAGTGTCCTTAAACTGTACTCCACATGAGACAGAGAAGAGTGGAGGATTTTGCTGAAAGCAGCACTCCTCCTAATCATTCTAAGAGCCTCTTAGCTTCTTTGGCTACCATATTGATCACACTGCTGAATCAATTGGAGCTTGCAGTCCACTAAAACCTCCAGATCCTTTTCAAAACCACTTCTGTCCATGTCTCTGCCATGTCATATTTGTAGAATTGATATTTTTGGTACCCAAGTCCAAGACTCTATGTCTATTGAATTTCATCTTACATGCCCCCAGTATTCTAGACTGACTAGACCTCTTTGGATCCTGGGTGCAATCCACTGTAGTAAATAACTCAGCTATGTCATCTCTGCCATTATTCAGGTAATTGATAAATGTGAAACAGCATAGATTCACGCATATGTCCCTGGGGTTCTCCTGAAGACATCCTGATCCAATGGTAATCATTCATTCCCAGCTTTCTGCTGAATCTGGTCAGCCACAGTTCTGAATTCTCTGAATCCTTCTACTCCTTCTATCCTCCTGATTGATCCATGCCTATCTTTCCAGCTGACACACAAGAAGAGTATGATTTACCTTGTCAAAATCTTTGCTAAAATCTAGCTGAGCTAAATCTATAGCGTTTTCCTTTGGCCCCTTGAGTAATCGTGAGAAGGCTATGTTTGGCACAACTCATCCTTGAGGATGTTGTCTGACTTTGTACCCACCCTATCCCTTTCATGAAATACTCTACAATGTTGTCTGTCACTGGGGTCAGGTTCATTGCCCTCTCATTGGCAGACTGTTCTCTTTCCTTTTTGAAAACAGGTGCAATCTTTTGCTCATCTTTAGCCTTGTGGTCCCTCTCCTCTTGGAAAAGTTCCTGCCAGAGCTTCAGTCGCCACTTGGATCAGTTCTTTTTGCCTGAGGCAAGAGTAGCCAGTGGCCTTTCTTACTGTCTCCTTCCTTGTCTTACAGTTAATGCAAGGAGTTTGCATTAACTCCCCTAGCCAGACTTGTTCTGTCACTGCCAGTGTAAAACCTTCTCTTTGTTGTCAGTGATCATTGCTTCCACTCTGTACAAAGCCCCTACCCTGTTTGAATCCTCTGTACCTTCAGTAATAATAGGATCATACATATGTGTGTGTGTAGTTCTTCTGTGACCTCACCATCCTAGGTGCCTTCTAGGCAGTCTGCAGCCTCCTTAAACCAAAGCACCCAGGACTGAACTTAGTGAGGAGACTAAGATCTAAAACAGTTCTCATGGCCATCAGGCATCAAAGATAAGGACTGTTGTGTCCTCTGCTTTAGGTGGGATTTTCTTAGTTACTCATGTTTTTGTTTGTCAAGTGTTCCTTTTATGGGTGAACCAGGGGGCAGCTAGGTGGCTCAGTGGATAGAGCACCAGCCCTGGAGTCAGGAGTACCTGAGTTCAAATCCAATACTTAATAATTACCTAGCTGTGTGGCCTTGGGGCAAGCCACTTAACTCCATTTGCCTTGCAAAATACTAAAAAAAAAGTTAAACAAGAGTGAACCAGCTAGCACCATTTTGCTTTCACATGACTGAATAAGGGATGGATAGAAATTGTGTTGAAAATGCTATCTATGGTTCATCAATTAAAGGTTTCTAATTTCTATTTAAATTGAGTTTTTAAAAGTCCATTATCATTGTTTAAATGAGTATGCTGTCTTTTTGTTTTTGTTTTTGCAAGGCAATGTGGTTAAATGACTTGGCCAAGATCATACAGCTAGATAATTATTAAGTGTTTGAGGTCAGACTTGAACTTAGGTCCTCCTGACTCCAGGACCAGTGCTCTATTCCCTGTGTCACCTAAATGCCCCACTGTCTTTTTTTAAGCAGTTTTAAGCTATTTTGAGACCATATTGTGAATGAAATTATCTTTTTTTTATGTATTAAAGGAATTATCCGAGGGATCAGCATGGTGAAAAAAGTGTACTACGTTTTGACTCCTCTGTCCCATGAAAAGTTAAGACACGTGAATTGTCTGATGATTGGAAATATTACTATTCCTCATTGCATCTTCAAGAGTCAGGTACAGTTAATAATGAGTTTGCTAATCTACAGCATAACTCACCTACTACTCCATTTTTCCCAGAGT
Source organism: Macrotis lagotis (assembly GCF_037893015.1). NCBI lineage: Eukaryota > Metazoa > Chordata > Mammalia > Peramelemorphia > Peramelidae > Macrotis > Macrotis lagotis. The sequence continues at coordinate 888,062,247 of NC_133658.1, forward strand.
TAGACCAGGTTAAAGTGGGAGTGAAGAGATGCGGGGGTGGGGGGAGGTGTGGGTTCCATTCACACAATTAAAACTAATATTCTTTTTAATTTGGAATATTGATCTCTAAACTTGTTATAGCTTGCAATTAATTTTGAGAGAATAAAAAACAGGCAGGTAGATGAGAGTAGGCTTCTCTAAGTAAAGGGACTAAGCAGAGAAATAGTATGAGGTGAGACAAGAAGCCTCTGTTCTGACAACAGTGGCAGAGAATTGGAGGATTAGAAGAGGAGTAGCATCCTAAGGTGACAAACGTCCCTCCTGCAGAGTGTCAGTGACCCTGGTGTTCTCAGGATCTGCTAATTATTGGGTTTGATGGGAATGCCATCTTCTCCAAAAAGAGAGTGAAATGGCTGGTCTATGTCATAGAGGGAGGGACCTCTGCTGGGAAAGGTCACTGTCACTGCTGCAGAAAGGTTGCCAACTTGGTGTCCCTAGAGAGATTGGGGGGATGACTGCAGGAGACCCCACCATCTCTCCTCAGTGCTGCCCTGCAGGGAGGTGGCTGTACACTCACTTGCTTTCAGACAGCCTGCATTCCTGTGCATGTGTTTTCATTTTGCCTCTCTATATTTTTGTGTTTCAGCCTAAGATTGAGGGAGAGATTCCTTATGTTACTTCTGAGTACAATTTTACTATTTGGGGATCAGGAAAACTCAGAGTCAGGAAACTCCTGCAAAGAAGAGAATACCTTTAATCGCCAATGAACTTTTCACTGAAGAATTAGCACGGAGCTTGGTTTAATGAGGGAGGGGATCGCAAAGACTGGATGCAGTTTCTCTCACTGTGCCAGCAGTGGAATGATGTGAACAATTCTCCAGCCAAAATATTGTCAGTAGTTTACAGTCATTTTTGTATTAAAATATTTTCTGAAAATTCTCAAAATTACATGTGATCTGAAATGCAAAGAGCATCCCCAGACACATTCAGGGAGTTGGAAGTCTTGGGTTGAGTCTGAGCTCTGCCCCAGAGACTGCATAACCCTGGACTTAAACTCCTCCTCTGGAGGTCAGGCCTACACCAGATTGATGTTCTGATTTGTTCTTCATCCTTTCAGTGATGACATTGTAACTCAATACGGTTTTTATTTCTGTGGCACTTTAAAGTTTGCAAATTATTTTCCTGACTACAATCCTATGAGGGAAATTGTGTCTGGAATTATCTCCATTTTATAGTTGAGGAAATAGTCTTAAAGAAGGTCAAAGTAATTTGCAGAAAGTTTCAGAGCTGACTGGTCAGCATCTGAAAAACCAGGTCTTATTCCTTACTCCTTGACCAATATTCTTACCTCATCCTGCCTCCCCGTACACTTCCTTATTCAATGAACTCCTTAATTGAGTTAGTACATGGAATAAGGACCAAAAAAGTAGGAGATTTGGCCAGTAAAGAAGAAAAGAGGAGTATGCGTTGAATCCAACATCAGGAAATCCTGGGGTTCCTATGGAATGAAGGTAGATTTCTACCATCTTGAATGTGATGATTCATATGGATTAGCTAACATACGGGGTCTAGGGGTGGCAAATGCGGCCTCGGACACTTAATAATTACCTGTGTGGCCTTGGGCAAGTCACTTAACCCCATTTCCCTTGCAAATACCTTTAAAAAAATGGGGTAACATACTGGGTGTAGCTGCTCATATTCTGTCTGGATTGATGGCACTGATATACTTTCTTAATTATCCTTGACCATATTGTATGTAATTCCTGTTGTCTTCTATTTAAGTAGTTGAAAGCAAATAGTCAACCATTATTAAAGATTTCAAGAATCCTCAGTGATAGCACAACCCACTTCCATTATAGTGAATTACTGTAGTCCCAACACCTTGTCACTTTGTAAGATAGATTCTCCAAATTTAGCTAGTAAGTGTATGGCAGCTAGACAGAATGTATTTTTGGCTCATTTTATTGGACCTGTCTGATATTAGGATCCACTGTCATAGTCTTGGAACCCAGAGGGATCCCTTGCTGCAATGAAACTTCATGCAGAATTAGGATTTCTGTGGAAGTTTGCTCTCTCGATGAGGGTTTTTTTAAAAACTGACTGGGCTAGTAAAACCCTTGAGTAAATGTAATTAATGTTTTTTTCTTGTTTTAGGAGAAATGGAATAAATTGCTTCCCAAAACCTTTTTTTAAATCCTGTAATTTGATACTTGCCAAATCAAGGCCAAATTCTGAAATCTGGAAATGCTGATTTTGTAGGTGATAGAATTGTTTACTTTAAAAATTCTAGAGTTAACTATAAAATTAACTGAAAATTGAAGGATATGAGACAAATCTACATGAATCATCAGCCTCTCCATATGTATTTCTGTATATTACCAACAAAATCCAACAAGAGTCCATTGGAAATAACTTGAAGCTATAAAATGATTGATAGTTTAATCTAACAAATAGCTAGGAAATTATTTGGACTCCAACTGTTAAATATATTTTGCAGAAATAAAGACAAACCTAAATAATTATGAGAAATATTTATTGCTCATAGATAGGTCAAGTCAGTATAAAAATAAGAATGCTACTACCTAAATAAATTTCTTTAATGCTGCACCAATTAAGCTACCAGAGAAATATTTTATAGAACTAGAGGGAAAAAAAACAGCAAACTTCTTTTGGAGATACAAAAGGTCAAGGATATCAAAGGGCAATGAAACTGAAAAAGAAGAATTCCTTTCAGTGCCAGATCTTAGACTGTATGTATGGCAAAGCAGTCATCATGAAAATAATTTGGTCCTGGTTGAAAAATAGGTTGGTAGGGGCGGCTAGGCACAGTGGATAAAGCACCGGCCCTGGAGTCAGGAGTACCTGGGTTCAAATCCGGTGTCAGACACTTAATAATGACCTAGCTGTGTGGCCTTGGGCCAGCCACTTAACCCCGTTTGCCTTGCAAAAACAAAAAAAAAGAAAAATAGGTTGGTACTGTATACAAATGCAAACAGTGGGAGCATAATATGGAGTAATCAAAGACTGGTTCCCAGAGTGTGAAGGTTGGACAGCATCATGGCACAATAATATTGTGGCCTGGAATTAAAGATCACAATAAATTAGAGGAGGAAGAATTTAAGTTGAATGTGTGGATAGAGAAAGAATTACAAGCAAGAGGATCCCAAGATAAAATGGACAATTTTGTTTAAATAAAATTTTAATCTTTGTACATACAAAAAGTGTTAAAATTAGGTAAATGGGAGAAAAAATTCTTAAGCAGGTTTTTATGGCAAAATGTTTTGTATTCAATATATATGGAACTGATACAAATTTATGAAGCAATTAAGCTAAAGGATGCTACTGTACACAAAGCATTGGACCTGGAGTCAGAAAGACCTGAGTTCAAAACCAGCCTCTGACACACTAGCTTTGTGACCCTGGGCAAGTTACTGCACCTCTTCCTCAGTTTCCTCATCTGTAAAATGGGGAAAATAATAATTAGTAACACCTACATTGCAGGGTTGTGAGGAACAAAAAATGTAAAATGCTTTGTGAACCTTAGTGTTATGTGGTGGTTACTTTAAGACTAAGGAAGATCCATTCCTCAATAGATAAGTGATCAAATATGTGTGTGACCAAATAAACCTTAAATTACTACAAGAGAAATGGAAAGCAGAGCAACTGAGGTCCCACCTCACACCCTTGAAACTGGTAAAGATGATGAGCAAAATAACAAATGTTGAAAGGACTGTCAGAAAGCTGGCACATTGGTGCAGTGCTGAGAGCTAAGAACTGATCGGCCGTCTTGCATTATGTCCTTTGACCCAGTTACCCCTAGTAGGCCTATACCTTAAAGAGACCAAAGACAGGAGAAGGGCCTATCTGTACAAAAGTGGAAGAGTTCTTTGTTAGCTCAAAATACCAATCTTTGGAGATATTCTATTGGGGAATGGCTATAAATTATGTTAATATCATGGAATTACTGTGCCATTAGAAAGGGACCAAATGAACAGCTTCAGAGGAAACTGGGAAGACCTATGGACTGATGAAGAGTGAAGTGAACAAAAGTAAAACTATATGGCAGCATTATTGGGAAAAACTACTTTGAAAGACTAAAGAACTGATCAATTCATTGAAAAGAGTCCAGAAGATTGAAGATAAGATGTGGTCTCTATTGTGAGAAAGATGATGAACTTTAAATGCATCAGGCATAGCCAATGTCGGCATTTGTCTTGCTGGGCTAGGTATATTTATGATGAGGTATTTTTATTTAATTTTTTATTCTGTGGAAGGGGAAGGGGGAAGAATAGATTATAAATGCATGTAATTTATTTTTTTACAAAATAAAAAATTCACAGGTCCTGGAGGTTCATTGGATAAAATTCTGGTCAACCAAAAGGGATAAGGTAACACTAAGATATAAAGGTTATTGGAATAAAGATACTACAAATACTTGACATTGGATGAATTTTAACCCAATCTCTGCTCTTTATTGTCCATCTTGGAAAAAAAATTTTTTTCTTGAATTTGACATAATTACTATTAGTCAACAAACATGGCTCTGGTTGGTCCTTACTGGATAAACCATTAAATAGTGACCTACCTAACTTCTCTCGTCTGTAGTAGATAAGGTGTTGTCTATAATGTGATATTTTTTAGAACATATCGAGAGCGCTGTGTTTATGCTTTTGAAACCACCTAAAATGGGCATTAACTTGACCACTGATGACGAATCATCCACAATAAGGCATCAGGAGCTTTGAATGTGGGTTCCAGAAACACTGGCCTATTCCAGGGGAGATGTTGATAGAAGAGATAATAAGGTGTCTAAAGAATAACAAAGATTAGCTTCTGTTTGATACAAGTGACTGGATAAATCTCTTAAAACTGGAGAGTTCCTTATACTGACCAAATTGTAGATCTGGATCAAAAGTGAAAAAGCTGGGATCTTGAGTCAGATGACCTGGAATTGGGTGCCACAACTTGTGGGACCTTTGGTGAATCACTTCCCCTTTCTGAGTCTCAATTTGCATGTCTAAAATGAGGGAGATGCACCAGGTAACCTCCTTGACATGAAGGTTGTCCCTTGACATGTTAGTTATTAGTTCATTGGATGTCATTGCTTAAACCAGTTTGGAAATTCCTCCTCAAATTGCCTTCTAGACTTGAAGCAGACCCTCTCAACCTCAGAAGGATGACATTTTGTCCTTTGAGAGTCTATTTGATTTTTCACAAACAGCTTGAAATTTGAATTCAAATCTGCTATGAAATGATTTTTTTTCCTTGGTCATTTGTATGCTTATACACTTGCTTGGAAGACAATATGAAAAGAATTTCCAGATATGATTGGAGTCATGTAATTTAAGTACATAGCCTCCCAGGGAAGGCCCTCATTTGGATGTATAGTTCCAAAATGTTTGAGGGGAAAAAAAGTCATTAATGTTTATGGACACACTTAAGAATTGAAATGATTTTGTAAGTGAAAGGATTCCATTACTTCCCAAACAAAAGTCCCAATTCTCAGATTTTTAGTCCAACTGTTATTTTTTTTTGAGTTTCTAGAATCAACATCGCCTTATTGAGAAATTTTATAAAATGATCAGGTAGTCCATTTTTTAAAAGCATTTTTGCAAAGCTCTCCCTGTCTGTATCCTAGCAATCGCCATCCAATGGTCCTGATCAGCTGGGGCCCTGAAAAATGAGGGTAATTGTTATCTGGATACACACTTTCACTTATTAATTTTAACCCTGCTGTAGCCTAATTTTTGATGTTCAAGTTCTCTTGGAGGAAGCCACATGTGAAAATGCACAAAATTGCATTTGGCCACCAGAGGGGGCTGAACCTTGGTTCACCAAGCATTGTTACTTAGTCTCATGGCTCCTTCATTAGCAGAGTTGATTGGAATTTCCCAAGATGGTTCTAGAACTTGTTTATTGGCACTTATGCTTTCAAGTCCTAGGATGATTGTGATCCTCTCCTGGAAAATCATCGTGGTCTTTTGAACCTATTCATGTGTCAAGAGAAAAAAGGCAGTATTGATGTGCTAGATATCTATCATGGATTATCAGTATCTGAAACAAATTCAATGTATTTGAACTAAGGATGTACATATTCAGTATTAATGTTCCTATGCTAATAAAAGGGAAGGAAAAGATCTTACTATTGGATATTTCAAACTGGATATTAAACTGACCTTGTCCAAAATAGAACTCATCTTTTCCCCCTAAATTGTCCCTCTTCATAATTGCCATTATTACTATCAAAGGTACCACTATCTGCTCAATATCATAGGCTTAATACCTTGATTCCACTTTCAAAACATTTTTATATATAGTTCCTGTACTCCCACCCTCGGGTAGGCCCTCATCGGCTCATGGCTAGATTATTGCAGTAGCCTGCTGGGGGGTCTGCCTGCCACAAATCTGCCCACACCAGTCAATCTACCACCCAGCCATCAAACTGACTTGTGAAAGTCCAAGTCATGCCATGCCTCACACACATGCCCACACACCCGATTCAGTCAACACCAGGGAGTCCCTGCTATCTCTTGGATCAAAAGTAAAATTCTTGTTTGTCCTACCTAAAAGTCTGTCATAAGTTAACCCTTCCATGTATTTTACAGTTCAGTGACTAGTTGCCTCGATTTTTCTGAGAATTTATCTCTCAATTCTGGCCTTTTTTTTTTTTTTTTAGGTTTTTGTAAGGCCAACAGGGTTAAGTGGCTTGCCCAAGGCCACATGGCTAGGTAATTATTAAATGTCTGAAACCCAGGTACTCCTGACTCCATGGCGGGTGCTCTATCCACGCGCCACCTAGCTGCCCCTCCTAATTTTTTTTTTTTTAGGTTTACTTCTGGCCATTTTCACTCACTGTTCCCCATGCATGAAATGCTCTCCTTGCCTCTTGACTTTCTTCAAATTTCCTCTAAAATCCTGCCTTCCTCAAGAATTCCTTTCCCAGTTTTCTTTCATGTTAATGTCTTCCCTTTGGTGGTTATCTTGAATTTATCTTATTTGTATGTAATCGTTTGTTTGCATGTTATCTCCTTGATTAGATTGTGAATTCCTTGAGAACAAAGACTTTTTTGTGCCTTTATATTTATTTATTAGCAAAATGCTTGTCACATAGTAGGCTCTCAATAAATATTCCTTGACTTGTGGATTTTTATCTGCATTTTCTGAGATTCTCTTTTTAGCACTTTGAAAATGGGGGTTCTGGGGCAACCAGGTGGTGCATTGGATAGAGCACCGGCCCTGGAGTCAGGAAGACTTGAGTTCAAGCCCTGCCTCAGACATTTAATAATTATCTAGCTGTTTGACCTTGGTCAGGTCTCTTAAGCCCATTGCCTTGCAAAAACCAAAAAAAGAAAAAACTAGGGGTTCTAATTGCTACTTAAATGACATCAAATTTTAAAAAAAATCTATTTTTTGGATAGATTAGTATAGATCAAAAGGTTTAATAACTTGTGGACTAGGACAAACAAGCTTCGCCTTCCCATCAGGCCTTAAGAAATTTTGGAGACTGAAACTCTGTACCCCTGTGACTACTTGGAGGGAAAATGAAAAAAAGGTAAAGGCAAGATGTATTTATTAAGTGCTTTTGTCTGGAGACACAAATACAAGCAATAAGGAAGACAGGTCCTTGCCCTCAACAAGCCTTCATTCTAATGGTGAAGACAACACACAACAGGGAGTTGAAAAGATGAAAGGCAAATGAAAGGTGACTGCTGGTCTGAACTCCTTCCCAAAATGGCAATCCTGATAGGAATTTTTTTTTTTAGATTTTTCAAGGCAATGGGGTTAAGTGGCTTGTCCAAGGCCACATGGCTAGGTAATTATTAAGTGTCTGAGGCCGGATTTGAACCCAGGTACTCCTGACTCCAAGGCCGGTGCTCTATCCACTGCGCCACCTAGCCACCCGCATGATAGGAATTTACCAATAGGAGAAAGGCCACCGGAAGGGGGTGATGTTGTAAGGTGAGAAGGCAACTGACTCATAGTGGTAATTTCTGGAGTATCATAAGTAGAACTGAAGAGGAAATGGGTGAGAAATAAGGAAGTGGAACTGAGTCTGAGATGCTTTAGAACCTTGGTGACTGAAATCAGCTTTTCGGAGTAGTGCATCATACCCATTTCTGAACTTGTCAGCTCAGCTTCATTTGTAAGCTCCTGGAGAGTGTTCTGCACACAGCTTCGGCTTAGCACAGTCCTTTCTGTTGGACAGAATTAGGATCTGGTCATTGCAGACTGTATAGGACAGTTCATCTGGTTTGGGGTTGTTTGTTTAATTTTGTTTTTAGCAGACTGTGGTTGTGCAGATATAGCAGTCAAAAAAATGAATGAGTTCTTGGGTGGTCCTCAGAATAGCAATTGATGAGATTTCCACTACCTGTCCACTCTTGGATCATACCTTCAGAACTGTGTCTGGTGGTGTCATCATGATTTTGGAAGGTCTTTTTCAACCGGAATATTCATAGAGTAGCCACTAAGAGGAAGAAGGGTCTTGAAAAGTTCTATGAGAATTGGTGGAAGGACTTTTGAGGGTATTTTGTCTGGGGCAGGGGGTGTGTGTGAAGGAAGAAATGATAACTCTGTGTGAGTATCTGAAAGAGTTGACATGTGGAAGAGGTACAGTAGACACTGTCTGACCCTAGAGGATGGAAGAAGTAGAAGTAATGAGTGGAAATTGCAGAGGTAGATTTTGGCACAAGTTGTTTCCTTATAACTTGACCTACCCAAGAGTGGGATGGGATGCTTTGGGAAGTGGTGACATGGTGAAAAGTTAGGTGTATTTGGCTCTTAGTAGTCTACACTGAGAGCCAGATCAATCAATAAACATTTTTTTCATTCAATAAACATTGGTCACCTGCTCTACATCAAGTGATAAATGTTAGCAGCAGAAGGCAGTCCCAGCCCTCAAGAAGCCTACAGTCTAATGAGAGAAACAAGTGATCACATATACAGTCAAACTGTACAAAATAAATGGGAAATAAAGAGGGAAAGCTCTAGAGGGGATGTGGAAACGGCTTCCTGGAGGTGGGATTTTAGTTGGGACTTACTTAAAGGAGACCAGTAAATAGAGGTGAGGAGGAAAGGTATTCCAGGTGTGGGGAATAGCCAGAGAAAATACCCAGAGCCCAGAGATGGAATCTTGTTTTTGGAACAGCCACAAGACCAGTTTCACTTTTTTTTTTGAAGAGTACGTTGGTGGTGGTGGTGGTGGTGCAGTGAATAGATCACCAGCCTTGGAGTCAGGAGGTCCAGAGTTCAAATGTGACCTCAGATACTAATTACCTAGCTGCGTGACCTTGGGCAAGTCACAACCCCATTGCCTAATCCAAAAAAAAAGAGTACATGGTAGGAAAGTAAGGTGAAAGAAGACTGGAGAGATAGGAGAGGGCCAGGTTATGAAGGGCTTTGAATGCCAGACAAAGGATTTTGTATTTTTTTTTCCTTGGAGATATTGAATTTAACATGGTAGACCCACACTTTTAGAAAACCACTTTGGTAGTTGAATGAAAGATGGAGTAGAGTAAGAGAGGCTTGAGGCATAAGCCCAGTAAGGACCTGCACCAGGTGGTGGCCATGCCAAAGGAAAGAAAGAAGACTGTAAAGGGGGTGTAACAAAGGTAAAACCGATAGACCTAGCAACGAATTGGATATGGGGGGTGGTGAAAGAGTGGAGAGATAAGAATGATGTCTAGGAGGCAATCCTGGGTGACTGGAAGGGTCACCCCCTACAATAATGGGGAATACTTTTTGGGAAATATAATAGGTTCCATTTTGGACATGTTGAATTTAAGACATTTACAAACATCCAGTTTGAGTGTCCATCAGACGGTTGGAGATATAAGACAGGAGAGATAGAAGGGACAGGTTAATACTGAGATCTACTCTTCAATGGCAAAGTTTATTCCTCCACTTACAGGGAAGTGTCTACTGTGTTCTCTAAATTTTTCATGATTCAGGAAATCTGTCATTTAAAAGCCCCTCCCTATCCACACCCCCCCCAACCTCAAGGAGGCAGACTTGGTGCTCATCATTGGTAACCCATCCCAGCTGGAAAAGAAATGAGTACTCCATTTTATAAGGAGGTGAATTAAAGTTGGAGGCCAAGAGAAGACAAGATCTAGGGCTCCATTTCACAACCACACACAAAAGGAGTGATAGCGCAGTGGAATAGATAAAGAAGAGTCCTGGTCCTGGGCAACCCTGGGACAATCCACATATCAGCTCTGGATCTCAGCTTCCTCCTTGATAAAATGATGCTGCTGCTCTCAGAAGAACCTTCCAGCTCCAAGTCAATGATCTTACCGTCTTTTAAATACATCATCTTGGATCCTAAGCGCCCTCCACTGACTTCGGTAATCAGTAAAGTGAAGGGGTTTAGAACAGTTCTCTTGTCTGTGATCCATTAGTTTTCTGTGAGCCTCAGTTTCTTCCTCTGTAAAATGAAGGTGTTGGACTAGATGACCTCTATGGTCTTTTCCTTTAAGTGGGGGGGGGGCTTCCTCTGGGCCTCAGTTTCCTCCTGCATAAACTGGGGGGGGGCTGGACAAATGACCCTTGGGGTCCCTGTCAGTCTTCTTTGATGGCTTTTGTGTTAATATCCCAACAGACATGAGTTACCCATGCCCTGTCCATCTTGACTTCAATCTCAAAAGCTCTTTTTGTTTTTTTTAAATCCTGACTCATTTGAAAACAGACAGAATCTGTGCCTATAACCCTCCCTTTTAAAGAGTTAAAGCTTTAGCTAATCCAGTCTTAATTCTCCCCATATGGTTGGGCCTGGCAGCAGAGGAAAGAGTTGGCTGACAGATCAGCCTGAACAGTGGCTAAGATAAATATGGGGGCCATCTGTGCAGCTAAGGGAAAAAAAAATTCATGTGAAGTACAGACAGACCCTGCTAAGTTAAACATATTTCTGAGACTTTGCTAGGAAAAAAAAGGAGGGGCTGCCAGCGGGGTGGGGTGGGGAGGAGGAGGCGGGGAGAGAGACACCAGAGATCAGGCAAAGTCGGTTGTCTCAAGGGGAAGGGGGTCTATTCCGAAAATTCTGGTGGATTGAATAATCAGATTGGGAAACGGGGAAGGGAGCTAGGGAGACAGTGATGTGCCCAGGCGTTCCCATGGCAACCCGCCCTGACGCTGCGATGATGCTCAGAACACTGTGGTCTGGGTTTTTATAAAGGGCTGGAAAATCAGCTCCCGCAGACTGCGACCATTTCTCCCCCAAGCCAGGGCCAGGGAGGTGTCAGGCGGGTCTGGGAAGCTACCAGCCTTGAAGGACTTCCTCCTTGCTGAGGACAGTGGCTGGCTGGCAGAGGAGGGGCTGACACTGGAGAGAAGAGTTTTCATAGCCTGGGTGTCTGGACTGAAGTAGAGAAGCTTGGTCAGTGTTTGGCAAATTGAATCGAACCACAGGACCAGGCAGCCGTGTGCGGGGCGAGCTGCGCAGCTCCAGTGCCTGGAGATGGACACGCCACAAGCCACGACTGAAGGAGCCATACATTCCAACGTACAGCACCCAAGGGCTTCCTGAGAAGAAACAACCTAGCAGGAGCTGAAAGCTTCATATTCTTTTGGCACAAAGACAGAGCAACTGAAAAAATCAGGACCAGGGCTGAGTCTGAGAGGAGCCCTTCATCCGTCTCCAGGCTGCTCTCTGGCAAAGCCGGCCAAGCAAGGCCAGAAGATTGGGGGTCAGTGCTGTCCCGATGCCATCCTGATAGGAGGGCTTTAACAGGCAGGATCAGCTGGCTGGCACCCCCCCCTATCTAGGGGCTCCCCAGGCTAGTGAGCCTCCAGTCCCAACTGCATAAAGGAACATGAGCTCAGTTCTGACAAAATACGGGTCTCCACCACGCAGCTGGCTCAACCTGCGCCTGGGAACCAGTGAGTATGTTTTTATTCCCCCTTGCCCTCCCCATCCATCCCTAAAATAGGAGGTGGGCTATGCAGACAGAGGGTTTTTGGAGAATGCAACTGAGTCTTGTCTTCCTGAATCAGCTGATGAATAGCCAGGAGCTTTAATGACTTTGATGGGTTGGAAGCATTTCTCTGCAGTGAGAATAATCAGTAGGGAGATATATTGAGTACAAAGGTCCAAAGCATCCCTGCTTAGCCAGGAGGGAAGAATCAGGAGTGACTTCAGAGCAGGGATAATATCCTGTTCTGGGAAGGAGGACACAGCTAGAGGACAGTTCCTTTCTGAGCCAAAGATGAGACACCTCTTGGGAACAGCTCCCACATGTCTCCAGGGTCATGGCAGCAGTGGCTTGTCCAGGATGGTTTTGGTGCATCAGAATTGTGGTGATGACAGCCTGTCCTTGGGAGAACATTCTAGCTGCAAGCTGACTCAGAACTTCTAGACCCTCTGGCAAGGACACCTAGATGGGTTACTATAGCCTTGTAAGCTGTCAGAGGGTGCGTGTGTGTGTGTGTGTATGTGTGTGTGTGTGTGTGTGTGTATATGTTCCTGTATACCTGTGTGTATGTGTGTGTGTGTGGGGGGGAATGTGAACTATCACGATAGATGTTAAAAACACAATAGACAAATGTTTTGCTGATGCTTTTGTTATATTTTATTTACATTGCTTTCATTTCTAAGGACCCCCTTTCACCTATTACAGAAGTTAGGCATTAAGCAACAAAATAAACCCATAAAACACCATCCATTGACCAGAACACCAACATGAAATTCCCAAAAGATGGCAAGCATTCAGTTTAATTCACTTTTTAAAATAAAAATATGCTGTGTAGTAATTTTGTGGAGAAGGGAGAAAAAGAAGGGGATTAGGTTAACTAAATCAATGACCCAATGCTAACTTCAGAGGTTGGTCTGATCACACACATGCACACACACATGCACACACACACACAAACACAAACACACAAACATGAGACTGAAAATGGAGTGATCCTTGGCTCCTCAAGATGTCTTCAAATCAGATGAATCCATGAACCAGGCAGTCTGGGACGGAAAGGGCCTTGGACATGAGCCTTCAAGTGCTGGAGACGATGAATCAGGAGCCAGAATCAGGTTCCCCCCCAGCTTCTCGGTGTCAGTATCTTTCCGAGGCAACACTGCCACGACATCCCAGCACCCCCACCCGCACCTCCACCAACACCACCACAGCAGCAGCAAAATGAGATGACACAAGGAAAAACCCAAACCATCTGAGCAACACCATCAGCACTAGCAGCTGGGAAGGTCCCATCCAGGAAAGGCCTCCGGCTTCCTTCTTGTTCTACTCAGCTGGAGTTGCACATTTGGGGAAGTTTCTTTTTCTTTTTTTTTTTTAAAAAGCCAGATCAATGAAAGTCTTAAGTCTCAGATCCCAAGAACAGGGTGTGTCACTGAGGAAGGGAACCACATCCAAGTGAGGTTGGTTGAGACTAACATGGCCAAGGTCATTTCTGCTCCCTGTTGTCCCCAACCCCTCTCTCTCCTGTTGGTACCTGCTACCCTCCACTCTCATGTGCCTCCCCTTGTTCATATTCACTGGGTCTTTGCCCCCATCCCTTCCTCAAATCTCTCTACTTTGGTATATGCCAGACTTTCTCAGACCTTTTCCTCCCATCTCCTTTCTTTCCATCCTTTTTTTTTTTCTTTTCTGTGTCCTATCCAGGCCCCAAATCTAGTCAAGGGAAGGAAAAGGGAATCTGAACTGATATATGTGCTTTACATAAACAACTTTTATCTCATTTGATCCTCACCACAACCCTTCAATTGAGGAAACTGAGACAAAGAAGAGTTAAATGACTTGTCCAGAGTCCCTTGGCTAAGAGTCAACTACCCTCTAGATAAGAAAAAGATTTATATTGATGATATGAATATGATCCATCTGGGTCATGGGTCATGGGTCATTACCTTTCTAGCAGGTTACACAATTGCTTCTTTATTTGTTTTTGAGGCAGTCAGGGTTAAGTGACTAGCCTAGGGTCACACAGCTAGTGAGGCTGAATTTAAACTCAGGTCCTCCTGACCCCAGGGCTAGTGCTTTATCCATTGAACCAATCTAGCTGCCCCAACATAATTGATTTGTTTTTGGTGTTTATGGAATAATTGGGTTAAATGGCTTGCCCAAGGCCACACAGGTAATTATTAAGTGTCTGAGACTGGATTTGAACCCAGGTACTCCTGACTCCAGGGCTGGTGCTTTATCTACTGTGCCACCTAGCCGCCCCAACTTCCCCCTATAATTGATTCTTTTTTCTTTTCTTTTCTTTCCTTTTTTCTTTTTTTTGGTTTTTGTGGGGCAATGGAGTTAAGTGACATTCCCAAGGTCACACAGCTAGTGAGTGTCAAGAGTCTAAGGTCAGATTTGAAGTCAGGTTTTCCTGACCCCAGGGCTGGTGCTTTTCACTAACTTAGTTACCCTAACATAATTGATTCTTTTTTGTTTTGTTTTACTTGGTAATGGGATTAAGTGACTCTCCCTTGTTCATACACCTAAATATTAAGTGTCTGAGGTCAGATTTGAACTCAGGTCCTCCTGACCCCAGGGCTGGTGCTTTATCCACTGTGCCACATAGCTGCCACCCATAATTGATTCTTATCAGGTACTGCTGACTCCAGGGCAGGGGCTCTATCTACTGTGCCACCCAGCTGCCCCCCCCATAATTGATTTTTTAGGTTTTTTTGCAAGGCAAATGGGGGTTAAGTGGCTTGCCCAAGGCCACACAGCTAGGTAATTAAGTATCTGAGACCGGATTTGAACCCAGGTACTCCTGACTCCAAGGCCGGTGCTTTATCCACTACGCCACCTAGCCGCCCCCATAATTCATTCTTGATGGAGGCTCCTTAAGTGATAGGTAGCGGCTATTTCCTTTGACTATGCATAAGGTCAACCCTGTGAGTAGGCTTTATTGAAACAAGATCTGGCTCCTGTGTCACCACATCTCTTAAGATGCCTGACCCGAATCCTTTCTTGCTACGAGGGTCAGAAGCTTCCTAAGATACCTTAAACTAAAGCCTGGCTCCATTTGGTGGTCCCCCTCCTCATTAATGCACCCTGTTCTCAGGATCCCTGAGACTAATGTAGACTTTCATTGACCTGACTTAAAAAAAAAAAAGGAAACTTCCCTAAATGTTCAATCGAAACTTTGGGTTCAGTGACCCTAGGAGGAAGCTGGAGGCCTTTCCTGGATGGGACCTTCCCAGCTGCTAGTGCTGATGGTGTTGCTCAGATGGTTTGGGTTTTTCCTTGTGTCATCTCATTTTGCTGCTGCTGTGGTGGTGTTGGTGGAGGTGCAGGTGGGGGTGCTGGGATGTCGTGGCAGTGTTGCCTTGGAAAGATACTGACACTGAGAAGCTGGGGGGACCTGAGACTGGCTCCTAATTCATCATCTCCAGCATCTGAAGGATCATGTCCAAGACCCTTTCCATCACAACCTTGTGGGTTTGTTGATTTAGAACTGAAAGAGACCCTCAAAGTCATCTAGTGTCAGGCAACTGGAGATTGCTTAGTTTATCTTTATGACTAAAAAGGACCTTGAGATTATTTAATCTTAACCTTTCTTTCTTAGGAAAGAAAAAAATTAAATATATTTCAGTAGACTTAGTTTCCTTTGTAACCCTATTTTATTTTATTGACTTAAAATTTTGATTCAAAGAAGAGGTCTTTGGCATAAAGACTAAGAATTCCTGACTTCCAGGCTAACCCTTTCACTTTATAGATAAAGAAACTGAAGCGAGCATGGTTAAGTTTGCCCAAAGTCACACAACTAGCAAGTGTCTAAGGTTGCATTTGAACTCAAGTCTTCCTGATTCTAGGTGCCATACTGTTTCAGCTAGCTGCCTCAGTGACCGCAATGATGCATCTAAAGGGCCTATTTATAGGCTCAAATGAAGGAACTGGCCTGGATGACCTCTGAAGTCCATTTTATGATTCTAAATGTGGAACTTGGGCCTTGAATTAGACATAGACTGCCTCAGGGCCTTTTGGCTGCTACTGTCCCTGCAGTTGGACAGTCTGGCCAGGTGATTCCTTTTCTATGTCTTATTGCCAGGTGTCCCTGTCAAATTATTGATTATGAATCCTGAGAGTAGAAAAAAATTTGGCATGCGTGGCCAATCCATGTATATTTATTAACTGCATAATAGATTACTGTCCTAACAACCATAAAATAGAAATGAGACCTGATAAAGATGAAATAATATTTGGTTTTAGAGTTAACTGGGAGCAATTGAATGAGCTTTTGGAAAATCCCTTTGGCAGTTGAATGGAGGATGGATTGAAGATGGGGAGACCATTCAAAAAGGCTACTGCAATAATCCAGGGGAGAGGGATTGAGTAACTGAAGTGGCCTGATAGTTGAGTGAGTAGAGAGAGGGGTCAGTTGAGATGTTTGGATGGGAGAAATGACGAGACTTGGCTACTGATTGTATACATGCAATGATAGAAAGTGAGGCTTTTAAAAAATGACAACGATATTATGAGCCTGGTAAGGCTGGAAAGATGGTGGTGCCTTTGATGGTTGAGTTTGGAAGGGAAAGATCCTATAATGAGGTCTGTGATGCAGACTCATCCTATGAGGCTCCCCAAAATGAAAGAAAGGGTCTTCTCTTATTTACTGACCACTGCCTGGGATCAAAGAGCCTCCCTGAGGGGTATCAACTGAACCCACAAAGTGATTCGGGTGGAGCAGAGTGTGGTTGTCTTGGGGGTATGGGGGCAAACATTTTTTCCAATGACACTTGTTATAATTGCTGGTGGATTCCAAGGGCATAATGGTTAGGTTATATCAGTTCTAAGATTATTATGTCTGTCTCAGAAGGAGGTTGGGAGTTTGGGCAGTGAAATGAGAGAGTGAGATACTAGCCATCTCCCTACTCTCTGACTAGCCCTTTATATAACCCTCAGCATTCTGATATGGCCCAATTTGGAGACCTGACCTCGTACAATCTGATACCTGTCTCTGAGGAGCAGGCCAAGGTAGCTCTATCCAAGGGAAGAGATTCTGGTTTTGCCCCCAACTGTCAGGTGACTCACTGAATCAAGACTTATAAAAGCTAATATGTCCTAATTGTCCTAAGTGGTTCCCAGGAGTTGAGCTTCAGGATAGTTGGAGTCTGGGGTCTTGAAAATTGTTGCTCCAGGAGGTAGGAGTGAAGCAGAGTAGGGATGAATAGACTTCCCATTGTAGGGCAAGGGTTAGAGGAACTTGAGAACTTGGGGGAAGGAGACTCAAAAGAATTCATACACACAAACGCATGTGCGCATGCACACACACATATCCTCTCTCAGTCTTTGTCTCTGTTTATCTATCATTTCTTTATCATCTATCTATCATCTCTCTATCATCCATCCATCATCCATCTATCCATCCATCTATCTATCTATCTTGATTCCCCATAGATTTAGAGATGAAAAGAACTTTAGGAGTCAACTAACCCAATCCTCTAATTTTAAAGATGAGGAAATGAAGAATTAGAGATCTTAAGTGATAGCTGGGTATTCAATGAATTGAACAATGGACCCTGGGCAAGTCATTTGACTTGTCTTCCTCAGTTTCCTGTAAAATGGTGATAATAACAGTACTTATTTCACAGAGATTGTTTTGAAGATCAAATGAGATAATATTTAAAATACATAATAGGCAATTTCCCTCTCTCTCCCTCCCTCCTTTATTTTCCTTCTTTCCTTTCTTTCTTCCTGTTTTTCCTTCATTTCTTTTCTTTTCCTCTTTACCTTCCTCCTTTCTTCTTTCTTTTCCTCTCCCTCCTTCCTTCTTTCCTCTCTTCCTTTCTTTCCTCCCTCCTTCTTTCCTCTTTTCTTTCCTTTTTCTCTTCCTCCTTCCTTCCTTCTTTCCTTCCTTTCTTCCCTCCTTTCTTCTTTCAGTCCTTCCTTCCCTCCCTCCCTCCCTTCCTTCATCACACAGCTAGTAAATATCAGAAGTGAGATTTGAACCCAGGCTTCCCTGCATTCTTTCCAGCCAGCAACCGTTTATTAAGCACCTACCCTTGGCTAGGCATTATGCCAAGGGCTAGTTCTACTAAAAAGGGAATCACCAGCCCCAGCCCTTGAAGTCTGTAACAGCCCAAGC
This sequence comes from Macrotis lagotis, assembly GCF_037893015.1. Classification (NCBI taxonomy): domain Eukaryota; kingdom Metazoa; phylum Chordata; class Mammalia; order Peramelemorphia; family Peramelidae; genus Macrotis; species Macrotis lagotis. The sequence goes on from NC_133658.1 coordinate 888,080,259, forward strand.
TGCTCCACAGTTAAATACAACTCAAAGAGCATTTCTCAAATGTCTCTTATATGTGAGGCTCTTGGGGACTTCAAAGGTCAAGAGAAGCAGTCCCTGCCCTCAGTGAGCTCACATTCTCCAGGGAGACAGCAATCTGTGCTCAGATAAGTAAAAACAAAACAGCTACAAAGGGGAAGCTTGGAGAGATGTGACTTGGGAATCAGAGATGTAACTCTGGATCTGAGATCAGAGAGCATCTTCTCCAACCCCTCATTTTACAGATGGGAAAACTAAGACCCAGACTGGTAAAGTCACACAACCAGGATGAGCCAAAGGCAGGATTTGAACCCACTGTTCCTTGCTTCCATCCTCGGCACTCTTCTAGTCATTGCAATACCCTGTCTCCTTGGGCAGTTTCTAGGCTTTTTTGGATATCACCTGGCGCTAGACTTACTAGTTTGTGAGCACCTGTAGGAAGAAGTGTGACTCATTTTCACATCCCACTCAGTGAATTGATCCTGGGGTGAAGCTGGTACTTCACCTATGTATTCCAGTATAGGGGCAGCGCTGGGCCACACTTGGAAGAGCCCAGTGCATTGATCCAATGGAGACATCATTGAACAGCTCAATGGGAATAGAGAAGTTTTGGGAAGGTAGCTAAGGCCCCAGCTGCTGACCTGTGGCAATCCTGGAGATGGGCTTCCATCTCTTCCTCCTTCCCTCCTTCCCCAGCCCTGTGAAATGCCTGGCACAGGGAGGCTGCTGGAATAACTGGAGTAGATGGCGTCTGTGTTCCTGCCTGTCTGACTATTGGGAAACCATCTCCTCCTTCCTCCAGCTCGCCAGCCTCTCAGGACCACTAGGGATGCAAAGGAGAGAGGGCCTGGCATGGAGAAGAAGGGAGTCCCAAACCCCAGGGTGCAGGACTCAGGGCAAGTGACCTCCAAGGACTTTCCTGGGTAGCACTCTCTTATTCTGGGAGCTGAATCTCAGCCCCTTTGACTGGAGCGGATGATCTAGAGTTGAGTCACCAAAGGAACCTTGAAATACAGCAACTAGGGAGAAGTGAGGCACTGCAAGGAGTCTATCTTCCTTCTCTCTTAATTCCTCCAATCAGAGATGGAGCCAATAAGAATAAGAATAACTAAATTTATTTAGCACTTTATCTCTCCCATCTCCTGTGATCCTCATAACAACTCTAGAAGGTAGTTGCTATAATTTTTCCCATTTTGCAGGGGAGAAACTGAGGCAGACAGCAATGAAGTGATATTCCCAGGGTCCTATATCTAGTAAGTATCTAAGGTTGGTTTTGAACCTCAGGTTTTTTTGGTTTTTGTTTTTTTTAACTTCGAGACCCAGCTCTCTTTCCACCAGACCACTTAGCTGTCTGGTCAAAAAAAAAAATTAGCAGAAAGGAGAGGAATCATCTGTCTGTCTTTCAAGGGGCTTCAGGGGATCGTGGGGAGCTTTGGAAGAGTCTTGAGGTGTCTCTCTCGGGTGATACACTGAATGGAGTGCCAGACCTTCGTTCAGGAAGTTCTGGAGTCCAAATCTGGCCTTTAAACATTTACTAGTGATGTGATCCTGGGCAACCTCAATTTCCTCATCTGTAAAATGCGTCTAATAACAGCCCCCCCCAGGGTTGTTTTGAGGACAAAATGAGTTATTTATGAAACTGCAAACCTTCAAAGTGCTCTGTATGCATTACTATTATTTTTTTTTATTTATCACCCAGTCTTGGAGTACAGCAGCAACTCTAATCCAGAAGAGTTTACACATGTCAGCAATGAGGGAGGATTTAAAAAATTTTTTTTAAGTTTTTGCAAGGCAATGGGGATAAGTGGCTTGCCCAAGGCCACACAGCTAGGTAATTATTAAGTGTCTGAGGTCAGATTTGAACTCAGGTCCTCCTGACTCCAGGGCTGGTGCTCTATCCACTATGCCACCTAGCCACCCCTTTTTTTAATTTAAAAAATTTTTTTTCTTTGTTCTTCAAATATATACAATAGTAGTTTCTACCTAACATTTTTTGGAAAGGTTTTGAATTTTACAACTTTCCCCTCACCCTCTCTTCCTTCCCCCCACACCCCCACAGAAGGCAATCTGATAATCTTTACATTGTTTCCATGCTATGCATTGATCAAAATTGAATGTGTTGAGAGAAAAAACATAGCCTTGAGGAAATAACAAAATATTAGAGATACCAAAACTATATATAGTACATAGGATAACTTTTCTTTCTGATGCATTTTTATCTCTCTATCTGGTATAACTAAGCAACTTAAGAAATGTATATGAACTAGTAGTCTTTACTAGCTCTGAGGTATTCACACATTCTGAAAAAATGGGAGATAATTGGTGGGGAGCCACTAGCCACTGAGAGGTTAAGGAGATTCCCCGCAGAAGGTGGTGTTTGGGCAGAGCTTTGAGATAACCTAGGGATGTTAAGAGGCAGAGGTGAGGAGGGACATCACTCCAACTGTGGGGGACACAAAGTTGCAGAAGCAGGAGAAGGGATACCAAATGGGGGGAATGACCAGTTTGACCAGTGGGCTGAAGACATGGAGGGGAGTGACATATAAGAAGGACACTAGAAAGATTCAGTGGCAAACAGAGTTTGTATTTGGTCCTAGACATAGTAGGGAATCACTGAAGCTTTTTTAAGCAGGAGAGGGACATGGTCAGCCCCGTACTTTAGGGGAAAGGCTTCCTGAGGAGGATAAAGGCTGTAAAGAAAGAACTTCATAGATGAAGTTTCAATGCAAATATTTTTGGCCTAGACCAATTTCATTGGTAGAAGATGCCTCTTCTGGGAAAATTCTGCCTGTCAATGAAGATTATAGCTTGAGTTAGTCTTCAGGGCTGACCTGGAGCCCTTCCTTAAAGGGAAGGGAATTGCTCAAAGTCAGATTTCTATTACCTAAGTCTTTGCTGTCTCTCTTATCAAGCATTTATGAAGGGGCAGCTAGGTAGTGCAGTAGATAGAGCACCATCTCTGGAATTCAGATCAGGCCTCAGATATTTGATACTTACTAGCTGTGTGACCTTGGGCAAGTCACTTAACCCCTCACAAAGATCAAAAAACAAAAAAAAAAACCCTCCACCACAAAACCAAATACTTATGAAGCAATTATTAAGTATGAGGTGCCAGTACAATGGGAAAATTAAAAGAATAAAGGAGATAAGCATTTGTTAAGCCCCTAAGAGGTGGGAATACTGGGAAAATAAATATAAGTTAAAAAAAAAAGACAAATCTCCCCTCAAGAAGTTTACATTTTAATGGGGGAAAAACAATACACAAAATGAATCTGGAAATGGAAATGAATAAAGATTTTGAAGATTCACTGGGAATGAAAAACAAATACTCCTAGTTTAGTTGAGGCAGGAAGGACTCAGGGAAAGGTTCATGGAGGGGGTGTTGCCTTGACTGAGATTGAAAGAGAAGATTCTGGAAGGATGACTTGACTTTCAAGATCTCCTCCATACTGATGGGACTCATCCTTCATCCTGGGTCCCTGTCTGCCAGTTGATCCCTGGGCCAGGGGCACCATACCAGCTGGGGGTGGGGTGGGTGAGGGAATCTGCCCTATCTGCAGCTCCTGGATCATGAATTCACCATTTATTTTGGAGGTTACAGAGTATTTTAACTAATATTCCATTCTATTCAACAAACATGAATTAGATGCCTACTAAGGCTGGATTTGAACTCAGGTCTTTTTGACTTCAGATCCAACTCTCTATCTACCTCACCACTTAAATGGTTTTTTTAAAAAAATGGAGTAGAAGGGAGAGGAGTCATCTGTGTGTCTTTCTATGGGAGGGACCGGGGGAGCTTTGAGAGGGTCCTGATGTTCCCGGTCCTATATATAATCTCTAGGGAGATCTAGTCACAGAACTGTCCCTGCAGGTTTTTTTTTTTTTTTTTTTTTTTTTTTTTTTTTTTTTAGGTCTTTGCAAGGCAATGGGGTTGAGTGGCTTGCCCAAGGCCACACAGCTAGGTCATTATTAAGTGTCTGAGATCGGACTTGAACCCAGGTACTCTTGACTCCAGGGCCGGTGCTTTATCCACTGCGCCACCTAGCCGCCCCACATGTCCCTGCAGTTCTAAACCAAGTGGCTCATTGAATAGCCTCTGGACCTGGAGTCAAGAAACCTGAGTTCAAATGCAACCTTTCTAGTTGTGTGACCCTAGGAAAGTCACTTAATTTCTTTTTGCCTCAGTTTCCTCAACAGTAAAAGACTTGCCTCTCAGGGTTATTGTAAGCATCTAGGCTAAGCCTTTAAAGGGAGATAAGGATTGCAAAAATTGGAGATAGAAGGGAAAGCTCCTCAGATATGAGGGTCAGCAGATGCAAAGTCATGGAGGTGAGAAGAGAAAATATGTGTGTATGTAGATATACATATCTATGAAACCAAAATTACATGTTCACCTCTGCAGCATGTATCTGTGAAACCTAGTGGGATTATGATTTTTTTCTAAGATTAAAAAAAATACCACAACCAAATGTATTTTCCTTTCAACTCTAAAGAACTAATTCTGCCTACAAAGCAGAATTTGCCTCCTTCCTCTGCAGCTGCTGTGGTGACCACATGCAAACACACACAAATTTAGAGGGAAGCCGGTCCTGGACTTGGGGTGAGGGGGAGGCCAGAAGGACCCGCAGCCAGAGAGGCCCTTCTGGCCCCAGCTGCCAACCCTGTGGTTGGCAGGAAAGGGGCTGAGGCCTGCAGCGTCTACCTGGAAAGGATGTGGCCTCTATTGTGGCAGCCTCTTCCTTACTCCAGTCTCAGCTAAAATCCTTCTTCCCTGGATCCCTTAATCCATGTGACCTTTCTGCCTTTTTTATTTTTGAGCTCATTTGTTCATTCAATAAGCATTAATTAACCAATTATTATGGGTCAGCCACTGTTCTAGAATCTGAAGAAAGAAACAAATGAGAAAAGAGGCACTCCCTGCCCTTAAGTTTACATTCTAAGAAAGACAGCAGGTCTGTAGAAAAATATACAATATATACAAAAATTCAATAAAAATGGTTTCAGCAGGGGTGGCCAGGTGGCACAGTGGATAGAGCACTGGCCTTGGAGTCAGGAGGACCTGAATTCAAATTCGACCTCAGACACATAATAATTACCTAGTTGTGTGACCTTGGGCAAATCACTTAAATCCATTGCCTTGCAAAAACCCCAAAATAAAAAAAATAAAATACTATTTAAAAAATGATTACAGTGAAGGGCATTAATAACTTGGGAGGCTGCTTAATACTGGGTTCAAATTCCATCTATATGATTATTGGGGTAAGTCATTTTTACTTTCCTGAACCTCAGTTTCCTCATCTTATCAAATGAGACTAGACCTAAGAGAGAACCTCACAAATCAAGGGATTTGAACATAAGGTTGCCTGGAGCTTGGAATTCCAAGAGCCTCCTTTGTATTTATCATTGTGGATTCACACCCTGCTCTCAGCATCCATGTGAGTCTTAGTCCTTGGGAAGGAGGAGAGAGGACCTGGTCTGGTCCTCTTTACAGCAGAATGGCAGACTCCCAGAGGCTCCTTGGTCTGGATGAATCCAGTAGTTTGTAGGTGGACCAATTGAAGGAGAGAGGAAGGATTTGTTGTCATCTCCTCACGGAGGGAGTATCTTCCTGAAGTGAAGGAAGTAGCTAGAGCCTGGAAAAGGAACTAAAGAGAAAACTGCAAAACTGAGACTAGTGGAGCTGGGACAGCATGGGGGTCATGGGCAGATTCGTGGGTGGGGTCCAACCACTTTTTGGACCAACCAAAAACAGGCAAAAAGGATGAAACTATTTTAGGCATGTACTTAGAATGGAAATCAACAGAGATGTTGATGAATGATCAGGTTGGACCCCATTCAGGTGGCCAGGTCCCATTTTTCCACAAGCTTCTTCCTAATCTAGGGACTTGCAGACAGCTCTAGGGCAACATGGCTGTCCTCCAAGCAGATGTGTTTAGAGTTTGGCATTTTGAAAATCTGATGGGGAAGAAAAAATATTCACAAGCCTACCACCAAAAGGGACCTTTAGTTGAGATTCTGTTTGCCCAGACAGACACCTGCAAGTATTGGGGGGAGCCCAATGCAAATGGGAGTCGTCAGTTTGTTCATCTTTAACCTGTAAACTGGCTACAAAGGAGGGGACTCGGATGAGGGGACCAGAAGTAATGGGGTTCAGTCAAAGCCACTGAGGATGCTGAATCTGAAAAAAGGAAACCTGAAGGGAGCATAAATGTGAAGCTGCAAGGGATCTGAGAGGTCATCTGGCATGACTCCCTCCCACAGAGGTGACGGGACTCATTAATAACTGCCTTCCAGGACTTGCTCAGTTCAAGCCCAGAGGGAAGAAGAAGGAGCAGCCAGGAAGTCAGAGAGGTCTATTTTGGCTCAAAATAAGGAATTTGCTAACAAAAACTTCTAGTGAAGCTAAGACAAGAAGCATTTAGCATCTACTCCATCTAATCCAGGGCCTGCCTAAGGATACAAAGAAAGACAGAAAGCTGTGCTTGCCCTCAAGGAATTTACAAGAAAATCATTCAGCATTTACTAAGTGTTAAACTCTTAGGGATACACAGGCAAACAAACAATAATCCCTGTCCTCAGAAACTCCCAATCTAATTTTAATAAAAGAAGACTATGTGTTAAGTAATTATATGCATGTATTAATCTATATGTATGTGTATGTGTAGGCATATATACACTATACATATTACATGTATATACACACATATTGAGACCAACAGACAGAGAATCAAAGAGAGAGGGGAGAGACAGAAAGAGAGGCAAAGAGAAAGAGAGTGACACTGAGAGACAGTGAGAGAACCAGGTAGAGATAGACAATGTAGATGAGTAGACACTGACCTGCTTTTCTCCTTTTCTTTTTTTCTTCTCTTCTTTTTCCTCTTCTTCACCTTCTCTTTCACTTCCTCTTTTTTCTCCTCCTTTGTCTTCTTGTCTTCTTAATAGACAATGAGATGGAAAGACAGAGAGACAGACATTCAGAGGGAGAGAGAGAGAGACAGAGAAAGAGAGAAATAATGAGATCAAGAAGCAGCTAGAGAACGAGTCAATTGACCAGTTGGATCAGTTCCCAGAATCTACCAAAAGTATATTAACATATAAAGTATATTAATGCGCCTGTCTTTTCCTATCCCTGCCAACATTGGCTATTCCCATCTTTTGTCATATTTGCCAATTTGCTAATTGTGAGGTTATCCCAAGAGTTCCAGGAACAGCAGTACCCAACAACTCAAACCCAATCTCCTCAGCCTTCTTCCAGGCAAACAACCTAGGAAACAAAATTTTCTTCATTGAAGTCCTTGGCACCATCAAATGGTTTCACATCAGAACTATAAAAGGTTTTCTTCATGGAGTTGCATTTATATCTGCTTGCCATTGTTAGGTCCCTAAGAACCACAGGACCTTTCCATAAAACTTGCATATAGCCATTGCCTCCCCATTCTAGAAGATAAGCTCTTTGAAGGCAGGAATTGCCAATATTTTGTATTTGTACTTCTAGGGCTCAACCTATACTAGGTGATTAATAACTTGTTCAACTTTTCATTTGATCTGAGGTTGTCTGGGGGGGGGGGAATCTCCAGCAGCTGGGGGTGGAGTGTAGTGTGGACCAGAGAGTGAGCTTGAGCTGAGTCTGCAAGGGTGTCAAGGAGGCCAGGACTGAAGGTGAGAAGGAAGAGCACCCTAGATGTGAGCACAGCCAGGGCAAAAGCACAGACTCTGGAGATGGAATTGTGTATAAGCAAGTCAGTGTAATTGCCTCATAAAGGGTGGAAAGGGGAATAAAGTGTTAAGACAAGAAGACAAAGGAAGAGGAAAACAAGGAAGTGGAAAGAGTAGGAGGAGAAGAGGAAAAAGAAGCGAAGAAAAAAAGAAAAGGAGATGATAAGAAGAAGAAGCCAAATTATGAAATACTTTTAAATGCTTTTCATAGAGAATTTTGTGTTTGATACATTCCCCATCCTGTCCAATTGAGTATTGAACCTGTGGAAGGCTGAGTTAAAGCCTCCCTCAGATACTTAATAGCTATGTTATCCTGGCTAAGTCTCATGCTCTCAGCCTCAGTTTCTTTTTTTTTTTTGTAAAAAAGGAATAATAATAACCTCTAACTTCCAGGGTTGCTTTGCAAAACCTTTCTATAGAAATGCTAGTTAACTATTATTTTACAGAGAAGTAAACTGAGGCTGAGATTAAAATTTTCCTAAGGTTGTCCAGCTTTTGAGTGACAGGGCCAGAAACAGAACACAGATCCTTGGATTTCATTCTGTTTCTTGGTACCTAGGTTAATGTTTGCAATATTTGCTTGGTGCTGGGTCCCCATCAGGGAGGAGAAGGAAGCAAAGAGGATGTTGAGGCCACCTGAAGCAAGAGTCCGGACCCTCTTGGCTATTATGTAAGTCAAGGCTCATGTTTTTGGCTTGAGGGATTTTATTCATACCAGAGGGGAATTGTTGTCTGGGCTGAACCTGAGAGCTTTTAGGGAGCTGGGGAGGCCCAGCCTGCTTCTGCAGAGAGGCTTGTCACGCAAGGCCCTGGCGGCTGGCAGGGCCCTACTGGAAACCGGCAGCTCCTGCCAGAGCCTGCCCACCACAGCTGGCTCTCTGCTATGGGCCCTGGGGGGTCGGCCAGTAAGGGGAGGGCCAGCCAGAGTGGTACCAGATGACGAGGCTGGAATGAGAGTCACCTGCTCTCAGAGGGGGTCCCTGAGGGGACCACAGGGGAAGCCTTTCCTGAAGGGGTGGGAGTGAGGAGTCAGTCTGGATTCAATCCAATGGGCTGAAGAGACCAAGGAAACCAGGCTTCCTTTAGGAAGAGGGAATGGCTTCATCCAGTGACCCTGAAACTCTTTTTTTTTTTATATTTGTAAAATGGAAATGGTAATACTTGCTTTACTTAACTTTGGTTACCCATTTGTACAAAGTTAATAATGGCAAAATTGTGGGCAATGCATAGAGCTTAAAGTCAAGAAGACTGGAGTTCAAATCTAGTTTCTGATAATATGTGTCTTCCAGGTAAGTGGATTAATCTTGTTCAGTCTCAATTGCCCAACTGCAAAATTGGGGGAAGTGATGCCTACCCTATTTACTTCACTTTCCTTGGTCACAAAATGAGATTAACAGTACACAAAATTAAAAATTAAAAGTGCTTACCTTCTTCATGGATTTGTTAAACCTTTTGTGGTTGTGTAGGAAAGGAGAGGGAGGTACAAGACTGGGGTAGGACTGGGGAGGGATGAAAGGCTTTTTTTTTCAGCCTTTGTCCTCCTGCACTTGTATCTCCCCTCTTTGGTCTATCCAACTTGGGACACCCCCCCCTCTTCTCACAGGGTTCCCTATATAAATATGAGCTCTCTGATATTATTAACCAGTGGGCCAGTGGGGGGAGTGGAAAGGGGGATACTTGGTTGAGGGGGGGGGATTGGGCAGGATGCCCTCTCCAGGGCCATTCTTACCCTTCCATTATAGAGAGCCTCTGGGGCTAGCCAGTTATTACTTGCTATCACACAATGCCTCAGCAAGGGCGGGCCAGACATTTTGTGCTATACTTGATGAAACCAGATCTTGATTTCTTTTGGGTACATTCTGTTCCTCGACAGAGCCTCTTCCCTTCCTCTTTCTGGGCTTAGCAGGTGTCCTATTTAAAATCTAACCAACCACTCTTATGTCACATTTTCTTTTTAGAAGAAGGAAGTTTTTTTGTGGTCTCTTTTACTTCCCTGTGGCAGCAATGAGACATGGTGGATACTTCTTTGAGTCCTGAGTTTAAATCCTGCCTCTGACACTTAACTGGGTGACCCTGGGCAAATCACTTAACCTCTCTGGCTTTAGTTTCCTTGTCAGTAAAATAATGGGGTTGAACCAGTTGAGATCTAAGGTCTTTTCTTTCATCCCTAAAACTATGACCTTATATATTCCCTCAACTTCTTAGGGAACACCTTTCTCCCATTCCTCCCCTACACCCCTTCCCCATTTATAGTCATAGGTTTATGGATTTCCAAATAGGAGAGACCTTAGAAGTCATAGAATAGGGCAGCTAGGTGGATAGAGCACCAATCCCGGAGTCAGGAGGACCTGAGTTCAAATTTGGGCTCAGAAACTTATGTGATCTTGGGCAAGTCATTTAACCTCACTACCTTGCAAAAACAAAAACAAACAAACAAAAAGAAACCATAGATTTATAGTTTAAAGGAATCTTAGAAATTATCTAATCCATCATTTTACAAATGTAAACCGCTAAACTCAGAGCCCCCAGACTAAGGAAGAAATCTTTCCCTGCTTTAGCCACTGAGCAGAAACTAACAAACAGCTATAGCATAAACATCCAGACACCGCATTTCTCCTTTTTTTGTGCTCTCTGTAGCAAAGCTCAGGCAGGATGCAATAAAAGTCAGATTATCTTTTATTTGAAGATAAAACCCATTATAAAGATACGAATGCAAATAAAGTTTTGAAAGAGCAGCAAACTCCAAAATGATAAGCAATGCTGGCTTGCCAGGTATCCATGTGATGGTGGAAGGGGAGTGGAGAGAGAAAAAATAGAAAGTAAATACATTCCCCAGATCCCAGAAATATTCTAAGACAGGAACGTTCAGTCAAATCACAGATTCTGTACAAGAGGATCACTCTTTAAATAGATCAGCAAGCCAGAAAAAACCCACTAAAAACACTAATGACATAGTTGAGGAAATTAATGTTTTAGTCTCATGTAGCTAATAAGTATCTGAGACCAGATTTGAACCCAGATCTTCCTGTCACCAAAGCGACTTATTTATTCCCTGTTATGGTTAAATTGAATGGAAGTAAACTGGAGGAGGGTGCAGTGGGAGGGAGAGGAGAGATACAAGAAGTTTGAGATGAAACACAAAGGAATTTAGTTCAACCTGGTTGGGGAACAAGAATATATAAATCAAAAGATAAATTAATTTTGGGTACAGAACTGCAATTTCATTAATATGAAGTAATCTCAATATGGAAATTCATTCTTATCAATTCAAAATTTTTAAAAATTGATCTCTTGTTTAAATGTTATCCTTCCTAATATCTTTCCTTCTTCCATACCTAGTCCCCCTTGCAACAAATAACAAAAAAGTAAAAGAAACTGATATATAAGTGTTTGATGATGATGATACTTGTCCTTTGTTCTTTCTTTCTTTTTTCTTTTTTCTTTTTAGGTTTTTGCAAGGCAATGGGGTTAAGTGGCTTGCCCAAGACCACACAGCTAGGTCATTATTAAGTGTCTGAGGTCAGATTTGAACTCAGGTACTCCTGACTCTAGGGCCGGTGCTCTATCCACTGTGCCACCTAGCCTCCCCTTGTCCTTTGTTCTTAAAGAAGACCAGGACATCAGGGAGGTGATGCCATAACATGCACATAGATTGGATTTGAGCAAAGAGATGCTGTACTAAGTCACCAATTTCATTTTCTCCTCCAGAATCATGTGGATCCAATGGTCTAATATGAAACAGAATGATTGGAGATGGCCCTGAATGCAAGGCAATTATACATACATATATATATATATATATCTTTATACATAAACTATCTGAATCCCCAGCCTGGTCCAGATTCTTTGGTCCATTCTCACCTTTGTTGTTTATTAAAAGAAAGAAAATCAGTCCAGCAAAACTAATCACCCCATTAGTCAATTAAATCATGATTAACATTATATTCAATGTCCCACATCCTTAGTTTCCCACTTCTTCAAAATCAGTGTAGAAGTATTACTTATCTCTAACCCACATCTTTCTTATTATAAGAGCCAGGCTCTTTCCATTAGCCAATGGTGACTGTCACCTAACATTACATAGGAGATTATTCCTCCCTCTCTTCCCTTTTACAAACATTTATTAAAAAGTGGATATGCAGCTATGATATAATCTCTCATAAGTCATAGTTCTTTAGAGGGATAAGAAGCATATTTGCTTTTGTGTCTGACTCTCTGAATCCCCTGTTGGAGTTTTCTTGACAAAGACACTAGAGTTGTTTATCATTTCCTTCTTCAGCTCATTTTATAGATGAGAAAACTGAGGGCAATAGGGTTAAGTGACTTGTTCAGGGTCACACAGATAGTAAATATCTGAAGCTGGACTTGAACTCAGTCTTTTCTGATTCTAAGACCAGTGCTCTATCCACTGCATCATTCAACTGCCCAAGAAACATATGGAGATCTCCATAGGGATTAGAATTGGATCTTTTCATTGATATAGAAATCCCAGAAAAGAAGACCCTCTGTCATAGGATGGTACCTTCTTTCCATATGACTTTAGAGTATTAGAGAGGAGGCTAGATTGCTGAGAAGTTGAATTACTTGCCCACAGTCACTCAGTCACTGTATGTCAGAGATAGATTTTGGACCCATGTCTTCCTGATTTGGAGGCCTACTATATTACCCTACCTCTCAGCAATACCTGGTGTAAAGGTTTACCAGAGCAGCTAGGTGGTGCAGTGGATAGAGCACCGGCCCTGGAATAAGGAGGACCTGAGTTCAAATCCAGCCTCAGGCACTTAATAATTGCCTAGCTGTATGACCTTGGGCAAGTCACTCTCAGTTCCATTGCCTTAAATAAATAAAAATTTTAAAAATTGTTAAAAAAAATAAAGCTTTACCTTTATCAATAAAATGAAGGAAATAAAGGGTGGAGACTTTGAAATGTTAAAGTGGAGGTCTGTTGGGCGTTAAGAAAACATTTCCTAACTTAGAAAGCATGGGAGACTTGAATAATTCAAGTTCATGTGAAGAAGCCAATAGAACTATAAACCTGCCCTGGGCTTAGGCTCTTGAATAACTTTGTCCCCAAGGAATCACATATACATAATACTTACTAGGATTCTGGGAAGTATACCTGGTCTAATTATTATCTGTAACGTGGAGTATCTGATTGGTGCAGAGCCCAGGGACCAGCTGAGGTGCCATTCCCCATAGTTCCTTAACTTGTTTGTTAGGCACATCTAAAAGAATGAGTCCAGAGGGAGGTCCTCAGCAAGTAAATGAATTAAAGAAATGCAAAATCAAATCCTATGTGAGGCTCAAAAGGAAAGATAATTTCTGAGAGTGGCAATCTAGGAAGGTTTCATGGAAAAGATGGCATTAACAGGTAGGAATTTATCAGGTGAAAAGAAGAAAGGATATTCCAGGCATCAGAACAGTAGGCAAAGATTCAGAGGCAGGAAAATAGAGAGTTTATTGAGGAAACAGAGAAGAGATAAGTTGGTTGGCATGGCTCTTGTTTAAAGAGAAAAATGTGAAGTGGCTCAATTTTCTATTCACTCTTGTTTCTCTTGAGGAAATCTTGAATAAGCAAACTGGAAATTCTTGTGATCCTCAAATTGTTCCCTAATATATCAGTTGAGTTGGAACAAATTTGTATTTTCAAAACAGACATTAAAGCAGAACAGACTGTACAGTTGTTCATGAGCCCCCATCTGGTGTGTTCCCCCAATGTAATCTGATCAGTTATTATCTTCCCATTATCAATTAACCAATTAACATAAATTAACTTTGACAAAAGAATATTTACTGAAAAGGGAGGGATGGGAATTTTCAAAATTACTGAACTGGGGATCATTCTCCCCTACAAATATTCAGTCATTGAGGTGAATAGATTCAAATTGAAAGTATTTTGTTACCAAATATTTCCCTCCTCTCAATCTGGGGGCAAGGTACTTTTTGACTTTGGGAGTTCTTTTCTGCTTTTGTAAAATCACCACCCAGTTGACTCCTGGGTGTTGCATTGCAAATGGACAAGTCATGGCTGTGTTTGCAGGTTACAATATCTCCTCTGCTAGGCTAATGCGAGCAGGTCATTCTTTGGAACTGGCTCCTTGCTGGATTTGGCTACTGACTCTGGTTGGTGAGGGCACTTCTGATGATTTTTCTGATTTTTTTGAACCTTCAAAACTACAACCTGTTCTGTTCCTTCTCTCCTACTCATCCCTCTTTGATTAGGACAGAATAACCACAAAGAAACGAAAGAAATAGCAGCACCTTATATTCACAGAGACATGGTACCTGGAAAGATACCATGCCCCAAACTTCTCCCCTCCCTGGAAGACTATATTGATTCTATATTGATCTTTACTGATCACCAGGGAAGAGATTTTGAGATCTTCCTCTCAAACTTCTTGTATGCATGCTCACATTTTGTCTCAGGCTTTCTGCAATGATGAATAATGAACTCACAGGAAACAATCAAAAAATACCTTCAAATGTTCTGATGTGGAGGTCAGAGTTCCTCCATTATCCCATGGCTGGACAGAGCTTCCTCATATCTTTTTTTTTTAAATAAAAGAAAGATTTTATTTACTCTGAGTTTTACAATTTTCCCCCGTTCTTGCTTCCCTCCCCCAACCCCCCACAGAAGGCAGTCTGTTAGTCTTTACATTGTTTCCATGGGATACATTGATCTAAGTTGAATGTGATGAGGGAGAAATCATATCCTTAAGGAAGAAACATAAAGTAAAAGAGATAGAAAAATTACATAATAAGATTATTGTTTTTTTTTTTTAAATTAAAGGTAATGGTCCTTGGTCTTTGTTCAAACTCCACAATTCTTTCTCTGGCTACAGATGGTTTTCTCCATCACAGACAACCCAAAATTGTCCCTGATTGTTGCACTGATGGAATGAGCGAGCTTCCTCATATCTTGAGCATGCTATAAGGATGCTTATTGTCCAGTTCCCCCCAGCCCCCATTAGACAAAAATGAAAAACTCTAAGCCTCTGTTCTCAAGGAGTTTATAGTCTGATAGTGCCATTTTCCACTGGCAGGGATAGGACAGAGAAGATCTGGGTAGACTTCATGGATGTGACCTATCTGGACTGTCTTAGAAGTAACCCAGATATTCTGTTGAGGCACTGGGAATGGTCAAATAGAGCCCTGGGTCATAGTGGGTCATTAAGTGTGAAAAGCAGTGACAAAAAGGTATGAGTCCCTCAGTCCTCTGACTTGGACAATACTCCTCTTGGAGTACTGCCTACAGCTCTGAGCTCCCCAAAGGGCCCAAATTGTAAGGAGGAGGATTTTGGGTTGATGTCTGGACAGATTTCCTAACAAGAAGCACTATCCAAAACAAAATACCTAACAAAAAAAAAAAATCAGGAAACACTGTCCCAAAATAGAATGGGCTGCCTCACAAGAAGGGGTGGGTTCCCCTCTTTGGAGCAGACTTGATGACTGTGTGTTAGACATGTTATAGTGAGGATTCTGGTTTGGAGAGGGTTTGGATGGCCTCTAAGGTCCCTCCCAATTTTACCATTTTATGACCGGGTGACTCAGAACTCTCAGGACCCAAAGGAAGTTGATGTGTATAGGACCGACTTTTCCAGGGCGATTCATCCCCACCTCAAGTAAAATAATACCCACACTGCCTCCTTTCTGTTGCTTCTCCTTGCAGAGGGGGAGCACGGACTGGATAAAGGCTGAACTATTATTTTTTTCTTTTTTCATAAAACAGCAATCAGGATGATGTTGAAGGACAAGGGAAAAGCTTCTTCCAAGGAAAAAGGCATTGTTAGGGTAATGACCCCCCAGGGAAGGGAACGTATAATTAACTTGCACTGGTACTCAGACTATGAGGGCATTCCTGCTGAAATAGCACTGACCCAAGTCTCTTTGGAATGTCTCTTATGATGCCCAATGGAACGAAGATGCTGGGGTTGCCACTGGCCTGGCTTGGTCCTCAGATCCGCAAGTCTTACTTCTCACCCATGTTTCCTACTCTGACAGGGCAGGCAGGGGACTGGCCTGGGCCCCTTAGAAAGGAGGAACTGGTCCAGGGAGGGGGTGAGAAGAAAAGGGGAGGGAGAAGCACCAATGGGACCTCCATCTCCCTGACCAATCTGAGAAGGATCAAGGAGGTTTGGGGCCTCTGCAGCAGCCAGCCTATCCAGGTTATGGAAAATGTGGTTGAATGCAGACAAATCTGAAATAATAAGTCTGGGGCTTTGAGCCAGGGGGAGAGAATGCAGATGAAACAGGCCAGCCAGAGAATGGGGCTGCCCTGGGAAAATAGCCGAGCATCGTTGTTTAGCTGAAAACCTCTGGAGTCTTTGAGGCGGGAGGGTGGAGGTCTCCTACAGGTTGGTGGAAGAAGCTCAAAGGACATGGCGCCATGTTATCTGAGAGAAAAATGTCCCCTTGGCTGTCTTAGAGGCAGAAGGGCAGTATAATGGACCTGGCAGATGGTGGGGAGCCTTGGCTCACCCTAGTCAGGAACAAGAGACCCCCCCCCTTTCCTTCCCAGGCTGACTTATGTATAATCCTGCGGTTACTATCTTGACTGGGGAAAGATGGTCTGAGGAGGTAGAGAACCCACATCTTAAAACAGGTTAGGACCCAGGTAAGGGGGATGACATTCATCATACATTTTATTTACTGGCAACTAGGTGGCTTAATGGATAGAGTGCTGGACTTAGAGTTAGAAAGGTCTGAGGTCAAATCCACTCTCAGTGACCCTGGGCAAGTTACTTCACCCCTATTTGCCTCACCCCTAGTTCCCTCATCTGTGAAATGGGAGTCCTATTAACACCCCCTTGCAGAGTTGTTGTAAGGATCAAATGAGATAATAATTGTAAAATGTTTGGCCCAGCCTACAGTAAGTGTTACATAAATGTTAGCTAAAGAAAAAAAATGATGATGAATTTCTTTTTAAAAAAAAGGATAGACTTGAGTTCAATCCTGCCTCTGATCTTTGCCAGCTGTGAAACCCTGGGCAAGTCACTTAAGTTCTGTTTGCCTCAACTTCCTTGACTGTAGAAAAGGGGATAATACTTCCCAGGGTCCTCATGAAGATCAAATGAAATAATATGTGTAAAATATTTTTGTAAAACTTAGATCAAAGTTACTTAAATGTCAGCTCTTGCTATTATTTTCTGTGCTCTAAATAGGATGCTCTACCCTTTACCTTTGCTCTCTCTGAGCCCCACACCTGGAATGCCTTGCCTCCTCCCCTCTGCCTGTTAGACCCGCCTTGAACTCTTCCAGACCTTGGTCAATGGAAAAATCAGTCACCAAGCATTAATTTAGAACCCTCTGTGTGTCTGCTTCTGTGCTGGGTCAATATAAAGATAAAGAGAAAAGGGAAACCAGTTCTGTCTGAGAGGGGAATTTTATGCATCTGTGTAGGATACAAGTAGATACAGGCTGATACAAGGTAACAAATATATAAACCATGTCCTGTCCTAGAAAGTATTCTCTGGTTCCCTTTACTGTTTATGCTCCTGTCCCTGTTATTTTCTATTTATTTCTTATTATGTCATTGTATATTATTAAATATTCACTTATAAATCTTCATTATTATATTATGTTGTATTAATATATTAATATATATTTACTTTTCTGTCTGCATCTTGTTTCCTTACAGTTGAATTTAAATTCTTTGAGGGCAGTGACTGTTCCATCTTTCTTTGTATGCTCAGTTCTCATTAAATATTTTTAATATGTCCTTGGAGAATGATTTTTTTTGAGGTGGCATCTTAATGGAGCCTTCGTTTTGAGACTGATACATTAAATTGGTTTGAATTGGTTTGAAAAGGAGGCTCTAAGAGGTAGAAGTGAGTAGAGGAAAGCTTTCCAAGCATGGGGGACAGAATAAGAACATGGACATGAATGGTCAGACAAAGAGATGAGAGGCTGAGTGTCTTATAGAGAGTGGGGAGTTGAAGTGGGATATGTGTGTATGTGTGTGTGTTTAAGTGGGGTTCATCTTCCTATCTTTCCTCTTCTCCCAACTTAGCTCTGCTTTCTCTTCCTCTAAGACAGGAATCCCTGCTCTGCATCTTTACTTCGTCTCTTCAGAGACAATCTCTCGTAGTATTGAAAATCAACAGAATGGAAAAAGAAGATGAAAAAAGATCTGGAAGAGTCAGACAAGCTAGCCATCCTCCCAAAGCCAGGCCCCTGGGCATATTTTCCAGTGATTTGGGTCATTCCCTATCTCTTATCTAGAACTGGAAGGATTCTCAGAGGTCATGTAGCCATCCCCTTCCCCTCCATTTTACAAATGAAGAAAACTAAGGCCCAAAGAGAATTGTTTTTGTGTTGTTTTATTTTCCAAAGAGAATTGTTGACTTGACGTGCCTGGTGTCACTAATCAGAGTTAGGGTTTGAACCCAAGCCTTCTGCCTCCTCTGAACCTGAATACCTGAGGGTCAGAACTAGGTCTGGCTTGATTTTCTAGTCATCTGTCTGAGAGAGAGTCCAACTGTGGGCTCCCAGGCCTCAGCCTGTAGCCCACTCTTGTTTGGTGCTTATTCTGTACAAAGAGAAAGAGGGAGGAAGAAAAAAAATGGTTTTAAAACTCTTTCTATTGGAGGCAGACTTGGAATGAATCAAGCCAGGGTCTTGAAACCCCAATCGCAACCAGGTGTGTGCTGCTTCCCAGACGAGGGGTGGCTGGGAGGGGGGGGGGGCAGGATCTACAGTGGCTTTGAGACATCTATGGATTAAACTGCTGGGGCTGGGCCTCTGCCTGAAGGCGTTGGCATGGCTAGTCCACACTGGCTCAGGGCCAGCTCTGGGTTGCTGTTTCTCCCCCCCCCCCAACTCAGTTGTGACCTCTATCTTGGGGATGGGGGATTTATGTAAGTGAAGTCAGTGACTTATGTGGAAATTCTAGGGTCCCCAAGACAATGTTCCAGAAGCCCCCTTCCTCATGGTAACCCCTCCCCCCCTCAATGCAAGCCAGCTGCCAGACCTGGGGACTGTTTGGGTGTTCCTGGGTGGATGAATGAAGGGCTTCCCAGTGTTTTTCCATCCCTGGGCCTGGAATTGGTGGGAGGGAGGAAGGAGGGGAGGGAAGAAAGAGGCATCTGCTTTGAATTACACCAGGCAGCTGCTTGGCACCTCAGTTTTCAGAGGATGGGGGTGTACAGTCTGACCCAGAGCCATTTTCACCAGCCTCCCCCAGACCCAGCTGCCTCTGGGTTCCAGTACTATCACCCTGCCCTCACTTTGAACCCTTTGAATCCTTTTATCTCATCAGAATACTCATAGGTTAGAGTCAGGAGAGGGTCCCTAAAATTAGCTCCTTCATTCTACAGAAAAAGAAACTGAGGTTTAGGGAAGGGAGTGACTTACCCAACTCTGGATAGCCAGAAGCAGAATGAGGATTTGAACCCAGGGCCTCTGATTACACAACCCACCCTCCCCATTCCTAGTTTCTGCCATACCCCAGGAACCCTGTCCGATGCCAGCCAGTCTAGTCACAACAAACATTTCTTAAGCACCGACTAGACATTGTGCCTGGCGCTGCTCCCTTGGGATAAGGTTAAGGAGCCATATGCCTTAAGGAGAAGGAAGGGATTGCTCGGGAAGAACTCAGAATTGGCACTGCTTTCTCTTTTGGTGTAGGACAGGTTAGTACCACAGAACTGAGGAGTCTGAGGCCTCTGCAGTCAGAAGTTGTCAAGTTGTTCAGTTGTGTCTGACTCTTTGTGACCCCATTTGAGGTTTTCTTGGCAGAGATACTGGAGTGGTGTGCCATGTCCGTCTCTGACTCATTTTACAGATGAGGAAACTGAGGCAAACAGGGTGAAATAATTTGTCCAGGATCACACAGTTAGGAATTGTCTAAGGCTGAATTTGAATTCCAGAAGTTGAGTCTTCCTGACTCAACTCATTGGTTCTGGGAACCAAAGGGGAACATTGATGAACTGGAGTTAGTTCAGATCAGGCAGAAGCTTAAAAAATGCTGATTCTAAGCCAGGATGCTCAATCTACTGGGCCACCCAGCGGCCCTCTGGAGTCAGAGGACTGCATTTAAATTTTGACTGATGCTTATAACCTATATGTCCTTGGTTAAGTCACTTTTCTGAGCCTCAGTGTTCTTATTTGTAAAATGAGGGGATTGGACTAATTTATAAAATGAAAGGATGATTTCAGAGATCCCTTCTGGCTCAAAACCTATGATTGTTGTGTGAACTTGGGGAAAGTAATAGTTGAACTGAATCTCAGTTTTCTCATCTGTAAAATGAGGGAGAAAGAGCTGATCCTCTAAGGTCCCTTCTAGCACCTGATCTGTGATCCCATAAGAGTTAAATGACCTCAATGTCTAACAAACCTGCTCAGGGGTTTGGCTCTGGGAAGACTTCTGTGTCTGCCCAGCTTCCCCTTCACCTCCTCCGAATCTCTGCCATTCAGTACTGGGAGAACCTTCTCCAACTCCTGCCTCCTGGAACATCTCTCAGTCTCCTCAGATCTCTCTGATTTCTTCAGATCTCATCAGAAAATGTTCCTACTGTCACATGCTGGCCCATTAGCTTGTATTTTCTCCCCTGCTTAGGCTATAGGATAAAGCTGGGAGATGTAACCCTCCCCCCACTGTGTTCTCCCAGACAACACCTGTGGGAGGGAGCCAGGGCTTCAATAGGGAAAGGGGGTGGGAGTCTGGGAAGAAAGAGGAGACTATAATCAGGACTGTTCTCAAGGCCTGATTTAACTATCTCTCTGCTCTCCAGACTCAGAGCTGTAGTGAGGAATTTTTATTTCCAGGGCAAGACCCAGATGGCCTCAGGGGCATGAATCATGGCCAAGTTAAAGAGCAGGGGTTAGAATGACCTGTGCTAAGGGTGGGGGTGGGGAGGAGAGAGAGAGAGACAGACAGACAGACAGACAGAGACAGAGAGACAGACAGAGAGAGAGAGACAGACAGAAACAGAGACAGACAGACAGACAGAAACAGAGAGAGACAGACAGAGACAGAGAGAGAGAGACAGACAGACAGACAGAGACAGAGAGAGAGAGACAGACAGACAGAAACAGAGAGAGACAGACAGACAGAAACAGAGAGAGAGACAGACAGAGACAGAGACAGAGAGAGACAGACAGACAGAGACAGAGAGAGAGAGACAGACAGACAGAAACAGAGAGAGAGACAGACAGACAGAGACAGAGAGAGAGACAGACAGACAGAAACAGAGAGACAGACAGACAGAGACAGAGAGAGAGAGACAGACAGACAGACAGAGACAGAGAGAGAGAGAGAGACAGACAGAGACAGAGAGAGAGAGAGACAGACAGAGAGACAGAGACAGAGAGAGAGAGAGAGAGAGAGAGAGAGAGAGAGAGAGAGAGAGAGAGAGACCCCAAATGTGAGACTGCTGTTGGGAAAACTGCCCAATAATCTGATGACTTTCCATTTGAATTCATTTTCTTATGAACTAGGTTGCAAGGTGCTCCGGGACAAAGCACCATTCACCACACCCTAGTTATAACTCTGCAAAACTGGGAAGTTTGTCTTTGGGAATTCAGCTTTCCGTTCCTGGGCCGCAGTGTCCAAAGGGAGAGAGAACATAGTCTCACTGTTCTTTGCACTGGTCAGACCACGCCTGCAGTATTTTGTTTGGTTCTGGGAACCAAAGGGGAACATTGACAAAAAGGAGTTAGTCCAGATGAGGGCAACCAGGATGGCAAAGGCTTAAAAAATGCTATTTTAGACACAGTTTATTTTTTAAAATTACACATTAAAGAGTGGAAGGAACTGGGGCTGCTTAGATTAACATGAGACTTGGGGGTAGCGGATGTTATTATTGATGTGGTCATACTCTTGCCTGATATTAATGGGGGCTGGCCAGAGGATAGATGAGAAGATAGACCTCCGTCCCTTCTTTGCAGTTGGGGGACTATGGCCACTTCTAGACTCAGTTGATGTTTTGGTTAGTTTCATTGAACTGTTCCCCTTTTCTCCCCCTCAGTCCCTATTTTAATTCTTTGATACAAGGATTAGTTCTCTGGGTAAAAGGGAATGGGAAAGGGGAATATTCAGAAAAAAAGTGATGTAAAAATAAAAGATATAGAAATCAAAATTAAATTGAAAGAACTGGATAAGTTGGTCTCTAAGGACCTTTTTAACTTTGACATTATATCAGTTTATGAGAAATATGAGGTTTTTTTGGCAAGGTTGTGACAGAAAATGGTAATGATACCTATGAAGAGAGGAACAGATTTGAAGTCAGGAAATTGTTCAGTTGTATCAGACTCTCTGTGACCCTAGTTGGGGTTTTCTTGGCAAATATACTGGAGAGGTTTGCTATTTCCTGCTGTAGCTCATTTTATAGATGAGGAAACTGAGGCAAACAGGTGAAGGTCAGATTTGAACTCAAGAAAATTAATATTACTGACTCTTGGACTCGTACTCTATGCACTATGGCGCCACCTAGCAGTCAAGAAGACAGAGAATAAATTTTACCTCTTAATACTTCATGACTGTGACTGGAGAGTTAGCCCCATCTCTGTGCCTCATTTGTAAAATGTTCAATAGAACCTGTAACACTTCTCTCATTGGTTGGTATGAGAGGATGAATATAAAAGATCTTTGTAAACTTTAAAACTCCATATAAATGAAATTTAATTAGTTATTTTACACTATTGCTACTTAAGCATTTATTATTATTTGGTACATAATATTTAGTATAATATATTATATATGATATTACATTTTTATTATAATTTTAATATTTTTTATTATCATCATTGAAAGACAGGGTGATGAAAACTGGCTTCAGAATCAGGATTTCAAATCTGCCATATCACTGAGGCTTCCAGTTGTGTGTGACCCTGGGCAAGTCTTTTTAACCTCTGAGACTACAGATTCTAGAATGGTAGCTGATCTGCTTTATTAATAGAAGTTTTCTTACTAGGGAGCTTCTTAGACTGATGAAACTACAGATCTGGATCAAACATCTTTATTATCATCATCCAAATGTGAAAGATTTGTTCCCTGGAATTTCAGATGACATAGTATAGGACTGGGGGGGGGGGCAGAAGTTAGGAAAGGGGGTTCTTAGCTCCATCTAAAGAATAAATTTTTTTTCAAATAGAGTTGTCCAATTATGAAATAGTCTGTGGGATTAGCCATCATCGTCATTATTCAGATATGGGCAGGTTGACCATCAATTGGAAAGGCTTTAGAGGGGATTTTCTGTACTAGACTTGGAGGGTGTGGGATCTTGGTGAACTCCATTCCTAGACTAACATGTAAGAGCTGATATTTCTATTGGTGAGATTTCTTTCTCCTTAGGGACCTATGAGGTAGGGGTCAATCCCCTGGTGAGCTCTGCTAATCTATATGGTTGCTTAAGACTTGAAAGCATTACACTAGAATTGAATCTCTTTCCTTCCTCAGCTCCCAAGAGAAATGGGGAGTTACTGGCTAAAGAGTCAGTTCTCCTTTCCTGGATCTACACAATTTATATAGCTCCCACTACTAATGAAGGACAAGGTTTGAGTTTGCCCCTCCACATCTTGGCCCTTTGCCGCATTACTGTTCACCTTTAGCCTTCCTCTGATCTTTTTCCACTTTTTTGTTATATAGGCCCAAAGCCCTGCTCTGTGCCCAAAAGATCTGTCTGGAAACTTTTAATTTAATTTTATTTTTTTAGGCTTTTGCAAGGCACACGGGGTTAAGTGGCTTACCCAAGGCCACACAGCTAGGTAATTATTAAGTATCTGAGGTTGGATTTGAACTCAGGTCCTCCTGACTCCAGGGTCCGGGCTCTATTCACTGGGCCACCTAGCTGTCCCAGGAAACTTTAAGTATATGATTGATCAGTCTTAACCTTGTCCTTACTCCTAGCTGAATTGAGCCAAATGAATTTCAATTACTTTTTCTATTCTTCAGTATACAGATGGGACTCTGCACCTATCCATCCCTTGTCCATTTATAGTCAGAACATCCCAGTTAATTTTCTTGAGGTTAGGGAACAATACTCAAATGCCTTTCCCATTCATCTTAATGATTCCCATCATTTCCTTTAAACTATCATAAAAAATTACCCTGGGGAAAACCTCAGGGAACGGAGAAAAGTTTGTATAAACCTAACCACAATACAAAAGTCTGTGTCCCCCCATTACATTTTCTCCTCTGTTAAAAACATTTGCAGTCACTGTAAAGTATTCCAAGAACAAGTGTATGGTCTGCAGATATAACTTATACATGTGAGTATATGTTTATATCCATAAAAAACTTTTTTTGAGGTAATCGGTTAAGTGGTTTGCCCAGGGAAACTTAGTAAATCTCTAAAGTCAGATTTGAACCCAAGTCCTCCTGATTCCACGGCTGGTACTAAATCCACTACAACACCTAACTGCTCCAACAAACAAACAAACAAACAAACAAATGTAAGTACATGAGTAAATAAATAAGTAAATAAAATAAAATAAAAGGGGCAATGAGATGGCACAGAGGGTAGAGTGCTGGTACTGAAGTTAGGAAGACCTGAATATGAATCCAACTTTAGAAACTTAGTAACTGTATGACCTTGGGCAAGTCACTAAACACTGACTGCCTGGCATGCAGGGTCATCTCCAATCATCCTGAGTCACATCTGGCCACTGGACTCGGATGACTATGGAGGAGAAAGTAAAACTGGTGACTCAAATTCAATTCACATGCATCTCATGGTATCACCTCTCTGGATGTCATGGTCTTCTTTGAAAATAAGAGACAAATATCATTATTATCATAAAACTATACATACTGTAAGCAGCTATATAGAGTATGGTATATATCAGTTATATTCATATGAGGCATATAACACCCCTGCATATTAATCTTTCAATAGTAGTATTGAATATAATAGTAGTGTTGTCTATAGAGAGTTTTATTGTATCACCAAGAAGGAAGTGGGTACTTTGAAAGAGAGGAAGAAGGAGAAGGAATAAAAAGTTGTTTCTTTTATTTTTTAAAAGATTTGTCAGCAACGGCTAGGTGGCATCGTGTATAAAGCACTGGTCCTAGAGTCAGGAGTACCTGGGTTCAAATCCGGTCTCAGACACTTAATAATTACCTAGCTGTGTGGCCTTGGGCAAGACACTTAACCCTGTTTGCCTTACAAAAAAACTAAAACAAAAAGATTTGTCAAACTTTTCTTTTCTTTTATTTCATTTTTTTAGGTTTTTTTTTTGCAAGACAAATGGGGTTAAATGGCTTGCCCAAGGCCACACAGCTAGGTAATTATTAAGTGAATCTGAGACCGGATTTGAACCCAGGTACCCCTGACTCCAAGGCCGGTGCTTTATCCACTACACCACCTAGCCACCCCTAAACTTTTATTTTTTAATTTTTAATTTATTTTTTGCTGGGCAGTGGGGTTAAGTGACTTGTCCAAAGTTACACAGCTAGTACACTCAGATCCTCCTGAGTCCAGGGTTGGTACTCTAATTACTGTGCCACCTAGCTGCCCCTGTTTCTTTAAAAGCCTAATGAGTGGTATGTTCTTCCTGCTGAGTTATCATTCATCTACTCAGATCCCCATAATGAGAACCTTGGAAGTAGTTAGGGGTCTTAATGGTGTGATGGGCTTGAAATCAGGAAGACCTGAGTCCAACCTCAGCCTGAACAGACTAACTGTGACCCTGGGTAAGTCATTTTACCATTTAACCTCAGTTTCTTCAGTTGTCAAGTGGGGAATCTTAATTGCACTGACTTCCCACAGTTGTTGCAAGGATCAAATAAAAGTAAAGTGCTTAATATGGTGCCTGGTGTAATAAATGTTTGTTCATTCCTTCCCCTCCTTATGGGACAACCAGGAACCTCAGATTGACTGTGTTCTTTGGCAAGGATGAATTAGAAAGAATGAAGTTTCAACTCCTAGGAAGTGCCTCCAATCTGTAAGATTAGAGGGACTTCTCTCTTTGTAAGTTGTTTGTTCATTTTGGCCAGTATCACCACTCATAGAGGTTTATTCTATAGCTGACATACTAGCTCCCTGGCCATTGCACTGCCTCACTCCCTAAACTCACAGAGGCTAATGGACTACCAATCATCTCCAGTATACGCAATATCTCCCAACAAGAACTTATACAGTCTTGGGCTGAGGACCTCAAATAAAGGGGAGCCCACTATATCCCAAGATTCATAAAATAATTGATTTAGAGCTATGAGGGATCTTAGAGATCACTGAGTCCAGTACCCTACAGTTTATAGATGGAAAACTCAGGCACAGAGAAGTCAAGTGATGATAAATATCTGAGGCAGAATTTGAATCCAGGTCTTCTGAGTCCAAAGTCAGTGTTTTATTTACCACATCACCTAACCCATTCCACATTTGACACCGTATAATTATTAGCAGGTTTTCCTATGTCTCAAACTGAAACCTGCCTCTGTATTTTCCACTTATTTTTTCCTAGTCCAGTTTTCTGGGGCTAGACAGGAGTCTAATCCCTTTTATCTCTTAAGAGTCATTCAAACACTTGAGGGTAGAGATTATATATCCCACCAAGTCTCCCCTTCTCTAGCTGACAAAACCCTAGTTTCTTCAACCTACCTTCTATAGTATTCTTTCCAGGTCTGTTACCAACCTGGTTGCCTTCCTCAGGACAATCCCCCAATATGACAATATTCTTCTGAAAATATGGTACTGATAATAATAATAATGATGATGATGATGATGATAATAATTCAGTGTGGTACAGTCATAGATATTGAACTACTGGGTTTGAGTCAGGAAGACCTACATTTGAATTCCATTCCTACTGCCATCTTGTTTTGTGATTATGGGTCGCTTATTATCTCTGAGTCTCAGTTTCCTATTCTGTAAAATGGGAAGAATCATATCTATAGAACTTTCTCACAAGGTCATTGTAAGAGACAAAGTATAGAATGTATAGAAAGTGCTTTGCAAACCTTACAACACTGTATGTCACTATTATTATAATTAGTTACATTTAATCATAATAATCATACATTTGCCCTTTTCCATTCATATAGCATTGTTCCTGTTCTACCCAATCTTCCAAAAATTTCTGGTTGTTTTGGTACCCTGACATTTTGTTCAAATCTTGAGACTTGAAATCATTGAGAGTAACTGTATACTTTCAAGTTCCCTGTCTTATCATCTGTCTTCTTCCCATGAGCCATTTTGTTTTGTCCTTTACAATCTAAGGATCATTCTCCCTGACAGAGAAAATGAATAAAATGGGCATTGAGTAGTTTAACCTTCTCATCTCATCAGTTATCATCCCATCATTCCATCCATCCACTGCAAATCTCCATCTTTTCTTTGAACCTCTTATCACATATATGTTATATGTATGTTACATGAGGATATTTTAATATATACACGTGTGAATATACACACACTCATACAAATGAAACACACACACACATATATATATTATATTATATATATATATATATATATATATATATATATATATATATATATATATATATATATATATATAAATAACACATTCGGTTTTTGTTGTTCCTCAGCATTCATTAATCAATCAACAAATATTTTTCAGGTTCTTAATGTAATAATGTTCACTGTCCCAAGCTCTGGGGATATAAAGAAAAAAACAGTTCCTGCCCTCTTGGATCTTATTTTCTAATACAGGAGAAAGCATATATAAAGTAAACAGGTATATATAGGTAAATATGCATACATGAAGTATATATAAGGTAATACAAGAAGAAGCGTATATATATATATGTATATATATATATATATATATATATATATATATATATATATAGTAAATATAAGGTAAACATGCAAAGTAGTTTGGAATTAATTTTAGGTGTGAGCAGGAGAAGAGTAGGAGGATCTCTTGCAGAAAATAATGTTTGGGTTAAGACATGGAGGAAACCAAGGAGAATTCTCTAATGTCTTTTAGTGTTAGTGTTGTTTTTAGTAGTTTTGTTCTCAGTTCAGTTTAATTTCCTCTGCATCAGTTCATTCAAATCTTCTCATATTTCCCTGAATTCATTAGTTACCATTTCTTTTGTTGTTGTTTATTTAATCATTTTTTTTCAGTTTTGTCTTATTCTTTGTGATCTCTTTTGGGTTTACTTGGCAAAGATACTAAAGTGATTTGCCATTTCCTTCTTCAGGTGATTTTCTAGATGAGGAAAATGAGGCAAACTGGCTTAAATAACTTGCCCAGGATCATGTAGCTAATAAGTGTCTGAGGTCAGATTTAAAAATCAGAAAGAGGAGTCTTTCTGACGCCAGACCCAACACTCTAACTATCCACTGCAGCACCACCTAGCTGTCTTTAATCATTTTTTACAGAGAATATTTAATGATATTCACAAACCACAATTTGCTCAGCCACTCTTCAATCCATAGGCACACATTTTGTTTTCAGTTTTTTGCTCCCACAAAAAGCATTGCTATGAATATTTTGGTGTCTATTGAACCTTTCCCTCTGACTCTGACCTCCTTGGGACACATGCCCAGTCGTGGTAAAGCTAGGTCAAAGGATATAAACAATTTAGTCACTTTTCTTGAATAATTCCAAATTGTTTTCCAGAACAGTTGGGCCAATTCATAACCAACAGAATATTAGTGGGTCTCTCTTCCCACAGTCCCTCCAATATTGACTATATCCATCTTTTAGCTTTTTTGTCAGTTTTATAGATGTGAGATGAAACTCTCTAGTTGTTTCAATTTACATGTCTCGTTAGTGATTTGGACCATTTTTTAATATGGTAGATGAGAATTTGTATTTCTTCTCTTAAAAAAACTTTTCTTGTCTGTTTCCTAATGGGGAATGGCTTGTAACCATCTACATTTGCATGCATTTTCTAAATCTTTCAGATATCAAATTTTTAGCAGAGATATTAATGTAAAAATTTTTTTCCCAATCAACAATGTCTCTTCTTAGTCTAACTGCACTGATTTTGTTCATTCAAAAGTTTTTTGATTTTAATTGAAAATATCTGCCATCATTTGTCAAAGTATCTCTTATTAGGAATTCTCTCTTAACCATAATTGTGAAAGGTACTGCCTTATATATTCCTACATAATTTTTAACTATGTGAATATGTATATAATTCATTTGAAGACTGTTACAGTATATAATTATATCATCTATCTATTATATATTATTATAATATATTATAGCATATTACATGTTATATTTTACTACTCAGTATAAGATTAGTTTGAAACTATTTTTTTGCTAAATTGTTTTCCATTTTTTTTCCTCAGCAGTTTTTCCTGAATAAAAGGGCATGGACTCATAGATTTAGAAATGAAAGGAACCTTAGGTATTATTGAGTCTAGTCCCTCCCACCCCTATTTTTCAGATAAGTAGACTAAGGTCCAAGGTCACCCACTGTGCAATCAAACTGCCTACCTCTAGAATTGTGTGGTCTTGAGTTTATCCAACATGGAAATGCTACTTCTGAGCCTTGCATATCACTCCTATTTGGGAGGCCATAACTCTTCAAAAATCTCCACTAAATCTCCAAAAAATAATCAGGTCTCAAAGACTCTTTGGACATGGTCAGGTGATAATGAATAAATCTACTTTATCAGCACTCCTGGTCATTCCCCAGGGAATAGACAACCCTGTGACCCATATGCTTAATTAGAGGCTCTGTAGATCTGACATTTACCAATAGACAAATTTTGACCAGAATCTTCTCTGCCATCTGTTACATTCAGTCAGGGGCTTGCTGGTAAGTTTTTAACAACTCTCGGGGGGGGGGGGGGGGGGGAGGAAGAATATATACTGGAAATACTTTTCATTATTAACATTTTTTCCTAAATCTAGACAATCAATAAAACAATCAAACCTTGATTTAGAACTTTTACTGATTCCTAAATTGTAACTGATCACATTGAAAATTTAACTATTGGGACAGCTAGGTAGCACAGTTGATAGAGCACTAGCCCTGAAGTCAGGAAGACCTCAGACACTTAAAAATGACCCAGCTGTGTGACCTTGGGCAAGTCACTTAACCCCACTGCCTTCTAAAAACAAACAAAAAATTTAAATATCAGCTCTTCCCTAGTCAGTTTGAGCTGACTCCAGAACTTCTGACTTTTATTTTGTAGGTTTCTATTATAACATGTATTCATATAATGTTATGAATTAATAGGAATTACAAAGAACCAAAGAATTAAAATACAAACTATATTCAATCCTAATTAAAATTGCAATAGGTCTAATGTATTCATTCATGCAATAGGTAATGAAAACCCTAGAAAGATGATGTTCTTAATTAAATAAAATCTTGTGCAGAATAACAGGTTATTTTGGGTTATCAAAGCTGTGGTTTTTCAGTTTGAATCCTTTTCTTAATCTGGAAAAAAATCTTTTTAATGTTACTTAATATACATAGAAAATAAGATTTTGAAAAAAATACTTTGTCAGGAAGCTAGGTGGCACAGTGGCTAGAGCACTGGCCCTGGAGTCAGGTGTATCTGAGTTCAAATCTGGCCTCAGACATTTAATAATTACCTAGCTGTGTGGCCTTGGGCAAACCACTTAACCCATTGCCTTGCAAAAAACCTAAAAAAAAAATAATAAAAAATACTTTGTCTATTGTAAGAGTCACTGTAAAGATGTCATGTGTGTTTCTCATAGGCAACAGATTGGTTATTATACATGTAGAGCATGACATAGCACTGGTCTAGTCTAATGTTCTTCCTCAAGTATGATGTAATCATTCAATTTAAGCATCAGTGTCAAGGACTTCATATTCATCCTTTTAGCATGAGCCTCAGAAAAGAGGCAGAGGCCCCAGGAACACATATAACACACAAATGTTATATGTATCTATATTATACTTATATAGACATGTATGTGCATACATATTTGCATACATTTATTGTCATATGTATGTATGTATATGGGTGCCTCCCTTGAACTATATACTTCAATTGGTAACATATCATGGCCGAAGGCTGTCTTTTCTCCTTGAATTCTTCTGCCATGGATATTGGAATCTAGCATTAATTAGGGTAGGGGCAATTAGGTGGCAAAGTGGAGAGAATATTGGGCCTATAATCAAGAAGACTCATCTTCCTGAGTTCAAATCTGGTCTCAAACACTTCCTAGCTGTTTGACCTTCAGTAAGTCACTTCTGTTTCCTCATCTGTAAAATGAACTAGAGAAGACTAAATGGGAGTGCCAAATAAGTGTCAGTGAGTTGATGATGATGTTTGTCCTTCTTTCTCAAAGAGGACTATGATATCAGAGAGGTGATGCCATGGCACATGCATTAATTGGATTTGAGTGAGGGTATGTTGTGCTAAGGCACCAGCTTCACTTTCTCTTCCAGAGCCATCTGGGTCCAGTGGCCAAATATGAATCAGGACGACTGGAGATGGCCCTGGATGTGAGGCGATCAGGGTAAAGTGACTTGCCCAAGGTCACATAGCTTATAAGTGGCAGTGGCAAGCATCTGAGGCGGGATTTAGAACTCCCATTCTCCTGACTCCAAGGCCAGTGCTCTAGCTGCCTAGAAAACACTATGAAGCTGTAAGGAAAGAAATAGGCAAGTTTCTTCCCTCAGATGGCTCACATTCTAATGAGGAGAGATGAAGTTTCTTCAGTAAGGCAGTTGAAGGGGTCTCATGGTCTTTAGGATACAATGATAAAGCAGATGGAAATGCATGATCTTTAATATCATACCCATTTCTTATGCCGAACCATTTGACAATGCCAAGGACTTTGGTATTAAGAACCTTCTTGGGGGGTGGCTAGGTGGCGCAGTGGATAGAGTACCCACCCTGGAGTCAGGAGTACCTGAGTTCAAATTGGGCCTCAGACACTTAATAATTACCTAGCCATGTGGCCTTGGGCAAGCGACTTAACCCCAGTGCCTTGCAAAAACCTAAAAAAACAAAACAAAACAAAGAACCTTCTTCAGAATTGATGAAGACCTGTACCAATATGGCAGCTAGATAAGTAGAGAGAAGTGGATATATGTGAGGTAAGAGAGAGACAAACAATGCAACTTGTCAGTAGACTGAATATATGTAAAGTGAGTGAGAAGGAAGAATCAAGGAGAATACTTATGTGTGAGCCTTGGTGACTGGTAGGATGATGGGAAGAGAGTAAGATTTTGAGGAAAGAAAATGAATTTTATTTTGGATGAATTGAGGTGGGAGAAGTGAGGGTGCTATCACTTGCAGAGGCACTTATCAGGTTGTATCCCCATAAACATTCGTTCCTTGGATGATGGCTCAAGG
The DNA here is from genome assembly GCF_037893015.1 of Macrotis lagotis. Classification (NCBI taxonomy): domain Eukaryota; kingdom Metazoa; phylum Chordata; class Mammalia; order Peramelemorphia; family Peramelidae; genus Macrotis; species Macrotis lagotis. The sequence goes on from NC_133658.1 coordinate 888,112,196, forward strand.
GTCTGGGTTGGAGCAAGGTTAGTGGTTTGATGAGGGGACAATGCTGTCCTTAGGAAATCTTCAGCTCAAGATGCTAATGGTAGGGTCTCAGGAGTGGTGGTGATTAAGGGGGCAATGCTACCTTATGAATCACTCTCATGCTGCCTCAGCCGTGTTGGCTAGGTAGGTGGTGGTTGGTGAGAAGTGGGTGGAGACAACTTATACATTCTCCATGAGCATTAATCCCTTGCTAAATGTAGGCAAAGCATTTTACACCCTTGCAAGTGTTATATGGTTGTTAATTATTATATAAATCATATAATTTGGGGGGGGGAATTATGGGAACCTACGAGACCTTCCCTAACATTCATATCACAATAGACGGTTGTTGTGTACTCTACTTGCAAGTAAGGTTAGCTTGGCTGAGAGGCCTTGAATACTTGAATAGGCAGGTCCTCTGGGTCTTCTACTTTCTTTTTTTTTTCCTATTAAAGATTTTATTTATTTTGAGTTTTATAATTTTTCCCCCAATCTTACCTTCCTCCCCACCCCTCCAGAAAGCAAGGTCTTCTATTTTTTTTTTTTTTTTTGCAAGGCAAATGGGATTAAGTGGCTTGCCCAAGGCCACACAGCTAGGTAATTATTAAGTATCTGAGACCAGATCTGAACCCAGGTGCTCCTGACGCCAAGGCCGGTGCTCTATCCACTATGCCACCTAGCCTCCCAAGGTCTTCTATTTCTAAGGAACAGGATCTTAACTAGGTCTTTTTTGTATCCAGGACAAACAACTCACTGAGGCAAGAAACACAAAGTGAGGAGCAGAGGCTCTGGGATAGGAGTAGAGAAGGCAGCATGGAAAGAGAGCTTGGAGGAATGGAGACAAAGTTCACCCAAAAGAACTGAAGAATGGCAAGTGTTGCCAGCGCCCTGGGGCAAAGTCCTGATCATCTAGCCCTAGTTATAGATAATCAATGGGAAGATCAAAAAACATCCTTGAGGGCTTACAATGAGCAGGCACAGAAAAACAAAACATCAGTCCCTGCCTTCAATTAACTCATGTTTTCATGGAGGGAGACAACATGCAAACAGCGTTGAACATACACAATATATTGAGTATCAATGGAAGTTAAAATCAGAGGGGAGGGGGTTAGCATTTCTTGGTGGGGTGGGGGGAAGAGGGTAGAAAGACTTCTTGCAGAAGATGGGACTTGAGCTGACTGAAAGAAAGCCAGGAAGCCAGGAGGCCAAGGTGAAGGAGGGGTAGTTTTCTAGGGATAGGTTCTAGCCAGTGAAAGGTTCAATTTACGTGTTATTGATAACAAAGAGACCGGATTGTATGGAAGAGATGAGAGTAAGACTGGAAAACTAGGAAGGGTCATACTATAAGGAACTTTAAATATAAAAGGATTTTATTCTCTCTCTCATTTTATTTTGAATATGGAGGTCATAAGGGTAGCTCTAGAAGGTAAAGCAATGAATAGAGTGCTATACCTGGAGTCAGGAAGACCTGAGTCTGGCCTCCCTAACTGTGTGACCCTGGGCAAGTCCCTTTACCCTGTTTGCTTTCATTTCCTCATCTGTATAATGAGCTGATGAAGGAAATAGCAAACCACTCCAGTATCTTTGCCAAGAAAACCTCAAGTAGGGTCATAACGGGTCAGACAAGACTCAGATGATTGAACAACAACAAAATAAGGAGCCGCTAGAGATTATCGAGCAAGGGAGCTGACACGGTCAGACTTGTGCTTTTAAAAACATAGCTCTGACAGCTCAGTGAAGGATGGATGGGATTTGGAAGAAGGCTATTGCAACAGTCCCGGCAAGAGATGATGAGGATCTGCACCAATCTGGCAGCTAGAGGAGAGGAGAGAAGTGGATATATGTGAGACATACTGGTAAGATAGAAACAAGCAATGTAACCTGACAGTAGGTTGAATATATGTGAAGTGATTGAGAAGGGAGAATCAAGGATGATACTGATGGTTTGAGCCTGGGGATGACAGGGAGAGTGATAGGAAGAGAGCAAGATTTTGAGGAAAGAAAATGAGTTCTATTTGGGATGAATTGAGATGTCCATAGGACATCCAATTCCAAGTATTCAAAAGTCAGTTGATTGTTTGAGATGATTTCTCAGGAGAAATTAGGACTGGATATGGATATGTTCAGTCATTTTAACTGTGTCTAACTATGACCTTGTTTGGATTTTCTTGGCAAAGATAATGGAGTGGTTTGCCATTTCCTTCTCCAGATCATTTTACAGATGAGGAAACTGAGGCAAACAGGGTCTTACACAGGGTCACACAAACAGTAAGTGCCTGATGAATCCTTCTGACTCCAGGCCCAGCACCTTATCCACTATGCCACCTTTATCTTTATAGAGATGGAAATTGAATCTATGGGAGCTGATTCTGGGGAGCTAGGAGTATCTCTGATTGTGAGACTTTTGGGGAAGAATTCAAATTCTTGGTCCCTTTTTCTTCTAGTCTTTTTTTCCTTACAGATAGAAGGATATGTCTCATGTCCTCTCATTGAGAAACCCAGAGAAAGACTGAGACTGGGCCCTTGCTGGGGAATGTCATCAGGAGGAAGAGGAAGTGGGGTTGTTGTTTGGGGTACCTCTGAACACTTAATAGCAAAATAGCCCCATGGTCCCATCCTTTTGCAGAAACTGAAATCATCCCAGATCAGCCCTTAGTTGAATGTCTCTTGGAGGCTGGGGAAAGTGAAATTTGTATAATAAATGTAGGAGTTTGAAGAAAGGACCTTTGTCTGGGCTGGGGGCCTGGGCCATTGGTCAGTTCCTCACAGCCCCCGGCCTCTCCCAGAATGCCCCCCTCTCCTGATGAATGCTGCACTTGTCCACAGAGCAGGTCCTGGGTCTCCCAATGTCCCCCCTCCCCTGGGTGGCATCACCATGGCCCTGACTCAGGCCCTGGGGCCTCCTGCCGGCAACGTCTGGGCCTGAGACCCACCCAGGGAAGTTGCCTGGGGAGGTCTGAGGGCCCAAGTTTGACCATGTTTCTTTACTGGAGGAAGCGGGGGGCCTACGAGCTGGAGTCATTGCCCCCATCCCTGACTGAACTGGAGGATGGGACTGTGGAGCGATTCTCTTGGAGTTCAACCCTAGATATCATTGAGGACCTTGAAGGTAGGTGTGAGTGGGGAGGTATGAATAGATGGGTTTGGGGATCTCAAGGAAGTATGAAGGGGGGTATTCTTATCTAATAATAACCCTCCCCACATGGCTTAAAAAATACTCCCTCCCTCCCCACCAGCTGAACTAACACCTGAAGTCCTACCATTTATAGTAAGGATTCAACCCCCGTTAACATACTGGTCTCTGGTGGGAGGTCTGGGGGAAGGGGCAACTCTTAAAAAAGATATTTATGTTCTTTTTCTGGTATTCCTTTTCAATGACCCCTCGCCCACTCCTAAATTGAACATGACAATGCAATAATCGAAACAAACCAACACATAGGCCACGTCATTCTGCTCTGTGGTCCCCCACCTGTTGGCTTCACCACGGAGGGAGGGGAGGCTCTTATTTAACCCATAGACTTATTAGTACTTATCTTGAGGAAGGAAGTCATCAGACTCTTTCCCTGAGAGCAGATTATAATAGAAGGGAAGAGGGATAGAGCACGAGGTCATGAGGGGTCCAATGGAAGTAGAGGACCACAAAAACAGGGGTGAAGGGGACTCAGTTTCTTCATGAGGAATTTTCACCCTTATAGACTGACCCCATCTGAAGGGTCTTTAGTATAGAGTTGGTGGACTATAAAGCAGCGCTCTTTCCTAGAGCTAGGAGAAGGGAGCCAGGACGAGTGGGCCCCTTCCCAGGGGCTGCGTCATTGCCAAGGGTCAGGGGGAGAGGCAGCAGAGGGTCAAAGGGGACTTCCTTTCCATTCACTTGGTTCAGTTTATTCTGAGAAGGGGTAAAAGGGGGTGGGGTGAGAGTGGAAAAATGATTGATGCTGAGAACCCAGAGAAATTGTGTGATGGAGAGAAGAGAGAAAAATCCTCTGATAACCCCAGGCTTTGGATCTTTGGTCAAAGACCTTCTGGAGGCTGGGAATGAATGGGTTCAATGGGACCTGACTGATCACCACCATCTTACTTAATATTTGAGTGTCCTTGTGATGTAGCCACTAGAGGGAAAGATTCAGAGTAAGGAAGACATGAGTGGGGCAGCTAGGTGGCATAGTGGATAAAGCACCGGCCCTGGAGTCAGGAGTACCTGGGTTCAAATCCGGTCTCAAACATTTAATAATTACGTAGCTGTGTGGCCTTGGGCAAGCCACTTAACCCCATTTGCCTTGCAAAAAAAAAAAACCTAAAAAAAAAAGGAAGACATGAGTTCAAATCTCACTTTGCACACTTCCTAGTTGTCAGACCCTGGGCTTTATTTATCTCTTTTACCTTTCCTAATCTCAGATTATCACTTGCTTTTACCTTTCTCTATTAAAAGTAATTTTCAGGGCTGCTAGGTGGTGCAGTGAATAGAGCACTGGCCCTGGAGTCAGGAGTACCTGGGCTCAAATCCGGTCTCAGACACTTAATAATTATCTAGCTGTGTGGCCTTGGGCAAGCCACTTAATCCCATTTGCCTTGCCAAAAAAAACCCTAAAAAAAAAGTAATTTTCTCTTTTATTATGAACTTAATAATTGCAAATAATTCAATTATCAGAGAAGAACAAGAAAGAGGATTGTAAAAGAAACTGTGAAGTGCTAGGTTTCATACATAGATACCCATCCTCATCTATATACATATATATGAATGTTATTTTATTTTGTTTTTCCAATTATATAAAAGATAATTTTCAAACATTAATTTTTTGTTATCTTTTTTTTTTTTTAGTTTTTGCAAGGCAATGGGGTTAAGTGGCTTGCCCAAGCCACACAGCTAGGTAATTATCAAGTGTCTGAGGCCGGATTTGAGCTCAGGTACTCCTGACTCCAGGGCCGGTGCTCTATCCACTACACCACCTAGCCGCCCTTTTTTTTTATCTTTTAAAAATTTTTTTAATTCTTTAAAAAGAAATTTATTTTTCCAACTACATTGTAAAGATAGTTTTCAACATTCATCTTTTTGTAAGCTTACAAAGTTCCACATTTTTCTACCTCCTTCCCTTGCCTCCCCTATCCCCATGACAATGAGTAATCTGAAATTTTAAAGAAATATATTTATGTCAAATTTACCAAGAAAGCAACAAAATTTCTCTTTGTTCATTCCCCCTTTACACTTAATTTTGTTGTTTTGGGGGCTTTTAAAAAAATGATCTGTTGACATGTTTTTTTCCCCCTCAGTGCCCAATATCCCGCCAATCTTTTCTTCCCAGTCCCACTCCCTTGCAACAAGTGTTTATTGTCTAAGACTGCAAGTTATAGGTGGACTGAGATCTGCTTCAATGGAGAGGTTCCCCTTACCACCCTTGATGTATTTATTGGCCTAATCTCATTTACTCTGCAAGACAATTTCCCACCCAAGATAGTCAGGGCAGCCTTTGTATCTCCACTTGGTTGATTTGCCCAAGGTCACACATGCAGGACCAAGACTAACTCTCTGGCATGGGGGTGGGGGTGGGGTCATTAGTAGAACTAATGTGGCACAATGGAAAGGGGTAGAAGAATGGCATCTGTGCCATGGAACAATGCTAGAGGAGGTTTCTCTGGGCAGAGGATTCTGTGGGAAGCTGGTGATTGGAGTGAAGGGAAGGAGGATGGATGTTTGGGGTTTGTGGTCTAGACAGGCTGAACAGACTCCAGCCAATACCCAAGACTCTCCCAATCTCTGGCAGACTTGATTTGGAAAGACTCGACATCAGACTGGCATCACTCCTGTCTCATCTCTGCTGGCTTTCCCTTTTTCCTTCCACATATACCACACCTCTTCCCCTGCTGTTGTTGATTTTTAAATCACTTTTTCATTGATCTCATTTGTTGTTGCATCGCCTTTATTTCCAAATGTGTCCTTTGCCTCCATTGAGTTCTCTCTAGCCCTTGGAACGAAGAATAAAAAGAGGAAAAACTAGCTCAACCAAAGTAGCCAATACATCAACTTCGTAACAGTAGATGCAGTGTTCTGTATCCCTAGGCTACCTCCACTCCAACTCCGTGAAGAAGTGAGAAAGGCAAATGCTCTCATTTTTTTCCCCCTGGCAGAGTGGGAGGCGACATTTGGTCATAATCGTCATGTTGGGTCTGTTTGTCTCTCAAACTGTGGTGTTGTTATCGTGTTTGAGATGGTGAAAGAGAGAGTCCAAATAGCATTCAATTCAGGGCATGGGTTCAAATCTAGTCTCTGCTATTTGTGTTGCCTTTTCTTTCCTCATCTATAGGACCTGTGGGTTAATGATCTAGTTAACATATTGCTTTATATATTTATATATTGCTTCATAATTTATATATTGCTTTATAATTTCCAAAAAGCTTTGTTTACAACACTGGGAGTTAGGTAATGGAAGAATTGTTAGATGAAGAAACAGATGAAGAAACTGAGGCTCACATGCATTGTCTTTTGCTAGATTATACTTCTTTCTTATTTTGGTGGGATTGAGAGATTGAGGAATGACTTGCCTAGGGTCATGTGGACTAAAACAGATCCCAGTTTCAAGAAGTATAAGTTGATATGGCCCCAGCAAGTGTGATCTGACAGATACAGAAGTAAGGAAGTCTTGGTGTACTTGAGAGGGGACTAGGGCTTGGAAAAAGATCTGGGTAATTCCTTCTTATGACCATTCTCTACAACTTGGAGTCCACATTTTCCCCTGCCTGTCACAGTGCAATTACTCTGGGAAAGAAACACATTTTACTCCCCACCCTTGTCACTGCCCTGGGACACTGCCCTGATGGTCTCATGCTAGTTTTGGCTGTCCCCTTTCTCCTCTTATCGGGGAGTTAGACCACTGGCCCAAGGCCAGTCAAATAATCAGGCCTCTGCAGTCCTTGGTGAACAGAACAGTTTTCAAATTTCTCCTGCCTCTCCTCCTTTCTCAAAATCTCTCCTAGTTATAAAGGCTGCCCTGTGACCAATCTGGAAATACTGATGTTTGTACTCTTTTAACTCCTTTTTTTCTCCCTCCCTCGGCATAGGTTAGAATTGCTCTGAGGGAAAATTCAACTCAATTTCAACAAACATTTAAAAAATATTTTATTGATATTGTAGAACTCAATCTGCAGTCAGGAAGACCTGAGTTCAACTTTGCCCTCAGAGGTGTGACCTTGGGCAAATCACTTAATCTCTGCTTGTCTCAGTTTCCTCATGTTCCTGGAAGGTGAGAACTGACTTTGTGATTTTACAAGTCCCTTTCAACCAGAGGTCACTGAAATCTGTAAAATGGGGTCCATGATAGCACTTACCATGCAGATTTGGTGAGGATCAAAATGGCATAATATCTGAAAAGCACTTAGGACGATGATTGGAACATAGTAAGCACTGTAGAAATGTTAGTTGTTTATTATTATTATTATTATTATTTAGTTTATTATAATGATATTATGTAATAATTATTATTATTACTTCTTTATATATTAGGCACTGTTTTAAGCACCAGGAATAGAAATATAAGTAGGAAAAAACATATCTTCCCTCAAAGAACTTATGAGTTTTTAGAAATTTATTTTTTAAGATTTAAAAAATTTAAAATTCCAAATTATCTTTCTCCCTCAGGCCCCTCCCCCACTTATTGAGAAGGCAACAATGCCATATCAAGTATATATGTGAAATCATGAAAAGCATAGTTCGATATTAACTATATCATAAAAAATAAGAAAAATAAAATTTAAAACTATACTTCAATTTGCACTCAGAGTTCACCAGTTCTCTGTTTGGAGATAGATAACATTTTTCATGAATCCTTTTGAATTGTCTTGGATCATTGCATTGATTAGAATAGCTAAGTCTTTCAATTGATCATGGTTGTTTCTTTGCATAATGAGATCTTGGTTCTTCTCACTTTACTTTGCATCAGTTCATATAACACTTCTCAGGTTTTTCTGAAACCATCATGCTTGTCATTTCTTATAGCACAATAATATTTCATCACAATTATATACCATACTTTGTTCAGCCATTCCTCAACTGATCAGCATCAAAGGAGCTTACATTCTTTTTAGCTTTTTTTTTTTTGCAAGACAATGGGGTTAAGTGACTTGCCCCAAATCACACAGCCAGGTAATTATTAAATGTCTGAGGTTGGATTTGAACTCAGGTCCTACCTCCAGGGCCAATGCTCTATCTGCTGTGCTACCTAGCTGCCCCAGGAGTTTAAGTTCTAATGAGCGAAGGCAGCACATAAAAAGAAGCTGAAAAGGATGGAAAGGCCTGAGGGCAGCTTAACAAGAAATTAGATTTTTGTATGTAAGAAATGAGTAGAGCATTAGGGAGAACTGGATGTGGGAGGGGGAGGAGCTGATATTATCTCACTTGACTATCACTATGACCCCGTGAGGTAGGCATCATTATTATCTCATTTATAATTAAGGAAACTGAGGCAAAGAGGTTAAGTGACTTGTTCAGCATTGCAAAGCTATGAAGAATTTGAGATTGGATTTGAACTTAGATCTTCCTGACTCCAAGCCAGGGCTCTGTGCACCATGTCAACCACCAGTGGCCTTTGAGTAACTTTTAAAACATTTTTTATTATTTATTTAAAGCAATGAGGTTAAGTGACTTGCCCAAAGTTACACAGCTAGGCAATTATTAAGTGTCTGAGGTCAGATTTGAACTCAGGTCCTCCTGACTCCAGCCTGGTGCTCTATTCACCTAGCTGCCCTGAGTAATTTGCTTTAGGTAAGTTACTCTCTGGGTCTTGCTTTGCTCATGGGTAAAATATGAAAGTTGAAATATGAGAGAGAAATTGCTTCTGAGATCCTCTCCAGTTTGGGATTGTATGGTCCCGGATCCTGTCTTCAGGACCCTGAGATTCTTCTTTGTCCTGAACAGAAGACCATAGTTCATAGGGTTGGGATGTGGAGTTGAGTCTTGATCCATATCTGGACATTGGGCCCAGTTGGCTCAGGAGGTGAGAAAGGTTAATGACTTAGTCCAGTACCCTCTCACTAAATCCAATTCATGTGGATGTCATGGCATCCCCTCCCTGAGGTCCTGGTCCACTTGGAGAATGAGGGGCAAGCAACAACAACCTCATGTGGATAGGGGAGTGGATTTACCGCTTTTTGTATTTTGGCAGTTTTTCCCTGGTTGGGAAGGACTCGTGTATAAAGCGTGACCAATGCTGAATCTTAAACACATTTTTGCTGAGATGTTAATATTGCTGAGTGGGGGCTTCTCAGTTCCTCTGTGAGGCTGCCAAAGGAAATCTTGGGGCTGCCTTCTTAGCCGCCTAGCCCCCAGCTCCGGGACACAGCTGCGGTGCCCTCCACCTCCCCTGACTTTGCAGGAGGAAATGCATGGTCACTGGGGCCCCTGGGCTGTTCCGCTATTCTACTGTCCACCCATCCGCTGTCCATCTGCTCCAAGTTTGCAGGGAGTTCGAAAAACTTTCTCTGGGGCCTCAAGGGAAGAATTCTGGATTTGCTTTTATTATTATTCATAATAGGTCAGCTGAAAGGCGGGTTGGGACCCTGTTGGAGCCAATGAGAGAGCTGTTTCTATGTGGTGGGCCCATGGTCGGCACAGAGAGGGATTGTCCTGGGGGATGATTTCAGGCTTGTGGGCAGCCTTCAGTCCGAACATTTCTCCCAGCCCTCAGGAGTGGGTGAGAAGGTCACTTCTTGGCCTGCGGTTAGATGGGCCAGGTGCCCAGATCCCCATCCTTCTGTCTGGTTGGCTTTTGTGACCATAGACTCCTCACTACCCACTTCTTTGTGAGACCGTAAGTAAAGGAGCCATGTGTCACATAGACTAGAAAGTGGGAAGGCCAAGGGATTTTGTGGGGGGTGGAAGGGGAGCAAAAAAAGGGATCTTTTCTATGTTAGGCCATTTGGATCACATCACACTCAAGAATCTACTTATATCTTAGTATCTTAGTATCTTCCTGACCTCCCCCTCACCCCAACTAGAAGTAAGGATGTTAAGGACTTAGTCCAAGTCACGGCCCTGGAAGAGCTTAAATGGAAGGCTAGTTTGGGATCTGGGAAATGGGGAGGCATCAGATGAAACTCAGTATTACTATTTTATAAAACAAAGGTTGGGGGGATCAGGAAGAAAGGGTGCGATCACAGCGATAGGAACCCCAGGAAAATGTAGGGGAATAGCCCCTGGGAAATCAGAGAATTGGGCATTTTGAAAGCCTAGGAACCCATTATTTACTTGCTGTGTGATCTTAAGCAAGTCATCTAACTCCATTGCCCCACTAAAAAAAAAAAACCAAACCAAAAAAGCAAGCAAGCAAGCAAGCAAGCAAGCAAGAAAGAAAGAAAGATGGGGCAGCTAGGTGGCATAGTGGATAAAGCACCGGCCTTGGAGTCAGGAGTACCTGGGTTCAAATCTGGTCTCAGACACTTAATAGTTACCTAGCTGTGTGGCCTTGGGCAAGCCACTTAACCCCGTTTGCCTTGCAAAAAAACCTAAAAAGAAAGAAAGGAAGAAAGGAAGAAAGGAAGAAAGGAAGAAAGGAACAAAGAAAGAAAGAAAGGAACAAAGAAAGAAAGGAAGAAAGGAAGGAAGGAAGGAAGAAAGAAAGAAAGAAAGAAAGAAAACAAGCCTAGGAACTCTCTTGAATAAGAATGATGACATTTCTCTAGACTTTTAAGGATTACAAAATGGGAGTCTTACATCCCCATTTTAGAATCTAAAGAGGTGATCCCAGGATCTCCAAGATTGCTGTCTTAGCAAAAGCTGGGTTGAGGCCGAGGCTATAATAGTGATTTTAGCCTATATGTCTTCTTTCGAACCAAATTGGTCACATAGGAATCTTTTGACCTCAATAACTTTTAAGACCTAATACTAACCCAATATTTAGATAACATTTTAAAGTTTGTAAGGCATTTTTAAGTCTGTTAAGCAATTTTTATTTTATTAAAAACATAAAATCTCTTCTAGTTTTACACAAAGACATTTCCTGCTGTTCTCCCACTCCAGAAATCCATCTCCTAAAATAATTATGTAAAGAATTTTAGAGAAGTTTACAAAGCATTTTATGTAAATTATCTCATTAATTCTCAAAACAATTCTCTAGGAGTGGGAGCAGCTAGTTGGCAGAGTGGATAGAGCATGGGCCCTAAAATCAAGAAGGACCTGAGTTCAAATCCCACCTTAGATACATACTAGCTGTGTGACCTTGGGCAAATCATTAAACTCCTATTACCTTATAACATTTTTTTAAAAATCAACAAATCTTGAATTCTTCAGTCGCCTGAGAGTGTTCTTCTGGGGTCTAAGAGATAGAGGACTGCTCCTAGAGTCAAGGAAGGCATCGTGTGTGTGTGTGTGTGTGTGTGTGTGTGTGTGTGTGTGTGTGTTAGGAGGCTGGAAACCATTAAGAGTGGAGATCTGGAAGCATCTTAGAGATCTTCTGCTCACTACCTTCATTTTTCAGATGAGAGAACTAGGGAGGTAAAGTCTTTTGCTCAAGGTGACATGCTACCTGCCTGCCCTTGGGCAAGTAACCTGGCCTGTCTGGGCCTCTTAGAGATAAATTTTTTTTTTTTAGATTTTTCAAGGCAATGGGGTTAAGTGGCTTGCCCAAGGCCCACACAGCTAGGTAATTATTAAGTGTCTGAGACCGGATTTGAACCCAGGTACTCCTGACTCCAAGGCCATTCACTGCGCCACCTAGCCACCCCGAGATAAAATGTTGATGGTGTTGTGCTAATGTTAGTCTTGATAACCTGAAAAAAGTAGTCTCCCTATCCTTAGGTCTCCTCCAACCTACAAGAGCCCCTAATTTCCACCCGTCTTTTACCCTACGGTAGTAGGTAGAGGGGCCTGCATCAGGGTTGGGAAAGCCTGGCGTCAAGCTCTGCCTCAGATATACAGACAAGTCACTTTCAAGGCCCCTGGCAGCTCTGGAAGGTTATAAACTACCCCACAGATGCCAATCTGCTTTGGCAAAGGTAGTCCTTTACATCAGTGAAATCACAGGTCATGGTCTAGGTTGTAGGCCTCAAATCCTTTCTTTCTTTTCAGAAGCCTATCAATTCCCCAGCAGGGTAGGGGTGGGGTGGCTGAAAGGGTGGGGCTTGTCTCCCTGCTGGGCTTGAGGCTGCCAGGCTGCCAGGCTGCCAAGCAGGCCCCTGAGTCAGATGCCTCCTCACCCAGCAAGAGTTACTCCCCTGGGGGCCTCCCCCTCCCATTCCCTCTTCCCTGCAGCCAATAGGGGTGGGAGCAGACAGATGATAGCATCACTGGCTCCTCTTTCAGACCTTCCTCCCCCACCTCAAGTTTAGGGGCACTGCGGGGTTAATCTCACTCCTCTCACACATAGGACATAAGCACCTAGTCTCCTTTCTCCTCCTCTCCTCCCCCTGCCCAGCTCCTATTATCCAGGGAAATTACTTAGCCCTGTACTCCCTGCCCATTGGGCCCAGTTCTGAAATGAACATCCATACAAAACCAAAAGGACATTTGCATAAATTTCTCCAAATGGGAAATTTCCTATTCTAATATATTTGTACAGTTCCCAAGTTACAGCCCTTAAAGGGGCAGGCATCCCTTCCCTTGTACTGTTGAGGGGATGGGTATAGCAAAGGACAGGTGGTCCGGGAGAGAACTTGAGGCTTCCAGGACCAACTTAATCCCCCTGAGGCTAGGTCTCCAAGGCTCAGCTTATGAGAAGGAAGAAAGACTGTCCAAAAACTGAGCCTGATACCCTTGCTGGGTGCAAGCCAGTTGGAGTCCAGTCCCAGAGGATAATGAGGAAGAAGAGAGAGAACCCTGGTCTGTTTGGTGTGTGTATTGACTCTGGTTGGGTGGTACCAAGAAAATTGGAGATGCAGACAAAATTCTGTTCTAAGTCGTATCCTGAATGATCAAAGGTGCTGGTGATCATAAGAATTCCCATTGTCTTATCTCTTCATGGTGATCAAATCTTCTCCACAAACCTCTCTAGGAGTGGATGGAGCACCAGCCCTAGAGTCAGGAGGACCTGAGTTCAAATTTGACCTCAGGAAGAAAGTACAATGTTCCCATTTTACAAATAAATATACTGAGGTTTGGCAGCTTGTCTAAGTTCTCCCTGCTGGCAAATGTTGGAAGTAGGATTTGAATCCAGGCCTCCTTGCATTTAGGGATCCTCTAGAACACTTGGGTGCTCATGCCAGGGAGTGGGTTTGTTCTCCATTGGGGGGTCCACATAGCCAGAAATGCTTCTTGTCTTCATCTTCCAGGCAATTCCTTTCTGGGTCAATTGGCTTTCTTGGCCAGGACTAGTACCTGGGAATTCTCCATTCAGTTTGATTCCACTGGAATCTATTTAATTTACGAAGCATTGATGGAGCTTCTCCTGCGGGCCAGTTGAGGTGCAAGGTGATAAGAATACAAAACCAAAAATGAAACAACTTCTTCCCTCCAGGATTTTACATTCTGGGGAATAGAGGGGGGGGGGTAAGTAGGTGGCAGAGAGCTCTGGCCTTGGAAACAGGAAGCTCTGAGTTTAAATCCAGTCTCAGACATTTATTAGCTGTGTGACCCTGAACAAGTCACTTAATCCCCATCTGTTTCAGTTCCTCATCTGTAAAATGGGGGATACAACTGGAGGAGGGAATGGCAAACCATTGCAGTATCTTTGACCTGAAAATTTCACATGTGGCCACAAAGAGTCCGATACAACTGAACAATAAGGGCCTAGATATACACAGGTAAATATAAGATAGTGCCGTACACAGAACAGCTGATGCTCTAACCTCTGACCTGGGAATGGGAAGAATAATAAGAGCTAATACTGCCGTGGTTTTATGATATTTTTTACATACAGTATTTCACTGGATTCTAAAACAGGAAACCAGGAAGATACATCCTGACCATGTGACCAGTGGCAAGTCACTTAACCTGATCCTCATTTTGGCCATCTCTCTTGGATGTTGAAGTTGCAGAGAAACAGATGGCAGCCTCCCATGGTAGAGGGAGTTCCCTGTATTAGTATAAACCCAGGTTCAGTCCTTACCCTTGATCTGGAAAGCAGATGGGTCTGACCATGTCACTGAACTGCTGAAGAAGACCCAATGGAGTTGAGTTGCCTATAGGTCATAAAAATCCAGACTCCCAATGTTTGAAGCCAATTTTCCTTTCCTCAGTGGCTTAAAACAGATCATCGCTTCTTTTCAGGCTCACCAAGCGACCTGTTTGGAGACACGAAGCCCATGTTCTCACCTCCAAATCTCCATCTTCTCCTCCAAATTCTCTAGCTTTCATCCTTGTTCAGTTCTACAGGCCATTGCATTCAAGAAGCCTTCCTTTTCTACCCTACCTCCCAACCTAGCACCTTCCCCCCAAATATTGAACTGTACGTGTTTTGTAACTAGCAGATAGCAAGGGCTTGATCCATGTTTCTTGATTGGTCTTCAGGCAACCTGATAACTACTGGTGATATTGGCCTTATTGTCTGAGGCTGAGGCTAAATGACTTGGGGATACTTGTATGGGAGGGAGTTGATTGCTCCTAGGCCTCGGGACACCATGCTGTCCCTCACCCTTGTTGGAGCTGATATTGGAATGCAGAGTGGCACCCAGAGTCTCCTGGGTCTCCTCACAGCTGGATGGCAAGGCTGCTGAGCACTCGGAGGCCACTGTTCTCCCCTTGGTAAAACTGGGATGGGGAAGGGGGAGCTCTGGAAGGATCCAAGCTTTCTCCCCTCTGGGCTGGGCCTGGCCGGGCCAAGCAGCTGGGGAGCCCAAGGCCTTTTCTCTCCCAGAAGCTGGGCAGATTCCCACTGTCACCTGACACTGCCCCACCCCTCTAGGTTGCTAACCTAGAAGCATTTCCGAGGTGTCTCCTGGGGCCACTCCCAGGCCCAGCCCAGGCCCTCTCCCTTTCCAGGCTAGGCCGGCTCCATCTCCAGTCTCTAACACCCACCTGGGGCTTTGACCCTCTGGGGCTGGATTTTTGCCTGCCTTGGCTTCTCTTTTGCTCCCTCTCTCCAGCTCTGTCGCTCTCCCTTGCTGCTGCCTCTCCTTGTCGCTGCCCCACTCGGCTCCTGCTCTGTCTCTGCCCTTTCTGGTCTCTGGTCTGCTTCGGGCTCCTTCTCTGCCGGGCTCTCTCTTGTCTCTGCATTTCTGCTGGCCTTTGGGTTCTCTCCTGCCTCCGCCTCTTTGTCTCTACCTGGCTCTGCAGTTTGCTGTCTCTTGTCTCTGCTCCTGGCTCTGCCCCCCATCTCTGTCCCGTGCCCTGTCTCCTGCTATGTCTCTGTGGCGGGGGCCCCAGGCCCTCGGCTGACCTCGGCTGCCCGGGGGGCGCTCGGGGGGCGGCCCCCCTCCCCTCCCCTCCCCTCCTCCCCTCGGCCCCCCCGCCCTCCCCCGGGACCAGGCCGGGCCGGCGGAGCGGCGGGCTCGGGGAGAGCCGCCGCTGCCCCCCGGGGGCTCCTCCATGGGTGAGTGCGGGGCATGGGGGGTGGGGGGCCTGGGGGGCCCGCGCCCGCGTCTCCAGCCGCCGCCGCCTTGGCCCAGGATGGCGGGCCGCCTGGAGGGAGGCGGGGGCTCGGGGGTTCGGGGGGCTGGGGGTGCGTGGGACTACTCTGGGGGAGACCCGGCTCACCGGGGCGTGGAACTCCAGAAACGGGGGGAGAGGAGGCTCCTGAACCCGGTGGGGGGCGGCTCTGGGTACGAGATGGAGTGCAGGGTCTTGGGGAAGAGTCCAGGGTGGCCACAGGGCTGGGGGGTGCAGCCTGGCAGAGGGGCTCCAGGAACTTGGGGGGACTGCATCAGAGTAAGGGGCAAACTCTCCCCGAACTGGGGGGGGAGGGCAAGGGAGCCTGGACTTTGGAATCGGAACTTGGGGAGGGCCCGGGAAGGGTGGGGGTTCCGGGAGAGGTATCCTGAACTAAGAAGTGAGAGGCCTGGGGTTTCAGGCTAGAGGAGGTGGGGAGGGGGGCTTGGGACTGGCATCTTTCAGGGTTTCTTGGGGACAAAGATTCTCAGATTACAGCATTCTGGGGCTGGGGGGAGGTCTACTCCAGACTCTAGCAAAGGCTGGGGGCCAGCCAGCTTTGGGGAGTTGGGAACAGTGGGCAGGTTGGGGCAGGATGGATACAGCTGGACTGGCATCTAAGGTTGCCTTAGGTTCAGAGTGAATAGTGGCTCATCCCTCCTGGCCCTCTCTGGCATCTAGGCCTGCTGGGGGTTGCAGGAGCTAAGGGGGGGGGCCCTTTGGAAGCCCTGGGAAGGGGGAGTGGAGTCATCTCAAGTGCCCCTCCACAACCAAAGACCCTAGAGAAACCTCCTGAGTAGGGGTGGACTCAAGGTCTATCCTTGGAAGAAGTGCCCCCCATCTTCTCTGGGCTCAGCCTGGGGTCTGGACCTTCTTGCCCTCAGCCTGGGGTCCTTTGGCAGGCCAGGGCTAATGTGACCCTGGGGAGGAGTTGAGACACCTACTACTGCCACCCTCCTTCCTTCAATAAGTGCAGCCCACACTCACCCTTTCCCAAAGAAACAAGGGGGGGGGCAGGAAGGAGGGCAGGGTAAGGGATGGGTTACCCTCCATTGCTCTTACTAGTCAGATTGGGAGTTGTCAGACTTCAGATCAGTGGGACTCCCATTTGGGAGTGGGGGTGGGCTTAAACTCTGAGTTTCACCCATGGCTTCTACCATTATGGGTGGGGACCATGTGGTAACCCCCCCCAAAAGAGAAAACAAAACTGGCACAATCAGGGATTAAGCTTCTGGGGGGGGGTGCTAAGCACTGTACTTCCTCCTAGAGATGGAAAACATTCAGAAAAGACTGAGACCCTGTCCTCAGTAGGGTTACAGTCTAAAAGAGGAAAAGTCTGATGTTCACAATAGGCAATGGTATATGAAAAGAAGGATTGGAGAGTTTGAGAACCGCACTGGGTTACTGGAGGAGAGCCTCTTGTAAAGGGAGGCAGAGGAAATCATAAAGAAAAAGGGTTCACACCAGGAGGTCATTCGAGGGCCAGGAAACACAATGAACATAAGGCACTATGGGTCCAGAGAGTAGACTAGAGTTCTATGATAATAACTTAGCAAGACTGAGTGGGACCCTGCTGTCCATAGCCTCAGATGCCAAACTTTATTTGAGGAAGCAATAGGGAGCCACAGCAGTTACTGGAGAGGGAGTCTCAAATGGATATGACTAGATTTGTGTTCTCAGCTCTAACTCCCCCCCTTCATATCTACCCATTAAGTTCCTCCCAGACTCTCCTGAAAGGGGGACAAGGAAGACACTGGGGATAGGGGAAGGGGAGTGGTGGTGTCAAGACTTGCCTGAGAGGCCTCTCCCTGTGGGTGATGAAGACCCCCTTGCAGGAGAGTGAGGGAGTTTCTGTTTGCCCCAGGAAAGCATCCAGAAGAGATCTTTTCTTCTTCCCTGTGTCTACTGGGAGTGGGCTGGGAGAAGAGACAAGAGAGCTTCCACTGGGGCAGTGGAATCTAGATAATTTCCCTGAGGAATTAAAAGAGAAAAAAAGCACTAAAAACAGATAAGTTGGCATTTCAAACGGAAATCGACACTGACCCTCTTTGAAGGGATGGACCGAGGAGGCCTGCCCCACCCTTCCTACTCTGGGTCCTGGGGAGAGGGAGGGGTGAGTGGGGGAGGGAGCTGGGAGGCTGGGTAAGGAGGGAGGCCCAACCCAGTTGGCTAACCTGCTCTGGCCCTCTACTTTGCAGATGACCGCGGCCTAACGGAGGAGAAAGGATTTCGATGCCAGAATCCAGATTGTATTGACAAGAGGAGGGCATCCAAGGTAACTGAAGGCGCGGGGCCTGGGGCTGCTCCAGCACTGGCCCTTCTTTGGGTCACAGGGCCAGGAGCTGGGGAAGGCTGAGATTTCAGCCCAAGTCAGAGTGAATACACCAACTTGGCCCGGTCTGGGAGAGAGTCTCAAGAGGCTAGGTGGTGCAGTAAAGATCTTCGCCTGGGTCCATCCCGGCTGCCCAGAGTGTCTGCACCCTCTGCATAAGCAAAAGGAAGCCTTGGATCAGAAGCCAGAGGACCTGAGCTTGAGTTGGGGACATTTTTTCTTTTTTTAGGTTTTTTTTGCAAGGCAATGGGGTTAAATGACTTGCCCAAGGTCACACAGCTAGGTCATTATTAAGTGTCTGAGACCGGCTTTGAACTTAGGTACTCCTGACTCCAGGGCCGGTGCTCTATCCACTGAGCCACCTAGCTGCCCCTTGAGTTGGGGCCATTTAAGAGCTGTGTGACCTTGGATAGATTACTTCCCCTCTCTGTTTCCTGAACTAATACTTGGTAACAGTAATTACCATCAGCCTCACTTTGTTGCTGTGTGGTTACTTTGTAATCCTTAAAAACTTGCTAGTAATATTATTTTAAACCCATATAGCTATGACCTGCAGGACCCTCAAAATGAAATTCATCCTCCCTTAAGGAACTCTTATTCATTCATTCATTCATTCATTCATCCATTCATTCATCTTTCCAGATAGGTAATGGGTAATGCGTATTATTGTTAGAATTACCTTTGGCAGGGGGAGATAGGTGGTGCAGTGGGTAGAGCACCGACCCTGGAATCAGGAGGACTTGAGTTCCAATGTGGTCTCAGACACTTAATAATTTCCTAGCTGTGTGACAATGGGCAAGTCATGTAATCCCATTGCTTTGCAAAAAGCAAAAAAAAAAAAAGAATTAGAATTACTTTTGGCTCTGGGACTTGCCTTTTTCTATGGTGGACAGGTTCCTTGGAAACCCCAGGACCTATTTGACTCTCTCCATTGGGGGGGTTCAAAGTTGTGGCTGGTGGGGCCAGTCTTGACTAAGTGGGTACACTGACCTCTCTTATCTTGAGCCTTGGACCAAAGCTTGTTCTTATTATTCTCTTAGAAGCATTTATCATTTTAAGAATTACTTGGAGGAGAGGCTAGGTGGTGCAGTGAATAGAGCATCAGCCCTGGAGTCAGGAGGACCTGAGTTCAAATTCAATCTCAGATTATCTAGCTGTGTGGCCTTGGGCAAGCCACTTAACCCCATTGCCTTGCAAAAACAAAAAACCTAAAAAAAAAAAATAGAAAGAGTGTTGGGCTTAGAGACAGGAAACTCTGCATTCAGATCCTGCCCTTGATACTAGCTGGGTGATCTTGGGCAAGTCATGGAAGCCTTCTGGGTTTCTTTGGTGAAAAATGGAGATAATAATATTTGTACTACCTACATGTAGAATTGGTTTGAAGCTCAAATGAGAATCTATTTGTCAATTCAATTCAATTCAATTGAAAACATTATCAGGCATTGTGATAAGTGATGGGGATACCAAAAAAGAGGCCAAAGACTATCCCTGCCCTTAAGAAGTTTACAATCTAATGGGGGGTCAACATGTAGATAAATATATACAAAAAATAGGGGGCGGCTAGGGGGTGGCTAGGTGGATAGAGCACTAGCCCTGGAGTCAGGAGGACCTGAGCTCAACTTTGGCCTCAGATACTTAATAATTACCTAGCTGTGTGGCCTTGGGCAAGCCACTTAATCCCATTGCCTTGCAAAAACCTAAAATAAATAAATACATGCATACATACATACATACAAGCATACATACAAAAATACATACAGGAGAAATATGAAATAATTCAGAGAAGGAAGACACATGAATGAAGAGAGATGGCAGAAGATTTTCTATGGATGGCGGGATTTTAGGTAGGACTGAAAGAAAACCAGGGAGAGCAGTAGTGAGAGCAGAGGAGATCTTTTCAGGTATGGGGGACCCAGGGAAAAGGCTTCCATCAGGGAGATGGATTGTTCTAGTTGTGGAACAGCCAGGAGGTCAGGAGCACTGAATTGGAGACTATGTGTTGTAGAATAAGGTGTAAGAAGACTGGAAAAGATGGCAGTTTATAAAGGACTTTGAATACCAAACAGAACAGTTTTGTATTTGCTCTCAGAGGCAATTGGGAGCCACTGAAGTTTATTGAGTGGGGGGGGGAAGTGGCATGATTGTCCCTGTTTTTTTAGGAGTATATGAAAATATTAGGAAAACTTAAAGGTACTTCATACTCACTCACATGTATATCTATAGTACAAAATTAAATACTCTATATTATTATGTATATAATTCTATGATATGTAATGGCTAATATTATATAAGCACATACTATATGGTAGTCACTTTACTAAGCACTTAACTAAAATTTCATTTGATCCTGTTAAATGACTTGCTTAGGTTCACACAGTTAGTGTCTTCCTGGCTCCAGATGTGGTTTTCTAGCCATTGGACCACCAGGCTCCCTAGAACTCATTACCTAATCTAACCTCTATTTTTAACATTATTGTACTCTTCTGGGGGAAGGGAACAACAGTGGCTAGAGTCCCTGAACACTTCCAGTGATCATAAGTATGTGACTGCCAGGTTCTGGGAAGGGAGAGTCCCCAGAAGACTCCAATGTGGAGTCCTAAACTGGAGACTGAAGACTTATATCTTAGTGTGTAAATGTAAATGTAAATATAAGTTGACTGATACTAAGGCCCTTCCAGATGAGGAAAACAATCTCTTCTAAGAAGATTTCTGACTTTTCTACCAAAGCTTCTCCTTCATTGTTTCATCTTGGATTGGAGAGGACTCTGGCTTTATAGTCTCTGGAGTAGCAGAGACAGAACAAGTCCTGTAAAGTGAGGTCTCCAGGTCCCAGTGATGGCCTGGGGCTGTTGTCCAAGGTGAAGCAACTGGGGAAGAATCCAGTGAGGGTCTCAGTTTCTGCTCTTTCCTGTTGGAGGGAGAAGGAACCTTGAGAAAGTTTTCAGCCTTTGATGTATTGAAGGATGGTGCTTTCTCCATCCCTGGAGCTTAGCTTTTCTCCCAAGGTGTTTACATGGCCTCACCAGTCAGGGGAATCTCCTGGGTATATGGGCTTTTTAGCCTGGAGTCAGTGGTCCTAGAAGGTGGACGAGAACGCTGGGCTATGGGCCTTAGTGCTTCCTCTTTGTCCAGAAGACAAAGCAATGCCAGCCCCTTCCCTTTGGCAGGCCTGCCTTGATTTGTCCCAGGTGATGAGCATGGTGTAATTGAAAATCAGTGTCAGGGAGATGGAAGGGAGCCTGGAGTGTAGAATATCAGAATGAGAAGGGATTTTAGATTGTAGAATGTGAGAGCTGAGAAGGCCCCAGGAACACAGACTGTGAGAGCTGGAGAGATTTTAGAATACAAAATGTCTGAGCTGGGAGGATTCTTAGAACAGAAAATGTCAGAGCTAGAAGGGACATTAGAACACAGAATGTCAGCTCTGGGAGGACTCGGGATAGAGAATATTAGGGCTAGGAGAACTCTTAGAACATAGAATATCAGATCTGGGAGGTCTCCTTAGAACATAGGATGTCAAAGTCAGGAATGCCCTTAGAAAACAAAATTGAGATCTGAGAATTCATAGAGTAGAGAATGTCAGAATTGGGAGAATCCTTAAAACACAAAATATCAAAGCTGGGAGGCTCCTTACAATACATAATGTTAGAGTTGGAAGGTCTCTTAGAACACAGATGTAAGGGCTGGGAGGGCTCCTTAGAACATAAAATGTTAGAGCTGGATGGGTCTCTAGAACATTGAATGTCAGAGCTGGCAGGGATCTGAATACTAAAAATATCAGCAACAAAGGAGTCTTAGAGCACTGACTGTGAGTGTTCTAAAGCCAGGGAGGGAAACCATGTAGTTCAATCATCTCATATTACAGGTGAGGAAACTGAATTCCAGAGAAATAAAATGATTTACTTAGATCCAGTGGCAAACCTTGGATCGCCACTTGAGGCCCTGCTCCCCAGTCCATACGCTTTTCCTAAGCATGACCAATTAAGCTGGTTGCCCCTGACAATTGGAGAAGCTCCCTGAGAGCTCCAGTTTCTGGCCCCTTGGGTCAGCCCAGGATGTGGAATTCCTCAGCTCCCTGTGTAAGGAGAACTGATCAGTCAACAAAGGGACAGAAGGCCATCCAAACATATGAACGCTACTTTCTCTAAGCTGTGTGATGTCTTCATTTGTGGAGCCTTGGGTACAGGTCTCAGAGAGAAGTGAGCCAGGGTTGGAGAGGGACAGAACCTCAGACAAGGACCTTTTCCCAGAAGGACCACATACACTTGCTTTTTTTTCTTTTTGCAAGGCAAATGGGGTTAAGTGGTTTGCCCAAGGCCACACAGCTAGGTAATTATTAAGTGTCTGAGACCGGATTTGAACCCAGGTACTCCTGACTCCAGGGCCGGTGCCTTATCCACTGTGCCACCTAGCCGCCTCTATATGCACTTTCAATAGACCAGACCACAAACTTCTCAAGGTTCAAGATGATGTTACCAACAACTCCCCCCCCAAATAAGGCTGATGGGGTGGCCTCTGTCCCCAGTCTTCTGAACATCAGTCGCAAAGGATAGTAGGGAAAGTACTTGACTTGGAACAAACAGGGACCTGAGTTCTCTTTTTCAGACACTTCAGACACTTATTAGCTATAGTTCTATGGACAAATAAATGATCCTCTGTATGTCACAGTTTCCTCATCTGTACCAAAAAATTTTAAAAAGAAAGTATCTTATAGGGTAAATGAGATAGGGGGGCGGCTAGGTGCAGGCCTAGGTTTGATTCCTCCCCACAAATGTACCTTGTAGTGCGGTACAACGGAACAAGCATTGACTCTTGAGGTCAGGAGACAAGGATTCAAATCCTGCCTTTGATGCCAATTCACTCTGTGACCCTGAGTACAATCCACTTGGTTATCCTGAGACTTAGTTTCCTTATCTGTAATGTTAGGGGATTGCAGACAGAACAGGTGAAAGGGAATAGTAATATGACTTACCCTAGGTGTTCACATGAACTATATGGGGTTGAATTGGTTGACACGCCGTAACTTGTCTCTTAACATAGTGATGCCCTTTTGGTCTTCTTTGATAATGATGGACAAGACTCACAACAAAACAACAGCAACAACAATAACGATGATGATAGTTTTAATATATTTAAAAGTTCTCTCCGTGGGTTACCTCATTTGATTGTCACCAGAAGGGCATCCTGCCTCAGCTACTATTATCACTATTTTACAGATGAGGAAACAATCTGGAGAAAGGGGAAGTGATTTAATCAGGGTCACACAGCTGGCAAGTATCTTAGGCAGGATTTGAACTCAGGCCTTCCTGATTCCAATACACTGCTTCACCAGTGGCCAGATTTGGAGCCCAGACATGAGTTTAAAACAAGGCTTTTATCACTTACAAGCTGTGTGACCAATGACATATCACTTGAACCTCAATTTCCTTTGTAAAATGAAGGTTTTTGACTAAATGATTTAAGTTCTCTTTACTTTGAGCCTATCGGTATGATGGAGGATAGTCTTGGCTGGGCAAGGCAGGCCCTGAGTAATGTTATTCAATAAGCATGAATGCAGTGTCTGCTACATGTTGAACACTTAGATTCTGAGGCTAGAAAGCCAGAAATGATACAATCCTAGCCCTCAAGGAGATTCCATTCTAGTAAATAATCAAACAGTGTCATTCTCTATGGAGACGTAGAACTGGACAGCACCTTTTCTGCATGGAAAGCAGGGAGGGCGCAGCTAGCTTCATGCTGGTGATGGTAGATGGAGGAATGGTGGGACCTCTCCTATGCCTGGGACCAGCTCCCTAATTCCTCCAATATTTTTGGTCCCAATGCTAGGGCTCCCAAGGGAAAAGGATTTTGTTTTGCTCTTCACCCTCTGAACCCCACTCAGAATTAGAAGACATCATCTAATTCAATCTCTTTTTTGGTTTTCTGGTGCATGTGGAGGAAATTCCTTCCCACTACAAATTGCTACCTTCTCCATAGAATCTGAGAAATTTGCCTGAGAAGCCAAGTCCAGCTCACACGGCCAACAGGTATCTGAAGTGGGTTTTGAATCCAAGGGCTCCCTGAGCTTTCTATCAATCACACCCAGGTCATTGTAAATGATGTTTGTCCTTCCTTCTCAAAGAAGACCATGATGTCAGGGAGGTGATGCCCAAGATAAGCAAATGAACTGGATTGAATGAAGGGGGTTGTGCTAAGTCGCCAGCCTCACATTCTCCTCCAGAGCCATCTGAGTCCAGTGGCCAGGTATGGATCAGGACAACTAGAGATGATAGCTTTGGACGCAGTGGGAGACCTCAACACCTTTTTTTTTTTTTTTTTTTTTTTTTAGTTTTTGCAAGGCAATGGGGTTAAGTGGCTTGCCCAAGGCCACACAGCTAGGTCATTATTATGTGTCTGAGGTCGGATTTGAACTCGGGTACTCCTGACTCCAGGGCCAGTGCTCTATCCACTGTGCCACCTAGCCACCCTGCCTCAACCTTTTTGAACTACAATCTTCAACAAGTCAACACCCATTCATTGATTAAAGCTAGGTAAGAAAGAGATGAGGCAAAGAGGCAAAGAATGACTACTTTTACCTAGTCCCCCTCAAAAAAAAAAATCAAACTGAGAGGACAAGACCCTCAGGGTTTCTGTAGAATTCAAATCCGAACCCAGGTTTTCTCCCTCCGGGGACAGCTAGGTGGCATCATAGTGCACAGAACATTGGACTTGGAGGCAGGAAGCCTCATCTTACCCAGTTCAAATCCAACTTCAGATACTGCCTGGTTGAGTGACCCTGGACAAGTCACTTAACCACACTTGCCTCAGTTTCCTCATCTGTAAAAATGAGCTGGAAAAGGAAATGACAAACCACTTCAGTATTTTTGCCAAGAAAACCTCAAATGGGATCATAAGGAGTCATACATACTGAAATATAACAACCATAGACTACCTCCTGATCATGAGATAATCTTGGATGTTTTCTAACTCTTAGATTTTATATTTTAAAGTCCCCACCACCTCTGACATTGTGCATCTAGCCAGGGATCTACAAGAGATAAAAGGGGCTGAAGGAAGGCCCAATACATATATATATATATATTTAGGTTTTTGCAAGTCAATGGGGTTAAGTGCCTTGCCCAAGGCCACACAGCTAGGTAATTATTAAGTGTCTGAAGCCAAATTTGAACTCAGGTACTCCTGACTCCAGGGCTGGTGCTCTATCCACTGTGCCACCTAGCCGCCCCTAGGCCCAATATTTTAAAGCCTAAGAGGTCTCTTCCTACCTTTTGGGGGCAGAAGTATTACATGACCCAGGTCTGTCCAACAAGTCTGCAGACACTGACTTCTGGTGGGTGTGGAATGTTGGTGGTGTCTGTTCTTCCTTTCCAAAGAAGACGGATATCGCTGGGGGCTGTCTCGATTTGCTCCAGAATTGTATTTAAATAAGGCCAGGGGGATATAACCTAGAAGGAAAGGGGATCAGTTGCTACTCACTTAAGCTTCCTAAAGCCAGTTACCATCCTCCTCCTAGCACATTTCCTCCCCACCAACCATAAATGGAGACAAGAAAGCAGAATTAGGACCAGTAAGTACAAGTTTATAGGGAGGCAGGAGTGTGCCACTGATTAAATTTTCAGTGTGATCTTTTACACCTTGGAAATCAGTAAGTACTCCAAATTAGAGTTTAATGGATGGTTTGGTGATGGAGAAAATGTGAATAATGCAGATTAAATTTAAAAGTGTTTCTTCTACATTTGGGGGAGAGGAAGAGAAAGTTGGTAACTAAATATTTATCAGCACTCATTGGGGACAGATATTGACTCAAAATACAAAAGAGCAACATGGCATCATGCAGAGAGGTAGGTCTTGGTGTATAGGATCAGGGACACCAGGCAAGTCTTTTACCCCTTCATTGTCCCAGGTAGTATGTACAGACATTGGTGGAGGTAGAGAGGGTTTCCATGATGGGAGACTTGCTCATGGGTGGTAATAAGTTTCTTGTTCCTGGAAGTATTCAAGCCTCTGAGAGAGAAGCTTCTTTAGAGGGTATTCTAGCATGAGGAGGAAATTTGGACTTCAATAACTTTGGAATTCTCTTCTAATTCTATGTTTCTATGAAATGGGACCCATTTGGAAACAGGGAGATCACTCCTCTGGGGGTGATGAGAGCCTGGACTAGGGTGGTGGCCCTTCTTACAGAGAGAGGAAGGGGTGGATCTAAGGGACATTGTGGAGAAAGAATCAGCAGGATGTAATGACTGACTCCATGGGGTGGGGACCCTTGGAAGGGAGAGGCATCAAATATAACTCCCAGGTTATGGGACTGGATAATGGGAAAAGATGGTTCAGAGACAGAGTCTAAAGTGGGGTGTGTGGGAATGTTGGCTATATTGGGATCAGGGGAAGGAGAAAGGTGATGAGTTCATTTCTGGGCATTGTTTTCTAGATAGTGCAGGGCAATGGCCAAAGTTAGGACTTGGAGTCAGGAGGACCTGGGTTCGAATTCAAAGTCAAACACTTTCTAGCTTTATGACCCTAAGTGCATCATTTAACCTCAGTTTCTTCATTTGCACAGTGGAGATAATAGCAGTAGTGATTTCACTCGTTTATTCTTGAGAATAAAATAAGAGAAAGAACCTGAATCCCTCTGTAAACTTTGAAGTGTTTGTAAATGGCGGTGATTTTAGTTAGTGTTATAGGGCAGAGTTTGCCCCAACATCTGCTAGAGAAATAGTAAAGGAGTGACATAATAGAGGGGAGGCCTGGGGATGAAAATCAGGGCAAAGTTCCCATCTAGGCCCTGCAGATCTAGGGCTAGAAGGGACCCTGAAGGTCATAGGATTCACCCTGATGAGTCTGTGTGTGAGTGCATGGTTATCAAGGGCCATAAGCTGAGATCTGAACCAGTCACATCATAATCATCCTCATCCTCATCGTAGCCAGCATTTATTTAGTGATTACTGTGTGCCCAATGCTTTACAAATATCATCTAATGCAACAGCAGCTCGAATTTCTACTTACAATGTGTCAAAGATTGTATTAAGCATTTTGCAATAAGGATCTCATTTGACCCTCACAATAAGAGCTAGCATTATTAAAGAGTTACAAGGTGCTTTCCATATGTGACTTCATTTGAGCTTCACTATACCTCTGGGAAGTAGGTGTCCTCATTTCATAGATGTGGAGAAAGTTAAGTGACTTGTACAGGGACACACAAATTTGTATCTGAGGAAGAACTGGAATTCAGGTCTTCCTGGCTCCAAGTCCCAGACTCTCCTAGCTAAATGCATTCTCTTCAAAGCTTTTTTTCTCCTAGGCTAAAAGAGGACAGAGAGCATATAGGGAAAACAGAATCTCTAAAATGGCAGAGAAGTTGGGTGAGCTATCTTCTCCAGACCAGTCCTTTTCCTTGAGGACAAATGGTGATACAACCTCCATTTGCAGCCCTCCAGTGGAGGGTGGCATTATCCCCCAAGACAGCCAATTTTCCTGACTAGTACTAATTATTTGGAAATTTTTCTTGACATAATGCTAATTTTCCTCTTGAAATTTCCATTATTTGCTTTTAATTTTGCCTCCAGGGCAAGTCGAAGAAAATTCATCTTTCTACCTGACAGCCCTCACATACTTGAAAGCAGTTTTGGCTCCTCCCTTTGCCTTGCCTTCTCCAGACTAAACACTCCCAGGTCTCATGATCTTCAGGCCCTTTGCCTTCTTGGTTGCCCTTTGTGCAATGAGAGATGCATATTACTTTGAGTTTTTAAAAAATTCTTAATTTGAAGTCTAGAAA
Organism: Macrotis lagotis; assembly: GCF_037893015.1. Taxonomy (NCBI): domain Eukaryota; kingdom Metazoa; phylum Chordata; class Mammalia; order Peramelemorphia; family Peramelidae; genus Macrotis; species Macrotis lagotis. The sequence goes on from NC_133658.1 coordinate 888,139,823, forward strand.
ATTCCATTCTTCATAGCATGTAGGGAGGCACCAGACAATACTACAGGATTCGGGGTTAAATTTCAGATTATAATCATACTTCTTAGCTGTGTGAGCTTGGAGCAGTCACTTCATTTTTCTGAGTCAGTTTTCTCATCTTTAAAATGGAGATACCACTGGGGCGGCTAGGTGGCGAAGTGGATAGAGCACCGGCCTTGGAGTCAGGAGTACCTGGGTTCAAATCTGACCTCAGACACTTAATAATTACCTAACCACGTGGCCTTGGGCAAACCACTTAACCCCATTGCCTTGAAAAATCTAAAAAAATAAAATGGAGATACCACTACTCATATAACTTATTTCCAATCCAACAAGCATTTGCTAATTACTTATTGCATATTGGACACAGCTGAGAATGGTGGATACATAGATAAATATGCCCAATCTCTACTCACAAAAAGCTGACATTCCACTGGGAAGAAGAGATATAATATAGATAAACAGGTAAACATATTGGTAAATATAGGGATTACTAGGTGGCATAATTTATGGAATTTCTGAAATTAGAAAGATTCTTCTTGAGTGTAAATCTGGCCTCTTGACATTTATTTAGCAATGTGACCCTGGGCAAGTCACTTCACCCTGTTTGCCTCAGTTTCCTCATCTGTGAAATGAGCTGGAGAAGGGAATGGTAAACTACTCCAGCATCTTTCCCAAGAAAACCCCAAATGCAGTCAGCAAGAGTTGGTTATTACTGAGAATGAGAGACAGTGTACTATGGTAGGTAGAAGCTTGGGGTCAGAACCAGGAAGACCTGGGTTTAAGTCTCACCTCTTGTACATACTGTCTTTGTGATCTTTGGCAAGTCACTTAAAAATCTGAGGCTACTCTCTAAGACCATTAGTTGCATAGATAGTTCTGATTCGATCTGGCAGATCCTGAAATTTCCTTTGGAAATAGAAGGTATAGGCCCTATCCGTTATATATTTGACATTCCAAGTTCAATAGCTAGGCCAGCTGTGTGTGTGAAGCCAGATCAGTAGGGGCAGGGGATCTTTGTGTGAGACTGAGGAGACTATGAAGAAAGGTTCCCCCTTCCCAAATCAGGTGGTCTAGGGCATTCAAGTAAAAAACCAGAAGAGGAGGCCTGGGAGGGTCTGGGAGAGAAACACATGAAAGACAGAAATAGTAAGAAAGGAAAGGGAGACAGGCAGACCATAAGAGGGAGAAGAAGGAGCTTCTGAGTCATGGAATCATAGACCAATGACTTGAGACTTCCCTGAGACAGAGATTGGTGGAGTCGGGGGTGGGAGACAGCAGATAACAGACCAAAATAGTTTACCTTAGAGCCTTGCAAGTAATCCCACTGCCCTAATGGTCAGGGATTTCAGATTTATCTCCCAGTTGGATAAGAGGCTAAGGATTGAGGGCAGGGCTGACCTGGGAGACCTCTGCTGTCACCCACTTGCAATCTTTAAAATTCTTTTTAAAAAATATGTGTGTGTGGATACATATATATATATATATATATATTATATATATGTATATATATGCATATGTATACACATATATTTACAGTCTATAGAGTCACAAATCTATCCCTTCCTGTGATTTCCCCACCCACACACCTAAAGAACCCTCCCTTATAGCAAAGTATAATTAAGCAAACCAAAACAACAGGTTGGCAGAATCTGACAACTTAATATCTCACTCTGCCCCTCCAATCCACTATATTTCTGCCTGAAGGTGTTTGTCTCAGGGTCCAAGTCCTCTGAGGTCATGACTGTCCCCTTCATTCATTGATCAGACTTATGGTATTTTTCAGTCTGATCAATTTTTCTTTATGTTGTTCTAGTTCAACTGGATATTGGATCAGATTCTGCAAGTCTTCCTAAGTTTCTCTGAATTCTTTTGTATTTGTCATTATTAGGACTTGATAACATTCCTTTCTCATTCACATACCACAATTTTTTCAGCCATTCCCCCAACTGATTGGCACCCATTCTGCTACCATAAAAGGTACTGCTATAAATATTTATGTATAGCCATTGACCCCAACCTCTTAGGGATTCGAGAGGATGCCAGAAGGTCAATTTTCTGCTGCCCCTCAGCACCTGGTGACCTGTGATTCCCCACACTTGCTCCTGGCCCCCACCCCCATTTTTATCTCCTTCAGCAGTTTGACCACAGATTTAAGACTGGGGGTTTGTGAGTAGAAAGGAGATCATTCTCTAATAATAATAATAATAATAATAATAATAATAATAATATTTGTTCTCCATTTTGAAGAAGACCACAATATCAGGGGGTGATGTCATGACAAGCGGTGAATTGGATTTGAGTGAGGGGCTGCTGTGCCTCACTTTCTCCTCCAGAGCCATCTGGGACCAGTGACCAGATATAAATCAGGGCGACTGGAGATGGCAATTAGAATTAAGTGACCTCCCCAAAATCATAGAGATAGTAAGGGTCAAATGTCTGAGGCCAAATTCGAACTCCCATCCTCCTGACTCTAAGGTCACTGTGCCAACTTACTGCTCGTTCTGTAATATGGAAGTTGGGAAGGACTGACAATACAGGCTCCCTAAGGTAGCACCTTCAGCTTCCCAAGGAGACTCTTACCCCATCACCCCAGTGGCACTTTAGGATTTAGCCTCAATATTTCCCCAGGGAGTGTGTGTGTGTGTGGGGGGTGGGTGAACCCCACATAAACTCTGGAGCTCACAGCCGCCTTATCCCACACTTGATCTCCATTTAGCCCTCCGCTGAATGTGGGGGCCAGCTCAAGGGGCAGACTCCAGACTTGGCTGGGGGCCATCGGTGGCAGACCTCGATCTGAGACCTGGCCTCCCATCCATCTGGGCTTTGTTATTTTAAACTCAGGCTTCTCCCCTGTGGGTGCCGCTTGGGGAGGAGGAGTTAACCTGGTCTCGCAAGCCTGTCCCCCCACCATTCAATGTCGGGCTAGGGTCAAAAGAAAGAAAAAGCAAGGAGTGTTTGGGGAGCTCACAGGGAGAGTTTCCAGGGCGCGGCCAGAGTGCGGTTAGAAAGGAGTTATTTATAGCTGGGGAGCGGAAATCTGGAGGGTCCTGGAGCCGGCCAGGGAGGCAACGAAGGAGTGAGCTAGGGTAACTGTCGGGGGGCCTGCTCTGGGCTCCTAGGGGGCGGGCGGACTGCTGGGGAGCAGGGCCGAGGCGTCCACCCACCTAGTGGCCCTCTGCAGCGCAGTGGTCCCCAGCCCCACGATGGCCCAGTACGTCCGGGCTCCCATGTGCCCCCTCCACAGGGTGATCGGGATGGGGGCGTCATTACTGGACGGCTCTTCCTTCTCTCCCCCCAAATTCTTAGGTGTTGGACCCTGGAGATGGGGAGGTGGTGGAGTTACGCCCTCGAGGTTGGCCCAGGCTATTGGGGGGATCTCTGCCCCTCGGGCTGCCCCTTGGACACAGCCTGGCCCTAGGCTCGGAGCAGCCCCGCTCCGCGGATCCCCGCCCTGCCCGCTTGGCTAAGTAGAACATTCCTGCTTCACTCCCATGGCCCGCAGGTGGTAGATCCCGACTGTGCTCCCGTAATGACGGGGCTTGGCTTGCCGGCGAGGTGGCTCCCCAGGGGAAAGCTGGCTCCTCCTCTTCCCCCTCTCCCTCCTCCCCAGCCCGGGGCTGCGGCAGAGCTGAGCCTGGGCCCCAGCCTAGGGCCACCGGCCGGCCCCTCGATACCCCGGAGGGAGGCTGGGAGAGACCCCTGCCAGCGCCCACCCTGGGGAGCCCGAAGCTGGGGGTGAGTAGTGGGGTGGCGGGGAAATGCCGGGGAACAGAGTCCGGGCGGGCACCGCCGAGAGCTGAGCCGCCTCCGCACCCCCTTTCCCGGGGAGCGGGATGGCGGGGTCTCGACTCATGGGGTGGGGGTAGGGGTGGGGGCTCGGGTTCCTAGTGAAAGTAGTCAAACGATTGACTCTCGAACAAGCCTCAGTTTATCCCCCTTGGCAATGGACACAAAGCTCCTCTCCCCGACTTGGCGCTCCGGAGGCTCTCCGGCTCGGTGGATCCTGACGTCCGGTAGAGACTTTCTCTCTCTCTCTCTCTCTCTCTCTCTCTCTCTCTCTCTCTCTGTCTCTCTCTCTGGCTGATGAGAAAAAGTTTTAGGGGTCTGGAGGCAGGACTGCCGACTGGTTTTTCTGGTTGTCTGCCCCCCGAACCCCAACGCAGAGCCAGTAGGGGGAGCCCCAGGAAGCGTTTTTGTAGGGTCAGTCTGAAGGTGGCCACAGCTCTGGGGCAAGGAGTGTGTACTGTGCATCCTGAGAAGACCCCTCTAGGACCCATTAAAACGGGAAAGATGAAGAAGCAGTGAGGAGGGGCCGTGAAAAGCACCGGGTTCTCACTTCTGACACCCAAGTCCCAACCTCGGAGCTTTGGCTTCATCTGTGTTCTGTCATGGTGATCCTTCTCATCAGAACTGTAGCGTTGCTATAGCACTTTCCATACCTTAGCTCCTTTGAATCTCTCAGCGATCCTGAGAGGTGGGTGCTATTTTTGTCCCTATTTTACCTAGAGGGAAACTGAGGTTGAGATCGAATAGAATAAATAACAAGCTGAGTTATTAGCAGAGCTGTTAAGTGACTGAGGTCACATTTGAACTCAGGTCCTTCCCCAAAACTAATTTTCTTTCCATAATACCACCTGACTGTCAGAAAAATGGCAAGTTTGGTCGGAGGTCTTCCGTCTGCAAAACTGAAATAATTGATTTTTACTACCTAAGCTACAGCGCTATTGTAAGGGAAGTGTTTTGTAAACCTCCAATTAGACCTTCAGGAGGAGTTCTTGTGGCCATGACAAAGGAGGAAACTGAGGCACGGTTATGGGCTACTCAAATGTGAGCTGGCTTATAGACACCAGAGCTGGACGTGGGCAATCCCATATAATCCAGGCTGAGGATTCAGAGAAAAGTTGTAGACTCTTAAGAGGTGGAGGCTGGGGCGGGGCTGAGGGCTGGGAGAATATTATTTGACCCAGGACTGGAAAGGGGTCATCTTGACCAACCCCTCCTCTTCTCCTTCTCTTCCTTTCTTCTTTCTTCTTCTCTTTCTTTTCCTCCTCCTTCTCCTCCTCCTCCTTCTTCCTGCTTCTTCCTCCTTCTCTGAGGCCCAGTGACTAGCTATGTCTTCTAACTCCCAGTTAAAGCCCTCTTTTTGTCCATTGCTTCTCCTATCATGTGTTCTCATTGCACCAAGCTTTACCCACAGATTGCCAGTAAAAAGAAAGATTTCTGAAAGATTCAGTCCCTATTTTACTCCTACTCAACCCCATCTCTAGGGGGCTATAGAACAAATGGTTTGCCATTTCCTTCACCAACTCATTTTACAGATGAAGAAACTGAGGCAAACAGGATGAAGTAATTTGTTCAGGATGGCACAGCTAATAAGTGTCTGAGACTGGATTTGAACTCATCTTGACTCCCGGAAGTGTTTCAGACATTTGCTGAGATGCATTTTAGCTTGAAGTTCTTTTCTCTCCCTCCCCATACAGTGCTATATGGAAGGTCTCTAAGGAGAGTCCCTGCCTATATTTTGTTTCCTGAAGGCCAGATTAAGGGTACTCTTATACATGTAGATTAAGCCTAGAAATGTATCATGCTTTTAGGAGCACATTTACCAGCACACTACCCAATATGGCTTGCCAAAAATCACAATTAATAAATGGTAGAACTGGGATTTGACCTTAGGACCTCTAACTCAAGAACCAAGTCTCTCCCCACTATGTCATGGTACCTTGATATGTGGCTGAACCTTAGAAAAGAGGATGAGATTTATTTCTATTGGGGATACCATCAACTTTTCAATGACCAGTTTTAAAAATGAGACATTCCTGCCTCTTCTCTCCTTCATTCCCCATATCTAAGCAGTTGCCAAGTCTTGTCAATTTTCCCTTGGCAACATCCTCTTTCCACTTAAACAGCCTCCTCCTTTGTCATGTCTTACTTTTTTTTTTTATATTTTTGTATTTTTTGCAAGGCAATGGGGTTAAGTGGCTTGCCCAAGGCCACGCAGCTAGGTAATTATTAAGTGTCTGAGGCTAGATTTGAACTCAGGTACTCCTGACTCCAGGGCCGGTGCTCTATCCACTGCATCACCTAGCCACCCCCATGTCTTACTTTCAGTAGCTCCCAATATAGCTTTTTGACCTCAAATCTTGCCCCTCTGTTCTCCAAACCATCCTCTACACAACTGTCAAAATTATCTTCCTATGGTATACCAGTATGACAGTGTCAGTCTTCTCAAAATCTTCAGTGGCTCCTGATTGCCTCTAAGGTTAAATGTTCAACCTGGCATTTGAAAGACTAGAACCTGGACTCAACCTACTTTTCCAGATTGATTTCATGTTATTGTCTTTCATGTACTCTTATGTTCCAGCCAACCTTGCTTCCTGTCCATTTCTGAACTGGGGAGTGCATTTCTTATCCAGTCACTCCCCCTCTCTTGGCCTCAGTTTACTCATCTGTAAAATGAACTGGAGAAGGAAATGGTAAACCAGTCTTGTATCTTTGCCCAAAAAAGCCCATATGGGGTCACAGAGTCTGGTGACTGAACAACAAAATGAAAAGTTGTCACCTAGAGTTTAATATATTTTAAATTAAATTTCTAAGGCCTTATCCAATCTAGAGGCTTTTAAGTTAAAGGAAAGGGAGATGAGCAAGTGTCTTGTTCTGGGGCCTGGAGGGACTTTCCTGATGTGGAAGGCATTGGAGAGAGCATAGGGTAGATAGAGCTGATGGTTTTAGGACTTGCAGTGGATATTTTTTTGCATTTTCTTTGTATCGCCCATATGTAGAGGCTGGCACATTGTAAGCATTTATTAAATGCTTGTTGCTTGATTCTGAGGTCTACCTTGGTTCAAAAATGGAATGATCCTTGTGGGAGGAAGGAAAGGTCAGTTCCCAAAGTCAATGGAGTCTAACCTCACCCTAAAGGCTCAAGAGAATGTGTCTTATCCAAAGTTACAGAGTTAGGATTTGAATTCAGGTTCACTGATTCAATATCTGGTGTTTTCTCCACGCTATCCTCTATTCAAGTCAGCAAACATTAAGCACCTACTGGGTACATTCAAGGCAACTGGTTCCTGCTCAAACCAGTAATGGCCCAGATGAGCCTGACTGTCCCTTCTAGCTCAAAGATTTTGTGATTTTGTTCTTGCCCAAGGGGAAAGACAAGACATTCTGGATGCTGTGCAGCTGAGTTCAAATCCTGCCCTTATCAGCTTTGTGATCCCTGAACATAGCACTTAAACTTGTCTACCTCAGTTTCCACAGCTGTAAAGTGGGAATAACAACATCATTCCTTCCCAGGGTGGTTGTGCTTAGCAAAGTGTCTGACACCTGGTAGGGGTTTAATGTTTATTCCCTTCCTTCTTCATTATGCTCTGCCCAAATCAGCCCTCCGGAGTCTGAACCTTGTTAGTACCTGTTTGCCCTATCCAAAATGGGAAGTGGTTGACTTCTGGTTCTCGTCATACCCTCATCTACCACTTTCAAACTCTGGGCCTTTACTCAGGGTTCTTTGGGCGATGAAGGACAAAGGGAAGAGGAAAGTGGGGAAAGGTGCATAAGAGTCCTGAGTAACTCCCTTCAATCTCTACCTGGAGTGTGGAGGCCCCAAAGAATAGGGAGTTGGGGGGTCAGGATGGCAGGGCGCTCCTTTCCTGAAGATTTCATTATTCATCTAGAGTGATCTGGTTTCTGAGTATCAGTTTCAACAAGTCGGCCCTGACTCATGAGTAGGGAGCCCAGGAGAGTCCTGATGTTCGGGAGACTCCTCCCCTCCCCCAAGATCAACCTTAGCCCAACAGTGGTCCACTCAGACCCCCTGGCATCTTGTCTGTCGGGTCGCTGCCGCAGGGTAGGCACAGACAAGCCCAACCCAGGTTCATTAGCTAATTAATGCCCCAGCTTTCCAGGGAAGAGGGGGAAGGGCAAGCTGGGTCTGGGTAATGTTATCCCCAAGCATAGGAGAGGCGAGGAGATGGAGATCAAAGAGCAAGGCAGAACCCTGGAGCCCCGGGCTCCCAGTCTCTGGCGCCTTGGCTAGGACTCCTGAGTGCCCCGGCTGTGCGTGTGGGGGGAGCCCCATTCCCCAGCTGGCCTTGAGCACTCGGGAACACACGTGCCCCCAGGTCGGCACATCTACCCCTGTGGGGCAGAAGCAGTGGGGGAGGACTGTGACTCAGGGAGGCTGGAGGGAAGAGAGGATGTGACTGGGCTGTGGCTAGAACCCCAGCTGAGCACACGCAAACAACCCCTTCCCCCACCTCGGGCCCCGGGGATTGTGCACAGCGCCCCCCTTTTCTCTTCCCCCGGACCTCTTTTCACCCCAGTGCAACCCCCATAAAGTGGGGGATGTAAAGAGGGGCCTGAACGGAGCAGGAGTGCCCCCATCACCCTCCCCCCCGCCCAGGGCCTGCAGCCGGCCGCTCCCCGGCGGGAGGGGCCGGGCTCTCCCTTCGCACCTCTGACTTCCAGGACTAGCCTGGACGGGTCCATTCTTGCCAGGCCTCGTCTCCTCCCCATCCTCCGCCCCCCCCCCCAGTCCTGCAGGCCGTCTGGGCAGGAAGGGGGCGGCGCCCCGGAGTCAGATCCCCTTTCCCGGGGCCAGGCTGAGCTTGGGGGCTCCCGCTTTTTGTTACTCGCAGTCTCCGGGAGGAGGGATGGGTTGGGCCTCCATGGGGCGGTTCTTTGGTATGGAGGGGGGAGGCTGGGGATTTTCCGCCAGCCCGGCCCCTTCCCTTGGTGGGGGGGGGGGGGAGGATGAGTTACTCATCGCCCCGGGACCAGCGTGGCCCTTCCTGACCCCCTTCTCTTCCCTCCCTCCCCAGCCCAGCCCAGGGAATGACAAAGATGGCAGGGCAGTGCCTTGGAGGCCCCGGCCCCCCAAGAAACGGCCCCCACGTCTTCACATCAAAGGGGATCGTCACCCTGGGTGGCAGGGGGTTCATTAGCCCGCCCTGCCGCTGGACTAGGGAGGGAGCATCGCGGGGGGGGGCGCTGTTCTGGGGCGCATCCCGGAGACCCGGGACTATCAGGCACTTCGAGGTCTGAGGCCAAAACGGAGGGGATGGGCGGGGTGTGAACCCCGGTCTTTCCCCACAGTCCCGGTAGGCACGGGATGCCCTAGGTCAGGACCAGACTCCCTGATTCCTAGGCCTTGAACCTGAAGTTTCGGAGCGTGGGCGTGGACGACTTGGCTGCGATTTGGAGGCGGGGTGCTGCTGCGACCCCCAGCTCTTCCCCTCCCTCACCCGCTCTCCCTCCCCTCAGCTTTCTTAGTGTGGGGAGGTCGGGGAGGCTGGGAGCTCCGCAGCTGAAGCCCAGGGACCACTGGGGAGCTGCTCCCCTGGGGCACACCTACTTGGGACTTAGGGAATTCCCGCCCTGCCCTGCCCTGGACCCTGAAAGCCTTCCCATCTCTTCTGCCTGGCCCTCCTGTGGTCCCTGGCCCCGCACTGTCCTTGCCTGACCCCCAGCCCGGCCTCTCCTACCTCTCCCCTCTGAAAAGCGCCCCATCCCCGGCCATGAGGGAGCCCGGTCTCCGGGACTTGGACCGAGTTCAAAGGCAGAGCCGGCGACCCTGGGGGGGCCTGACCGGGGCTGGGGGCGGGCAGGGACAGCACAATGGCAGGAAGCCGGGGCAGCAGCATTGTCCACAGCCGCCTCCGCAGGGACAGACGCCGGCTTCCCTATCCCGGCCACGGAGTCTCCCGACAGGTCAGGTCCCGGCTTCCCCAGGCTAGGGATGCGGTGGGCTGCAAAGACCAGGCGGGGGGTGGCCGGCCCCGCTTCCTTATCGACCCCCCACTCCGGACCTCCTCTAGGTCTAATCTGGCCTCCTTACTGCTGAATTGAGAAAGGGAAGAAACTGCTTTTCAAACACCACATGCTCCGGGCCCTGGGCCCCTAGGGGCCCAGATCTAATGATTCCTGAAGGCCGATCTCCACTTGACTCCGGTCTAGGGGCAGGTGGGCATTGGGATCTGCCATCTGCTGGGGGCAGGGCAGTGGAGCGGGCCTAGGTGGTGGAGAGAACTGAATCAGTGGACAACATTGTCAGTACATCCTGTCTTTTCTCAGGATGTGGCCACAAGAGGACACAGCCCATCCCCTGGGTTGTTTCTTCCCAGTCCCTGCTCACCCCACCCCCTGCCCCTTAGGGAAATCTCTCCTCGGGCTGGATGGGTCCCCAAGGTCTTTGTGGGGCTGGGACTTCAGGAGTGGAAAGAGCAGAGGGTGTGTTTGCTGGTGTGAGAAAGTGAGACGGAGGGTCTCTATGAAAGAGTGGATCGGGTCCTCTGAACACGTCAATAATCTGGGAAAGCCCACTCTATGCCCTCTTGCAGCACTGTTTTCTCCTACTGAGCCATAGCCTTTTCCCCACTTTGCTCCTCTCAGTTTCTACGGAGGGGGTTTGCTCAGTGACCTTTGCCCTGGAGGGTCCCCAGAACCAAGGCCTTCCCCACTATGGTTTTTCTATCTATCTGATTTCCTACTAAACTGTAAACTCTTTGAGGGCAGGGGTCCTTTCTTTTTCCTTTAACATAACAAAAGCTAAAAGCTTAATACAAGGAAATGCTTGTGGATTTATTGATATCATCATCATCATCTCTCCTTGGGAATATTCCCATCATCACCCTTCTCCTTCCCCACAGTTGGAGTCTAGGGCCTACTCTGGATTCTCATTGTGTTTTAGACTCCAATTTCAGCTTTCCTTAGGACCAGAGAAGAAGTGGTCAGAAATTTTATAGAAGCTGAGGCTCCAGGGACTCCTGAGGTCTGTGACCATCTGAGGGCTGGTGTGGGACCCATGGCCACTGGCCTTCCCTGGGGGGGGGGGGGCCTTCCCCACCCTCTATTGTTTCCTGTTTGTTCCACTAACTGGGGTTTTGTGGCTTTTCCCTGCTCTGCTTTGCCCTCTCCCCTTCCCTTCTACCACTTCTGGAGCACGGAAGTCTTCTTCATTAGCTAAAACTGGATTGTGGTGGAAAGACTGGGCAGATGCTGCCCACTTTGGATACCCTCCTCCTTGCCAGTCTTTTCTGCCTCTGCCTCAGAGCAGATAGGCACTCCTGACCTAGAAGAGAGGCTGATGCCATTCAGAGTTCAATGACCCCTGGTGTTCTTGTAGTCTGGGGAGAAAACTTGGCCTCTACTTAGTGAAATCAAGGGTTTCCACCCATGAGTTTAAGTTTCAGTAAATGACCCTCTACCAGCATTCCCTAACCTTACCCCCTCAGCTCTTCACCAGGGATTTTTTAACCCTTATCTTGGATTGGTCTGATGAAGTATTTGTATCTCTTTTCTGAGAATAACATTTTTAAATGGATAAAAGAAAATATATAGGACTATGAATGAAACAAATTGCGTTGAAATACAATTATCATTTTTTTTTTTAGTTTTTGCAAGGCAATGGGGTTAAGTGGCTTGCCCAAGGCCACACAGCTAAGTAATTATTAAGTGTCTGAAGTCAGATTTGAACTCAGGTACTCCTGACTCCAGGGCCAGTGCTCTATCCACTGCACCACCTAGCTGAAATACAATTATCAAAATATTTTAAAAAACAAGTGTACAGACCTCCAGGTTAAAAATATCTGTCCACTATCCTCCTAGGCTAGGAACCCTGTAGAGGGGTTTTACAAACTTGGGTCCTTGGTAAGAGGAGGGGCACAGAGGAGGAGGTGTGGCCTGTCTTGCTTTCCATAGGTATGTAAGCTTGAAAGCTTGAAAGTAGGTACCCCAGAGTGGGGTTGGGAGTGGGAATGTGAGTGGGGGGGGTGGGGGGGTCAAGGAGAATAGAGAGAGAGAGAGATAGTGCTTGGGATAAGTGATGTATAATAACACCTGTAAAATGTACCAATATATAGTGTATATATATTTGTAAAATATCTAAATATATAGTTTATAGCAGCCAATATAGTTCTGTTGATGCAGATAATAAAATATATACTCCTTCAGGACCAGAAGTTTAATTTATTTTTTATCCTCAATGCCTATTCCAATGTTTGATAGAGTAGGTGTTTTATAAATGTTTATTAATTGATTGATTCGTTTCTTTGAAAAATGACATAAAAATGGAATTTTAAGCAACTGTTGATACAATAGGAAGAACCCTTGATTGGGGGTAGAGGGATCTGGCACCCTGTGTTCAGTCCTCCCACCTGCTCTTGACTTTGGGCACTCCTGCCCCTTCACCTACCTCCCCCACCTACCTCTCCCCCCCCCAATTTTACACAGCTGCTGGTTGGAATGTAGCTTTCTTGCCCATGAGGAATGCTTCATTTATTGTGTTTGTATGTCCCAAGAGCCTGGTACATTGTAGGCATTTCACAAATTCTTGTTGATGTACTGGATTAAACGATCCCATTCTCTGAGTCTGAATTTGGGATCTGCAGTGGGAAGGGCTTTGGATTTGAGATTTTGGTTCTTTTTCTAGCTCTAATATTCTGTGATACACACACACACACACACACACACACATATAGATATGTGTTTATGCAGATTTATTTCTGGAAACTACAAACTTAAATCATGAGGCCCTGGTCAGTGCAAATTAGACAAGGAAATAAATAATATCGTACCCAATTGATTATGTAGACAATCATTTATTTTGACAAACACCAACCTTGTGCTAGGTCCTATTAAACTAAAACTGGGTCCCTGTCCTATAAGAACTTATGTTCTGGTAAGTACTAAGGGAGGGAAAGGAAAGGGAAGATCAGAGGAATAACCAAGGAAGTGGATCTTGAAAATTGGAACAAGCAAGTTTAAAAACTTTTTAAAAAAACATTATTTGTATGAAATAAGAATTCATAAAGAAAAATTAAGAAAAAATAGTTTTAAAAAAGTTTTTGGTAAGAATATGAATGCACATGGATACATGTGTATATGCATTTTTTTTTAATTTGAGGGGAGTGCCTCAAACTGATACCCTTAGTGTAGGGAACTCCTTTGATGAAGAAACTCTCTCTAACAATGCTGGTTTACACCTGAGTCTTAGAAAGTTGCCTGGAATGGTGAGAGATTATGGGACTTGCCCAGCATCAAGGGGTTACCAAGTGACTTGGGAAGGATTTGACCTAAGGCCTTTCTGTTCTGGGCAGCCTCTGTGCTTCCCAGTGCCCACTATCTGCCAGGGTGGGGCCTCAATAGGTATTCTTTTTTTTTTTGGTAGGTTTTTGCAAGACAAATGGGGTTAAGTGGCTTGCCCAGGGCCACACAGCTAGTGTCTGAGGTCGGATTTGAACCCAGGTCCTCCTGACTCCAGGGCCGGTGCTCTATCCACTGTGCCACCTAGCCCCCCTCAACAGGTTTGCTGAAGGCTGGGTAGATGGTATGGCTGGGTCTCTGTCCAGCGTTCTGGGCTCTGGCCTTTGGAGAGAGGCAGTTAGTCCAGGCTGGGTCACCTGGAGTTCACCTTTAAGTAATCTCCCTTCCCTCCCTTCCTTCCTCCCTGCTCCTCAGGATGATTTCCTCAGAAGCAGACCCCTGCTGCATATACCAGAGGGAATTTCCTCCCTGCCTCCTTGTCCACAGCCTGCTCCAGTCTTCAAGGCCCACTTCTTCGGTGACTCCTCTGAGCTTTCTTTTCCTCTACCTCCCTTAGTACCTACCAGACTATAAGACTTTAGAGGACAGGGACCCTGTTTTATTTTAATGGAACCTTGCAGGTGGTAGGTATTTGTTGAAATAAATTATTGTCTACAACATGCTATGGTATTTATTGGTCTAATTTTCACTGATTAGGGATTTGTTATTCATTGTTCTCTCTCTCTCTCTCTCTCTCTCTCTCTCTCTCTCTCTTTGTCTCTATTTCTCCCTCTCCCTCTCCTTCTGTTTCTTTCTTTCTCCCTCTCCATTTCTGTCTCTCCCTAACTCTTCTCTTTCTGTCTTTTCCTCTCTCCTCCTTCTCCCTCTCTGTCTTTGTGTCTCTCTCCCTCTCCCAGTCTGTCTGTTTCTCCCTCTCCCTCTCTGGCATCTCTTTCTCTCCCTTTCCTTCTCCCCCCCCTTCTCTTAGTTTCTCTCCCTCTCCATCTCTGTCATTCCCTCTACCTAGCTCTTTCTCTCTCCCTGTCTCTCTTAGTCTCTGTCCCTCTCTCCCCCTCTCTTCTCTCTGTCTCTCTGTTTCTCTCTCTCTCTCTCTCTCTCTCTCTCTCTCTCTCTCTCTCTCTCTCTCTCTGTTTTTGCCTCTCTCTCCCTTTCCCTTTTTGTCTCTGTCTCTTGCTCTCACTTCTCTCTCACACATACACTCACAATGTCTCAAAGTCTTGTTGCAGTTTTAAATTAATAAAGCTTAAGACTCCAGGTAAGTGTACAGGCATATGTATCTATGTGTATATGTTTTTATATGTATGCATGTGTATATATGTGAACATCTAGGTAGCTCAGTGGCCTTGGAGCTGGAGAATGGGAGTTCAAATGCAGTCTCAGACACTTGTCACCTACTAATTGTGTGACCTTAGGCAAATCACTTAATACTCATTGCCTCAAAATCCAGTGTCATCTTTAGTCACAACTGACCACCGGATCCAGATGGCTCTCGAGGAAAAGATGAGCCAGGTGACTTAGCATTGCACCCTCCCCATCCTCACTCGTCCCAATTCATGGGCTTGTCATGATGTCACCTCCCCGATGTCACGGTCTTCTTTGAGAAGGAATACACATCATATATTTATGTATATATGTGTACACACAGGCACATTTATTCGTGGTATATATGCATTTACATATATTCACAGACACTTGTACTATATGTGTATGCATATATAGGTTTAATAGGCAAAAATGTGTCTAAAATGTATATTTTTAATGCATTTATTTATTTTTGAATTTTATAATTTTATAATTTTCCCCCAATCTCGCTTCCCTCCCCCTCACCCCCCAAGGCAGTCTGATATTCTTTATATTGTTTCCATGCTATACATTGATCTAAATTGAATGTTTTGAGAGAGAAATCATATCCTTAAGGAAAAAATAAGATATGAGCTAGCAAAATTACATAATAAGATAACGGGTTTTTTTAATTAAAGGTAATAGTCCTTGGTCTTTGTTCACACTCCACAATTCTTTCTCTGGATACAGATGGTATTGTCCATTGCAGACAGCCCAATGTTGTCCCTGGTTGCACTGATGGAATGAGCAAGTCCATCAAGGTTGATCATCACCCCCATGTTGCTGTTAGGGTATGCAGTGTTCTGATTCTGCTCATCTCGCTCAGCATCAGTTCATGCAAATCCTTCCAGGCTTCTCTGAATTCCCGTCCCTCCTGGTTTCTAATAGAACAATAGTGTTCCATAACGTAGATATACCATAATTTGTTCATCCATTCCCCAATTGATGGACATTCACTCAGTTTCTAATTCTTTGCCACCACAAACAGAGCTGCTATGAATATTTTTGTATAAGTGATGTTTTTACCCTTTTTCATGATCTCTTCAGGGTGTAGACACAGTAGAGGTATTGAAAGATCAAAGGGTATGCACATTTTTATTGCCCTTTGTTCTTCAGAAAGGTTGAATGAGTTCACAGCTCCACCAACAATGTATTAGTGTCCCAGATTTCCCACATCCCTTCCAACATTGATCATTGTCCTTTCTGGTCATATACAATGTATATTTAATAAACTTGTGTCTCTATGGATACACATGTATTACATTGTGATATGTGTCTGTCTGTCTTGCCTATTCAACCAAATTGGGAGAATCTGGTAGGCACAGGTCATAGTGGGACAGATGGGGGGTTGTGGACAGAATGCCATATTTGGAGAAGAATCCCACCTTTGACCCTCATAGAAGAAACTGGATGAAGTAATGGAAAGAACTTTGGATTTTGAGTCAGGGTCCTGTGTTCTAATCTTGCCTCCATCCCTCACTAGTTTGAGCCTTAATACTTCCTAAACCTAGACCAGTCACTTAAGTTCTTTTTTAAGCTTCCTAATCTATAAAATGAGGATAAGAACACTTGTCTTCCAGGACAGTTGTGAGAATCAAAGTTCTCACTTATATTAGTAAACCTTTTGTAAACCTTGAAGTGCCACGCAAACATTGCCATTGTTGAATGATTTCAGTCATGTCCATCATTTGGGTTTTCTTGGCAAAGATACTGGAAGTTTGCCATTTCCTTCTCCGGTTCATTTACAGATTATGAGGTTTTCTTATTGTCCTTCATTCTTGAAGAAGACCATGATATCAGGGACGTGATGTTGTGATTTGAGTGTTAAGTCACCAGTTTCACTTTCTCCTCCAGAGCCATCTAGGTCCAAGTGGTCAGATAGGGATCGGGATGACTGGAGATGGCTCTAGATTCAAGGCAATCAGGGTCTTGCCCTGGATCACACAGTAAGAATCAAGTGTCTGAGGTTGGATTTGAATTCCCATCCTCCTGACTCCAAGGCCAATGCTTTATCTACTGTGCCATTTAGTGACCCTTACAGATGAGGAAATTGAGTCAGAAAGTATGAACTAACTTACCCAGGATCACACAGCTTGGAAGTGTATGAGGCAGTAAATGTCCTGACTCCTATGCTCTATCCACCCAGCCTAAGATAAAACAACAGAAAGACTCACTATTGTCTTATATTACTTATATAACTAACATCTGGGTCATGAACAAATTAACTTCTCTGAGCCTCAGTTTCCTTCATTGGCAGATGAAAGGAAGCTCAAATGAGATATTGCTTATGTAAAGACTTTTCCAAACCTTGGATGGATATATCTATGTAAGCTATGATTATGTTGCAGACCCCCACCCTCATTGCCAGCTCAGGATGGGCAGGCAGCCAATGGGATTCCTTCAGGGCAGGGATTTGGTACATGGTAGGCACTTAACTACCTTGCTTGTTGAATTGCTCAATTTAACTGTAAAGTTGATCTACATCTATTTAAGAAACCCCTGCCCTCAAGGAGTTCTGTTTTATGAGGAAAGGCACATAAATAAACAAAGTCATTTTGGGGGGTGGGGAGCCTGGGCAGCAGATGGAAGGGAGCCCTGAGAAAGGGAGCTGGGAATCTGATTCTTGTAGGAGCAGATGTGAAGTTGAGCTTTAAAGAGAGCCGGGAGTGTGGGAGTCAGAGTTGGGGAGGAAGTGCATTCATTATGGGCTTGGGGGAAAAGAGATGGAATAAGTGTCCTCTAGGAGAAAATGTAGGGAGGGCAGTTTCCTTTGAACTCAGTCTATGAGGCAGAGTGAAGTATGGTAATACTGGAGGACAAGACCCTTTTCTCAGTGCCAAACTGGGGGAGTAGAGGGTTTATGTGTCATCACGAAGGTAGTAGGGAGCCACTGGCCCTTCTAGAGTGATATGGTCGCGCCTATATTTTAGGAGTCTTACTCAATATGTACCAGCTAAGTGCTAAGTGCTGAAGATACAGAAATAGATAAAAGATAGTCCCTGCCCTCTAAGAATTTACAATCTAATGGGTGGATCTGAAAGGGGAAAGACTAGATTCAGGAAAACCTATCAGATTATTATGGAAATATTTCAGGTGAGAGATGAGGGAGGACATGAGGTAGGGTGGTACCATGTGAGTAGAGGGAAGAGAATAGAGATGAGAGGTGTGGAAAGAGAGTTAGCAACTAGATGGGGATGGGGGTGAGAAACAGGAAGAATCAAGAATGATGGAATGACTATGAGCTTGAGGTACTGGGAGGAGGGTAGGACCATTCACAGGCATTGGAAAATTCATCAGAGGGATGGTTTGAGGGAAAATACATTGGCTTCAGTTTGGGATATATTGAGTGTAAGATATCTATGGAACATGCTATTTGGAATGTCCAAAGGGCAGTTGGTGATGTGATTCTGGAGTTCAGGAAAGAGACCACAACTGGATAGCAAGGTCATTGAGAGGCTAATGAATCCTCTGGAAGCTAATTGGATCAATAGAGGGGAAAGAAGAAGGTTCAAGAGATTCACAATTACAGTAACCCGTGAATGTTGAATGGACACAGGGGACTGAGGAGTGACCAGATAGGAGGGTAGCCAAGAGGGCAGTGACACCAGAATGCTGAGGGGGAAGCTGTCAAGAATGATATTGAGGATGATGATAATAACAGCTTACATTTATATAATGCCAGCCACTGTCTGAAGGAATTGACAAATATTCTCTCTGGATCCTCAAAACAACTCAGGGCAGGGGGGGAAGGTTCTATTACCCCCATTTTACCAACAAAGAAACTGAGGTGAACAGAAGTTAAATGACCTGCCTAGAGACACACAGCTAGTAAGTATCTGGGATCAGATTTGAACTCATCTTCCTGATTCCAGGGGCAGTGAATAGAGTGAAGTCAGGATCTCCCTGAGTTCAAATTTGACCTCAGAAGCTGTGGCATTTCACCCTGTTTGCCTCAGTTTCCTCATTTGTAAAATGAGCTGGAGAAAGAAACAACAAACCACTCCAAGAAAACCTTAAATGGGATCATGACGAGTCAGAGAGGACAAAACAACAGAAAAGGCGGCTGACTCTAGATCCTACACAAAACAACAGAAAAGGCGGCTGACTCTAGATCCTACACAAAACAACAGAAAAGGCCATCTGACTTGTTCATTAAGGCTTCCTTAATTGTTTTCCCAGAGAGCTGTTTCAATTGAGGGATGAGGGATGAGGTCAGGCTGTGAAGGGTTAAGAGTGCAAGGAGGAAGTAGAAGCATCTGATTCTAGCCAGTTTTTCCTAGGAGTTTGGCAGGGAAAGGAAGAGGAGATATAACGCCATAACATAAGGAGCTGGTGTAATCTAGTGAGTGTTTTTTGTTGTTGTTGATCTTAGGTTGGGAGAGAAATGGGTGTGTTTGTAGGCTCTGGTAGATAAGGGAAGGCTGAAGATTAGAGAGAAGGGGCGATTGGAGGGGCAATCTGTTGGTGAAGGAAGATAGGGCACAAGATGTCAGCTAAAAAACAAGGGTGTTTTTGGTCCCTTTTCATCGGAGACCAGAGCAAAGGAAATGAGATTCTCTTTTTAAGATCAAAAGAAAGGAGAAATGGGAGCTCTCACCTCACTTTTTTCAATTTTATTATATTTAAGGCAATGGAGTTAAGTGACTTGCCCAAGGTCACACAGTTAGGCAATTCTTAAGTGTCTGAGGCCCTATCTCCTGCCTCCAGGGCCGGAGATCTATCTACTGTACCACCTAGCTGCCCACTTCATTTTTTCCATTAAAATGGAAGGTCAGGTACTGTCATATGAGGAAGGGGAAAGTGGGTGTAGTAGAAGGCTTGAAGAAAGAAGAGAGCGCTGCACTGTTGGTCTTTTTCTAAAAGGTAAGCCTAGAAACATGTATTAAGTGCTCACTGATAAGCAAGGGGCTGCTAGGTGATGATTTGTCTGGAGTCCAGAGGGCCTGATTTCAAATCTGGCCTCTGGACACATATTAGCTGTGTGAACCTTGGGCAAGTCACATTAAGTGACATAAAAAAATAAAAGGAAAACAACCAGAGGATTTTATATTTGATCCTGGAGGCAATAGGTAGTCACTGGAATTGATTAAGTAGGGAATTGGACAGATTAGAGGCAGAGAGACCAGCCAACTGACTACTTTGAAAAGGCTATGAATAAGATATGGGAATCTAATGTGAGAGCATTTGTAGGATCATCTGTCTAGAGCAGTTAGGTAGTGTGGTGGATAGATTCAGAAAGACCTGAGTTTGAATCGAGTCTACGGGACCAGAGGTGCATCACTGAATATCAGTCTGCCCCAGTTTTCCCATCTGTAAAACTTACCTTTCAGGGTTGTTGTAGAGATCAAATGAGATAACATGTAAGGTGCTCTGGAAAACTTTAAAACACTGTCGAAACGCTAGGTAGTGATTAGAACAGGAAGGGACCCCAAGGTCCTTCAATTGATCGATAGGAAAATGCCACGGGGGGTTGTCTTGTGAATGGCAAAGGAAACACTCCAACTTTGGTGTTCTTTCTATTATTATATCCCTCAAAAGACTCTGTCCACAAATAACTTCTATTTTTTACCAAAAATATGGTACTTCTATTAATGTAGCTATTATATTTATATGGTGTATATATAAAAATTACGTATTTATATGAAATATATTATGATAATTATGGTTAACTCGGGGATTTCTCTTCCTACCAGACCCAGGAAAAGGGGGGGGATTGTGACTTAGCTAGACTTTACTTCTCTCCCAGTGTCTGATAAAGGATGATTGGTTAGAATGGAATCCTCTTCTCCCCACTCTCACCTTTTGCACCTGGGGCCCTCTGCCCACGGTATACTGGTTAATCACAGTGGGTGAGCCTGGAGAGGAGATGACTCAGAGAGGAACCGGAGACCTTATCTTCCTTCAAGTATCTGAAACGCTGCTAAAGGGAAGAGAGTTTGGAAAGATTGTGCTCAACCTGGCGGCCTTTAGCAACCTGGAAAATGTAGACTTTTTGTTTGGAAAAACTTCCTAAGAAAGCCATTCCAAAGGAGAAGGAGATCTGGGCAGGGGGAGGCTCCCCTACATTGATGGCCTTCATGGAAACCCACTTTCTAAGAGGTCATAGTGGGAATTCTGACTTGGGAATGGATTGGATGGAACAGTCACTGAGGGAGGGCCTTCTAGCTTTCATATTCTGTGATCTGGGTAGATGGCTCCTCATCCCCCTGTCTGAGACCTGTGCTTCTCCCCCCCCCCCCCAGGTATGCCACCACGCCGACTGCCAGCAGCTCCACCGCCGGGGGCCCCTCAGCCTTTGTGAGGTGTGTGACGGCAAGTTTCATAGCACCATGCACTTTGACGGGCACATTCGCTTCGACCTGCCCCCCCAAGGTGAGCTAGCCTGGGACTGGGGAATGGGATTCCTAAGGTGTAAATCTTCATGGCTTGCTGGCAGCACCATGAACTAGAGGGCTTATTCCTTATAATCAAGGGCCTCTTCTTACTCGAGTCCTCCCCTCACAATGTTCCTGGAGGGGTTTGATTCATCTAAGGGTTTTGAACTTCCCCCAACATGCCCAGGCACGCGCGTGCGCACACACACACACACAAACATACACACACACACACACACACACACACACACACACACACACACACACACACAAACACGGTCATAGTTTTGGACAGTCCAGGAGTAACCACAAATCATTTGCTGGGGGTGAGAAACAGTAAGGAATTAGACTCCAGGACTATCTCCACATGATCTGAGATTGAAGTATCATGAACTTAATGATTAGATTACTGGTCTTCATACCTTAGTATGGGTATGGGCAAATCTGGGCTCACTTAATTTCTCTGAGTCCTCAGTTTCCTCATCAGTCAAAGAAAAGGGATGGATTCAGTAGCCTGGAGGTCCATTCAAAATCTATGACCCCAGGACAGCTAGGTGGTACAGTGGATAGAGCACCTGCCCTGGAGTCAGGAGGACCTGAGTTCAAATGTGACCTCAGACACACACTTAATACTTACTTAACTGTGTGACCTTGGGCAAGTCACTTAACCCTCTTGCCTCACAAAAATTAAAAAAAAATCTATGATGCTATGATAAGCTATTTACTCCCTGGTCAGTTTTGGTCAGGTCACTTTCCCAATATGGGCCTCAGTTTCTCCATTTGTAAAACAAATTACTTGGACTAGGTCACAGTTAAGGTTCTTTCCTTTGAGTCATATAACCTTCTGAATTCTAACCTTATCCCAGCTGAGCTAAGGAGGAAAAACATTCTTCTGGTTTGGAAGGCACATTTTTAAAAAATTTCTTAATATTTTATTTTTTCCCAATTACATGTAAAAACAATTTTTAACATTTTTTAAAATTCTAAGTTCCAAATTCTCTCCTCTCCCCCTTATTAAGAAAGCAAGCAATTTGATATAGGCTATACATGTGCAGTCATGCAAAAAATTTCCATATTAGTCATGTTGTGAAAGAAAACACAGATTCAAAAAAGAAAAGGAAAGAAAATTTTGAAAAGTATGCTTTAATCTGCATTCAGACACCATCACTTCTTTCTCTGGAGATGGATAGCATTTCTCATCTTGAATCTTTTGGACTTGTCTTAGATCATTATAT
Source organism: Macrotis lagotis (assembly GCF_037893015.1). Taxonomy (NCBI): domain Eukaryota; kingdom Metazoa; phylum Chordata; class Mammalia; order Peramelemorphia; family Peramelidae; genus Macrotis; species Macrotis lagotis. The sequence continues at coordinate 888,161,835 of NC_133658.1, forward strand.
TGCTAAAAATGTAAATCATTCACAGTTGTTCATTCTTATAATATTGCTATCATTGAGTACAATGCTCTCCTGGTTTGCTCTCTTCATTTTCTTTCCAAGTTTTTTCTTTTTTCTTTTTTTTTTAATTTAAGGCAGTGGGATTGAGTGACTTGCCCAAGGCCACACAGCTAGGTAATTATTAAGTGTCTGAGGCCGGATTTGAACCCAGGTACTCCTGACTCCAGGGCCGGTGCTTTATCCATTATGCCACCTAACTGCCTCCTGCTTATCATTTTTTATGGCACAATAATATTCCATTATAATCATATGCCACAACTCATTCAGTCATTCCTCGATGGGCATCTCTTCGATTTCCATTTCTTTGCCACCTCAAAATGAGTTGCTCTGAATATTCTTACACATATGAATTCTTTTCCTTTATTTTTTTTTAGGTTTTTTTTTTTTTTGCAAGACAATGGAGTTAAATAGCTTACCCAAGGCCACACAGTTAAGCAATTATTAAATGTCTGAGGTCAGATTTGAAATCAGGTCCTCCTGACTCCAGGGCTGGTGCTCTATCCACTGTGCCACAAGCCACCCCAATCCTTTTCCTTTTTAAAAAATGTCTTTGGGATACAAAGAAAGTAGTATTAGTAGTGGTATTGCTGAATTAAAGGATATGCACAGGTTTTTTTCTTGTTTGTTTATAACTTCAAAAAAATTTGTTTATCTTTGGTTTTTGCAAGGCAGTGGGGTTAAGTCACACAGCTAGATAATCATTAAGTGTTTGAGGCTGAATTTGAACTCAAGTCCTCCTGACTCCAGGGCCAGTGCTCTATCCACTGCTCCACCTACTTGCCCCTTTTTTGTATCTTTTTAAAAATTTTTTTATGCTGGTTTGTTTTTTCCAATTACATGAAAAGATAATTTTCAATATTCATCTTTTTTTCTTTTAGTTTTTTTGCAAGGCAATGGGGTTAAGTGACTTGTCCAAGGCCACACAGCTAGGTAATTATTAACTGTCTGAGGCCGGATTTGAACTCAGCTCTATCCACTGCACCACCTAGCCACCCCAACATTCATCTTTTTATAAGCTTTTGAAGTCCACATTTTCTACCATATTTCCTTCTCTCTCCTGTCCTCAGGGTAGTGAGCAATCTGATATAGATTGTATCTGTACAATTGTTTTTAACATATTCCCATATTAGTGCTGTAAAAGAAGAATTAGAACTAAAGGGGAGAAAAACCATGAGAAAGAAGGAAAAAACATAAAAGAAGTTTTAAAAAATGAACATAGAATGCTTTGCTCTGCATTCAGACTCCATAAGTTTTTCTCTGGATGTAGATGGCATTTTCCATAGCAGATGTCTCAGAATTTTCCCTGATCACTGACCTGCTGAGAATATCTGGATCCTTCATAGGTGATCATCTCACAATATCGCTGTTAATGTGTACAATGTTCTCCTAATTTTGCTCACTTTATTCAGGATCAGTTCATCCAAATCTTTCCGGACTGTTCGGTAGTCTGCCCACTCTTGATTTCCTACAAAACTGTTCCATCACATACAGATATATAATTTGCTCACCCATTTCTGAATTGATGGGTATCCCCTCAATTTCCAACTCTTTGCCACCACAAAAAGAGCTGTTATGACTATTGTTGTACATGTGAGTCCTTTCCCCTTTTTAAATATCTTTTTGGGTTAGAGACTTAGAAGTGGTATTGCTGGGTCAAAGGATATGCACAGTTTTATAGATTTTTGGCTGTCCAGAATGATTGGATCAGTTCACAACTCTACTAGCAATGCATTGGGATCCCAGTTTCCCCCTATCTTCTACAACATTGATCATTTTCCTTTTCTGTCCTGTCAGTCAATGTGAGAGGTATGAGGTTGGTACCTCTGAGTCATTTTACTTTGCATTTCTCTAATCGCCTAGGTGATGCAGAGGATGGAACACTGGCCCTGGAGTCTGGAGGACTTGAATTCAAAATCTGACCTCAGATACTTATTTCCATAATAGTCATGTTGTGAAAGAAGAATCAGAACAAAAGAGAAAAATCATGAGTGGACAGCACATTTTAGGAAGACCAAGAATAAACTAGAGAGCATCCTGAGGAGGGCTCCCAGGTTGGGGAGAGATCTGGAATCTATATACTGTTAGGGTTCGATGGAAGGAACTGGGACTGTCTAGGCTGGAAGAGAAAGGATTGTGGGTGAGAGCCAGCGTGGGGGACATGACAGCTGTCTTTGTGTATTTAAAGAACTAGCATGTTCTTTAATTTGTTCTCCTTGGCCTCCAGGTCAGTATCAGGAATAGTGAGTGAGACTGCATGGAACTAGTTCCGGACTCAGAGGACCTGGGTTCGGATCCTGTCCAAATCTCTGCCTTTACTCTGCCATCTTAGCTCTGTTCTTTCTCAAATTTCTTTGATAGGCAAGCTCCCCTACTTTCTTAAATCTATTTCTTCTTCTGTGAAATGAGGAGGTTGGACTTGCCTACTCTAAATCTGCAATCCCAGGATCCTTTGGAAGTTGTCCAGAACCAAACTCTCAAGCCTAAATGAAAGAAAAACTTCCCATGAATGCAGTGGAAAGAAAAGGTTGGGTAGCCCCTCCTCCCGGATTGGGAGCTTCAGTAAAGGTGGAGAGACCACCTTCCGAGTATATCATAGAGAGAATTAGGGATGGATCTTGGACTAGAGCCTAAGACTTTTTTCATTAAGTCACCCAGAAGTTGATGCCACCCTCAGGGCTCCCTGTTCCTAATGCAAGACTAGCCTCATGAACACAAGGGCATCTTATCTGAGAGGTCTTGAAGTCAGGAAAACCTGATTTCAAATCCAGCCCCAGACATTTTACTAGCTATATGGCCCTGGTCAAATCACTTCACCTTTGCCTGTTTTCTCATCTGTAAAATGGGCGTGATAATAGCACCTATCTCCAAGGGTTGTCATAACAATCAAATGAGATAATATTTATAAAAAAAGTGGTTAACCCTGGGACAGGCTCATAGTAGATATTTTATAAATGTTAGCCATCATCATAAAGTGCTGGACCTGGAGTCAGGATAACCTGGGTCATTTGAGAAAATAATAATAGAATGGATTTATAATATAATAAAGAATATATTATAAGGATAAAGTAATATCTGTCCCCTCTCCGTTGTGAGGATCAAATGAGATAATGTATTTTTTGAACATGAAAGCATTTTGGAGCCATCAGCTATTATAATGGTTACGCAGTAGAGTCCTGGAGCTCATGAGATTATCCAACATTCCGCTGCCTGTGACCCATGTGGAAAGGGAGGACGTGGAGTTCATCTTTTCCTATTTTTCTTGTCTTTGCTTCTTCAGGCTCTGTCCTGTCCAGGAATGTCTCCACGAGATCATGTCCACCCCGAACCAGTCCTGCCTCCGACCTGGAAGAGGACGATGAAGGGTTAATGGACAGCAGAGGGTAGGCCTGGGACAATGGAGGGTGAGGGAGGGTGGATCAGCTTCGCAGGCCTAGTCCAAAGTCTAGATCTTGGGAGCACTGGCCTCAGAGGTACAATGCAGCGGGTTTCTTCCCTGGACCCCGGGGTTAATGGTTGATGACGTTTATTGAAGTCTTTCTTGACCTGAGAGAATGGGGAAGGGGGGTGAAGGGATACTTCTTCCTGTCCCTAATCTAGTATCATATAATGAATCAGTTAGCAAAGACTATGAGGTGGGGATCAAGGGAAGGGGTTTCCACCAAGATTTTAACTAGAAGAGAGTTGGGTCTCTTATTTTATAGATGAGGAAAATGAGAGGAAATGACCTACCCAAGGCCATGCAGCCAGCACAACCTGTGAGGCCTCTGGGCAAATCATTTAATCTCTGTAAAATGAGATAATAAATTACTCCTAGTTCCCAATCCAGTGATGGTCCGATGCCTAAACTTAAGTTGGGTGTGATTCCTCTATTGGCCACAAGAGGGTATTCCTATCACAAACCTGGTGATTGTTGCCACAGTGCTGGACTATTGGGGGGGGACAAGAAGGGAGCTTTTGAGGTGTCAACCTTTCCCTCATTCCCCAAGCCTATTAGAAGAGCCTCACCCCATTTATTTCCCCACAGGGAGAAGAAGGGTTCGGGTCTGAAGCTAGCAAAGAAGAAAGCCCGGAGGAGACACACTGATGTAAGGAGCCCCTCTTAGTGACCAGGGGAGACTCAGAGCCACTGGGGAGTTGATAGGGAGGCTCCCTCTCTCTGGGGGGGGGTCCCCCCTATTGCCCCTTTTAGAGTACAGTCTGCAGCCTGGGAACTCCTACATCCACAGGTCCACACATTCAGGAGCCTATGCCCCTTCCTTCTTTTCTTCAGACTTGTAGGGAGAATGCATCTGGCCCCAGGCCAGAACAGGACCTGTCTCTGCTATAGTTTGGAGGCTGGGGGAGGGCAGATTTGGCACTGATGACTCCATGGAGAGTCATCAGGAGGGTAAGGCTATCAGGGCTATGCCCTGGGAGGGGAAATGCCAACAGCACTGTCTAGAAATTAATTTCCCTCCCTGCCTCACCCCACTGCCTTTGGCTGGCACAACCCTTATTCTAGCAGTCAGCCTTCTGCATGTTAGGACTGTCAGTCGCCCCCCAGTGGTCATTTACCCCAACCCAGCAGCTTAGAAATCTTGGGCCATCCCTAGACAATGCAAGCAAGGCACAACCCAGCTCCCCACCACCCGTACGAGAATGTGCCAGGGAATCTTCTGACTCCATATTTTCCTTGCTAGGACCCCAGTAAGGAATGTTTCACCCTGAAATTTGACCTGAACGTGGACATTGAGACAGAGATTGTCCCTGCTATGAAGAAGAAGTCTTTAGGGTAGGGCCTTGGGGGTGTCCTTTTTGTATGGAAGGTTTTCATGGGTTGCCCTTGGGGTCATCTTTGGGAGCCTGAATTTTTCCTCTTTCTGCTCAGTTTAGGAGACTTTTAACAGAATTGGAAAAAAATCCCAAATGCCAAGCCATGGGTTAGATACTGAGGCTATGGAAGTAATGGGGGGATAGGGGTGGGGGGTATAGTATCAGGTTGGATTTGGGTAGTCTCCAAGAGACTCTGGAGCATATCAAACGAAAAGGAGTTTAGGTGCCTACTTGGTTCCATAGGAAATGTTCCAGTTGTGATGGGTGTGGGCTATGTCATCCCAAGCCTTAAACTTGCTCTCATTCTGACCCTTCATCTATCTATGCCTCAGTTCCTTCATCTATAATCCTGGGATCTTTGAAACTGTTGAATAGAGGCTGGGGGAGGTATGAGCTTGGGGTTCAGGACTGGGAGTTGGGGCACCAGACATTGAGATCAGGGCCAGTGACATGGCAGTTTCCTTTTGGCAGAGAAGTTTTGCTGCCGGTGTTTGAAAGAAAGGGCATTGAACTCAGCAAAGTGGATATCTACCTAGACCAGTCCAATACACCTCTCTCCCTCCATTTTGAGGCCTACAGGTTTGGGGGACACTACCTGAGGGTCAAAGGTGAGCAGAGGGCTTGGCATGGAATTGGGACTTGTGGTGGGGAGAGTGTGGCAGCCTTTCTATGGGCTTCCTTTGACTGGCAGCTATTATTTTGCCACTTTTCTCCTGCTTGAGGGGTTGAGGAATTAGTAGATGGTGGAGCTGAAAGAAAGATGAGGGGAGAGAGAGGAGAGGGGCCCAGAACGATGAAAAATGCATTCTGGACTCAAGTGTTCTGGATTTAAATCCTGTGTCTTACAAGATTTAAATTCCTCCCTCTGCTGAGACCCTGAGCCTCAGTTTCATTATCTGTAAAATAGAGATATTAATTCTTCAGCTCCACTTCCAAAGCTTGTGGGAGGGTCTGTGGGCTGTTATTATCTCTGATGGGTGGGTGGGGGTGGGGAGGGACCCTTTTTTATTGTCTGTACCTTGAGGGTGAGATTTGGGGGGGGGTGGTGCTGATGTCTAGCAAGATCTCTCTAAGCCTCCCTGCCTTGCTTATCTCAGCCAAACCTGGAGATGAGATGAAGGTGGAGCTGGCTGTGAAAGATTTCAAATCACTGAGCTTACCCATTCCTGGACCTCCTGCCCCAGACCGCACTGACCAACAGGCTCGCCGGGAGAGCCTGGACATCCTGGTGAGGAAGGAGGGGAGACCCGGGGGGGAGGGGTGAAGTGACAGTCAGCAGGCTCTTTGATTTGTCATCTGGGTGATGGTGGGCAAATCAGGTCACCAAGGTCCCTTCCCCCTTACCCCGGGGTAGATACTGCAAGGTCTCAGAAGGGTGAGACTGCAAGGGGGGGGGGGTGTTCTGATTGTACAGACCCCTGACTTCAATCGTGTACCCCCATCTCAGGCCCCTGGCCGAAGACGTAAGAACATGACGGAGTTCCTGGGGGATACCAGCATTCCTGGGCTAGAACCCTCAATGTCATCAAGCAACTCTCTACCTAGCAATGGCATTGATACCTGGAAGAACCGGGCAGCTAGCCGCTTCAGTGGTCTTTTCAGCTCTGGTCCTAGTGGGAGTTCCTTTGGCAGGGTATGTAGTCCTCTGCTCCTCCATTTTCTCATGGGGTCCCTAGTTGGGGGAAGGGTCCAACTTCCTTCCTCCTTTGGCAGAGTCTGTGGTCTTCTGCCCCTCCACTGATTTATGGGGTCCCTAGTTGGGGTCCTGGGCATGGAGGGAGGGTCCAACTTTCTCCTTTGGCAGGGATTGTGGTCCTCTGCCCCTTTGCTGACTTCTGTGGTCTTTGGTTGGTGTCTTGAGCACAGGGAGGAAAGTTCAACTTTCTTCTAGAACTCTCTCTCAGCCCATCAGGTGGCAGTAGACTTTATTCCTGTGGCAAGTCTTCTTGAACTTGGGCACCCTGTCTCATCCCCAGGAGGTCGACAAGATGGAGCAGTTAGAAAGCAAGCTTCACTCCTACAGTCTCTTTGGCCTGCCCAGGTTGCCCCAGCAGCTACGCTTTGACCATGATTCCTGGGAAGAAGAGGAAGAAGAGGAGGATGCTGAACTCGTCCTGGAAGAGAGTTGGCAGGAACTCATAGATGGAGCAGAGGTGATTAAGGGTGCCTGGGATGCCAACCCAAACCTGGGCACTCCCATTGGTTCCTCTGCTTCTGGGAGATCCAACAGAAGTCCACCTATCCAGCCAAGGGTGCGGCTCTGCTCTCTTCTCCCTCCCCCCACTTCTCCCCATCCCATTATATAACAAGGGTAGGTCACTTTTAAATTTTACAAAGTATTTTCAGTCTGTTTTGTGATCCTCACAATGACCCTAGGTGAGATGACCAGCTAAGAGCATTATTCTAATTTTATAGATGTGACTTAGAGAGTTGTACCTTATCCAAATCATATCTATAATTAGCATGGTGGCTGGTGGCGTAGTCATATCCTGAGCCTTGGTTTCCTAATCTGTGAGATGATGATACCAATGCAGCTCAGCACTTTCTTTGGTCTAGAATTGCTTAGCGTGTATGGGGTTAATTGATTGACTTACATGTGTCAGAGGCAGGATTCAAACCCACATCTCCTGGACTTTGAGAAGTGTTCTCTAACCCATGCTTCTTTCTATGAAAGAGATGACTAAGACTAAAGGATTTCCATGGTCCCTTCTCCGTCGGATGTTCTGTGGTTACACGACTCTACCCAACTTCCTCCTACTAGAAATCACTAGTACAGTCCCTGGAGCCGTGACATACTTTCTCAACCCCAGGTCCTTCTCTGCTGCCCCTGGTGCCCCTCCCTTGCCACCAAACAAGGACTGGCTTCATTTTGCTCTTCTCCATCCTCTTTCCCCAGAAGCTAAGCAGGCGGCAATGCCACCAGCAAGAGGCTGTGTGGGAACTGTTACATACAGAGGCTTCCTACATCAAGAAACTTCGAGTTATCACTGATGTAAGTGTGGGGGTGGGGGGAGGTGGTATCTATGCCAGTCTTTCCTCCTACTTCCCTTCTCCCTACTACTGTTCCTCCCAAGCATTAGACCCGATCTTGCCACTGCCATTGGGAGCCTCTGGAGACATCTAGTCCAGATCCTCCTCTCCCTTCCCTACCTGTCCAGGTGTGAAATTCTCTCTGATTTCTCTCTCCCTTCTTGGCTGACCTCTTGAGTATTTGCTCAGAGGAACCATTATTGGGAAGTGAATAGAAACAACACTCATTTGATCTGTCTAGGTTTTTTATCTTAACTTTTTTTTTTTTGGAAATAGTATTTTATTTTTTCCAATTACATATAAAGATAGTTTTCAACACTCATTTTTTTTATAAAACTTTTGAATTCCAAATTTTCTCTTCCTCCTTCCCTACCCAAGACAGCATAGTCTGATATAAGTTATACATGTGTGATAATGTAAACATATTTCCTCATTAGTCATATTGTTTATCTTAACTTTTGACTCACCCTCCATCAGTTTGACTGCTAGAGCTTATAGGGCACCCGGCCCCAGTCTTGAGCCTGCCTGGGTTTTCCCCCCAAAAGCCCCCTTTTAGGCCTGTGTTGGTTCCCCCTCCCACATCCTCTACCAGCTTTCCCCATCAAGGTACAATAAACAAGTAGCTGGTTCATGGGTCACCCGGGCTGAGAGCGAGTAAACAAGATGATATTTGCAGTTCTGGCTATCTGAGATGGCAACAGAACCCCTGGGGGACTGCCCAGGGACAGGCTCAGCTGGTCATTTGAGGGAGACTTCTGAAAGTCCCCCTCCCACTCTCCCTAAATCCCATGAAATTTTACAAAATAATTTATGTATCCTTTTCTTTGTAAACTATTGTAGCTTCCTAATGACCTCTTTCCCCTTAAGTAGACCATCTCCTTGGAACAAACATAGCTAAGGAAAAATAAATGAACCCAAGGATCAGTATTCTTTATTCTGAGCCTGTAGTCCTTCACTTCTCTCAATAAGGAGGAAGGTGTGTGAGCAAGACCCTGCTTGTTCTCCCTGGTGACCAGTGGGTTGTTTTCTTAAGGTTTTGTTTTGGTTTATGTTTTCCCCCCAGCTCTTCATGTGCTGCCTATTGAACCTGCAGGAGTCGGGCCTACTGTGTGAGGTGAGAGGTCCAGAGGAGGAATATCTGTGGGTCTGACTCGCCCCTTCCCATTCCCAAGCCTACCCAGCTCTTGGAACAGTGCCTGACACATACATAGTAGATATTTTAATGAATATTTATTAACTGACATGAGTGGGAGACCTAGGGAGAAAAGTGGAGAGACTTTAGGGTAATATTGGGAAGAGACCAGGGAGGGCCTGAGAAGCTAGAGGCTGAGCTGGAGGAAAGGGGATGGTTGTGAGGGAGGGGTGGGAGAGGGCTTGAAGCCAAGACCCAGCTTCCCCCAGGTGGACGTGGAACGTTTATTCAGCAATATCCAGGAGATCATTCAGTTGCACCGAGGGCTGTGGAGCAGTGTGATGGCTCCGATGCTTGACAAAGCTCGCCGCACAAGGGCTCTGTTGCAGCCTGTGGACCTCCTCAAAGGCTTCAAAATGGTAGGGGCTACTGGAAGGGGGTGGGGGAATCTGCGGACAGCTCCTAGCCTTACCCCTCCTTCCCATCCTTCGTAGGACCTAGAAATCTTAAAGGTACAGGTGGGGACACTGGGAGCACTTCTCAAAAGCTTCAAGATGGTCAGGGCTAATGGGAAAGGGATTAGGGGGACCTGCTGACAGCTCCTAGGCTTGCCCCTCTATCCTTCAAAGAGAACTAGTAGTCCTAAAAGTACTGATGGGGAAACTGAGGGCACTCCCAAATCTTCTAGCCTCTTGGTCAGATTCAGGGCCTCATAATTATCCTGAAAACTCCACTTGTCTCCTGAACCCCCTCAATTTCTTCTCCCTTGCCCTACACCCTTATCCTCTTACTGGTTCTTATCTTGCAGTTCGGGTCCCTGTTCAAACCTTACATCCGTTACTGCATGGAGGAGGAAGGAAGCATGGAATATATGAGGAGCCTGCTCAGAGACAATGACCTATTCAGGGTCTATGTTACGGTGAGGGAGGGGCCGAGGGGTGATGACTGATGAGGGAAGGGCTAAGGGAGGCGTGACTCATGGAGGGCAAGGGGTAATGACGGGGGGTGGGGCCAAGGAGGGATGACTAACTGTAAGGGGGGGATGAGGGTGCTGGGGATGGTCCCCCTGACTATGTCCTGCTTACAGTGGGCAGAGAAGCGCCAGCAATGCCAGAGGCTGAAACTGAGTGACATGTTGGTGAAGCCTCATCAGAGGCTCACCAAGTACCCGTTGCTGCTGAAGTCAGTGCTGAAGAAGACCGATGACCCACCAACCAAGGAGGCCATTGCCACCATGGTAACTAGGGCATGGGCAGGAAGGAAGGGAGGTGCCCCCAGATATATAGACACATACCCTGGATGTAAAGCCTCTGTTTTTTTTCTCTCTTCTTCCTCCAGACTTCCCACAGGAGCCCTCTCCCCTCATTATTTCAATAGCCATCTCATTGGATTCCCTGCCCCCATTTTCTCTGCTCTCCATTTCTTCCATGACCCTGACCGTGGCCCTCCTCTATTCAAGAAGTTTCAATGGCTCCTTATTACTTCAAGAATAATAATAGCTCTAGAGATAGAAGAAGCTTCAGAAATCCTCCTCTCCAACCCCTCTCATTTTTCAAATATAGAAATTTAGACTCAGGTTCAGTCCTTCCTTAGGTCACTACATGTTCCAGGAAGCAGCAAGATTAGGTGTTTCTGCCTCCAGATTTAACTATCCTTCCACCTATACCCTCCCACTCTCTTTATCCAAGTCCAACTTCATTTTTTGGCATTTAAAGCCCTTTCCACCCTGACTCCAACCTGCTTTCTAGGCATGTTACATCTCCTTCATGTGGTTCAGCAAACCTGGCTTTCTGAAATGTTCTTCCCACAACACATTCCATTGCCCATCTCTGTATAGACTATGTCCTGGACCCCTTACTGAAATGCTCTCTCCTCTTTAGAGTTCAGTTTAAACCTCATTTTATAGAAAAACCATGCCTGATTCCTCAATTATCTATTGTCCTCATCCCCTTGCCCCATCCCCTGCGCCTTAGATTTATTTGAATTTGGATAATGTTTGCTTTGTGTTAAGCATTCTGCCAAGTGCTTTTTATCTCATTTGACCATCACAACAGCCTTTGGGAATAGGTACTATTATTACACTCATTTTAAAAATGAGGAAAGGGGGGTGGGGGGCAGCTAGGTGGCACAGTGGATAGAACATTGGCCCTTGAATCAGGAGGACCTGAATTCAAATCCAGCCTCAGACACTTAATAATTGCCTAGCTGTGTGAACTTGGGCAAATCACTTAAACCCATTGCCTTCAATTTAAAAAAAATGAATAAACCGAGGGGAAAAAGGCTAAGTGACTTCCCCAAGGCCACATAGCTAGTTAATTGTCAGTCTGGATGTGAACTCAAGTTTCTCTGACTTCTTGCCCAGACCTATCTTCCGAATTTCTAACTGCCTCTAAGCTTGCTGCTTTTTGTTCATTGTCATATAGCAAGATGGCATCTTAATTAGAAAGCCCTGCATTCAAATCCTGCCTTAGATACATACTGGCTGTGTGACTTTGATAAAGATGATAAAGTGTCAAGAGCATGCTAGCCAGAACTAATAGAGGAACTCTCCTTATGCGGGTGTAGCTTATATCAATGAAATTACACAAGTCGAGACTCTCCCCCAATTTTTTTAATCTTTTTTTTTTTCGAAGGGAGGGAGACAATTGGGATTAACCTAGTCACCCAGGGTCACACAATTAGGAAGTGTCTGATTCTGGATTCGAACTCAGGTACTCCTGACTCCAGAGCTGGGCCACCCAGCTACCTCCCCCTCTCCCCATTTTAAATAAACTTTACACGTTCATATCTCCATTAATATAATATAAGCTTCCTGAGGACAAGGAATATTTTATTTTTCAGTTCTATCCTGAGAGCTGGGGATCTAGTGGGTATATAATAGAAACTTATTGGGTGATCAGTTAATCAATGTTTCCACACTTTTCCTCATAGATTAGCTCAGTGGAACGATTCATCAATCATGTCAACTCTCGCATGCGGCAGCGGCAAGAGCAGCAGCGGCTAGCAGCCATCATCAGCCGCATCGACTCCTACGAAGTGGTGGAGAGTAGTACGGATGAAGTGGATAAGGTAGACCTGCTTTCCTCCCCATCTTCCTCACACTTCCCTCTGCTCTCTCTTCCTCCCTCAGATCCACCCTGCTTCTGAGTAAGGTCCCAAACATCTCCCTGGCATCTCTGAGGTCTTGGATGCTCTGCAAGAACTGCCTAGCAGATTCTCAAAGCACAATAGAGTTTTATTTCTTATGTAACCTCCAGTGATTCATGATTTCCCCTATTTAGGGAAACTGTCAATGCAACAAATATTTTTAAAGCATTTCTTATGGGTCAGGTACCAGACAGATCATAACAAGTCTTTGAGGTTGCAACCTGTGCAGTTCCTATCTTATCATAAATCTCTAGCAGAGGAGATAACTCAGTGTACTGGAAGCTCACCTTCCTTTAATTCTTTTTTTTTTTTTTGCAAGATAACTTGCCCAAGATCATCTAGGTTCTTATTAAGGGTCTGAGACTGGATTTGAACTCAGGTCCTTCTGACTTCAGGGCTGGTGCTTTAAGCACTGCACCACCTGACTGCCCCTCCTTTGATTCTTTTTACTTTTTTGTAGTTACCAATGCAACTAAGTGGTGCTATATTCCCCAGGGCTCTGGTTCTGGCATCAAGAAGACTCATCTTCTCCAGTTCAAATCCAGCCTCAGACACTTACTAGCTAGGTGACCCTGGGTGAGTCACTTCACCCTGTTTGCCTCAGTTTCCTCATCTGTAAAATGAGCTGGAGACGAAAATGGCAGACCAATACATTCCCTCTGCCAAGAAAACCCCAACAGTGTCATGAAGAGCTGAACATATCTAAACAATGACTTAACAACAACAAAGTTATTGATGGCAGGACTTGGACTGTCCATACATTCTCTCTCCATTCTCCATACATGAATGGTTCACCTCCCTTTCTGACCCTTGTCATTATATTTTTGTGCTAAATTTTCTGCTTTTATCATCATTGGTATGAGTCTGCTTATATGCACCATGGATCTTTTCCAAGAATATCACTGGGAGAATTTGTGTAAAAAAGATGGACCTTGAGGGTACAAAACATCTTGAGATTGTTGACCCATGGAACTTTTATTTCATCTTAACTTTGTTTTATTTTTTTAACCATTGTGGTTTATTATTTTATTTTTCAAGCAACAAATATCTTAAAAATAATCTACCCTTGAAATCTATCTTACCCTAGAGGAAAGTAAGAGAAGAAAAGGATGGGGGGGGGCGGATAGGAAATAGAAGGGAGGGAAGATTGTGGGAGGGGTTAATCAGATGCAAAACATTTTTGAGGAGGGACAAGGTGAAAGAAAGACAGAATAGAATAAATGGGGGTAGGGGAGAAAAGAATGGAGAGAAATCCAGGTAGCAATAGTAACTGTGGGAAAAAATATTGAAACAAAAATTAATCTATCATTTTCCCTACTTCCTACAGTTGAGCCACTTAAAACAAAGAAAACCTAATCTGTCAAGACATAGCCTGGCAAAACAAATTCCCATTTTAGACATGTCTGAAATGTATATCTCTTTCTCATTTTAAGTTGTCCACCTCTGTGTCAGGAAGTACAGGACATGTTTTCATTTTTTTGGATTCATGATTTATCATTACATTAATCAGAATTCTCAAGTCTTCCAATGTTGTTTTTCTCCATAATGTCATTAATTTTATATAACATTAATTTCCCCTCTGCATCACTTCATAACAATCTTCCTTGTTACCGATGACATCTTAATATTTCTTAATGATATAATAATATTTCCTTATATTCACATACTGCAATTGTTTAGCTGTTTCCCAATAGGAAGACACTCCTCAGGTTTCCAACTTCTGACTACAACAGAGAGAACTACTACCAATATTTTTGTACATATAGATCCTTTTAAGTATCAGATAAGTCAAGGTACCTTCTTATTGCAAACAGTTTATTTTTTCTGGGAGTTCTGGCTTGTTGAATTTTTTTTCTGATATTGGATTATATAAGGCAAAAACAAACAAACAAACAAACAAACAAAACTTCCAGGACCAACAATATTCACATATGAATTCTTCCAGTCATTCAAAGAACTATGGATTTTAATACTACAGAAACTGCAATGAGAAGGTCCCTTGTCTTATCGTTATTTGATGCACATCTGCCTAGATTTCAACATTACTACAGAGAGTGCAACAATGGGTTGGACATAGTGTTAGAATGCCAGACGTACCCTTGCCAAAAAAACCGTTTTATGGAGAACTCACACAGGGCAAGTGCTCGCAAGAGGGTCAGAAGAAGAGATACCCAGACCCCCTGAAGGTCTCCTTGAAAAACTTTAGAATTGATTATACAGCATGGGAGACACTGGCACAGGACTGCCCAGCATGGCATGTCCTCATCAGTGAGGGGGCTGAACTCTATGACAAAGGCAGAACCGAAGCAGCTCAAAAGAAACGTGACATACATAAGTTTAGAGTACCCACTCCAGGTGTTTACATGGACTTTTTGTGCCCAACCTGTGGTAGAACATTCTGAACTTGTAATGGTCTGAGCAGCCACAGCTGAACACATTGTAATTTGTTTCAAACATAGTGATGTCATTTTGGTCTTCTTTGATAACAAAGGACAAGAACCAACCAACCATTTGCTACACATATGGTCTTGATACGTAAAAGGATCTAAATGTATAATTCATCCCTGAAAATTCCCTTTCAGTTATAGTAGGATATGTACCTTTCTCTGTTTTTCCATTTCCAAATTATCTACTCAGTTTTGATCTTTTCATCAGGAATGCTTGGAAATCTTACATTCATTAAAGATCCCCACCCTCAGAGAATTATTCATAGTTTCAATGAATTTATCTTACCTTTTTGTCTTCAAGCTTTCTCTTCCTTTTTATTGTCAGTTGCTAAGTTTGTATCATTTGTTCCTTGGCATTTTTCTTTGACTTAGAAACTCTAGATTTTACTTTGGAAGTTCCTGAGAATTTTCATTTTGGGGGTTTCTTATAGGAGGTGACTGGTGAATGCTTTCTATTTTTCATTTCAGTTTTCTTAAAAAAAGGGATCTCTTTAAATTGTTAACGAAGGGAAAGAAATCTCATAGACAACAACTGGGGTGGGGGGTGAAGCTTTGCTTCAGAGTACTGGCCTCCTTTCCATCTCCTTTCTTTTCTCAACCTTTTCCTTTCAGATGTATCTTTGGTTCTGCTCTGTTCTTCTCGGCCCAGCCCATTTTACTCATCCAATAAACACTTCTCTTTTCTTTCCAGCTTTTGAAAGAATTTCTGCGCCTGGACCTTACAGCTCCCATCCCTGGGACATCTCCAGATGACACTCGGCAGCTCCTTCTGGAGGGGAGCTTAAAGATGAAGGAAGGAAAAGACAGTAAGGTGAGCAAAAAGGGACTTTCTCAAGGTCATGCCACAAGTTACTGACATTTGAACCCAAGGAATTCAAACCCAGGTCCTGGCTTAGTAGGAAAAGTAATGATTCTGAAATTGAGTGCAGCTTGAATTTCATCTCAGATACTTATCTCTGTGACCTTAAGTAAAACACCTCATCACTCTGAGGCTCAGTTTACCTCATCTATTACATAGGGTTAATAATAATTCTTCCCAGGAAGCAACATGACAATGACTCCTGAGTTAGGAAGACCAAATCCGACCTCTTCCCTATATTAGCTGTGCTACCATGGGCAAGTCACTTACAACTAATGTTACATGACTTGATGCTTATATCCAATGGAGGAGGTTATTTTCTCATTGGAAGTTTTCCGTATCAATGGAATTAAAAGTCTGGTCCCAAAATTCTTCTATTGTCCACCTCTATGGGGTTATTGTCAGGAAAAGTCCTTTGTGAAATTTTAAAGAGGTATAGAAGGGAAAACAGATTCAGTCAATCAATAGACATTTATTAAGCACCTATTGTGTGTTCAACACATATTAAGCATTGAAGCCAATTAAATAAACCCTGCCCTCAAGGAGCTTACAGTCTAATGGGAGAGACAATGAACAAAAAAAAGAAATATAAAAAAGCTATTTTCCACATAATAGCAAGTAATGAACAGAGAACACTAGGATTAGATGTCTCCTATCTCCAGGTCGTTCCTCAGCTATGAAGGTTAAAAGTTAAAGGTTAAAAGAATTGCCTAAAGTTTGGCAGAAAATTATCAGAGACTTGAATACTATATTTTCTTAGGTCCTTTCACTTAGGTGAACTCGATGGGCCTTGGTTTCAAGCCTGCTCCTGCTCTTTCTGGCTGTGGAACCATGAGTTAAGTTGCTAAATATCTCAACTTCTCAGGTAGTTTTCTAAGACTTAGATTACAGGTGAGTTGCTGACCTGTATGGCTCTAGAGATTTTCTGCTCCAGTGGTTTCCACTCCCTGATTGAAATGAAATTCTGAACCAAAAAAAAAGGCAAGTTTTATGGAGACTTCAAAGTTTCCTTACCTTCTACTGTCCATTCTCAGCATGGTAAAAAATGTAATGGAGAAGACCCAAGTTCAAGATCTGCCTTTGATCATATTGTGTCCATATCTAAGCAAATCAATCCAATCCAGTGAAGGTTTAAGGAATACCTACAACTGTGCTAAATTAAACAGCCCCTGCCCTCAAGGAGCTTACTATCTAAAAGGGGATATGATCTAGAGAGACAGGAAAGGTGCTGGTGGGACAAATAACTAGGGTGTATTTTGTTCTTTGGAACTGAAACCAGGCAGGGCAGTAGATGCAAAGTGGAGTGAATTGAGAGTCCACTTTCTGCCCTCCAAGCTTTGGGAGGTGTTTGGTACTCCAGTCTCTAGCCTTCAATTCGAGGGAAAAGGAGCCTAAGTGAATTGTTGTCAGTAAAGGTTAGAACTGGCAGCATGGTAGTGTTTAGAAATGTCGGCATCCTGGGGGCGTAGTGGAAGATCTCGTTCTGTGGAGTTACAATGACGTAGGGCAACAGATGAAAAGTAGAGAGTTTAATCACGTTTCCCCATCTGGGATTAGCTTGTACCTGGACCTCAGCTTGTATCTTGTTGTTTTCATGTCACCTCCCTCATTGAACTGAGAGGGTAGGGAATGTCTTTTGGCTTTTTTTGTATTCAAAACATTGAACAGAGGTCCTGCCACATCATAGGCATTTAATAAATGTCTTTTTGTTTGTTGATCAGTTGCCTTTTAGTCATGTCTGACTCTTCATGAACCCATTTGGGGTTTTCTTGGCAAAGACACTGGAGTGCTTTGTCATTTCCTTCTCCAGTTCATTTTTCAGATGAGGAAACTGAGGCCAATGGTGTAACATGATTTTTCCAGGGTCACCCAGCTGGTAAGTGTCTGAGGCCAGATTTGAATTATGCACTTATGGCGGCACTAACTGTACTTGTAATAAAGGTTTGCTGACCTTCTGAAGTGAACATATCAAACTATTTGACCCCTAAGGTCTCTTGGGGCTATAAGATTTTATGAGTCTTAAGATAAGATATAGTCCTTCCCTTCTTAGAGATTGCACAGTCTCATTAGAGAGAGAAAATATACTTGTAAAACGGGACATGATTCATTCTAAGTGCAAATGATGGATTTGGAGTTAAAGAATCTGACTTCAAATACTGACTGCCACTTTTTAGACATCTTGGGCAAATCATTTAGACCCTTTGTGCCTCAATTTACCCATCTGTAAAATGGAGAGGGAAGGAATTGGATAGCTAACCTTCAACTGAAATCTCTTCCAGTGCTTAATCAATTATTATTTCCTCCCCGGATCTCAGTTTCCTTACCTATAAAATGAAGGGGGAGCGACTAGGTGGCACAGTGGATAGAGCACCAGCCCTGGAGTCAGGAGTACCTGGGTTCAAATCTGGCTTCAGACACTTAATAATTCCCTAGCTGTGTGGCCTTGGGCAAGCCACTTAACCCCATTGCTTTGCAAAAACTTTTAAAAAAAAAGGGGTTGGATTAGAGATAGATCCCTTGTAGATTGAGATCAGTGATCCTCTGATCCCGAACCTGAATGTCTTTTTCCACCAGATGGATGTCTACTGCTTCCTCTTCACTGATTTGTTTCTGGTGACCAAGCCCGTGAAGAAAGCAGAGAGAACCAAAGTCATTCGGCAGCCCCTGATGGTAGACAAGATTGTATGTCGAGAGCTCCGAGACCCTGGTAAGGAAGCCTTTTACCATTCTACTGTCTCAACTTCCCTCTGTTGTGACAGATATGGACCTGGGGTCTCATTACTCCTCAGCTACTTTGATCAGGACTGGGGTTACCAGACTCTCCTTTGGGGATCCAAGGTGTCTCATCAGGAATCCCCTTAACAACGGACTTGACCACTGGTTCTCCAGTCTCCTCTCCAATCATCCACAGTTACTAGTTTTGTTCTCTGGGTCCACGCCTCCTCCTCATGCTCCTTCCTTCTCTTCTATCTCTTGCCCATATACTTCCTCAAATATGATGCCCTTCCTCCCCAGGCTCCTTCCTCCTTATCTATCTGAATGAATTTCGAAGTGCTGTGGGTGCCTACACCTTCCAGGCTAGTGGACAGGCCCTTTGCCGAGGCTGGGTAGAAGCCATTTATAATGCCCAGGTAAGGTGTCCAGTGTGGGTGGACATGGGCTAAAGGTCAAGGGAGTAGTTGAGTTAGAGAGTGTTGGGTGTACATGTCACATGTGGAAAAGCCTGGACCCGATGCCTAGAACCTTTCTTCCCTGCTTCTAGAACCTACTGCAGAGGATGAGGCTACAGGAGCACCAAGGTAGTCAGCAGCAGCATCTGCAGAGCCTGGAGGAGGAGGAGGATGAGGAAGAAGAGGAGGAAGAAGGAGAGAGCAGCACCTCAGGAGCTAGCTCCCCTACCATCCTTCGCAAAAGCAACAACAGCCTGGATTCCCAACGCTGGTATGCCTTTTACAACACCATCACAGGACAAACAGTGATTGAGGTCCTACTGTGTGCAGAGATCGGCTCTGGAGCTGGGGGAGAAGGGGAGAAGAGGGTGGTGATACAAAATCCAGAGAAGACAAGCTCCTCAGAGGCAGTGGTAGAATGGAAATAGCAGTGGGCTTAGAACCCAGAAGATCTGGGTTTGAATTCCGTCTCTGGCTCTTCCTAAATCACTTATCCTCTTGGAACCTCAATTCCTTCTTTTCCTTCAGCTCAGTTCTACAAACATGAGGTACTGCACTGTGTGATTGTTACCTCATTGGATCCTTACAACAACCCTGTTGAAATTGCTGTTATTGTCTCCATTTCACATTTGAGAAAACTGAGGCAGACAGAGGATAAGTGACTTGGCCAGGGTCACAGAACTAGCAAACATTTGAGGCCATATTTGATCTCAGCTCTTTGACTCCAGGCCCAGCATTTTATCTGCCTCTTCACTGGAATTGTGCTTTGAAGGAAACACGGGTTTCTAAGAGGTCATGGTGAAAAGAGGATGCAATTCTGGACAAGGAAGGGACCACTTGGGCAAAGCCACGGAAGCAGACAATGGAATTTTGCATGAGGAGAATAGCTCACAAGCTGGTCTAACTAAAATGGAAGTTGCAGGAAGGGGAAGAATAAATAGATTAGAAAAATCTGTGGAAGTCAGATTATAGAGGACTGAGAATTTTGTACTTTATCCCAGAGGCAATAGGGAGCCATTGAAGATTTCTGAGGAGGGGATGACATGGTCAGACCTACACTTTATAGGACAATCACTTTGGCAGCTATGTAGGGGACGGATAGGAAAGGGAGTAGATTGGAAGCTGGGGAGACCAATGAGCAGACTGTGGAAATAACTGAATTAGATGACTTAAGTAAAGAGGAGGGATAGATGGAAGGAGGTAGTGATACGACTGAAGTGGTAGGCCTTGACAGCCAATGGACTATTGGAGAGGAGGGAAGAGTCAAAAATGGCTCCCAAGTTCCTTTTATTACCTAACTATTGAAGGTGTTGTGAAGATGGGCTCTGTAAGCCTGCAAAGCACTGTTAACTTGCTGCTACTGCTAGATTGTAAGCTCTCTGAGGGCAGGAACCCTACCCTGTCTTACTTTTTTCAGGATCTCCTTTCTGAAAGGTATACAGGGCTAGACACTAAGAGTTGGTGACTTGATGGCCTGTTCAAAGCCCCCTTTTGCTTCCCTGGCCCTCTTCCCTCCCCTTTCTAGCCTCTCCGATGGCTCCACAGAGACTCTAGCGGTTGTGGTGGTGGAGCCTGGGGAAACGCCATCATCGCCCGACTTTGAGGGCTGCCCGTTTAGCTCCCGGTCAGATGAGACCTCAATCTGCACCACGGTTTCATCCACCACCCCGACGAGTGAGCCCGACGGACTGCTCCCCTCGGCCGGGGCCGACTGCCGCTCCTGCTCCATCGATTCTGCCTATGGCACCCTCTCCCCGACCTCCCTGAAGGACTTTGTTGCCACCACAGAGTTGGCTCCTGTTCCTGCCCCCAGGCCCCCAGACCCACCTGATCCCCCTACTTCTGCCTTGACACCCTCACCCCGCCTCCGACGTCGCACCCCTGTCCAGCTGCTGCCTCAGCCTCGATTACTCAAATCCAAATCGGAGGCCAGCTTGCTGCAGCTGCTCTCTGGCCGAGACCCTCCACCAACCCCTAGCCGGAGCCTGTCCGAGCTCTGCCTAACACCCAATGGCTTCCCCAGGACTCAGGTGGGGCCATGCCAGCCACCTCAGGAAGCCTGTGCCAGCTGGGACTGTAGCGGGGCCAGCCCATGCAGTGCCTCGGAGCTGTCAGAGGTGGAAGATGGGAGGTGTTCCCCTGGACAGGGGGAGGAGTCTTCTTTCTCAAGGGAGGGTGAAAAGCCAGTCACTAAAACCACCTCCAGGGCCCAGCCCTTGGGCCAACACAGGAAACTGACCCTGGCACAGCTATACCGAATTAGAACCACCCTTCTCCTGAACTCCACGCTGACGGCATCGTGAGTGTCCATGGGGAGCCCGTGGGTACTAGGGCAGATGATATGGATACTGGCTCAGGGTAGGCGTGGGAGGTGGCTCCCAGGGGAGGACAGATCGTGAGAGCACATGGGGCAGAGGTCACTGCTGGGCAGAGGTCAGGTGTGGGCGATGGGACTTGGGTGTTTTCCATGTCCCTTGACTTAGCTTCATTGGGAGGACTAGCTTCACCTGTCAGGGCTATAAGCCAGCTTACAGAACTTTTCCTCTTCCCCTCTTCCCCTAATTGTCCTGCAGAGAAGTCTGAGTAGCCGGAGGACCCCAGGGTGCCATGGATGGATGGATGAATGGTCACTCAGACAGACAGATGGCCTGGTTCTGACCCATGTGCTCCCAATCCCCACAGTGGGAGACCAGGACACCAGAGTCCCTAGGGAACAGATTGAGGGCTGGAAGCCAGGAACCAAATTGCACTTTGTTTCATACTGCCTGGGCCAAGAGAGAGTGAGGCCCTGGGGAGGCTCACACCCCTAGGTTCCCACACATCCACCCTCTGAACTCTTAGCTGCTCCCTGCTCCCAGCTCACACATACACTGCTGCTTCTCCAGATCCCACTTCTAAGGGTCCAACCCCAGGAATCCCCCTCCTCAATACACAAATACACACCCCCCTCCTCCCCAGGCTGAATTATGACATCCTTCCTTTAAGCCACTGGGCCATCTCTCTACCACCCTCCCAGCTGGTTTCTTTCCTTTCTTGTCCCCAGATAGGGGTCTCTAGACCCAAGTGGTGCCCTCCACTCCCTCCTACTCCCCCAAGTCAGGCCCACATAGGGGTCAGGACCAAGGGACAGCCTGCCTCCCCCTTCTCTATGTATAAAGGTGCATATTTATTGAGCGTTGGGTTTCTTTTATAAAGACTTGTGTATATTCTCCTGTGTGGAAAGAGTGCGTTTCTCTTTATTCAATGGGGAAAGAGGAAAGTCTCAATCCTTTCCCTAGCCTCTATGCTACCCCCATGCCCACAGCTACCCTGTTGGTGGGGGGGGAGGGTCTTAACTTGGGACACTTGGGATCTGGCTGGTCTACATATACTCCAATCTTTTTAATCGTGGGTTTCCTTCCTTGGCCTTCCTAGTTTAAACTTTTTTTACTCCCTGGAGGAAGAACTTTAGGGATCTTTCTCCTTCAGTTGGGGGGGAATAGGGAGGGTGGAAACCCCAAGAAATGAAGCCATTGCTTCAGGTATTAGGATGACCTGTACATCATCTGAGGAATAAGGTACCCCTCCAACGATAAATAGAAGTCATTTTTTAAAAGAGTTAACTCAATGACTTGCCAAAAGTCACACAGAGAGATTTCAATACCCTTATCAGCCATAAATATTTCAATGGGGGGACTCAAAAAGCAAACATTGATGGAAGTGGAATAGGAGGGTGAGGATGGGGGAGACAGAGAGATGGAGGCAGAGGCAGGGATTCCCAAGAAGAGGCAGCATGCCATGGAAGAAAGAACAAACACTGGATAAAGAATCAGGGCCATAAATCTGTTAACTGCCTGTATGGCTTTGGAAAAGTCATTTCCCCATTCTGGGACTCAGTTTCATTTTTTTGGGGGGGGGGAAGACATTACAAGTTTATTGGCAAACAGCTGACCAAATGTTGTTTTGGGTGCGATTCTTTTTAGCCTTTAAAGTGGTCTTGCTCTTTCAACCATTTTAACACAACAGCCAGCTGACTACTATTATCTGTAACACTGGGCAAAAAACACCCAAACCATTCCACTGTTTCTGGGGTTGACTCAATCTATGTGGTTTACAAGAAAGAGTCGAAGCAAACCATGACACATTAACATCAGAAACCATTCAATGAGGCTGTAGCAACATGCCATCTTTCCAAGTCTAACTTAATAAAATCGTTAAGATGATGTTAGGCCACTGGAAAATGAAACAGAGTAGATAGAATTGAATTCTAAATCACATCTTCATAATTGTGCCACCAGCGTCTTATGGAGATCTAAGTGGTTGTAAGGAAGGGGTAAATCCAGAAAACCTTCAACCAACAATTATCTAAGCTCTGGACTATCATTCATCTCAGCAGAATGGACTGTGAGGTGGATGACATCTGCCAGGGAGAAAAAAAATTGTTTTGCAGCAGGGATACTCAAGACAGATGTGGGCCCAAAGACATTCTCCAAAAGTGAGGGAGGCCTGATGATTGACATTCAGTCACACGCCTGTTGCTTCTCTTACAGTGCCCTTTGTCACCTAGAGGAGCTTTTGACATTTTGAGAACTTCCCAGCCACCTGAAAAGTGGACACCTATCAAACTAGCCTTTTCGCTGCCTACCCTCAGCTTTATGAAATGTAAGGGGGTCTATCTTGCTTCACCATTTTTCTCTAAAAGTCCCGAGACTGAGCGCTTTCTCTGTAGGATGGAGGTTTGTGCGGAGTTTGTAGGGCTTGTGTGAGAAGTGCTCCAGCAGCGTTGATCTCCATCAGGGCCAGGTTATCCAGCTTGGCATGTGCTTCCTGCGGTTGCCAAAACTCTCTGCAGATAGCCCAGGTTTAGCTATTGGAGTATCCCACATGTCCTTCATCAGAGTCCGGATCTCATCTGCCTTGGGAATGTGTGCTATCCAGGCAGGATTTAACAACTTAGTCAGTTCCATGTAGTGAGGGCTAGGCATGGGGGAGAATGTTTCCTCCTTTCTCTCTTGATCTCGGATCTCCTCCAGTTTTTCAACATCCATCCATTCATCCAGGAGGAATCGCTGTACACTTCTGTCTCTGTTTTAGCATCATTGCCAGATGGGTACTTCCATGGGCAAACCAAGATTGAAAGGTTCTAGATCTCCCCTGATGAGGCAGATCTTGTCCAGGCTGAAGTTGGGGATGATGGTGACCAGCCCCTTCTCAGCCAGGAGTCCATGGGCCCTGCCCCAGGCTGTTCCGGCCTCCGCTCTGGGGTGCTGAGTCCAGAGAGCCTGAGTCGTTGGAGGCTGGGGCAGAGCCCCCCCCCCCCACTGCCACTGCCCGGCTCCTCAGTTTCATTTTTAAATTAAGTGGAGAGTCATAAATGGGATCTTGCAGGTCTTCTAGCCTGACCTGGCACCCCCACCCCCCTTTAAAGAGATAGAATAGATAAAAGGACTTGTCCAAGGTCATACAGCAAATTGACTGAGTGGCACAAACTTAGTGCTCTTCTCACCTCTCTCATGATTTTTTTTTTGAGGTTTTGCATGACAGTGGAGTTAAGTGACTTGCCCCAGATCACACAGCAAGATAAGTTGTCTGAGGCTGGATTTGAACTCAGTTCCTTCTGACTCCCGGGTTGGTGCTCCATCCACTGCACCACCTAAGCTGCCCCCTCTCATGATTCTTAATAGGAGGGAGACAGAAACCGTCCCTCATGTTACAGATAGAGAAATAGAGTCCCGCAGAGGTTAAATGTCACCTAGGTGGCAACTGGCAGTGCTGGGATTTGAACCCAGGCCCTTGCCTGACTCCGAATCCACTGCACCGCCTTCCCTGTACTTGTAGGCCAGAGTCCTGGCCCTGGCAGATGCTGCCCAGGAGATAATGACCATAGGCTCAAACCAAAAAGAAATGGATGTGGAGGAGGACGTGATAGTGAGTGACAGAATCTGAACTCTGCTCCTGGGCTCCACAAATCTCTAAGCTCTGGCTGGTGTGATACTAAGCAGCAGGTGCAGTGCTAGGCAGTGGGGGGGGCGTCCCCAGCCTGGAGGGGCGGAGCTGGGGCCCGGCGGGGAGATGGGGCTGGGGCAGGGCGGGGAAGCCCCACGCGTCTATGCACGCCCCTTCCCCAGTCAGCGCCAGGCCGGTGGGGAGGCTGCCGGGGTGTGGAGCGATGCTGCCCCGCGGCCGCGCAGCCAAGGCGGGGGCGCGGGTGAGTGGGTCTGCCATGGGCGGGGGCCAAGGGGGCAAGAGTGGGTGATCCGAGACCTTGGCCTCCCTGGGGCAGTGGATGGGCTGGAGGGATGGGGTAGCTTAGGCCTGAGTGGCCGAGAGAAGCCGGCGAGGGGGCATCCTGGAGAATCGGGGTCTCAGGCCGAGGGGCACCAGAGCCAGAAGATCTCGACCTAGGAAGTTGGGAGCCAGAGAAGATTCTGGGCAGGGAGTGGTCGGGGGGAAAGGACTCTCGGCTTCAGGGGAAAGAGACCCTGGTTTGAGACTGCTCAGGGAGACCACTTCAGATGCTGAAGCTGGTGGGAGGGGACAGGAACTCAGGCAGAGCGTGTGGCACCCTAGGGCCAGGGTCTGGGAGGAGGGACCTTAACCGAAGGACCCATGGAAGGAGGGTACCAGTACCAGGCCTGTCTAGTTTTCCATCGGGAGGAAGCACAGGAGAGGCATGAGTCGGGCTGGGGTGTCTTCGGCCCCCCTCCCGCCCCCTCCCCCATCCCTTTAACCCCCTCCCCCGCCTCAGCTTCCCTGGACCAGGACTGACTCTATACCTGTCTCTGAGGGCTACATGGAAGACTCCCAAGAACCCTCCCATTAATGAGGGTTGAGAGTTGGGGACAGGTTCGATGGGGTTCCTTTTTTAAGCTGCCCTGACCCACATAACCGCTGAGCAGGCAGAAAACGGGGCCCTTCCGCTAGGAGGAAGCGCCTTACCCCTTTCCTCTCAGTGAGAGGTGGGGGCCCTGAGGTGATCCAGGAAAGGAACCGGCGGCCCAACCCTTAAGACTCCCACGCCTGCTCTGAATTCGGAGAAGACCCTGCTCTCACCAGCTGTCCTCCACCCTTGGAGGGCCCAGGGCTGAATGGATTGTCCCTTGAGGGGCCCACTTATATCCTCTGACTTTTGAAGATGCTGAAGTCCTGGTGTGGGAGCACTCCGATTTTGGCTGCTATGTCCCAAGATCTAAGATCTGTACATGAGGTTTGGGGTCACAAAGATCCTTGCCTCTGCCTTAGCCCCTTCCTTCATAGCCCCAGTCCCTTGGGAACTGGGCTGGCTCTCAGGTGAAGGGGGAGGTGAGTGTGTAGGTAACTCCTTAACCCAGGATGGTGACTGTGGCTTGGGAGAGGCAATCAGCTCTCTGCCCCTCTCCCCTTCCCCAGGTGATCCTCTTGGTGGTGATGGTAGCAGGTAATGCTCTGAACTCAGGTCATCGGAAATCCCCATCCTTTCTAAGGAACCCCAGGACCTCCCCAGGGCCGAGGACAATGTTCAACCACAGCCCCCTTTCTCAGAAATCCCAGTTTTGCCCAACTCCCCAATATTTTTGGGATGAATCAAGTAGACAGTGCTGTAGGAGCTGCCCGGCAGGTGAGAATCTCGCAAAGGTGGGGGGGGTGCTGTTGCTGAAGTGGCAAGTGTCAGGGCTCTGACAGGGTTTAGAGCTGGGATTTATGATTTGAGAAGGAAGACTGTGAGCCTTCGAATCAGCTGGGAGAATTGGGAGGAACGAGTGACCTCAAAGATGGGAAGAGTGGGGCACTTTAAGTCAATGGAGAAGACTGGGGGAGGATTTGGGGCCCTGCTCCCCCTTTTTAATCTCATCTGTCCCTGAGGGTTGGGGTTTTCATCTATAGGACACTTCCTAGAAGCCCCCTGCACTGAGCCCCAAGGCCCTTCTTCCTGTCAACCCTGCCAGGAGGACACCTTTCTATCAAGAGAGGACCATAAGGAGATGCAGTGTGCCCGATGTCAAGCCTGTGACGAGGGAGGTAGAGTACCAACAATTAACTTCCTGTACATTTTCTTTCTCTATTGCTCCACTCATTCATTCATTCATTCTCTAGCTCTTTATCTCTATGTCACTTCCTCTCTTTCCCCTGTCTCATTCTTTTCTGTGTTGATCTGTCTCTGATTCATTCTCTCCCTTTTCATCCCCATTCCCTTTTCCTTTCTTTCTTCCTCTCTGGACTGGTCTATCCTGGATTCTCTCTCAGGTCAACTCTCTTCTCTCTCTGCCTCTGTATTGATTGGGTAATGATCTTCTGCTCCAATCTAAGTTTCTTTATTCAGGTTAATTCACCCCACCCTGAGGCAGGCACTGATGATGAAGACAAAAATCCCTGTTGGTTTGTGCCTGCCCTTTGCCCTGGGCTGGGTTTCTGACTTTCCACCTTCCTCTCAGACCCTGCCTTTCAGGTTGTTGTCAGAAACTGTTCCCCAGTGGCCAACACCCAGTGTGGCTGTGCTCCAGGCTGGTTCCCTGAATGCTCTGTAAACCATTGCCGGGCTGATTCACCTTTCTCATGCCATCCATGCCGGGACTGTGGAACTCTCCACCGAAACACACTAAACCCCTGTGAGTCCCTCCATTTCTCCTCTGCACCCCATAACTTGGCCCTATAGCCACTCATCCTCAGCTCCGTCTGCCACACCAAATCTAATGGCAGATTCTTATGGGCTGTTCCTAGGTTCTGGAGAAGACACTGTTTGTGGGAACTGTTTGCCAGGCTTCTGTCAGGATGAGAACAACAATTGTATTCCTGCCCCTTGCCCCACGTAACTACCCTGCCCTCCCTGGGCACCCCAACCCCCAATCATCTTCCATTTCCCCTAATCTGGCATATTGTTGGGTGAGTGGGTGGGTAGAAGATAGTTTGATGTGAATGACAGCAGGAAAAGGGAGGGGGGATACTTGGTGATGGGCAGAAGGCCTCAGAAGCACCATCTGGTGCTGGGAAAGTGAAACCAAGCTCCCAGGGACAGGGTGAAGGGCAAGAGAGGAAGGTGTCTGGGTTTGAATGGGTGAAGAGGGAGGTAGAATGGATGAGGTGTGAGAATAGAGAAGGAATAAAAGAGCAAAGGCTTTTGGGCCTTTGGGCCAGATTAGACAGCTCCTTGGAGTCTCTGCTGTGGGCCAACCGCACAGGTGATATAAAGATGCTGCCCAGGTTCCTGTGGGTCCCAATACAGGTATGCCCCTAACTTAAGAACACCCCATACAAGGTCCTACACCCACTCCAACCAAAACAAAAACAAAAAGAGAGGGAGAAACTGGAAGGTGATCCTTTGCTTTACAAAAATACTGACGTAGAATTCTTTACCCCCAAAATGGTTTAAATAGGATTTATATATATTCATAGGGACTAAAGCTGAGGTGTGAGTTTCATTGCACTATCTCTTGTAAATCCTACAGTGCCAAGAGTGAAAGGAAGCTACTGCTCACAGCCATCAGTCCAAGAGCCACATCCAGCCGGCTGACTCCTCAAGCCAAGCCTCGAGGGATCTGCGGGAATGATTCTGGGAGCCTTTCAGAGAGCTGCTCTGAGATCTATAACTCCAGGTCCGGTAGGTGGTTGAAAACTCTTGGGGCTCAAAAGTTTGGCTGGACCTTCTGGTTCCTCTGGCCTTCCTAGAGGTCAGGGACAGGAGATACTTATTCCAGACCCCCTTCTTTCTTAGGGGGCTGGCTCCATTACTTCTTGGTGGTGCCAACGTCGATCACAGTTCTGCTCTTGCTAGGATGGGCCCTTTTCTACAGCTATCGGAAATGTTGGGTCCCAAAGCCGCAGGTTCCCTGTAAGTATCCACCAACAACCCTTGGTGCGGTTTGTAATCCCTCTTCAAGGATCTCAGCCTAGATTTCCCTAAGAACTGGAAACAGGTCTTGAGAGATCCCTTAGAAGGGATCTAGGGATGCTGGAGTCCGGTTCCACAATTGACTGACTCCTCTTTTATCTCCATTGGCAGATGAACCAGATCTGGAGGCCTTGAAACGCCAGTGGGTATGGAAGATGGGTGTGTCTGGGAGGTTGAGAGGGCGTGTCACCCGGGAGATGCCCTAGGATTGAGTGATGACTTACTGCTGAAGGGAATGGATCTGGGTTTATGTCTGATTTCAGGTATTCAGCCCCTCACCTGTAGCCAGAGCTGCTCTGCCTCTGAATAGGTACGATGAGGTGTGTGCCCTACAGCTCGTGGGGAGCCGGAGTCCCAGCAGCCCTCCACTAGCTCGGGAAGTCCCGGGCCCAGAAGAAGGGTGGCCAGTGCTCTGGAGCCAAGCGCCCAACAGAGGGAATGGTGAGCATGAGG
The DNA here is from genome assembly GCF_037893015.1 of Macrotis lagotis. Classification (NCBI taxonomy): domain Eukaryota; kingdom Metazoa; phylum Chordata; class Mammalia; order Peramelemorphia; family Peramelidae; genus Macrotis; species Macrotis lagotis. The sequence continues at coordinate 888,190,786 of NC_133658.1, forward strand.
GGCTGGCATGAGCCGGCCTCTCCCTCTCCTACATCCTAGGATGGGAAACTCAGCAATGGCGAGGTCTGTTTTGGTCCTCTGAGAGTCCACCCCTCTCTGGTCCACCACCTCGGTCGGCCCAACTGCCGACCTTTGCCTCTAGGCCCTGGGACCGGCACTCTCCAGCCGGGCCCTCAGCTGTACGAGGTGATGGACGCGGTGCCCGCGCGGCGCTGGAAGGAGTTCGTGCGGACCCTAGGACTTCGGGAGGCGGAGATCGAGGCGGTGGAGGCGGAGATCGGCCGCTTTCGGGACCAGCAGTACGAGATGCTCAAGCGCTGGCGCCAGCAGCAGCCCGCCGGCCTGGGCGCAGTTTACGCAGCCCTGGAGCGCATGGGACTGGAAGGCTGCGCCGAGGACCTGCGCGGCCGGCTGCAGCGGGGCCCCTGACCGTGGGGTCACCGCTGTGATGGAGCAGAGACTGACGCCTCTCTCCTTCCTTCCAGTTCCCTGAGCCCGGGAAGGAAAAAAAAAGGAAAAAAAGGGGGCGGCTCAAGACCCCCGAGGGGGCGGCCGCCCCAAGCCCTAAGTATGGTTACTTAAGTTGGTAGACATGTTATGTCACTTACTCCACCCCACATTTGGAGTGGATAGCCCTTCCCCTCCCTCCCTCTCCGCCCCCGAGTGTGGGCAGACACGCGTGTCTTCTGAAGCCTCGGAGGTTGGCGGCGTCCGGCTAGTTCAGGATTAAAGTCTAGTAGCAAATTTGTCTGTGTGATCCTTGGTGGGGGGGGGCTCTATGTGGTGGTGGGGGGAAAGAGAGAAAATGGGGAAGGAAGGTCTAAAGGTGGAATGGATTGGCAACCGGTTGCTGAGGCGGCTGGGGCCAAATGAACCCGGGGGAAGATGGGGAGGGCACCCGAAACATTCCTCCGATCATTTCCCCTGGGGTTCCTGGAAGCTCCCCAGGAAAGTAGAACCAGAGATGGCCTTGGTTTCCACCCCCCTTCTCCAAAGTCCCGCCTCCTCTAGCCCCCCCCCCCCCCAGTCTGACCCTCCAGATCACCTGGTTTGGCAGAGACAAAGAAAAAGCACAAACTGACAGAGTGAGCGTGAGGCAACCTCTTCCCAAGTTCTGGGACAACCGGTGATTCTTTTAATGGGGGAAAAGCAGGGGCAGGGGGCGCGGGGCTGGGGTCCAGGCTCTTCCGCAGAGGGTGCCGGGAGGAAAGGGACCAACAAAAATAACATTTAGAAAAAAAAGGAAACAGAAAAGCCCCATCTGCTCCTCTCCCCGCCCTCCCCCCCAACAGTTCCCTTGGCAGTGACCTAGGGAAAGGGCCTCAGGTTGGGGGGAGGGTTTACGGGGGTGATATGGCAGCTGCGGAAGCCTGTACCCGGGAGGCGGCTGCTGACGCTAAGTGCGGGCAGGGAAGAAGCATGTGGGTGGGGGGAAGGCGGTAGGTGTCTCTTAGGGCTCCCTTCGGGGCCCCAGGGTGGGTCATTTTCTTTCACTTTCTGGTAAACAAATGACTGAAAGCAAACTGTCAGGAAGGGAGGGCCTAGCCAGGGTGGGAAATGACTCCAGATTTTGAACTAGGGAAAGCCTGGATGGGGGGGGGAGAAAGAGAATACTAATTAAAGAAAAACCTTTGGGCCCCACTGGGACGCTGGCCAAACTCTCCAGGCAAGAGCTCACTAGCAGCCTTCCCCTCCTGCCCCACTACCCCCAGACTGGGCTTAGGTTAGCCCCACTGAACTTGGGGAGTGGGAGGCTGCAGATCTGTCAGCGCCCAGAAAATGGGCTGGGAGGGCTTTGGACATTCAATGACCATGCAAATCCCAGGCAAACCAGCTTGCAAAGGGATGTCTCCCAAGCCACAGCTTAGGCCTTGGTGTTGGAAGGCTGCAGCGCAGTTTCCCAAGGGTGGGGGGTGGTGGAGGAGGGGGTCTAGTGGAGAGGAAGCTTCCTGGGGGGGGAATGCTGTGGGAGTTGGGGGTCTGAGAGTCAGAGAGAAACCGAGGGCCCAGGGCTTCCGAGCCCTGCCATCCTGCTGGCCCAGCCCTAGCCTGACCCTCTCTCCCCAACTCTCACCCCCACCAAGAAGCTCTTGAGGGAGGGGCCAGGGGAGAGAGTCCCAGCAAAGGCTGGGGCTGGGCTGGGAGCAGGGAGGGCCCTCGAAGCAGCACCTAGTGCTTTGCAATATCTCCTTTCTTCAGGATTATCTGTCTCTGCCAGGGCGCCAGCTTGGTTTCGTCGTACCCCAGTGTCCTGAGCTTCTCCGATTGTTCCTTCTCTCGCCGCTCCTCCTCCTCTCTAAGTTTCTCCTCCTCTTTTCTGCTTACCAGAGAGAGAGAGAGAGAAAAGAAGAAGAAGAAGAAGAAGAAGAAGAAGAAGAAGAAGAAGAAGAAGAAGAAAGAAAAATTGAGAGGAAGGGAGAGAGAGGGGGAGAGAGAGATAGAGATGAATCTTGGCTACTGGGGAGAGGCGGAGGGGAGGTTATGGGGAGGGGTGCTGAGAAAGATAGAAGCATGAGTATGGTATGTCAGACATCCTCTCTGAGGCTAAAAACAGCTAGCAGGTTATAGGAGATCAGAGAGATGGGGAAACAGGTCAGAATAATGGAGTCTTCTGTGGCAGTAGGTCAGGTCATGAGGGAGACAGATCAAGATAACAGAGGATAGAGAAATGGCAACATATCACAGAAAATGATGGTAGCCACTCTTGTTATAGGGAAACCAAGCTATGGGAACAGCAGGAAAGTTTATAAGAGAGATGAATAATAGCTAAGGTTATTGGGCAAGAGGTGAGAAGACAGGAATGAAATGTGGGACTGCAGATGACAGAATGGAGTATCAGAGATGTTTGGGAGAAAGAAGGCTATGAGGAACCTGACCTGGGCAGCCCCAGATAGAACAGATGCCACACTCACCGTTTTTGCTCCCTGGAAAGAGAAACGAATAGTGGATTAGTAGTGCTTCTTCCCATTTCTGCTCCCATCCCTCGGGAACATGGGATCCCACCCCAGCTTACCTCTCCTCCTCCATCTTCTTCCTAAGGATGTCCCTCCTCCAGGCAGGCATGCTGGCCAGACGGGCTTCTTCCTCCTCTTCCTGCAATACAATCAGAGGAGTTCAGGGACCAAGTATGCAGTGGGATGGGGAAGCATTTGGAATTCAGGGGCGAGTTCCTTATAGTTGAGAGGGGAGGGTAAGAGCTAAGGGCAGATCTGGACCCTGGAGATTTTGACGACTCAATAAAGCAAAATAAGGACTGGGGCGTCGATGATTCTTGGAGACCCTTGGAGGGAAGAGTAGAAGGAAAAGTAAGAATAGACAGTCTTTCAATCTCTTATAGAGACCTTCAGGGCTAGAGATTTTATTCCTATAATTTTCTTTGTCTCTCATTTTTATTATTTTTGTCTCTATTATTATTTTATATATTTATTAATACTAGGTATTATTGGACTTAATGCTTCTAATCAAGATTCCTCAATTCCATGATTTTGGAGGTCTGAGAACTCCCTCCACCAAGGCAGATCACAATCTGTCTATAACTTAGTAGAGAAGCCTTACAGTGGCCTGAGATTCAGAGTGCTTAAGTGACACATCCAAGGTCATAAAACTAATACGATCAAAAGGGAACTTGACTCCAGGGCTTTCTGGCTCCAAGTCTACCACGGCATTCACTGCCTTTCAGAGTTTCTAGTACTGTGCAAAATTGTAATGGAAATGCTGAGTGACCATGCTTTATCCTGGATCTAATTGGGAAAACTTCCACTAATTCCCAAAGATGAATCTGAGACTCATCTCCCACGCCCTATGCTTACACAGCTGCCCTCCACTCCCCAAGGCAGGGTCAGAATGATGAATGTGAAGCGTGTTGTAGAGTGATCACACAACCTACCCGGACCAACATATGGGAAGAAGGTGGAAGGGAGGAGGATGCCACACAGACCCAGCCTCAGAACTTGGTATGACAAAGGGACTGTTTCAGATCTCATTGGCATAGACAAAGCTATTTACAATATGACCAATTCTTGTCATTGGCTCTGCCTTGAGGGTGAAACCTGAGAATACTCCAGGGCAGCAGGAGAGCTACCCAGGTATCCTTGTCAATGGCTTCACTGAAGGGTAAACAGTGCCCTCACCTCTTCCTGAGCCCTGGTGGGTGGTGTAAATGGCTGAGCTAAAAGGCAAAGACAATCTCGGGCCCACCAATGGCAGGCACCTCTTCAAAGCAAAGATCTTTATTATCCTGTGTGACAGGGAGAGGTAAAAACATCACACGGCACACTAGCTCCCCCAGTCCCAGGTCCTCTGGCTGAGTCAGGGCTTGGGAATTCCTCACGTTCCAGTTTCAGAGAGAAGGCAAGCCCTAGTTGCAAAACTACAATGGAGTCCCATCTAGTTGGCAGGAGCTAAACTGGTCTACTTTTTCAGTGGTTCTGGGGCTGGAGGCCTTTGAACAAAATGGTAGATGCGAGTCTGGTTTGCAGAGTGTACAATGAGATCTGCTTTGTAGAAAATCATCCCTTGGAGAGGCCTCTGTAACTGCCCTGGGGAGCTACCTTGGACAAAGCTGGGAGGAGAGGTCCGAGGTAGCTTTATCACCCAGCCTTCTAAAGACACCATAGCAGCAGCCTGTCTTTCAACATAAAGGCCCTCAACAATTATGGCATCTCCTGGCCCAACTGTATTCAGCTTTAGCCTAACCGGGCTTTGCATACTTGGGCAAATGGCCTAGGCCTGCCCTCACACATCCAATTTCCATTTCTAGAGCGCCTGAAGTCATAGGTAGATGTCAGAATGAAGTTCTCCTTGCCCAATGGTCAGTTGACTTGACTTTTGTCTCTCTCTCCACTTCCACTACTCAAATGTCAAACAACTCGGCTTCTTTCTCTTTCCAGAATGAGAAACTTCGGTCGATGTAGCGGCAGATATCCTCATTGCTGAACTCTCCCATCTCAGCTACCAGCTGCAGAGAGTCATCCCTTTGGAAGGACTCTGTTGGAGTCAATGGAGAAGCCGGTGGCACAGGACTAAGTGGGTGCTCAGCCTGGGGCAATGGTGGTGGTGGTAGTGGGGGAGGGGGAGGTTGAGGTACTGGGGCTGGGGCCTGGAGTTGGAGCAGGGGCTCCTCGGCTGGAGGTTCTGGGCTGTCTCCAAAGAATGCCCTCTTCAGGTCCTCAAAGCCATCCTGCCAGTCCCGACGCCCAGCCTCCACCTCCTCCAGCACAACTCTGTGGAAAAGGCGGATGAGCTCCCATGGGTGACTGCCCAGCCGGTCAAACATCTCATAGCACAGCAGGTGGCGGAACTTGCGCTCCTCCCGGCTCATGCGCATCTCCAACAGCTGGAAGTATCCTAGCATGAAGAGGTCCAGGGAGAGGCTGTCGTAGCTGGCGGGCACCCCATCCACATGGGGCAGGAAGTGCTCAGGCCAGTAGAGACCCTGTCCCCGGCTCAGGCGGCGCCATTGCCGAGAGGGGACTTGGAACATTAGACTCCTCCAATGTGCAAGTAATTTCCCCACCACATGGCGCTGCTTCATGAAATACAGAAGCCGGTGGTCGTTGGCAGGACTGGGCTGGGCTGGCTTCTCCAATACCTTTTCCTTGGACTCAGGCTCTGAGGCCCCTGATGCCACCAACCGGGGCAGCAATCTGCGAAGGCGAGCGTGGGGATGGCGCCCAGACTCCCTGAAAGTCCACTTGCGCCAGTGTTCCAAGAAGAGATAGACGATGCGTTCCTTCCTCATGTCGATGTAGTCCTGGACACCTCGGAGCTCGGTGGAGAGCGGTGGGCTTTGGGTTAGCTGTTCTGGCTCAAAAATTGTCACCTCGTCGCCGGGCTCCTCTGGGGGGTACAGACAAGCTAAAGGGTCTTCAGGGAATGATAGCTCTGTGGGGTCCAGTGGGAGTTGCTTAGACCCATTGGCTGCTGAAGGCCCATCCACCATGAGCCCTCCAAGGCCTGGCTGAGCCACATAGTCTTCCTCCAGGATGGGCTCTCGGCTAAAGACATCAGAGACTGTGATGCTCACGGGCAATGAGAGCTTGCGTGGGTACCAGTAGTCAGCCTCCTGGCTCTGCATGTGCATCTCATAGTTGGCTTTGAGACTTTTGACAGAGACCCCACACTCCAAGATCTCCCGGGCCACCTCCTCCCGGCTGCAGCTGAAGGAGTAGCAGCGGCCTAGGCCCACAGGCCCTGCCCTCCAGTCTGCCACAGGGGCCAGGGGCTGCCCTGTCTCAGCCGTCACCAGATCCGTCAGGTGGGCCGGCCGACCCCCCAGCGTGGCCAGCAGGATGGCCATGCTCTTGAGCAGGGTGGAGATCCGGCTGCACCAGGCAGGCAGGTCTGGGGCCCGGCCCTGCATGCGGCGGGGGTTGACAGTGAAGCGGGGACTGGACAGTGCCACCGAGACGGGCAGCAGCTGTTGGAGCTCCAACTCCAGTTGTTCCAGCTGCGCCTCCAGCTTCTGAGCCTTATGCATCACCTGGAGGTTTTCGATTTGTTGCTCGATCTGGTTGATGTCTTCTTCCGTCATGAGCTCCCCGAAGGGCCCCAGCATGGCATTGTGGGTGGGAGAGAACCTCCAGCCCTCTGGTTGGTAGCAGCAGTAGCCAGCGGTCAGCTAAGACGGGGAAGAGAAGAGAGGGGAGGGGAACGCAGGTCTCCCTCTGACCCCACTCCCGGAGGCCCGAGGGTAGCACACCCTCAGCCTTTACATATCCCGAGTGGTGTAATGGTAGGCTGGGCAGGGCTGTACAGATGGGCTGGGGCAGCAGCCAATGGAGAAGAGGCTTCAGCCAAGGAGGAACAGGAGCAGGGTGAGAGCTCGCTGCAGCCCTCTCTGGGGCACTCTGGTTGACTGGAGGAGTGGGCCAGGCCGGATCTGGTTCGCTGCTGCTGGTGGACATGGTCTCTGGGCCTGGTCCCTCATTACACCACCAAGGGAACATGTAAAAGCCATTTAAACCAGAGTCCTAGACAAGCCCCTCCACTTGGCCCAGAGATAGCTGGGCTCCAGCTTAGAGCTAGAATTGACAAGGGGTTTAAAGGGGTGGGGAACCTTTTTTTCTGCCAAAGGCCAATTGGGATATTTACACAACATTATATGTTTTATATATATATATGTATATATATATATATAGTTATATATATATATATATATATAGTTATATAGTTATATAGAATGTTATAATATTATTCTCAGACCATATTTGGTCAAACATTTAATTAATTCATCCCCCAAAAGCACCTAGATTTATTGAATTTCCAGTCCCTTGCTTGTGGTTGCCTTGGCAACTCCAGACTAATATGCCTGTGGTTCCCTACAACGAACCCTCCCACTGAGACACCCCAAAAGGGTCATGCACCCCATGCTTAGTCCCTTGGATTCCTGTCCAATGGCATCCTGCTGTGATCCTTTGAACCCAGATGTCACCTGACTTCCTCTAACCATAGTCATCACTTTTTGGAGGCTTTTCAGTTTGATTTTTTTGATTTGTTTTCTGAATCTCTAACTTCAAAATTTTTATCAAAGTGAGATAAGGCACTGATCCTAAGAGAAATGTGGGCCTGGGATTGTCTGATGACAAGTTTCTCCTTTTCAGTACCGGAAAGGAAAAGAAACTCTGACTGGAGCTGGGATCTGTTCTGGTTCTGGGGCATATATGAACTTGAAAATCTTTATTTTCAGTAACTTCTAACTCAAATTGAATTTAATTTCTATTGGGGTTAAGTGACTTGCCCAAGGCCACACAGCTAGGTAATTATTAAGTGTCCAAGGCTGGATTTGAACTCAGGTACTCCTGACTCCAGGGCTGGTGCTCTATCCACTATGCCACCTAGCTGCCCCGCTATTTTAAATTTTTTAAAAAAATCTGAAAAGGCATCCATGACACATAAAAAAAATTAAGAACAGCTGGATTGCTTTTTGCTCTCAATCTATATTTTGTGTTCTGATGCTCCAGAATCCTGAGAATTCTCTCAGCCTGGACTTACAGAACTTCTCTCAGAAGAGAGGGTTGCTTAAATGTCCTTTTATCTCTTCAATTTCTTAAGAATGAAACAATTGTTTGTAGCTGATAGACTTCTCGGAAAATAGGTCCCTGAATGTATGACTCGGATATAGATACTTGGTCAACCTATGATGATGCCTGAGGTCTCCAAAGAGTCACACAGATGATGGCAAAGAGCAGGGAGCGACTAAAGGGAGGGGAGCAAGCCAGACCTCTGGTCTGAGGAGGGAGGAGGCACCAAGCCAGTAAGCAGGGGCAGGGTCTGAATCTGCCAGATGGTCAAGAAGGGGAGCTCCCCTAGAGCCCATAGGCTGGAGGAATGGTGGGAGGCAAGATCAACCCAGGCCCCAGGCCCACCTTTCGCCTCTGCTCCTCTTCCTCCTGCATCTTCATCTGTAGCTTCCGCACCATCACTTGCCTCTTCCATTCGGGAATGGGGCGACCCTGCTCATCATGTGTGGGGATCAGAGTCTCAACATCCAGCTGCAAGTTCTGTGCCGGAGTCAGCGTTGGGGCCACATTGCCATTGAGGATGGGCTGGTGAGAGCCTCCGCCTGCCCCAGGAAGGGAGCTTGATGGTGGAGTGGGGCTCCTGGCCCGGGACAGTGATGGAGATAGGGGTGGAGCATCTGTCTGGAAAGGGAAGGCATGTTGACGAAGAACATTCCGATTGTAGGGTCCCGTAGATCGCGAGATGGAGGAAGGGGCTCCAGGCCTTACCAGAGAAGGGAGCTGTCCACTGCCTGAAAAGACTGTGGTGAGGCCCTTGCTCTGTGGTGTTGGCTTCAAGCTCTTTCCTGCTTTGATTTCTGCCAGGAGCTCAGAGTTGTCTCCCGTTGGGGACATCATGTTGAAGGATTTGGTACCTGATTTAGAAAAGAGGATGATGAGATATGAGAAGATCCCCACTCCAGGTCCTGCCCACCCTCTCCAAAACCCAGACTGTCCTGGCTAGCCTGCTTCTGACAGAAAGACCCACAAAAGACCAAACAGGATCCAGCCCTCACGTGAGCCAGGCCAGAGTAAGGCAAGACCCAGTTTGGGGTGGGCAGGACAACTTCCCAGCAAAGACCTAGGAATCAGGAAAGATTCCGCTAATTCCCCCAAGGAGCAAAACAAACACTGGCACAGCCTCACAACTCTATATCCAGACCTACCTAGCAGCTTCCTCCTCCCTGCCCTGTACCTTATGCTTCTCCTCCACCCGCCACCTCACTTCCATTAGAGGGGTTAGCCAGTACTTACGAAATGAAGAGGAGCCAGCTTTACTGGTTCCAGTGGGGCAGCCCATGGGTGAATGCCCCTGCATGCTCATGGTGAAGTTGACTATGCCCAGAGGCAAGGGGAAGACTGCCCGATGCTGCAGGGTGTTCACCCCGATCTGTGATCTCCCTGGCCAGTCACCTGACCTTTGTTCCCTGGTTCCCTGGTCTCCGGGAGGAGTCTCCCAGAGTGTCCCAGACCCACCCCATGCTTCATCAGCAAAGCTTGGTGATCCTTGAACTAAGTTGTCCTGGCCCAGGGCCCTGGGAACCCAGGACCTCATTAGATCCAAGTGACCCAGCATCTGGCATCCCCACCCCCTTCCCAAACACATGCTCTCGCACATGCACACACACAAACACAAACACACACATATCGGCTCCCAACCCAACCCTGATAAAAGACTCAGATTTCCTGGGGAGTCTGTCCAGAAGAGTGGTTCTTCATGGACTGGGATGTTTGGGGTTGAGGGGTGGTGGGAGGGGCAAGGAAGGCTCATGTTCTGGATAAACTCCCAAGTTCTGTATGATAACATGCAAAGTCCCAGTTTCAATTTGCATTTCCCAGATTGTGTCTGGTGGGGGCTGGGGAGGGGGAGGGAATCAAGGGGTTGTCTGGGGAAAGGGATTGGAGTGGAGTCAGTAGCAAAATCATTCTCCCTTCTTCTTGATCTGGGGAAGGGGATATCTAAGCACCTTCAGGAAGCCCCCCCACCCCACCCCAGAGGAAGAAGGGAAGTGAAGCTGGAGGGAAGGGACACAAATGGGAATTATTTTCATAGGCAAAACAGATAGGAATGTTGGGGTGGAAGAAACAAATCTGCTGATTCCATGGCATACTCTTTTTTTCCTGGCATACTAAGGAAAGCTTTTCCCCAGCACCATCTGTCAGAATAACACTCAGTCATCCATTGGTTCAGGCTTTGCTCCATTTATACTCTTTCTGGTTTAAGTTCTCCTCTCTCCTATGTTTCACTTACATCCTCCCAGACCCTGGTTTTGGTACCCCAAGCAAAGACAGAGTAGAAAGCAGGCCTTGTACTTACTCTTCCTGCACCTTAAGGCTCTTACTTCTAGGAGGCAGAGAGAGAGAGAGAGAGAGAGAGAGAGAGAGAGAGAGAGAGAGAGGCAGGACAGTTAAGAGAGGTATGGAGGAGGCAGAGAGCCTGGGGAGAGCAGAGTGTAAACAAGCAAGATGATGGGTGGTGGGTAAGACACAAGCAGATTGATGCCCAGAGAAACAGAAGAAAATAGAAGAACAGGAAGGGAAAGGGAAGAGAAGGGAGGATAAGATTATCCTAAAAGGCCCAGGCTGAGTAGCTAATCCAAGTATACTTCCAATTCTTTCTTCCTAGCCCTCAGTCTGGAAGCATGGTTTGGAGCATGGATATCCAACCTTTTAGATCTTCTAGGTTGCATCACCCAACCAAAATTTGGCAAGGGCCACATATAGAATTTAATATTTATTTATGACAACAATGTAACCTATATTATAAATGAGTATAATAATAAAATACAATAATGTCACATGAATGGCCTTTGAGGGCCTCATGTGGCCTCAGGTTGTATACACCTGGCAGAGGATTCCAGTTTGAGTCATAAGGAATACCAGTCTCCATTTCCATCCCTCACAGTGTCAGTAAGAGCCAGAGGAGGGGAGGGTCTTTGGATCTGATGCTTGAGCTCATGAAATAATTACAGATTTAGAGTTGGAAGGGACTTTAAATGCCATTGAGTTGAACCTCAATTTACCCATGAGGAAGTGAGATCACGTGACTTGTCTCTAGTTCAATACTTAGTGTTTGAACCCAGCTCTTCCTAATTTAAAGTCCTATATTCTGTTCTCTTGGAAGGGGAGCTGAACTCTAGCATTGCCCAGTCATTTTGCTCTGTGTGTGTGTGTGTGTGTGTGTGTGTGTGTGTGTGTGTGTGTGTGTGTGTAGAAATCCAGACATCTTCCTTTGATCATGGTTCTGATAACCCAGCCACTCTTGGCCTGAATATCTGAGCCTACCTAAGTTTGTCCCAAGCTAGGTCACTGTAAATCCCCAGGATAATGAAGTGAAAAAAAATCTAGCTGTAGGGAATAGGAAGAGGCCTACAACTGATGGTTTAGGGTGTGGCCAGAATTCTCTCTACCGCTTTGTAGAGGATGGACATCAAGTGTGTGGGTCAGAAAGAGGATTCAGAGTACACAGTCCAGGATTTCCGAACCGAAATCACCATTCTACACTGAGGATTATAGCTCAGCTCTCTCCTGGAGACCTGGGAATCCTCTGTAGTAGGTTCAGGAATTTAGGGAGAGGACACAGACTGGGAGCCAGGAGGAAGAAGGAAAGCAAGAGTACAGGCTGGGTGGAAACAAAAAAATCACAGATGTAAGAAATAAAGACCTTCAGAAATAGAAAATTTGATGCAAGTGGAAGCATGTACACTCCTGGAGGGCAGGGCTTGTTTCCCTTCTGTCTTGGTGTTCTCAGAGCCTAGGGCAGGCACTTGCTGAATGAATGGTTGGTTGCATAGATGGCTAACTAGCAGGTGAGCAGATGGGAAGTGGGACCCATTTCAGTCTACTTCCAGTGTTCGTTCTGTGTATCACTTGGTCACAACCCTAGGTTTACCTTTCCTGCAGTTACTGAATAACATTGATGGATGTGAGGGGTTCTGCACACTACCCACCAGTTTGTAACCAGGTTCCATGGTCATGATTTCAAAAGTCAAGTAATTAGGCAAGTAAAACTGTGGAATATGAGCTCTCCCAAGCAAAGGGAGTATTTTTTTAAAAAACTATCCATTGTTTTGAATTAGCCATGATATCTCCTTTCTTTCTTCAAGGGAGACTCCTGAATTAGTCAATAGAGTTCTGATAAAAGATGAAAAGATGACTAACCAGTAATTAGATCCTTCCCCTCTAAAAACACAACACAACAAAGCAAAAGTGTGTGTGGTGCCTGAGCTCTAGTAACGGTTTGGACCCTCCCTATAAGTCTGTGAGTCTTGAAGGTGAGGGCAGGGAGAGGGTTATTGCTCCTTCAGTAGGTAAGGAAACTGAGGTTCCGAGGGCTCAGGAGACCTTCCCAGCTGGGAATGGAACCCAGAAAAGATCCCTCTGCCAGCCAAGTTCACCTTCCTACTTCTGCTTCTCCCTAGGCAGGGCCCTGAGATGTCTTACCAAGGCTACTAGACTGTCTTTTCCTCCCTTCCAGGGGGTCCATAGATAGGGGGAGCAAGGCAGGGCGTGGGTGACTGGGGGTACTCTTTCTCCCCCTCTCTTCCCACAGAGCATCATCCAGTCTATAGCAGCACAAAACCCACCCCCATGCTTCGCAACCTCTTTTCTCCCCCTCTGCCTTGACTGCAAGGCACCCTTGGGTCTCCTCCACCCCGACTGAGTCCTGGGATCACTGCCGCCCTTCCTCCCGCCCCCAGCTCCCCGAACTCACTGCCCGTGGAAGAGGAGGAGCGGCGCTGGCTGCAGACGGGCCCAGACCCCTCGATGGGCAGAGGTGGCGGTGGGGGCGGTGCACTCAGGGCTTCGGGCAAGGGTGGGGGTGGGGGTGGGGGCGGGAGGTCCCTGGACACTCTGTGGTCTGCGACGCTGCCGTTGTGCACGTGGCTACCGGAGAGGAGAGCAGCCTGAGGACAGAAGGAAAGGAGAGGGTGACCGAGGCGTTGGGGTGTCCGACACGTCGGGGCTGGGGGCAAGTGGAGGGAAAGCCCCCTGGGGCGGGGGAGACGGGGCCGGGGCGGGGGGCAAGGTTGGGCTGGGCTGCGAGGCTCTCACCTCCTCGCTATGGGCCATCCCCAGACTGGCTGCCAGGGGCTCCCCGGGGCCGTAGCCGAGCTGGCGGTAATAGTCCCCGGTGCTGGGCTGTTTGCCAAAGCTGCGGGACTTCCTGCCCGAGTCCACCCGCCGCAGCCCGTCGTGGCCGTCGCGGGAGCTCAGCTGCGAGGGAGGGAGGAGCGCCGAGCTTGGGCTGCGGGTCTGCGGGCGGGGAGACGGCCCCACCGCCTCAGTGGAGCCCACCGCCTCAGTGGAGCTAGCTCCAACCCCGCCCACGGCTAGCCAGAGCTGGGGGGGGGGGTCTGTGGTCGCGCCCCCCCCGGGGCGGCCCTGGGGAGGGGGAGTGCAGGGGAGGGGCAGGGCTCCCTTCTGCTCACGGGGTGGCTGGCCGGGCCTGGTGCCGAGGTGAAGGAGCCAGGAGGGTTGCCCCCAGACGGCAGGGCTAGCCCCCTCGCGCAGGGGGAGCGGCAGGGAAGGCTGGCCGAGGCAGGGGGAAGGATGCTCAAGCGCCTCCGCCGGGCCCCGCCAAGGTCTCCGAGTCGCTAAAGTCCAGTTTCCTCGACGGGCGGGCGCGCCCCCCGAAAGCCCAGCTGCCTCGGGCCGGGTCGGGCCGGTTCTCGATCAGCCCAGAGTCCCCGCAGAGCCCCGGGCAGCGGCTGCCCTACCTGCTCCTGCGCCCGGGGACGCCCCGCTCTGCACCTGCTCTCGGGGGCGGCGCGGACCCGACACCTGCGCTACCCGATCTGCCCTCTCACGTTACAGCGCCGGCCTTGGGCCCGCTCGCCTATCGGCTCCCGGGTCCTGACCGTACCCCACCAATCCGGGGCCGCTGGGCTCCGCCCCCCACCCAGGCCTCCAAGCGGGCAGCTCCCTAGGGAGCCGGGCCACGCCTCATTACCGAAATCTCCTCCGCCCCCCCCCCCCCAGCCCCAGCCTGCCAGATGTTTGCCTCACCCTCACCTTGCCCCCCCCCACTTCACTAGCTTGGGACCCTCACTCAAAGCAAGCTGCCGGGGACCCCGGAGCAATCTGGCCTAGCCTAGACGGCCCAGCTGCCCGACAGGGCTCCGGCGGCCTAAAGCAAAGGGCCCGGGTTTCTCGAGCTCCTCCCCACCCCGTCCCCTGTTCCAGTCCACCTCGACCCCTCCGCATCTGGAAACCCATAGCTGTAAGTGACACCGGCCCCTGCGCCCCATCCTCAGGTTTCAGGGCTCGGGTGACAGCCTCAGGTAGCGCCCGCCCCGTCGATCGTGACTCCGGGAGGAGGAGGAGGCCAGTCCCGGCTTGGGATCGCGAGAAGTTAGGGTAGGGGAGAAAAGGAACGGAAGAAGCCCCCCGGCCCAGCCTCGGTCCCAGGCCCAGCCGTCTGTGTTCACCGCTTCGTGAACCCCCTCCCCAACCCCCCCTTCCCCCCAGCCCCCAGCGCCCATCAAGGGCTCTGCCGACGGGCTCACGTTGCAAGAAACGCGACACCCGTGGATTTATTTTCTGGGCCATCCTGCCCCATCCTTTCTCCCCTAGTCCCCCCGGCCCCTTCCCACCAAACTGCTCTCTCCGCGGGGCGGAGCTGGCCGTCTACCCCGCCTCCGGCCCGCCCAGCTTCGGCCCCAGGCCCATCGCCCAGCCCTAACCGCTTCCTAGCCTCTCGCCAGTTGGAGAACAAAGGAAGAGGCGTAGGCTGGGAGAACTGGGCCCAGTGCTACAAAGGACACTTTGTTGGGACTCCCTGGCGCTCTGGCCGCCAGGCACGCACACAGAAGCACCCTAGGACACGGAGACATGGACAGGCCCAAATCCGCGGCCCCAGGGGCCAGGCACAAGGGCGCAAAGGCCACCAAAGCTCAGCTCCCACAAGCTCAGACATCATTCATGGCCAGCGCTTCCCCCCCACTCCGCCCCCTCTGGATCCCAAAGGACGCCTAGGCAGGAGATACCCAGGTAGCAACACAGTCCTAGAGGGCAACCAGGCTGCTGCCCCACACTCCCTGGCCCTAACCTCTCCTCTTCCCTACCCTCAGGCTGAAGCTGGAAGCCGAGCAACTCTTCTGTATTTCTGACTACCAGGAGAGCATCCTGCCCTTCTCCTGGAATGCCCCAAGGTGTGACCTCTGCCCTTTCCTCTCTGCCTCCTGTTAATAGAACACATCCCACCCTAGATACAGAGCACACGCAGAGACAACTCTTACTGGGGGTCAGATTGCCCCCCCCCCAATTTACTCCCAGAATCCTCGCCATCTTTACACAACTCTACTCCTAGGGGAGAACCAGTCTCTGCCTCTGCCCTCAGCCCCTTTTGGGACTCATCATTTCCTCTCCTCACTTGCTGCTTCTCTTCTCTTCCCATGAATGTAGCTATGTCCAGAATTCCTATCTTTCCTGATAGCTACACACCTCCTCTCTCCTTTCTATCTCCCTTTTATGGCCCCCAGTTTCTGGGGAGAGGTGTTTTCCCAAGTTGGTGCTAGAAAGCTCTGAGGCTTACAGATATCTAATGAACTCTCCTATGTCATCTGGGAAATGTGACACTATCCATTCCCTTCTCCAGCCCCTTTGAGATCTCTCTGCCCCCCAGGATCACCTTTACCACTCGCTATAACTTGGTTTTCCCTTCACATAGATGTTGGGAAGTGAGGGTCATAGTGAGTTCTCCTGCCTACATAGGTCCTTAAATGAGGTTCTTTATGCAACTCAGAGCTTAGGCTCCCCTACCCCAACCTCACAGTAGGACCAGCAGGCTTTAAAAACACTTTTCCTTGGAGGGATAAATGACTCCCCATAGATCCAGACCTCAGTTTAGGAAAGCATCTTTCCCTCCCCCCCCCCCCTTGATGGAGCCCTACCCTGAGTCTGTGGATTGAGTATTAAGATGCTCTGGGGTAGGGGAAGCTGAGCAAACTAGAACTAATCCCATCTCCATTACCTCCCTCTGGAGGGCCTCTCTCTCCACGTGCCGAAGTTTGCTCTTGGCCTGAACGTAGATATCAGCTGTGTGTTGCCCACTGGGGGGCTTGGGAGCTGGATAGGCAGGAGGGGGTGGGGGCATCTGAGTGCCAGGGGGAGGGGGTGGAGGAGGGAAACTGGGTGGGGGTGGTGGAGTGGTAGGGCCTCCCTTCTTCCTGCTATGAAGGCCCATCTCTGGATTCAGCATGTCCATGTAGGTTTGCATGTCTGTCACAGTCGAGTTACGCAGCCCTACCAGAAAGAAATGGAAGAAAAAAAGCAGGGTACTGTTGGGAAACCAGCTGGATCCCAGGGAGATGTGGGGCTGGAGTGGGCCCACTGCAAATATGCTATACCCCAAAGCATCTTGTAGATCCCTTCAGGCCCTTCTTGGGTCATATTTGGGGAATCAGGGACCAGCTCTAATTCCTGAAACTTGAGGAAGGTCATATTAGAACTTCATCTTCAACTGGTACCAGGGAACATTTTAGAGTTTGCCAACTGGGCAATCAAAGCCATAGAGAAATCTAAGGACCTATTTTATACAGCCCCCAACAACAGAGTGAAGACACTGTCCCCAGCCTGAGTGTCTTCCCAAATTTAGCCAGTGGACACAACCCTCAGCATGGCTTACTGTCTTCTATTAGGTAAGCCTCAGCCCCACCACCTTGTTGGCATAGGGTTAGACTTGAGTAGTTCAATAATCAAACTGGAAATGGGGTAAGTTCATAGATCTCTCACTTTTAACAGGAATCGTCTTTCTATGGTTGCTGATCAGCACCTCCCCTCCACGAGTCCTCCCATTTCTCTCCAGGCTAGGAGCTAGAGGATCCTCACTTAGGAACTAGGTATAATAACCCAAGCTCCAGGAATGCTAAAAATAATGCCGTCACAGGCATTTCCAGAATGCTGGAAAGATGGGGGGACAAGGTAGTGTTGGATAGGTTTAGTTATCTGCTCCAGAAACAAGATCTAACTCATCTTAGGCACATGCTACCCCTTTGGCACCTATCTTGATTCCCAGTGGTGCTGTGCCCAGTAGAGACCAACATCAGAGAATCTCTTTTTGGGGAGGGTGAGGGGTCCCTAAAGACACAACTGACTGGAAAGAACTGAAGATTTCCCTCATAAGGGCCCTGTGACCAGTGACTTAAGAAGGGGATGGAGGCAGAGCGTATGGCTCAGATGTGGGGATAGAACTGAAGAAACCATTCCAGTATGATTGGGTGGCCCTTTGGGGCAATGTGATTGTGTAATATATGTGTATATGAGTGTGAAAGTTAATCTTTGCATATTCACAAACCATCTAGGGCTCCTTGGTCAACCTTTCTTCATGGTAGTCTAGATAGTGTTGAGAAATTCTCCAGGAGGAGGATATGGTGGGTAGACCTAGGATGGGGGAAATTCAGGCTGCCTGGTTTGGGCCTGAGACATTCCCTTCCATCTGCTCATCTTGGGTCAACCCCTTCATTTTAAAGACAAAATTGTAGTGCCTGGAGGGCAAATATCTTGCCCACAATCCCACAGCTATTGGCTCTACTACATCACACTACCATGAGAGAATTCCCTGAAGTCATTTGAGATGTTAGACTGAAGAAGACTCCTTAGCAAGCCTTTCTTAGTAAGGTTGCGCTCCTACTCTTTGTCCACATTGAGCCCCCAACAGAGCTGGGAGGCTCTGGGGACTGTAAGGACAAAGAACCCTGTAGCCCAGCACACTATACTTCATTTTTCTCTCATCTTCCAGGTACTCACTAGGCCCTGGGCCCCCCAGGTGGCCTCGGGTGCTAGAGCGGCTGGAGGGACAGGAGTCGTAGTTGGAGAGAGTGCTGGTGGGAGAGCAGAGGTCAAAGTGTGGAGGTTGAGCTGACATGGTGGTATTGGGTGAAGACATGCCCGAGTCTGGCTGCTTGCCCTCTGGCTCCCCCGATGGGTCCCGGGACAGAACTCGGTGTTCCACACTCTGGGGAGAAAAGATAGGTTGTGACAGCCATCCTTGTCCCCAGGGTTCCCGTTGTGGCCCAGAAGTCCCAGAGCCACCGAGTTGATTGTCTGACCAATCTAAGAAGCTCCTTTACGAGCACCCTGATAAGCGGTTATCTAGCCTACGCTTAATACCTTTTTCCTCAAGACAGCCCACCCCATTTTTGAGTTCTAATTGATAGGGTATTTCTAGTACCCATTAAACCAGGTCACAGGGCGGAAGGTCCTGAGGTTGAAGCCACTCCTGCTCCTCACCCCTGGGATGGGCTGAAGCCAAGATCCCCCAAGGCCTACACTTCAGATTCCCAGGGGTCTGTTGCCAGGCCCAGACATGTCCCAGTTCTGTTGTTGGTGAAGATTCTGAATCTGGGACCTCATCTAGGAGCATCTGATTGTATCACATTTGTTGAGCTGAACTTGGATCCCTAAGCTGCAGGGGTTCTCTAGGAAGTGGAATCATATAATTCCGGAATTAGAAGGAACCTCAGCAATCAACTCATACCTGAAGTGGTGGGCAACTAATAAGCAGGAACCCACCACCTGAAGTAGACCAACTTATGATGACCTCTAACTGGGGGGGAGGGAGGAAGGAGCTCTAATCTTAGGACTGTGTGGACTCTGCCTGGAGGCAGGAAGGACCTGCTAGCTATGTGACCCTGGCCAAGTCATTTATCCTCTGTCTGCCTCAGTTTCCTTGAATGTAAACTGGGAATAGAAGTTATTGCATTTAGGATGTTTGTAAAGTGTATCTAGTAGGCACTTAAAAATGCTTATTCCCTTTCTTTCCTTCCTCTCTAATGGTTAGGAAGTTTTATTTTTTCTGGAAATCAAGCCTAAATTTTCCTCTGGGGAGCAGACCCCCTGAAGCCAAACAGAAGGAATTTAGTCTCTCATGAGATAATCTATACTTGAACACAGTTATCATGGTCCCCCCGAGTCTTCAGTCTAACATCTCAAATGACTTCAGGGAATTCTCTCATGGTTAGTGTGATGTAGTAGAGACAATAGCTGTGGGATTGTGGGTAAGATATTTGCCCTCCAGGAACTACCGTTTTTGTCTTTAAAATGAAGGGGCTGACCCAAGATGAGCAGAACATATCACATAATAGAGCACCACCTGGCAGGGCTACCTGCCAGGTGAGCTCAATGGGTATCAGATCCAATCATAGCAATCTCATGGTATCTAGACAACATGGCGACTTTGAATTCTTGGAGGTGCTCCCATCTGTACTTCTTTATGGCTGTTCATTAAAACATATCAAAGCATATATCTATGGCATAATATATTCCAAGTTTTTAGAAGAAATGTTCTGTTGCTCTTTTTTGCATTTTATTAAATGCCCTTTCAATGGGGAAAAATGAAGGGGTTGAACTAGGTGATTTCTAAGGTAAGAATTATAAAGAAGAGAGTGATTCTTAGAGTACGAGATCACACCAGTCACCCAAGTGTCCAAAGCCAAATGATGTAGTTTTCTCATGCCAGTACTTAGATCCTGAGAGAAAGACTGGTGTTGGTAGCAGGGTAAGGTTCTGTATTTACTCTACTCCTTGATGTCTCACCAGAAAAGGGTGATGGGAGCTCCCACTTCTGAATGCCCCCAGGTGCCTGTGACTAGCCAGAAATAGGAGGGAAAGGTCAGGGCAGGGCCTGCAATTCAGTCCCCACAGAATTGCAGAATATGTGTAGCAAGGGAGCACAGAGGTTATCTAATTCAGACCTTTCCCTGTATAAGTCTCCTTTATACTATCTAGACAAGTGAAGTCTAGTACTTTCTCTTCTCAAGCAACCTTTCTCCCTCCCACCACCTTTTTGGACAGCTTGGATTATTCCCAGTGTTGTTACTTCTGCTCATTGCGTTTCGTTTGGCCTCAGAGTCAAGGAGAATGATTCCAATGCTGTATCTGAGAACAAGTCTTGAAGGAAGCTTTGCCCCACTGCCAGCCCTGAGATGTGGAACTAGCATCTGCCCTTCTCCGAGGCCGACATCTTTGAATGGGTGTCAGGAATCAGAAACACGTTACGTTTATTCACAGAGGTCAAACCTGGATAGGACAGGACCATCCAACTGCAAGCTGAGTAGCTATACCAAAATTTGAATAGCTATTTTCAAGACCACCCTGTATTCTTCCAAGCAAGTAGAACCTCACCTGTGCTCCCTTTGGTGCATTTCTGCCACTGGCCTTTGGGCAGGAGCCCAAGGAGATTAAGAATAGCTTAGTGCCAACATCAAGTAAGATATCCCCCTCTCTTGGCCCTCCTCTGGACACCACCCATCCTGATGCCCTTAGGAGAACCCAGCCCCCTGCTCTAGCCCTGTACCCTCTATGCCTAGGCTCCCTCCTCAGGGCCCAGGACTTGCTGCGAGACTTGGGGGGACACTGCTTACATTACCCATGTTGCTCTCCGGATTGCTGGTCCCTGGCTCACCGGGTAGCCCTTGGCTAGCTCAGAGAGGAGAGAGGAGAGGATGTCTTCTCTGCCTTGGTATCTCCGCAGCCCCATGCCCCCACCCTTCCAGCCTGGTAAGTGTCACAGGTCCTCAGGGAGAGCCTGCTGCCTGCCCCGCCCATCACTGGGTCCCAGGTAACGTCCCAGCTGCTGCTTCTTATTGGACTCCATAATGAGGGACTCAATGAGTATTTTCCTTTTCTGGGGCAGCAGTCCTTGGTGACTTTCAGCCTGTCACTGCCACAGCTGGGGCCAAACAGGATGATACCCAGAGCAGAGTGAAAGAGCGAAGATGGGAGAGAATAGCTGGGGTTCAGGACCTACAGGCAACCTCTACCCACTCTTGGTTTCCATGATCCAGGAGAAGCTAGTTGGGGATGGGACACTTAGGTGTGACCTCAGCTTGAAATGACCCCTCTGCCAACTGGTCTCATTGAACATGGGATTGATAGTGAGTGGATGTGGAAAGAGCCTTGGATTGTGAGGCCAAGAATCTGAGTTCAAATGTTAGTTCTGCTACTTATTATGGTACCTATTTACTCATGTCAACTTCCTCTTGGCAAAATGAAGGGATGGCACTTCTGTGTCACTCCCTCTCTTCACCCTACAACCTATGGATCTGGGGAAACCTATGGATCTGGTACCATACATGGCTCTCTTCTCGGAGTAAGTTCAAATACTTATGGTTACAAAATGAAAAGATGTCATTTATTCCCTCTTAATCCCAGTTTATGGACCCTATGAAATCTATTCATAGTCCCCAGAACTAAATGCTCTAAGGTCCTTTATAACTCATTTTAAGGCATCAACTGGCTTCCTCTCATACATTGAGGGAGGTCTACCCTTTCCCCATGCTGGCAATCTCCCAGGAGTGGGACTTGGTCATACCATGTTCTCCACACTGCGAAGGTAGCGGGTACAGTGGCTGTGCCCATTGTAGTCGGAGAGGTCAGCAGCTGTGTAACCATCCCGATCCCGAATATCCAGCTCTGCCCCATTCACTACTAGGATCTGGCAACACTAAGGGAAGGATGAAGGGGACAGTGAGAGGAGCACCACTGGCCAGGTGAGCTCAGACGCAATAGGGCCAAGGAGAACGTATGGTTGTGTTGTTAAAGTTGAAGGGTTAGGAGGGACAACATCCATTCTCACGCTTTTAGACTGTGATGGTGCCCCACCATTGAGCAAGGTCTCCTTGTGAGGAGGTGGGAAGTCAGGGGCTCAAGAGGCTGTAGCACTGGACCGGGAATCAGGACGATCTATGCTTCTGGCTGATGCTCCTGACATGGAGGTGGGAAGAGGGAGGGGTTGGGAAGAGGTAGTACTGATGTCAGCCAAGATCCTGAACCCAGTTCTGCCAGGGGCTGGACCCAAAGGTAGTAGTGGGAGGAGAGGGTCTAATTTGAAGGAGGAAGGGGGAGAGGCTGGGTCATGCTCCCATTAGCACCCCACCCCAGCTTGAGCCCCCTGATGGCTGGTTCTCTCTGGCCCGGCCTGACCTCCAGCTCCCCGTTCTCAGCAGCATCGTGCAGGGGGGTCCCACCCCACAAGTCAGTGGTTATCTCCCCGCCATGCAGCAGTAGCCAGCTGAGCACCTTGGCGTGACCCCGGCTGGCAGCGAAGTGCATGGCAGTGGCCCCATCATCATCCTGCTCTGAAAGGCTAACATCAGTGCAGCTCACCTGGCATGGAAGACAAAAGGAGGGTCATGGAGCCATTTCCCCCTCGCTCCCCACTCCTTTCCCTTATCCCCACAGCCCCTGGTACCTACCAGCCACACGATGATGGGACTGTGGCCCATCTGGGCAGCAGCGTGAAGAGGGGTCATCCCATCACTGGCACGTGTGTGTGGGTCAGCCTCACACTCTTGTACCAGGTACTGCGTTACCTCCAGGTGGCCCTCCTGGCAGGCCAGGTAGAGGGGTGTGGCACCATTCTTGGTTTGAGCACTTATCCCCCTGGAAACAGAGAAAATACACACACACACACACACACACACACACACACACACACACACACAGAGAAACTGTTAGAGAAATATCCATCCTCCCTCCTCTCTACCTGTCCTTCCAGACCCAGGTAGGATAAGTACCTGAATAGCTACCAGTACCACTTATGTTCATTCTGTCAGCAAATACCACCTCTGTTCTCCTTGGCTTACTTCTGACTACTGGTTTTTGGTCAGGAGCCCAAAGGTCTGCTCCTTGCTGTTACCTCTGAGAACCCTCAAGGGAGGGTTGACATCTCCCACTGCAGGACCTTTTAAAACTTAAAGGACTGAGATGTGAGTCTATGCCTTATGGACTCTCACAAGGTCTAGTGTAGATACTGAAACTAAGATAAGAGATGGGAAATCCACTCTCCCCTCTCCTCCACCTCCTGGCTTTTCTAATTTCTTTCCAGACACAGCGTAGTGCTTTCTCCTTCTATCTCCCTTGTATATACAGTGTCTAGTCATGTTTTTGTCCAATTAGAATGGGGGCTCCTTGGCACCCAAGACTGATTTTGCCTTTCTTCACATTGGCCAAAGTGTGGACTTAGTGGATTTGTGTTGACAGATTCATTCCCCAGCTTCCCCTTGATTAGGAATGCAGTGTTCAAAGGTAGTTGGATTCAGATTGAATGCATGGTGAACCTTGGTTCTATTGGGAAGAAGACTAAAACGAGACTCAATGACTTTCTCTTGGTGAAGAAGAGGAGGGGGACTTCTAGGTCCCAAATGTTGCTCATCTTATATAATCCGATTGCTGTTTTGATTGATTTTGTTTTTCTTTGAGTCATAAGAGTTCATGATGTCGGGTTCAGAGTTACTGGAAAATGTTTGAGATAGAAAAAAGCAACAGTAAATCAGAGAGAAAGGGAGAGTGAAAGGGCAGAGTAGGAGGGAGAGAAAAAGAGGAAGACAGAAACAAGAGAGCAGAGACAGAGACAGAACGAAGGTGTGAGAGAGAAGGAGAGGGAGGGAAAGAGGAGAGAAAAAGAGAGAGATTCAGACAGAGAAATAGAGAAGAGAGACAGAGATAGAGAAAGGAAGAGAGATTTGAATTCTGCCTCTGATACTAGCTATGTGATTAGAGGCAATTCACTAAACCTCTCTGATGCTCAGTTTTCTTTTTTTTTAGGTTTTGCAAGGCAAATGGGGTTAACTTGCCCAAGGCCACACTGCAAGGTAATTATTAACTGTCTGAGGTGGGATTTGAACTCAGGTACTCCTGACTCCAAGGCCGGTGTTCTATCCACCGCGCCACCTAGCCACCCCTGATGCTCAGTTTTTTCAAGTAAAAAAAAGTGTAGAGAGGTAATATCTCAAGTAGGGTAATGACAATCCTATTTTATAGGATTATGGGAAGAACCAAATGAGATAATCTATGTAATGTACTTTGTAAACTTTAAAGCACCTTACTTTAATCTAGTCATATCCTACCTACTCTCCAATAGAATGCAAGTTTACTGAGGGCAGGAGCTATATATTTTGAATCTTTGCATCCCTAAGGACTTAGCCCAGTGCCCTGAAAATACTCAATGGATACTTGGTGTGACAGAATCTAGACTTCTGGAGGGGCATGAAATGTAATTCTAGACCCATACCCCATTTTTCCTCATGGCCTCCTCCTCAAGTCGAGACTCCCTTTAAGAGGCACTGGTGCAAAGGATAACCTCCCTGTTCTTTTTCAACTACAGTGGGTTACAGATACTTCTGTTGTTACTAGGGACCCAGAACCCCTTCCCTATTTCAGGTTTTTTTTTCTCCCTGGCTTCTCTGTTTCCCAGATCCCCAAAGCCCCTGGCTCTCAGACTCCAGACTTTAGGAGATCAAGGCTCTTGGCACACACCCTCAGTGGAGGATACAAATTTCAGAAGTTGTCTCTTCATTCTTTAGGAATGTTAAAGGTGATTGGATTCTGGAAGAAGATATATGTAACTTAGTAGAGCAGGAAGGAGTCAATGTTGTTTTACATTTGCTTCTCCTGCTCATTGCCTTCCTTCATTTCCTTTCCCCCTTTCTCTCCATTAGAGGCTTAGCAACCTGCCCACTTGATCCTGTTTCCTGGGCTATTTTGGGCTCCTGGAATTTTGCTGCCTTAGAAATTAAGCAGATTAAGAATCTGATGAATACATAGACATTGTACTCCTTCCCTGACCCAAGGATAGGGAAAAGCTCTAACTAGATTGAGACCAATAATGCTTTGTCCCTGGGGGCCTTGTGATCAATACTTGTATTCTTTTATTAAGCAGAAAATAATTGGACATGGCTCCTTGCTAGCAATCAAGAATAATTAGCTGGTGTAGGAATTGCCACTGTCTTTCTCTTTCCCTCTTACCCCAGGAAGATGCATCCCAGATTAATTTTGCTCCTCCCTCATCCCATTGTACTTCTTTCCCCTGTGATTTGGAAGGCTTCTGGTGGCTCTACCACTGGCCAAGAGGGCCAGATTCCTGAAAGGGAATGTCTCTATCCACAAAACTTTATCAGTCGGATTCGAGGTTCTTTCCCTCCACTCCCACTGAACTAGATTCTAGGATCATTTAGCATGTACATTTGGTACTAGATTCTTGAATCTAGAACTAGCAAATGCCTGGTTCCCATCCTCTGATTGCAAGAAACTCTATCAGAGAAATAGAGCACTTTCATTGAGTTCTCAGCACTGTCCAGGAGGCTTGGAGAACTTTGTCCTAGGTCATAGAAATGGTCTTGGAGCTGATAAATTGGGGCACTATTTAAGGGGTACCTGGCCTGGGAGAGGAGTCCATGAGGACCTTGAAGTTCATCATCTTGGTCCAGCCCTGCCTCTTGGATTAGGAATATTATATTTAGTGGAGAGACTCTCTCTTTTTTCGACTTCAAGGTGGGAGAGAGGGAGAGAGCCCTTCTCTTTTTCTGGGGTTTATTGTAGGATTAGATGACCTTGGATGTTGTTAAAGATGTGGGCACTAGGTGGTGGTGTAGCCTAGATCCAAATCCCAGAATCTGTTCCTCCCATGGAGAGGAGATAGGAGAAAGTATACCCTATTTTTCCATGTATCCCATGGTGCCCAGCTCTGCCTTGTCCTGCCCACTATGGCCCATGGGTGGGTTTTCATAAAGCAACTATGATTGTAGGTGCCAAATTAACTCACCTCTCAACCTTCCCACGTTCCCAACTCCCCAAATCTTCTGTTCGACTCAGATTACTTCCTGTCCCTTTCAGAAGATATTCTCTGACCACCTGCACTTCTTTCCCTTTCTCCCCATCTATAATATATCTTTGTATTTATATATATGTATATACATAATATATGTAGATGAATATATAATATCCATCTGGTATCATACTCTCACTTTCCCCCCACAATTAGACTGTACAAACTCTTAGAGGGGACACTTATCTTGAATCTATTTCAATTCCCCACACCACCCTGTGCCCTTCATCTATGGAGTAGGCACTAAGTACGGATTTGTTGATTGAATAATCTCTATTTGTGCCCATACATAGCAAATGGACAATCACACATTCATATCATCGCCTGTTTGCCAAGTATGCATATTGCCTTATACCCTCCAAACTCTCGCTGACAGCCCCATACCCAGATCCCTTGGAGGCAGCCCCCAGATGCCACCCCTGATACCCCATGTACACACCTGCTTGTGTATCCGGTACTCAGTAAAAACCTGTTTAATATTTCACAAAGAGCTGGCAACTTGCCCACCTCTCTATTACCTTTCAGGATCATAGTTGTCTGAATTATTCACCTGGTCCCCAAGAGGGGAGAGGACCCAATGCACCTGGCAGCTGAAGAGCTAGACAACAGTCATCCATGGATCCCTGGAATTCCCCACCCTCAAGTCTCCAAGTCTCTCCCTAAAATCCCCCAGTTCTGCTTTGCTGAAGACCTAAAAGGGACAAGACTTATGGATGAGATTGGCTAAGGGCCCTCAATTCTGTTGGCCTATTTCAACACTCCCAGAGAATATGCCAGGTCTAGGGCACTGTGCCCAGCTTAAACCCAGCCCTGGCTTCTGCCAGCTAAGAGCCTTTCTATAGGGCAAACTGGCACAATAAAAATGTTGGGCTATAAACAGGAGTCTGAGATAAGTGGGGGTGGGCATCAGTGTCTTTTTTTTCCATCAGATAATTCCAACTTGGGACAAAGAAGCCTTATATCCTAGAGTGCAGGCAAGCCTTTCCCCACTTCATTTCCCCAAGCCTATTTGTGGGAATTTTTGTGTGGCCCATGACCAGCCTCCCTACTAGGATTAAGAGTGTTTGACCACTCTGGCTGCCTTGGGCTAGCTGGGTAGGAGAGGAAATACAAAGCTAGCTTTGAACAGGCCCCTGTGCCCACAGAGACCCTACAGAAAAAGCATAGAAATATTGAGCTCTTCCATCTCTGCTACCATCCTCCATTGGTGTCTCCCCTGACTGAAAGAGGATGAAGGTATTGTAGTGAATAGAGAACTGATCTGAATTCAAATTCTGCTTCAGGCATTTTTTTTTAGGTTGTTTTTTTTTTGCAAGGCAAATGGGGTTAAATGGCTTGCCCAAGGCCACACAGCTAGGTCATTATTAAGTGTCTGAGACCAGATTTGAACCCAGGTACTCCTGACTCCAGGGCCGGTGCTTTATCCACTGCACCACCTAGCCGCCCCTCAGGCATTTTTTGAAAACTATTCTTAAGTTACATGATAGCTCCTCCATTCTCCCTCAGGGCTCTTACCCAGCCTTACCAGGAAGGGGTTAATCTGCCAGGACTGATCCTTCTAGCCTCTGCATCCAGATGGAGTAGGTTAATCCTGAGAGTCACCTAGTTTTCCGTGGGGCTCATCTACGCCATGGGGTAGCCAGTTCCAGAAAAGGGAGGAAAGAACTTTGTGTTGGGCCCCAATTTTGTCATCTATCAAAAAGAGGGAGGTGAACCAGAAGATCTCTGAGGTCAATTTTGGCTCTTTTTTGTGATCCTATGATCCCATTTAATGAGATGTATCATGTTAGATTGCATTGGAGAAGGGATAAAAAAAGAGTAGAGTAGAAAGACCACCCAACACATGAGTCTACATTATGCACCTAGCATCATATACTGGAAGTAGTTATAGACGGGGTCCCATCCTGCTCTGCAATTTGCTACTTGTTTGATGGAGCATATATCTTCTCTGACCCTCACTCTCCTCCTCTGCATAATGAGCTCTTTGGACTCAATGATCTCTAAGTTTCTTTCCAGTTTTAAATTTTTGATTCTTATGGCCAGTAGACTAGACACTTGGGGAGTTCAGAAAATGGGGAAGATGGGATACTGTCCTCAAAAAAACTAAGAGTTTAAGAAGGCCTAAAGATTGATTAGCTGTGAGTGTGCAGCCAGCATAACCCTCCTATGTGTGATCCTTTGGTCCTTGAAGGTGGAATTTGTTTGGAGTTTTTTTTAGGTTTTTGCAAGCCAATGGGGTTAAGTGACTTGCCCAAGGCCACATGGCTAGGTAATTATTAAGTGTCTGAGACTGGATTTGAACCCAGGTACTCCTGACTCCAGGGCCTGTGCTTTATCCACTGTGCCACCTAGCTGTCCCCTGGAATTTGTTTTTAATGTTAATTGAATTTCAATATTAGTAGTTTCCTTTGTAATACTATGTATTTTATGCATTTTAAAACATTATTCTGAAGAATCTATAGATTTCATTAGAATGCCCAAGGATTCCAGGACACCAGAAAAAGGTGAAAAACCCCTGTTTTCATGGTTTTCAAAATGGCGACACTCTGAGGTAGGCAACTAGTATCTCTCCTCCCTTCTTTGCAGCTAAGGATTCAATATTGACATTCAGCCTGGGGTATAAACTGGATCTAGGGGTAAGGGAAGGCAGTGGGTGGATGAGGAGAAGATTTCTATCTCTTAGTTCAGGCATACCTAATTTTATCACGCTTTGATCTATTGGGCTTCACAGATATTATATTTTTTATAATTTGAAGATTTGAAACAATCCTGCCTCAATTAAGTCTATTAATACCATTTTTTTACAACTTCTTAAAGATTTTATTTATTTTGAGTTTTACAATTTTTCCCCAATCTTGCTTCCCTCCCCCATCCCCCCCAGAAGGCAATTTGCCAGCCTTTACATTGTTTCCATGGTATACATTGATCCAAATTGAATGTGATAAGAGAGAAATCATATCCTTAAGGAAGAAACATAAAGTATAAGAGATAGCAAGATCAGACAATAAGATATCAGGTTTTTTTCTAAATTAAAGGTAATAGTCCTTGGTCTTTGTATTCATGCCATTTTTTTTTTTTTTTTTTTTGGATTACTGAATACTTTTATTCTGCACACAGAAACCACTAAAGGATCTGGCCCATGGGCTTGTTAAGGGGCTGCATCACAAGTATATGACTCTGCACATCAACACTGGGGGTGGGGGTAAGAACAGATCATTCTACCCAGTCACAAGATGAGGTCTTCCAAAAAAGGACCAAATGATCAGGTACTAGAAGCAGTGAGAACACAGAAAGGTGGAAGAGAGCGGGATGGAGTTATGTAGTGCTGAGCCCCCATCCCCAAAACAAAACTGCTCTATTACTTGGTGCTGCCCATTCTTTGGAGGACTTCTACTGTGGTAACTGTCACCTACCAGCTCTGAGGCTTCATGGTCATGGAGCTTATCTGGCCAGAGGGTTTCTGAAGTTCCTTCCAGCGAATTTAGCCTTGCTGCCCAGTTCTTCCTCAATTCTGAGAAGTTGGTTATACTTGGCCAAATGCTCAGATCAGCAGGGGGCCCCAGTCTTGATCTGCCCAGTGCAGAGACCCACCACCAGGTCTGCAGTGAAGGTATCTTCAGTCTCTCCAGAACGATGGGAAACCATTACTCCCCACCCATTGGACTGGGCCAGCTTGCACGCCTGGAGAGATTCGGTCACGGAGCCAATCTGGTTCACTTTGAGCAGGAGGCAATTGCAAGCTTTCTCATTCACAGCCTTTTCAATGCACTTGGGATTGGTCACTGTGAGATCATCCCCTACAACCTGGATGCCTGCAGTTTCAGTAAAATTCTTCCAAGGTTCCCAATCATCCTGGTCAAAGGGATCTTCAATAGACACCACTGGATAGTCCTGGATGAAGCTCTTGTAAAGGTCCCCAAGCTCAGCAGGTGAGATGTATCTGCTGGGATCATCAGGAGACTTGAAGTCCAAGTCATATTTCCCAGACCGGAAGAATTCAGAGGCAGCAACATCCATGCCAATTACAACCATGTCAGGATAGCCAGCCTTGCCAATCGCTTCCTTCAGCAGCTCCAGAGCTTCTTTATTCTCCAGGATGTTAGGAGCAAAGCCACCTTCATCTCCTACATTGGTGGCACCCTGTCCATATTTCTTCTTAATCACATTCTTCAGGTTGTGGTAGATCTCAGCTCCAATGCGCATGGCCTCCTTGAAGTTTGATGCTCCAACAGGGAGGATCATGAACTCTTGCATTGCTAGCTTGTTACCAGCATGGGAGCCACCATTGATCACATTGAAGGCCGGAATTGGCAGGATGACTTCTTCATTGCCTGCAAGATCAGCAATATGGCAGAACAAGGAGACACCTTTCTCTGCAGCCCCAGCCTTACAAACAGCCAGAGACACCCCCAATATGGCATTTGCTCCAAATTTAGATTTATTCTCAGAACCATCCATTTCTATCATCAATTTGTCAGTCTTCTCCTGCTCTACAATATTCAGTTTCTTGCTAATCAGGGTCCGGGCGATAGTTTTATTGATGTGCTCAACCACTTTTGAGACACCTTTCCCCATATAGCGGGTCTTATCATTGTCTCAGAGCTCCAGGGCTTCATGGATGTCAGTAGAAGCCCCACTGGGCACAGCAGCTCTGAAGAGACCTTTTGAAGTGTAGAGATCAGCTTCAATGGTGGGGTTTCCACGAGAGTCAAAGATCTCTCTTGCAATGATGTTGAGAATCGACATGTTGAATTTCTGGATGGGGCTGTGGCTCCGCCGAGGCTATTCATGCCATTTTTCCAACAGCATGTGCTCACATCATATCTCTGTGTCACATTTTGATAATTCTCACAATATTTCAAACTTTTTCCTCTATTATTATATCTGTGATGGTGATCTGTGATCCCTGATTTTTGATGTTACTCTTGTAATTGTTTTGGGGTGCCTCAAACTTCATCCATATAATAGGATGAATGTAATCTATAAAATCTGTGTGTTGACTGTTCCATTGACTAGCCTTCCCTTTTCTCTCTCCCTATTCCTTGAGACCCAACAACATTGAAATTTGACCAATTCCTAACTATATAATGGACTCTAAGTTTTCAGGTGAAAGGATGAGTTGATAGATGTGACAAACTTCATTGTTGCTTTATTTTTATTGGGGTTTTTTTAGGTTTTTGCAAGGCAAATGAGGTTAAGTGGCTTGCCCAAGGCCACACAGCTAGGTAATTATTAAGTGTCTGAGGTAGGATTTGAACTCAGGTACTCCTGACTCCAGGGCCAGTGCCCTATCCACTGCGCCACCTAGCCACCCCAACACC
Source organism: Macrotis lagotis (assembly GCF_037893015.1). Taxonomy (NCBI): domain Eukaryota; kingdom Metazoa; phylum Chordata; class Mammalia; order Peramelemorphia; family Peramelidae; genus Macrotis; species Macrotis lagotis. Next base: position 888,221,715 of record NC_133658.1, read on the forward strand.
TTTTTTTTAAATAGTAGATCTCCTCACCCACCCACTGTCTTCCCTTACCTCTAGATTCAGTTTGTACCCCAGACTTTATGCCAATGGATGACTCCTCAGCTAAAAAGAAGGGAGTGGAGAAACTAGTTGCACTCCTACCATAGAGTATTGTCATTTTGAAAACCAAGAAATAGGAATTGGAAAGTGAGGAGATGCCCATCAGATGGGGAGCTGCTGAATAAGTTGTATATATATATTTCAATGGAATATTACTGTGGTATAAGAAATGATGATCAGACAAATTTCAGAAAAACTTGGAAAGAATTTTATGAACTGATGCAAAGTGAAATGAACAGATGCAGGAGTACACTGTACACTACTGCAGCAAAACAAGATCAATTGTGAATGAGTTACCTATTCTCAACAATACAATGATCCAAAACATTCCCAAAGGACTCATGATGAAAAATGCTTTCTACCTCCAGAGAAAGACCTGAGGGAGTCTGAATACAGAATGAGACATACTATTTTTTACTTTATTTTTGTGGGTTTTTTACACTTGGATTTGTGTCTTCTTTCACAACATGATTAATATGGTAATATTTTTATGTAATTGAATATGCATAACCTAACAAATTGTTTACTGTTTCAAGGAGGGTGGATGTGAGGAAATCAGAGAAAATTTGGGACTCAAAAGTTTAAAAGATTAATGTTAAAATGTGTCTTTACATGTAATTGGAAAAAAATAAAATGTCACTTTTAAGAATGATTAAATTAAAATTAAATTAAATTAAAAATTAAAAATGATTAAAAAAACCTTAAAAAAACCCACTCTGAGCATTAACATCTAAGCAAGACCCTCCACCAGCAAAAAAAGATTACAATTCACTGAAGACTTAGATGATGGCTAGCATTTTTAGCAATAAAGCATTTTTTATTGTTATAAACATTGATTTTTCAACCATAGGATTATTGCACACTTAATAGACTACAATATATTTATATGCAGTGGGCCTTGGGATCCATGTGTGGATTTCAGGGGAGTCTGTCGACTTGAATGGGAAAAAGTAACATCTTTATTTTCATTAACCTCTAACTAAAAATTAGCATTTCCTTCAATTATCTGCAGATACTTTTCTGAGAAGAGGTCCATTGGTTTTGCCAGACTACCCAAGGGATCCATGACACAAAAAAAGTGAAGACTCCTTACTACAGATCCACCCTCCCCTCTTCACCCCATCCCTGCCAGGCAGAAGATATTTAAATCATTTTATTAATTGTATCTCCAGTGCTTAAGGCAGAACCTGGCAAATAGAAAGTGCTTAATAAATGCTTATTGGATATTGGAAGTTAGTTAGCTCTTGGTTTCTCAGAATTGACAAATTTTTGCCACAACTCAACATGTATGCTTTATTAAAAAAATGATGTTCTTTGAGAATCACAGACTGAAGCATTCTTTTTTGTTTGTTTGCAGGGCATCTAAGGTGGTACAATGGATAGAGAACTGGCCCTGTAGTAAGAAGTACCTGAGTTAAAATTTGATCTCAGACACTTAATAAGTACCCTAGCTGTATGACTTTGGGCAAGTCACTTAACCCCATTACCTTGCCAAAAAAAAAATGAAAGAATGTTTCTTTGCCTTTAGATGAATTTCCTGGTGAAATGAGATTTTAAAAAACTTTTTGCTTGAAGGGTGGCTAGGTGGTGCAGTAAATAGAGCACCAGCCCTGGAGTCAGGAGTACCTGAGTTCGAATCCTACCTCAGATGCTTAATAATTACCTAGCTGTATGGCCTTGGGCAAGCCACTTGACCCATTTGCCTTGCAAAAATCTAAAAAATCTAAAAAAAAATTTTTTTTTTTGCTTGAATAAAACAAAGATTCTAGTTCTCCCACAGTGGAAAGATCCAAATTGCTTCCTTGCTAGTACTTTAACAGATCACTGACATGTGATTAGAAAGGATCTTATAGACTATGGAGTCCAACTCTCTCTCATGTTAGAGATGAAGAAACTGAGGCAAACAGAGGTGAAGTAACTTGTTTAGGGTTACACAGCTAGTAAACATCTGAGGAGGGTTTTAACTCAGGTCTTCCTCACTTCTTGTCCAGCACTCTATCCTCTCTGAAAGCCAGCTATTTTAGACCCCTTTCCATTAATTAGGGGGAAGGAAACATTCCTCCCTCCCCATTTCTACCCTTCCACTGTCTCTGGGCTGGTGAGTAGACTGGGCTGGTGAATGGAGCCCTCCCAAGGACCAGGGTGTCCATGATGAGGGTGGAGGTAACAGTAGGATGTTCTGCCCAGAGTTCAGGAGGCCCTATTTTGTACATCAAAACATCTTGAACTTGTAAAAAATTCAAGAATTCATAGAATCATGGAATTTTGAGAATTGGGCAGGACCTCAGTGACCATCTAGTCCAGTTCTTACCCAAAAGGATCTCAACTGGGCAAACATTTATTAGGTGCCTATTATAAGCAAGGCACCATACTAGTCATTGGGAATTCAAAGATAAAATGAAACACAGATCTTGACTTAGTGGGCTTATATATTCTTATATATTCTACCAAGACTGGCACAAGATAAGGAAAGAACAGTTGTTTTGGGGTCAGAAGGGATAGCTTCAAATTTTCCTTTGGCATTTACTACTGATATTTGCCTTTCCCACTCTGTCCACTCCAACTGGTGCTTTCTCTCTATTATTAGCTCCATTTACTGGATATATCTTGTATGTCCAATGTTGAGTACCGGCTGCTTCTTGGATTCGACTGTAAGCTCCTTGAGGACAGGGACTGTGTTTTTGTCTTTCTTCGTATGTCCAGTGCTTAAGCAAAGTATTTGGCCCCTAGTAAGAAGGTAATCAGTGCTTGACTGACTGGCTAATTGTGTGACCTTGAACAAGTTACATACTTCTTTGGATCTCAGTTTCTTTATATGGTAAATGAGGGATAGTCTCCAGAGGTCCTTTTAGCTCTTTCAATTATGATTCTTTCTCTCTTGCATTAATAACCAATTACTGTATGAGGACCAAGGTTTTTCCCCTATTCTATTTCCTCATCCAGGAATTCACCAGAGTGGGAAATCTTTGTGAAAGATTTATCCAATCAGGATAGCTAAATTCTAATCAAAGACAGTAAAAGAAATTCTAAATTTGGGTTAATGTGTGCATTCTGCTCATTGTATTTGCTCAGATAGGTCTGGGAAAACATGAAACCTCCCTTTTGTCAGACAGGTGATAGGGAAATTAATGTCACTTTGACCAAGATTTGGGTGATCCAAGTCCCAAATCCCCAAAACCTCACTGTAATATAGTACAACCTTGTACTATATTATTGTAATTGTAATACTCATTCTTTCCTTAATTGCTACTCAGAGTTGATTGTCAACCTCAGGAGCATCTGTTCTTCCAAGGGTATATAATCCGTGAGCCCACCACCATGAGAGGTCTTTTGTCTAAAAGAGAATGCCAAATGTCCATCCTTTTATTGATCAGCATGCTGACATTATTTAATAAAATGAATAAATTATTTAGGAACCTTGTCTGTTGAACTTTTTAAATGCTACAACACTTTTGGGTTTCTTAGAAACAAGGGTACACGAGCAAGAACAGAATCAAAGCTGTTGGAACATTTGAAGTGGAGCAGAGCACTAATGAAGATCTAGTTTTAATAGTGACATCAACTTTTCTAAGTGGCACAGAGGCCCCTAGTTTGGATCAGAGCCTGGAACACTGACGAGGTAGGGCAATGAAAGGACACAGAGGAGACAGAGCTATGAAAGGACCATGAATTTTTCCCAGAGAAACAGTACAGGCAGTGCCTAATTGCTAGCCATAGGAACCATAGGGTAGACACTGGGCTTTGTTTCTGCCCTTGGCAGAGGCCAAGGTCCCATGAGGGACATGTCTGGGAGGTGCTAATAGAGAAGGATGGGACCTCTGGGAAATTCTGGGCTCCAGGCCCAGCTTTCTAGAAGCAGGCATAGATTTTTTAGATAAGGGGACAAAGAAATACCTAGGAAAACAACTTAAGAAGAATGCTTCTGCCATCATGGCCCCCAAAGCAATAGTCCCCAATTTTTTCCCCAAAGGGTTCCTACTTTCCTTAGTACTGGCACCTACATTTCAAAGATCTATTATTTTAAATCATTGGAAGGGAAGAACCTATTCTCTTCATCAGTGAAGACAGCAACCTCTCTATACATAAATTTGTCTCCATGAGTTGCTGTGGTTAGAAGTTCATCAGTGAGTGGCCTCCCTATTGGGAATGAACCTTTCCAGATTGGTCTAGGTTCTTCCTTTGAGGACAGATATATGGAATGTCTGTATTTGGAGCCTCTGTGGAATGGTGAGAGCTGTCAGTGCTTGGGCTCTAGGGATTGTGGGAAGATGAAAATAAGTGAGGATCTATAGAAACATAGATAACCCACAAATGCCCCAGGAAAGTTATAAAAATGCACCCAAAGGAATGATGATAAAGAAAACCAATAAGAATCAGTTATGTACTTCTCTACCCAGTCCATGACTACACAAAAAAGACTTTCAGTAGTATTCTGAGCTGGGTAGAGGCAAGCAAGTATAAGTGATGGTAAAATTTGGAAAAAACCTTGTGCTCCAACAGGAGAGAAAACTGGAACAGCCAACAGTTCAGGACAGAACCTATGATCTTCTGGCATAGTCCCCAACAACCTAGGTCACCTCTGTACTGACATAGTGAAGCTTGGGAAGGAGAATACATTAGGTACTTAAGAAATGCTTAAATGAATTTGCATTCTCCATCTCCTTGTCCCTTCACTAGACCAGAAACAAGTCAAGAAATCCAGACTCTAGTTACAGCTTTGGTATCTCCCCATACCTGAACTGCTCTCCCTTCCCATCTTTTCCTCCTGGTTTCCCTGGCTTCATTCAAGTCCCTCCTAAAACTTCACCTTCTACAGGAAGTCTTTCCAGATTCTCCTTCATTCTAGCACCTTTCCACTGAAATGACTACCAATCTCTTCTGTCTACATTTTGTTTGTATATAGTCACTGGCATAATGTCTTCTGTAAACTCCTGAGGGCAGATCTTTTGCTTTTCTGTATATCTCCAGAGCTTAGCAAAGTGTCTCCTGGCATAATTTACTATACTATACTATATATTTTTTCTCTCCCTCCTTCCTTCCTTCCTTCCTTCCTTCCTCCCTTCCTTCCTTCTTTCCTTCCTTCCTTCCTTCCTTGCTTTCTCTCTCTCTCTCTCTCTCTCTCTCTCTCTCTCTCTCTCTCTCTCTCTCTCTCTCTTCCAATTACTTAGAAAGATAAATTTCAACATCTATTTTTTGAAAAATTTTGAGTTCCACATTTTTCTTTCCTCCTTCCTGCCCCCTTCCCCTTGACAAGTAATCTAATATAGGTTATACATGAATCACTAGCACATTATAATGTAATAAATTCTTAATAAATATTTATTGACTGACCTAGAAAAGTCATTCAACCTTTTTGGACTTCAGTTTACTAATTGCTCAAAGGAGGATAATCACAGTTCCATCTCAACAGAACACAAACTGGGTTTAGAGGCAGGAACATGTGAGTGAGTTCAGATTTGACCAAGACAGTTCTAGGTGATTAACCTGGCAAGGCACTTAATCTCTATCTTATCTACAACATGAAGATTATAGCCTCTTAGGGCTGTTGTGAGGATCACATGAGATAATAATTGTAAAGTGCATACACAGTTCCAGAAACACAGAAAGTGTTAAGTAAAGATTGTTGAGTCATATTTTTCAGTTGTGTTCAACTCCTCATGATCCTATTTGAGATCTTTGTGACAAAGATACTGGAGTAGTTTGTCATTTCCTTCTCCATCTCATTTTACAGATAAAGAAACTGAGGCAAACAAATTAAGTGACTTGCTCAAGGTCAAACAGTTAGGAAGTGTCTGAGGCTGGATTTGAACTCAGGAAGATGAATCTTACTGGTTCCATCACTCTATGCACTATGGTGCCCATCTAGCTGCCAGTACAAATATTAGCTACTATCATTGCCACCATCATCATTATCATCATCATTGTCATTGCTGCTGTTGTTACTACTGGCAAACAGAAGTTCCATAAGGATCTAATAGATGATTGGGGCTTTAGTTAACCCATAAAATTGTAGATAAATAAGAACCTCTCATGGTCCAAAGAATAGTTGAGTAGCAATGACTTGGAGTGATTGAGATGATTCTATGGACCTTCCTAAATCTGACATTCCATGTTCCATTGATCTATTTGCTTTCCCTCCATTTCCAGTTGCTGAACTTTTGCCCAGGCTGTGCCCCAGCCCTGGAATGTACTTACTCTTCTATGTACTCCCTTTTCAGTGCCACCTTTTGAAATTCCTAACTCTCTCCTATGATCAGTTCAAATGCCAACCCTTACAGAAGCCTTTTCTTGATTGTATCACTAGTTGTGTCCTCACCTGGACTCTTAGTTTTTACATATACAAAGAAATGATAAAATTCCTTTATGCACCCTTTAATTTATTTATTTTGCAGTGACTTATCTGTGGGTGGGTTGTTTTCTGCTATTAGGATCTAAACTGGGGCAGCTAGGTGGTGTAGTGGATAAAGCACAGGCCTTGGAGTCAGGAGTACCTGGGTTCAAATCCAGTCTCAGACACTTAATAATTACCTAGCTGTGTGGCCTTCGGCAAGCCACTTAACCCCATTTGCCTTGCAAAAAAATCTAAAAAAACCCCCAACAAAACAAAACATGAAAGGATCTAAACTTCCTGAAGGCAGGGATTTGGGGGTTGATTTCTTTCTCTGAATTCCTAGTGCCTAGTTTAATGTCTTGAATAGGGCAGGTACTCAGCAAGTGTTTATTGAATGAATGAAAGGGAACAGTGGCTGAGAAAGACTGCCAATGATTTTAACTCTAGCAGTATAATCTCTGACAATGAGGATATCCTGCAGTCTGGAGGAAATATAGATGCTAGGAAACTGGATACTATGGACACTAGGAAACTGGAGAAGCTACATAGTTCATCTACGTTCTTGGAGCAGAATCAGTGATTCCAACCATAGGAATCACCCTGGAGGATGTGTTTCTGGTTATATGTACTGACTGGGGGTCCATAGGCTCCCTCCTAAAAGCATCTTACTGATAGTGTTGACTAGAGCAGAGGAGAGTGGGTGAGGGGATGGTTAGATCCAAGTGTAATGCAGAATCTAGCATCAGGGAAACCCTACCTTCTATAGACAGTATGATGTAGTGGGAAAAACCTCCCAACAACCAAACAAGCTTACAAAAAATCAACAGCAGCCCCCAATTAGACCAAAAGTCCTAGGTTCAATAATCTGATTTTCTGCATTGGTTTGTGAAGTTTTTTTGTCCCAATACATGGTCAATTTTTTTTCCAGTTTTTTCCAATTTATTGTTTTATTTTGAATTTTATACTTTTCCCCCTAATCCTGCTTCCCTCCCCCACCCCCACAGGAGGCATTCTGTTAGTCTTTACATTGTTTTCATGGTATACATTGATCTCAGTTGAATGTGATGAGACAGAAATCATATCCTTAAGGAAAAAAATAAAGTATAAGAAACAGTAAAATTACATAATAAGGGGTGGTTAGGTGACGCAGCGGATAAAGCACTGGCCCTGGAGTCAGGAGTACCTGGGTTCAAATCCGGTCCCAGACACTTAATAATTACCTAGCTGTGTGGCCTTGGGCAAGCCACTTAACCCCATTTGCCTTTCAAAAAACCTAAAAAAACAAAAACAAAAAAATTACATAATAAGACAACTTTTTCTTTCTCTGGCTACAGATGGTATTCTCTCCATCACAGATAACCCAAAGTTGTGCCTGATTGTTGCACTGACAGAATGAGCAAGTCCATTAAGGTTGATCATCATCCTACATGGTCAACTTTTATAAAGGTACAACGCATAGCAGGGAAATATGAATACATCCTTTTATTCCTATTCATTAATTGTCAGAGGTTTATTTTTAATTTAAAACATTTAAATTTATAAAAAATTAATTTTTTTCTTTTTTATCTTTTTGTTAGTTTCTTTCGGTCTGAAAGGAGTACATTGAAGCCCCTCACTATAATAATTTAAGTATATTAAATATTGATACTGATTCATTATCTATGCTTTTAAGCCCAATGTAGTTGAGAACCTGACTTCAAAAATTCTGGTTCTGTCATCTACTATCTGTGAGACATTGAACAGGTTACTTCTTTTCTCTGGGACCCGATTTCTTCATATATGAAATGAAGAGGTTAGATTAGTTCTCTCAAAGATCCTACAGTTTCCTATGATGTCAAAGTGAAGGCTGGGAATCAGGAACTATAATCCGAGAACAGATCATTTTCTGCTTCAGTTGCCAAGTTTGGACCCTTGAGCAAGAGTGAGAATTTGACCAGCTGTCCCTGCTTTTGTATTATGCTTTCTCTGCTGATGAGTTCATTAGTGAACAAATGGAACATCCTCCTCTTTTCCTTCCAGATAATCTCTTAGGGGTTAGGTTAGGTTGGGCAAGAGAGCCACAGGCTCTCAAGAGTTGGAAGGAACCTCAGAAGCTACTTAGTCTAACTGGTACTTGAATCCCTTTTGCAACCTATCTGGTCACGTAGCTTCCATCTGAAGACCCTCTGGTGATGGGGAACTCACTACCTCTTGAAGCAACTTATTCCAATTTTGCCTTAAATAAAATCAAAATTTCCTTCTCTTCAGTTTCTATTTTCTCCTCTTACCTCAGGGTCATTTTTAATATTCCGCCCCCCCCCATCATTTAACACATCCAATCACTTGCCAAGTCTACTCATTTCTAAATTTGCAATATGTCTGAAATTTCTACACAAATAGAGTCAACTCCTTGGTTCGAGTCTTTATCATCTCTTGCCTAAATGACGGTGATAGCCTCTTTACTTATCTTTCTTCCTCCATTCTCTTCCCCTCCACCAATCGATACCACACATGGGTGACAAAATAATTTTCCCAAGGTGTATGTTGGGGCATGTGACTTTCCTACTCCATAACATTCAATGACTCTCTGTGCTGATAGGATAAAATACAACTTCCTTAACCTGTCATTGAAGGCTCTCCATGGTCCAGCTCCACCCTACCTTTCTAGCCTTATTATATTATCATTCCCCTTGATATATTCTACATGTCAGTCAACCTCCACTGCTTGTTTCCTCAAACTTGATGAGCCATTTCCTTCTACTGTACCTGCATTCCATCCCCCACACCTGTGATTGATTCACTCACTCCTGGTTTTCAGAATCCTTATCTTCCCTCCAGTCTTGGCTTCAGGGACTCTTCCTTCACAAAGCCTCCCAGTTATCTCTAGTGCCCACTCCACCCCCATTCCCATCATCATCCCCAGATGAAAATGATCTCTTCCTCCTCAGGTTTTCACCGTTCTGTTTATCTCCTTTGCTCCTCTAATAAACTTCCTTGGATACCACTATGGTAAAGATCTTCAACCTCAGCTCCATATAGAAAGCAAACTTCTTGAGTAGTGTTTTTTTTTGACTACTGTTTTTAAAAAATTTATTCCTTCACTTCATATATTGCATATAACAGTCTATATTTATTCATATATTGCATATATGAAGTGTTTAATATTTGTGGAATAAATAATAACTCATCAATTTTACACTTTATAAGCATTGTCTCATTTGATCCTCTTTTCTTTTTTACCAAAATTATATTTTTTAAAATGAACAGATATTTATTTTTCTCTCCTTCCTGTTCTCCTACCACTGGGGTAAAAAAAAAAGAATAGCAAACCCTTAATAGAGCTTTGTATAAGGAAAACAAAATCCTTATATATGCAAAGTCATGCAAAATAAATTCCCTTATTGGTCATGTCAAAAAACATAAATTTCTCATGCTTCACCTTGAGTCTATCATCTGTTTTCTCAAAAACCCTATGGGATGAGTACTCCTGACTTTACTAACTCTATCCGACAGATGAAACTGAGTCAGAGAGGTTAAGTGACTTGTTTGTGTTTATATACAGCTGGGTAGCATGGTGGATAGAGTGTTGGGACTGAAGTCAGGAAGACTTGAGTTCAAATGCATACTCAGCTACAAACTGTGTGACCTTGGGCAAATCACTTAACTTCTACTTGTCTCAGTTTCCTCAACTATAAAATGGAGGTAATAACATCTACTTCCCAGAATAGTTGTGATATTTAAAAGAAAAAATAATTATAAAGCTCTTAGGACAGTGCCTGGCACACCATAAGTATTAAATAAAGGTTATCTACCTATCTTTATTATATATATATATATATATGTATATATATATACACACATGTACCTACTTATTCATCTATCCATCTATCTATCCATCCTCCAACCCACCCACCCCCTCTATCCATTCATCTATCCCTCAATCCTCACTCTCCCACCCATCTACCCACCCATTCATTCATCCATCCAATCTCTCTCTCTCTCTCTCTGGTTAGTATGTGTAGGAGGCAGAATTTGAACCCAGTTAACTCCTGGTGTCTGATCCAACAGGCTAATTAATATGTAAATCTATCTTTCATGAAGTATTTGTTCATAGTTTTGTCTTCTGAGAACAAATTTAGTGTGTAATTTATTTTCCATATAACAGTCCATTTTTCTTGGAGGCAATTAGGGTTAAGTGACTTGCCTAGGATCTCACAGCTAATAAGTGTATGAGGCTGGATTTGATATCAGATATTCCTAACTCCAAACTTGGTGCTCCATCTACTGTACCACTGTACTGTACTAGCTGCCCCTGTTCTGCAGATATTTGAAGGTAGCTAATATATATATATATATATATATATATTTTTTTTTTTTAAGGGTTTTTTTTTACAAGACTATAGGGTTGGGGCAGCTAGGTGGCATAGTGGATAAAGCACTGGCCCTGGAGTCAGGAGTACCTGGGTTCAAATCTGGTCTCAGACACTTAATAATTATCTAGCTGTGTGGCCTTGGGCAAGCCACTAGAAAAAAAAAAGACTATAGGTTTAAGTGGCTTGCCCAAGGCCACACAGCTAAATAATTACTAAGTGTCTAAGGCTGGATTTGAACTCAGGTACTCCTGACTCCAGGGCTGGTGCTCTATCCACTGTGCCATCTAGCCTCACCCAACTAATATATATATTTAAAACTCTTCTCTTCTGGTGGAGCCAAGATGGTGGCATGAAGGCAGGAATTCCCAGAAACTTGTTCTCCTCCAAATCTCCAAAAGCCATCAAATTATAACTCTAGCCAAAATTTAGAGGGCAGAACCCCCAAAAAAGACTGAGTGATACAATTGCCTAGTCCAAGACAGCTTAGAAGTTCCATGGGAAAGGTCTGTTTCACCAGGATTGGGGGTTGGAAAAAACCGCTGCAAGCACAGTCACAGCAGTAGACATAGTGCAGCACAGAGGGCTGAGATCCCTTGGGGAGCCTGGGTCCATGGCAGAGGGGTGGTTTACAGAGCTCCTGGCCCAGGGATCACTAAGAACAGTTTGAAGGGGTGGTGAGAGAATTCTGCCACACCAGAGGGAGTGCAGAGAAAGTGCAACCTCAGAGCAGCCCTGTGGTGAGAACCTGCAGTGGGAATTGGGGAAGCCAGCCTGCACCTTCAGAGTACAGCCCACAGATGGTAAGGGGGTCAGGGGAGACTGCAGAGGTCTCTCTGCTCTCCCTGGAGCAGGATTAAACTATTTGCCTGCACCCAAATCCAGGTTGCAGTTTGGGCTTCCATACCACCATAGCCAAGCAGGGACTTTCCTCACAGCTTCAGGACAGAGGGGAGGGCCTCTGGTCATCCACATACCAAAGCACAGGCAAGAGAGCAGTCAAAGCCTCTCATAAGAACTTGGAAGGATTAAGATCCCTATGGGTTGTTCTCCCCCCCCCCCCAAAAAAAGCCTTGGAAGTGTGGTAAATCAGTCACAGGCTGAGGAAATGAGCAAACAAAAGAAAAAGAAGAATCTGACCATAGAAAATTACTTGACCCCATGGAAGATTCAGAAGATGACAAAATCAAAGCCCAAACCTCCAAGAGAAATAGGAAATGGGCTCAGGCTATGAATGAGCTCAAAAAAGACTTTGAAAAGCAATTAAGGGAGTTAAAGGAAAAATTGGGAGGAGGAAATGAGAGCAATGCAGATAAATCATGAAAACCAAATCAGCAGCTTGGTGAAAGAAATACAAAAAAAAAACACTGAAGAAAATAATATATTAAAAACCAGTTTAGGTCAAATGAAAAAAAAAACACAAAGGGCAAATGAGAAGAAAAATGCCATAAAAAGCAGAATTGGCCAGCTGGAAAAGAAGATAAAAAAGCTCTCTGAAGAAAATAAGTCCTCCAAAAGCAGAATAGAACTAGGGCCAGCTAAGTGGCACAGTGGATAGAGCACCAGCCCTGGAGTCAGGAGGATCTGAGTTCAAATCCAGCCTCAGACACTTAATAATTACTTAGCTTGTGTGGCCTTGGGCAAGCCACTTAACCCCATTGCCTTGCAAAAACTAAACAAAAAAAAAGCAGAATAGAACTAAAGGAAGCTTGTGACTTTGTGAGAAATCAGGAAGAAATAAAAGTATTTTTTAAAAAAACCAACAAAAATTAGAAAAAAAATGTGAAATATCTCATTGAAAAAGCAACTGACCTTGAAAACAGATCCAAAAGAGATAATTTGAAAATTATTTGGCTACCTGAAAGTCACAACCAGGAAAAGAGCCTAGACTTCATTTTTCAAGAATAATACAGCAAAATTGCTCTGAGATCTTAGAAGCAGAGAGGATAAAATAGAAATTGAGGGAATTTACCAATCACCTACTGAAAGAATTCCCAAAAGAAAAGCTTCCAGTAATATAATAACCAAACTCCAAAACTCCCAAGTCAAAGAGAAAATGCTAAAAGCTTCCAGAAAGAAACAACTCATCTATGTGGCTCTATAGTCAGGATTACACAGACTCTGGCAGCATCTATAATAAAGGCTCATAGGGTTTGGAATATGATATTCTGAAAGGGAAAAGATCCTGGTTTACAACTGAGAATCAACTACCCAGCAAAACTGAACATCTTCTTTCAGGGGAAAAGATGAACTTTCAATGAAACAGGGGACTTTCAAACTTTTTCCTATTGAAACAACCACAGCTGAACAGAAAGTTTGATCTCCAAGTACAGGACTCAGGTGAACCATAGAGGAGGTGGACAAGAAGGACTAATTAGGAGGAACTTAATGATGTTGAACTGTTTGTATTCCTGTATGGGAAGAAGATACTGATATGAACTTTCTCATTTATAAGAGGAATTAGAAGGAGCATAAACAAGGCACAGGAAGTAGCTGAATATAATGGCATAATGTAGTAAAAAGATGGAGTCAATGGGTGCTAAAAGAAAGTACTGGGAGGAAAAGAAAGAAGTGGAAGAAGGGGCTAAGATATTTCACAAAAGAGTCAAGTAAAAGCTTTTCCAATGGAGCGGAACAGGGGAAGGTGAGGGGGAATGAGTGAGCCTTCATTCTCATCAGAAATGGATCAGACCAAAGAGTTCAGTTATTAGGATAAAAACTCTGTCTTCGATAAAAATTTTTGGGAAAATTGGAAGTTAGTATGGCAGAAACTTGGATTAGACCAACACCTCACACCCTATACCAAGATAAGATCAAAATGGGTACAGGATTTAGACATAAAAAACGATATTATAAACAAACTAGGAGATCAAGGAATAGTTTGCCTGTCAGAATTATGGAAAGGGAAGCATTTTATGACCAAGGAAGAGATGGGGAACATCATTTAAAAACAAACTAAGACAATTTTGGTTACATTAAATTAAATTTGGAATTATGCCAAAAGGGCAACAAAAATGTGCATACCCTTTGATCCAGCAATATCACTACTGGATCTATACCCTGAAGAGATGATGAAAAAAGGGTAAAAACATCACTTTTACAAAAATATTCATAGCAGCCCTGTTTGTGGTGGCAAAGAATTAGAAATTAAGTGAATGTCCTTCAATTGGGGAATGGCTTAACAAACTGTGCTATATGTATGTCATGGAACACTATTGTGCTATTAGAAACCAGGAGGGATGGGAATTCAGGGAAGCCTAGAAGGATTTGCATGAACTGATGCTGAGCAAGATGAGCAGAACCAGAAGAACATTGTACACCCTAACAGCAACATGGGGGTGATGATCAACCTTGATGGACTTGCTCATTCCATCAGTGCAACAATCAGGGACAATTTTGTGGTATGTATGATGGAGAATACCATCCGTATCCATAGAAAGAATTACAGACTTTGAACAAAGACCAAAGACCTTCAAATTAGAAAAACACCCATTATCTTATTATGTAGTTTTACTATCTCATACTTTATTTTTCTTCCTTAAGGATATGATTTCTCTGTCATCACATTCAACTGAGATCAATGTATACCATGGAAACAATGTAAAGACTAATAGACTGGGGCAGCTAGGTGGTGTAGTGGATAAAGCACCGGCCTTGGAGTCAAGAGTACCTGGGTTCAAATCCAGTCTCAGACACTTAATAATTACCTAGCTTTGTGGCCTTGGGCAAGCCACTTAACCCCATTTGCCTTGCAAAAACCTAAAAAAAAAGACTAATAAACTGCTGTGGAGGGGGGTAGAGGGAAGCAAAATCAGGGGAAAAATTTTAAAATCAAAATAAGTAAAATCTTTCTTTTATTAAAAAACCCCCAAAAGAATAAACAGACATATCTGGACCAAAAAAGAAAGGAGGGAGGTTTATATTTACTCTCACAACAAGATTATTGTAATAATATAAAATAAATAAACCCAAAAAAGAAATAGTGAACATTAAAAAAAAAAATCTCTTCTCCAGCTGAAACATTCCCAATTTCTTCCATCCATCCATTCGATAAGAGGCATAGTCCTTGGTCCTTTTTCATGATTCCCCTCTAGTTTATCAATTGCTCCCTAAAATGTGTTTAACAGGATTGAAAACAAGGCTCAAGAAAAAGATATGAACAGATCATGAAAGGGACTCTTACTCCCTTATTTCTGGAAGTGATATCTTTCTCCTAAGACAGCATTGTCTTGTTGGACAGTCATTCCATACTATAAATTCATATTAAGCTTGTAGTCTACTGAAACTTCCCCAAATCTATTTCACATGAACAATTGTTTCATCATGATGACTACCCCATCCTGAGTTTATACAATTGTTTTATTTTACTCACATCTAAAATGTTTCCATTTTTATCTATTAAAGTTTATTGATTCAGATCTAGCTCATCATTCTAACCTGTTTGGATCTTGATTTTCATTCAAGAAATTAGTTATTCTTCCCAGGCTCAAGTCATCTGCATATTTGATAAACATTCTTTTTATATTTTTATCCAAATTATTAACAAACATTTTGAATATTATAGAGGCTTGATTGCTGAGTATTTTCACTTCTACCAAGGTGACATTGATCCACCAGTGATTATTCTTTTCAGTCAAGGTCCAAATAAACCTAATTAGATTATCATCTAGCTGATGTCTCCAGTCTGTCAGTAAAGATAGCAAGAGATATTTTGTCAAATACCTTATCCAATGACCCAATGATCCCACTTCTGGGCATATCCCCAAAAGAGATCAAAGAGAAAAAAAGGATCCATGTATATACCAAAATATTCATGGTAGCACTTTTTATGGAAGGAAAAAACTAGACAGAGTGCATATCCATTGATTGGAGAATGATTGTTCATACTGACATATAAACGAAGTTCAATATTATTGTAGCATAAGAAATGAGGACTATGAGAATGCAGAGTGAAGAGAACAGAATCAGGAGAATAATACATACAGTGGTTAGAATAATGGAAACTGTATCAATGCCAGGAGGCAGCTGAACCTGTATTAGTAGCAATGACCAAAGGTGTTTATATACATACATATTCATATGTATATGGATAGACTTGTTATAAGAGAGAGTTCATTTGTGGGAGGTCTGGAACATCAGGAAATGACTGTGGTGTCAAAAACAAAAGGCATCAGCAAAAAATGTGTAAAAATAGTTTTGTTCATTTTCCTAATTCTCTCACAAAAGGAAATGAGGTTAATGTACAGTGATTGGTTCTTGATAAAGCCATGCTGCCCTTTTGTTGATCCCTGCCTCCCCATCTAAAGATTCCTAAGCCATTCCTCAAATAACTGTAGATTTTTCTAGGGATTAAAATGAAGTTCCCCAGACTAGTTGAATGAATCTTTCTCTCCTTTCTTTCTTTTTTTTCTCTTTCTCTCTTTCCCTCCCTTCCTTCTTTTCTTCCTTTTTTCCTTTCCTATTTTCTTCCCTTTTTTCTTCTCTCTCTTATCCTAGGCCTGGGGGAAGAGTGAAAATAACCAGAATGGGGTGATGAACAAGGGTATCTTGTTGGACAAATAAAGATTTTGAGTTTCGGAGACTTTCAGAGTTTGCCCAACCATGAAATGGTAGAGTTAGAATTTGAACCCAGGGGAGGCTAGGTGGTGCAGTGGATAGAGCACTGGCCTTGGAGTCAGGAGTACCTGAGTTCAAATCCAGCCTCAGACACTTAATAATTATCTAGCTGTGTGGCCTTGGGCAAGCCACAATCCCATTGCCTTGCAAAAAAAAAAAAAAAAAAAACTAAAAAAAAAGAATTTGAACCTGGGTCCTTTGACTAAATAATAGGTAGTTCAATTTTAGATAACACTTTAAGGCTGGTAAAGCATTCTACCTTTTATCTCATTTATTCCTCGTGGCAACAATCCTGAGGGATGGGTTCTATTATTAAAATATTCATTTCAGAGATGTGGAAACTAAGGTGAGAGTTTAACGACTTGTTCAGGGTTGCAGAGCTAGTAGGAGTTGTAGGCAGAATTTGAATTCGAGTCTTCCCAACTGCAGGTCCCATGCTTTATCATCATCTGTTAAAGTTTTCTCACTCTACTGTGCTGCCTCTTTTAATCTTCCTAAACCTCAGTTTCCTTATCTATAAAACATATAATAGTTCTCCTATCTCCTGTATAGGAGTCATATGTTACTAGATTTAAAAGAGGGACTTAGAAGTCACTCTCCCTTTATAGATGAGTAAACTGTGTCCCAGTAATAGTAATGATTGAACCTTAGTCCTCTGGCTATAAATCTAGTATTCTTTCCATTGTACCATGTCCTTTGGGAAGAAAGCATTTTACAAAGCATGGTGCTGCAGAAATGAATTATTATTATTTATTTTCAGGCGGTGGCCGGAAGATAGCAACATTTCCCTTTGGCAGATGGTGTTGTGTGACTGGAGGAGACCCAAAGCCCACAGTCTGAGAAGAAAGAGCTTGTCTCAGAAAGAGGTGGAGGTCCTTTTCCCCCTTTGTCCCTTCCACCCCTCCCCCCATGCTAGAAACAAGGAGAGATGGGCTTTGGAGGCCCCTGCTCCCAGGCAGCTTCCCTGGGAGCTGGTTTTCTCTCCCTTGTGCTCCCAGGGGAACTGCTGGGGGTTGCCCCATTCACATGGATTAGCTTTCCTCTGCAGGGGATGGAAAAGTGGGAGTAGAAGGGGGGGGCATTCTGGTTGCCCAGGGGACCACAACAAACAATGCCTGGTGGAAAATGGCCCTGCTGAGTTGCCACAGCCAGAGCTGATTAAGAATGAATGAGCCCAAGGCCGGAGTGGCCCTAAGGTGTGTGATCAGGTTTAGGGGTACTAGATTAGGGCAGAGTAAGTCTGATGACAGGCACAGTCCTTCTGCCCTGGGTCTGGGCTGCTTCCTCTCTCTTTCAACTCTCATGAGATGGGGGGGCTGAGCCCCCTACAACTTTGTCTTGAGAAACCTCTCTCCTCTGGTCCCTAGTAGACTCCCAAATAGTTCAGATGGGATCTGGTGTTACTTTTCAAGTGGCAAAGGATGGGGGTAGGGAGGGATTTTCTAGGGAATGGAACAAGTTGCCTTCTCAATTTTCTAGAAAATTCTCCCATCTAGAGAGACTAACAATCATGAATTGTTAGAATTGGAAGGAACCTGAAAATCCAATCCTCCTTCCTTGCCCATCTTATTTTACAGAGATGGAAACTAAGGCACAGAAAGGGGATAATAGCTTGTTTAATGTCTCAGTCAGTTGAGATGGAAACTAAGGCACAGAAAGGGGATAATAGCTTGTTTAATGTCTCAGTCAGTTAGCGACAAGCAAATCTCCTGACTTAAGAGTCTCCAAATTTGTTTCACTGCACGAGAGAAAGGGAATGATGCCAGCTAGAGCTGGATGAAAACACTTGCTGTGAGCTCGGGTGCAGTCCTGATTTCTTTCCAGAACCCTGTCACTAGGTTCACCTGCACTTGC
This sequence comes from Macrotis lagotis, assembly GCF_037893015.1. NCBI lineage: Eukaryota > Metazoa > Chordata > Mammalia > Peramelemorphia > Peramelidae > Macrotis > Macrotis lagotis. The sequence continues at coordinate 888,239,961 of NC_133658.1, forward strand.
CCCTGGAGGCTGATCTAATTCGCTGAGTTTGATATGTGTCTTCTTGTCAGCCAAGGGAGAGGTCCTGAACCTCTACTTTTTCTCCCAAACCAACCTCCCTAAGAATTTAGAAGGCAGTGTGAGCTAGTGGCAAGAGCTTGGGACTTAAACTCTGACCTGAAGCTGCTTGTTGACTTGGACCCTTCTGAACTTCCGTTTTCTCTTTGTAACCTGAGATCACTGAATTACTTCCTGTATGGACATTTTAGCTCCAACAATCTGTGATTTGAAGGAGTAAGCAGCATCTTTATTTTTGCTTGGATCTGCACTGGGGTTGAGATGTTGAGAATGTCGAGAGGCTGAGGGAGATTTGGGTCAACTGAGTGGGGGGGGGAGGTTCACAGTTAACTTAGCAGGTTTATCTGGTCTGGAACCCTGGTACTAGGACTGAGCTTCTGTAAGTCATTTAGCAGGATCAGACATCTACTTCAGCTTTGCTTCCACTGGGGGGCTCTTGCTCTCTTTCTCTAGCCCCCCCCCATCCTTATAGTTAACCTAGATCCCCTTTCTTAATGTAATTTGGAGGGAGGGGAGGACAGAAGAAAGGAGAGGAGGAAAGTAGAGGAGAGAGGAGGAGGGGAAAAGAAAAAAGGGAGAGAGGGAGAGGGGAGGGAGAAGAAAGAAGAAGGGAGAGAGGGGCAGCTAGGTGGCACAGTGGATAGAGCATTGGCCCTGGAGTCAGGAGTCCCTGAGTTACAATGTGGCCTCAGACACTTAATAGTTACCTAGCTGTGTGACCTTGGTAAGTCACTTAAATCCACTACTTTGCAAAAACCAAAAAAAAAAGGAAGGGGGGAGAGGAGGGAAAGAGAAGAGAGAGGAGACAGTATAATAGAAGAAGAGAGGAGGAGAGGAAAAAGGGGGAGAGAGGAGGGAAGGGAAAGGGAAAGGAGGAAAAACTGGATTATAGAATGGCATAGATATATATCCTCGTGAAAGTCTCCAGCTAGTTCTTGCTTCCAGCACCTTCTTTACTACTCCAGATAGAAGGGGTGGGGTATAGCAGCAGGGACTGGAGAAGGAAAAGATACAAGCCTAATCATCAAGAAGTTCTTTCTGGAATCTCTTTTAAGCCCTTGCTGTTGTAATATGCATTCATTTGTTCCATTATAGAGAGAAGCTACACACAAGGACTCCTCCCACATAAACATAGGTGAGTCCCTGCTCAGTCTTCCCTTTCCTAGGCACCCCAGGTTCCAGGAAGGCAGAAATTTTGACTTGGTTGGGGTGGGGGTGGGGTGAGGGTTGGAGGGGGTTATGTTCCCAGAACTCCTCCCAGGCTTTAGCCATTAGTGCCCCTTGGTGCCTTCTAGGGCCTCCCACTTCTTGCAAAGTTGAGATCAGGTTCCCAGCATTTGTAAGAGAGTGGGCCCTCACCCAACCTCCTGACTCACTCAGCCTTGAGAGGCTTGGGGAAGGGGGGGTGGGGAAACCGTGCCTGGAGAGTGTTCCAAGCCTCTGAATAATTCATGGACCTGCTGAACCAGACCTTGGAGGAAGCCAGAGTACTGGCTGTCTTCTGAGTAGCTGAGAGAAAAGTGCCTCTATGGGGCAGTCTCCATCCTACACTTCCAAAGCCCTGGGTACAGAAGCATCTTAAAGACTCAGACCAAGGATAAAATGGAAAAGCTAGAAGCTTCCTGGGTTTCCCAGGAAATTGGCCTCCAAGCCCATTAACTCAGCCCTGTTCCTATACCCCTCCAGGCTCACCTACACCACCACAACTCAATCATTATATCAGTCTTTGGTTGGGGAGGGAGGTCCCCAGGTCATCTTCCTCAACCCCTCATTTTCCCTGTGGGCAGGATTTTGAGATGGTTGAAGAAATCTTCCTTCCAGTCACAAGCACAGGAGACTGAAGTTTGGTGGAAAGAAGAATGAAATACTGGGAAAGTGGGTGCTCAGATAATCTCCTGGAAGGGACCTGAGAGGTTATTGGGTCTAACCACCTCTATTTCACTTGACGAAAATGAGGCTCAGAGAGTTACTTGTTATTTTGTATATGCTTTATGTGATACAAGATAACTCCCCAAGTAATATAAGCACTTTGAAGTGCTCTTTCCTCTGGGCATCCCCAATACCTAGCATCTAACAGGAACTGAGTCAATATTTATTTCATTGAATTAAAAATATTAATATTGTGCTATAAGAAATGACAAGTAGAGGGGTGGCTAGGTGGTGCAGTGGATAAAGCACCAGCCTTGGAGTCAGGAGTACCTGGGTTCAAGTTTGGTCTCAGACACTTAATAGTTACCCAGCTGTGTGGCTTTGGTTAAGCCACTTAACCCCATTTGCCTTGCAAAAACCTAAAAAAAAAAAAGAAAAAGAAAAAAAAAGAAATGACAAGTAGGATAATTTCAGAAAAACCTGGAAAAGTTTATATGAACTGATACAAAGTGAATCAAGCAGAACCAGGAAACTTAAGACATAGCAACAGCGATACTGAATGGTGAAGAATTGTGAATGATTTGGCTATTCTCAGCAATACTATGAGCCAAGACAATCTCAAAGGACTAATCAAGAAATATATACTATCTGCTTCCACAGAAAGAACTGATATTGTCTAGATACAAACCAAAACATTGTTCACTTTCTTTTTTTAATTTCTTTTTTCTTTTTTAGGTTTTTGCAAGGCAAACGGGGTTAAGTGGCTTGCCCAAGGCCACACAGCTGGGTAACTATTAAGTGTCTGAGGCTGCATTTGAACCCAGGTACTCCTGACTCCAGGGCCGGTGCTTTATCCACTACATCACCTAGACCCCGTTCACTTTCTTTCTTTTATTTTTTAAAAATTTGAGCCTTGTACAAAATGACCAGCATGGAAATGTTTTCATGATGTATTGCATATGTATAACCCATATCTGATTACTTAAGGTCTCAGGAATGGGAGAAGGAAAAGAGGGAGAGTAAACTTAAAAAAAACTACATGTTAAAGATTATTTTAACATATAATTGGGAAAATAAAATCTATATTAAATATATTACTTGTTATATTACAATTATATATATATGTATATGTATATATATATATATATTTTTTTTTTACTTGTCCAAAGTAACAAGATTTAATTGCAGAGCTAGGATTTGAACCCATTTCTAATGACTCTAAATCTATTCGTAGCTTCCTTCAGGTTATCAGTTTAAATCTTTCTTCAAGCCTTCTCCTTGAAGCCTAGACTTTTCTAATCCCACTCCCTTTAACAGTGTAATGAAATTTATGGTCTCTGTTTTAGAGAAATTTTTTAAATGTTCAAAATGAAATATATAGCATTACAAACCAAAGTTTAGTTAAAATAATAATAATAATAATAATAATAATAAATTTTTTTCCCATTCAGGTTAACTCCCTAAAATCTATTCAAGTTTCCAGGCCTCAGGTTAAGAATTCTTTCAATAATCATCCTCAAATTATCTTGTATTTATTTATTTTTGGATTTCTTTTGTAGCCTCTCTAGTTTTTTTTTAAGGGAAATTTTAAAGGGAAATCTTGATATTCACATGGTTTACCACTGTGCCTTACACACAGTAATGATTTATGGTTCATTGAATTGAAGTGAGAGGTGGTTCTGGTCCTGGAAGTCTCAGCTATTTGTGGAAGAGGTTTTTCCTTTCAATCTTTCTAGGTCTGACATTTTTGAGGTAGCAATTCTCCCTTCCTTGATCTATGGAGTCTCTGTTCATCCCTTGCTAAAAAGCCCCCAGTCCTGTAAACCTGAAGGACAAAGAAGCTTCCTTATCAGTGACTTCACACATGTGGCAAGATCAAAGCTGGTGGCAGGTGAGATTCATGGTGGGCTGGCACTCATCAGCCCAGAACATCTGGAAGCCAGCCAACCACAGCATTCCTAACTCAATCAGCACCTGGCCTAACTTGGGCTGTGGGGGAGGTCACTCAGCATGAGAAACTATTTTCTCTTGAGTCTCACCCTGATGACCTCCAGAGAACAGCCAAAACCAGTCAAAGTGACTGGTGAAATAGCAAACTATTTCAAAACTCAAACCCCAAAATTATGAGGAGGAGGGAAATCAATCTCATGTCTATTAAAATGGGGGCACCAAGTTTTCTTTGTTCCCTCCAAGAAATTCTCAGTGAGGTTTTTAAAATAAGCATTTACCAAAATTATTTTAGTGATAATCTCATCATGAATGTGATTAATTGACATAATTGATTTGACTTTCAATTTTTTTTGAAGACCATTGAGATGGGGTAAACAGAAGTCGAGTCCTGTAGCTGCCTAAAACTAAAGAAATCTGTTCCAAATAGGTTTTGAAATGGCTGATTAGATAATGCTGCCACAAATCCACATTGATTTTAAGGTAAGAGAAGATGATGCTCCATCATGTTCCTATCCCCTGCTGCTTGCAAATTGGTAATCCCAAAGCTTGGAGGATGTGGAGAGTAGGATCCTGGAATCAACTATTACCAGTAGTGATTTGAATAGTATAAATGGGTAAAAGACTGAAAAAAGTATTTGGCAAAGCTCTTCCTAGGTAGTTCAGCATTTAAGAGGACTGGGGAGAGGAGACAAGGCATGGTCAGACAAGGGCAGATGGGAAAGATTACCAGATTCAGAGTCTGGCTAAGATATTATTTCTGTTACTCCCTATGTGACAACAGGAAATCCATTTAATATTTTTGGTCTCAATTTCCCCATCTGTAAAAAGAAAGGGTTGGATTAGATGGCTTTTAAGGCCCTTTTCAACTTCATCATTGGCCTCCCTGTTCCCCTGCTGGATAAAAGGATGATTCAAGAGTATTGGACAATGAGTGTGTCATTTTAGTGCTCACTCTCTTCTAACACTTAGGCTCAGTGCTTTAGACCAACATTGCATATTAGCATGACCTAGCAATAATTTTTGTAGAAGTAGGCTATCCCAAATATGGGCTTTATTATGAGAATGAGCCTGGTAGGAGAGTTTGGAACATTCTTTTGTGACCTTAGCAGTTGAGCTATTTGAGATTAGAAAAGAAGAAAGGATAAGATTGAAAATCAGCCATTCATTAGAAGGGCAGAGGGAAGAACAACATTTCAAACAAAGAAAGGGGATCCAGGCTGGGGAAGGGGCAACATTCAACTGGTAGGATGGTTCCTACAATAAAGAAAGATTCGTCTGTCTCCATGCAAAGCTTTTGAGAGACTCTTACCAAACTTCACACCTAAATTCTAGCAACATCTGGAGTACTTGAGGAGTGGTGGCTTCCAAAGCAACGCTCAAACTAAATCTAAGCCTGGAAATCCCACAAGAAGTGAGGCTCTTAGCAAGAGGGACAGGATGAACATTTCCCAAACCTGGGTGTGCAAAAATTTGTGTCCTTGAATTTGGGGGGCTCTTACTTTGGATAGTGGCTTGCAAGAAGTCGAAGTGAGGGGAAGTCTCCCTTGGCGGCAGCATAATGAATGGGCAGGGCTCCAGTGTCTGTGGCTGAGGCAGGATCGCTCTCTCCATAGCGAAGTAGCCAGTCCACTATCTCAGGGTGACCAAACCGGGCAGCCAGATGTAGGACTGTGGCACCAGAATTGTCTTTATCCTGTAGAGGAGTCAAGGAAACAAATATTTATCAAATGCCCCTTGTGTGCCAGAAACTCTGCTATGTAATTTATAAAAATTATCTCATTTGATCCTCAAAACAACTTTGGGAGGCAGGTGCTATTGTTGTACTCATTTTATAGATGAGGAAACAGGCATTCAGAGGTTAAGTGGTTTGCCCAGGGTCATATAGCTAATAGGTATCTGAGACCAGATTTGGGCTCAGGTTTTCCTGACTCTAAGTCCAATGCTCTAACCACTGAGCCAGAAGGTTTGACTGATAGTGCTGAAGTTGACATGTCACCAATGAGCTCTTCTGTTTTGACAGGCATGTGAGGTCGGTATGCTTAAGTCTCAAACTCTAAATTATATATACCCATAACAGGATAGCCTGAATCTTAAAAGTATCCCCACCACTGAAAACTCCAATTGGATCTTCTCTTGCTGATTTGCCCTTCCCCTGACTCTCCTACCTCACTGGAGAGAAAGAGTGGTCTTCTAGTCCTATTGGGAAATGGGTCTTCTTGCCAATGAATGGATCTGTTTTAGGTTGGACCCTACTTGAAAGTAAAAAATAATCATTGGTAAATGCAAAAAGTGGAGGGACTATGAGGAAAAGAGAAATACTAACACAGTGAAGCTGGGATTTGTTCTGAAATTTTGGAATTATGCTAGAAAAGTAACTGATCTTTATCTATACCTTTTGTTCTAGCAGTATCTCTAGTTGGCATAAACCCCAAGAAGACAAAAGAGAGGGAAATGGACCAGACAAATTATTATAGGAACACATTTTGTAGGAGTAAGAGCTAGAAGGATGTGGGTGCCTACTGATTAGGAAATGGCTGAATAAATTATGTAATTGTAATAGAATATCCTTGTGATATAAGAAAAGAATATGAAAAATTAAGAGAAAATTAGGAAATCTAAGGTGAACTGATGCAGAACAAAATGATCAGAAGTAGGGAAACAATTTTCCACAATATCACAATAATATAAATAAAACCCATATTGATCCCAGAACTCTAATTTTGACTTCAGAATATTGGCAATGAAGCAAGAACCTATCTATCTCTTGGCATGGAGATGGTGGGCTTTAGGTGTGGAATGAGGCACCATCCTCATCCTCATTTCATCCTCATCACCACAGCTAGAATTTCTGTAGACTTTCAAAGTTTGCAAAACTCTTTCCATATTTTATTTCATTTGAACCCTGTGAGGTAGGTGTTAGTATTATCTCCATTTTGTAAATGAGGAAATTGAGACAGAGGTTAATCAGATATGATCAATGAGTCAATATATTTTGATTAACTTATTTGTTACAATGGAAGGTTCTATTAGGATTAGAGAGTTCTATTGATAGTGATTTTTTTAAAGGCATCATTGGAGGCAGCTAGGTCGTGAATTGGACTTGGGTTCTGGAATCAGGAGTAAATTTACTAGCTGTGTGACCCTAGACAAGTCACTTAACCATGACTAACTCCAAAACAAAACAAAACAAAAAAGGGCTTACTAATACATTAATAAAAAGAAATGTAACCAGAGAGCTAATTGATAGAACATATATTTAGAGAATAAGGTATCACTTAGACTGAGGTTCCACCTAAATATTATAAAAAGAAATGAGTTGCAAAGGGGAGACAACCTGAGGACAAAGAAATACAGATTGGTATATATTCCTTATGGGACTAAAGACAGATACTGAGCAATGTAGGCAGCCCATCTTAGAGATGAAATTCAGGTAGAAGATGGGAAGAATAATAAACAATATAAAGGAAAAAAACACTAAAAAATCCCAACACACATCAAGGCAAACAAATTTTCTCCAGGGTAAAACTTAAATAGTGAAATGTAATTTCTTTCTCTCAGATGAGAGGTTGTGACATACAGGTATAGAAAGGAACACTAGACATGGTAAACTGTCCCTTTATTTTACTTAACCGGATTCTTTTGCAGGAGTAATCACTGGGAAGTAAGAGTGATTTTTTTTTAAGTGTCAGTGAAATATTTTTAAAAGAAGGTCTAAAAAGGCACAAAACAGTCATTCAAAATGTATAATCAAGGGGGCAGCTAGGTGGCGCAGTGGACAGAGCATTGGCCCTAGAATTGGCCCTGGAGTCAGGAGTACCTGGGTTCAAATCTGACCTCAGACACTTAATAATTACCTAGCCATGTGGCCTTGGGCAAGCCACTTAACCCCATTGCCTTGAAAAATCTAAAAAAAGACGTATAATCAAAGACCTATTTGCCCCCTCCCCCAATCCAATTTGTAAATAAAGTTGAACTAAGACTGATTTAAAGTTGAAAAATATGCCTGATGATCTGGGCTTTTAAAGGCTACACCAGCAGAGTGCCCTCTGATTGATTCTCCAGAGTTAGAAATACTTCTTTCTCACACTAGCTCTGTGGCTCTCAAGTCCACTTCACTCTGTAGGTTGACCATTTGGTGACGGATTCTTTGACTACACTAGTCTATGAATATATTTTGATTGATTTTTAAAATAAGCAGTTCAAAGATGACTGTTAATGAAGTATATATTTATTCAATTATACACCCAATTCACTTTTAAAATTCTCACTGAATTTTTAGAAATCCTCATTTTTGGGGGGGGGGGTTGGATTAAATCTGTGACTCCAGTATAGAGAACTCCCTGATGGGGAAAGGACTAATAGAGATGAACACATTTTCTGCAATTTATACAGGAAGAAAATTGCCTGCAGGCACCAGGAGGTTAAGGACTTGCCTGGGGTCACAGAGATTGTGTGTGTCAGAAGCTGAGCCTCCTGACTCTCAGGCTTAGCTCTAGCCACTAAAACATGCTGCATTTCCCTTTCATGAACTTCTTTTATAAATTTTATTTACATATGCATATGCTTATTTTATATAGTTTATATAAAACGACTTCCATTTTTTGGAAACCCAGAATAAAACTTCTCTTTGGGCTTTTGCACTTGTAATTATTGTTCTGAAGAGGTATTTGGGGGTAGCTAGCTGTAGGATGATGATTGAAATTAATAATAGTAGGGTCAGTCAGGGCATGAGATATGACCAGCCACTGAGGCTTAGCCGAGCAGCAACCCTGGAACTGCTTTTAACTTTTGCCCTTTGTTTCTGTGGCCTAAACCTCAGAGACTGCTTTAGGAGTACTGTGGATACTTGCCATTTTAGCCATCTGGATTCCTCTGAGCCCAGAAACAGTAGCACGGGGATCACAGAGTTCCATGTACGAGGGGAGGACAGTCCAGGACAAAAGAGTGGAAAAGTTCTCACTACTAACTCCTTGTCCTTGTCTGACCCTGTCAGTCCATTCACTTTTCTTGTAGTGGAGACTAGTATCTCTCACCCTTAGTTGCCTCCAGTTCTTGATGGATTAGAGGGAAAGGTTTTGGTTGTTTGTTGTAAGTTAATTGTGGTCTTAGAGTCAGGAAACTGAGGTTCAAATCTAGCTTTGAACCTTCTGTGTATGATTCTGGGTAAATTACTTAGAATCTTTAAACTTTTTCATCTATAAAATGGTAATAATATTTGCCCTGCTATCTCACAGTGTTCTTGGTGAGGAAAGCATTCTAGAAGTCCTAAAATATCATTTAATGTGAATTGTTGCCTTTATAAAGTGAATGAATCTTTTAAGAAGACCTTTCTATGTCACCAAGTCTTTGGTTCTCTCTACCCCAGAGGTGGGAGTGGAGGAAGAGAGTATTCAGATGAGCTTAACCAGAAAGGCTCTGGTGACCCCCACCTGTCACTCGTTGTTTCTTAAGCAGCTAATGGTACATCCTAGGCTGCCACCTGCCAATCTTCACCCGGCAAGCTGTTTATCTCCTAAGACTTTGTATGACAGTGGTAATGAGACTGTAGTCATTCCTTTCCATTGGTCCTTTCTCCTTGATCCTTGGGATGGGAAATGCCTCTTCTGTCAGCCCCTCATGTTGGAACTGAGCAGAGGACAGGGAAGACCTATGTTCTCATTCCCTTTCCTCTCTAGGGAGAAAAATTAGGTTACAATGAATGGCAACAGCTACCTGGTAGGGGAAAAGAAGTAATCAAAAAGGTCTATATGGCTTCAGGGGCTGTAGAAAGGCCGAAGAAAAATCTCTTCCATGAAGGTCCCCTATTCTGGAGCTTCTGAGTTCTGGGTAAAGGACTGCATCATAGGACCAACTCTGAGATCTGACCAAACCTGGATCAAGACATTGCACTGCTGCTTGGAAAAAAAAAAAAAGAGTATGGTGGGCCTAGATGGACTGCATTAATTTAAGGTCCTGGTTACCTGGTAAATCAAGTTTGACTTCCCCAAGGCTTAGGGTGGGTGATAGGATTGAAGCTGGTGGCTAAGATATCTGTGGAACTCAAAAGCACCAAGGTTCAAGAATATTTGAGAGAGTACCAATTCCTACCTGAAGTTTTAAAGTATGTGAGTCAGGGCAGCTAGGTGGCACAGTGGATAGAGCACCGGCCCTGGAGTCAGGAGTACCTGAGTTCAAATCCGGCCTCAGACACTTAAGAATTACCTAGCTGTGTGGCCTTGGGCAAGTCATTTAACCCCACTGCCTTGCAAAAACCTAAAAAAATAAAGTATGTGTGTCATTGCCCCCCCCCCCCCCATCTTTCCTCTGCTACGGTTGTTAGGAGATAAAGTTCTATCATCAGAGCCGAAGCAGGACAACTTTTTCTACCTCTCTCTGAGTCCTAGGGCCATCCCCTGGGGATGATGGGTATTGCTCCTTCTGTCACAAACCATTTGTTGAATATTTGCTACAGTTATGAAATAAAATGCAAGACTGGCATGGAGGTGAGGGTGGGTGGAAAGGAAGAAAAAGCAGTGGACAGAGGAACGAATTTCTAGGCTTAGGAAATCAATTTGGAGTCCTTTGTGTCTCCCTTCCCCGACTCCAAAGCGGATCTGTCGGGGTATTTTTCTAAGCCCTGGAGATAACTCCGGGGTCGCCTGCTACTCTCCGTGGTCCTGAAGTTCGCCATCCAGCTTGGGAGTGGGAGGAAGGAGTGGGACAGTAGTTCGCGGAGAAAGGGGGAGAGTGGAAGGGGTAGCGGTGCTGGGAGGGCAGCCTGCTTTGGATCCCAGAGGGGTGACAGACGCGCCCCCAACCTCACTCACCTGCACTCCGCAGCCGCCCTGCGTGAGGAGCCACTGAAGGCAGGCGAGGTGACCGGTGGCGGCGGCGTCGTGGGCTGGGGTGGCTCCGTTCCTGGCGCGGGCAGTGGCAGGCAGGTTGGCCTCCTCCACCAGGAAGCGCAGACAGTGGAGTTTGCCCGCCCGGGCTGCGTGGTGGACAGGCAGAGCATCCAGCGGGTCACGCAGAGTGGGCAGCAAGGAGCCGGACCGCTGCAGAGTCTTCAGGGTCTCCAAGTCCCCCTGACGCGACGCCTGCAAGGCCTGCTCCAGGGCCATGGTGGCCCTCAGCGTCCCGGGGGCGCCATGCGCTGGGGACCCGCACCCTGGTTCGCGGGGCCGAGTCTCAGGCTGCTGACTCCGGTAGCTCTGGACTCCTGGGCTCCCCACTCGCAGGGATGTGACTACTGTGCCCCAGAACTTCGACTCTGGCCTCGTCCGATCCCTGCCCGCGCTGCTGGGATGCTGTCGGGCTTTGTCCGGGACTCGGAGGCGAAGGCGTTGCGTGACCCTTCTCTTCTCCCACTAGTCCGCTCGGTCCCTGCCTCCGCTCTCTGTGGCCCTAGACCCCGGACCGCCGCCAAGGCTAAGCAGGTCCCGCCCTCCCCTTTCTCTGACTCCTCCCAGCACAGCCGGAGGCTAAGTTTAACCCAGCCTGGGAGGAGGGGAATTTAGACAGCTCGAGAGCGGGACTCCAGAGCCACCCCACCCGCAGGCTTCCAGATCCACGGTTGGCAGGCCCAACTCTTGGTTGATGATTGGAAAACTGCCCTCTGGGGCTACGTTTGGGAAAGGACAAGGCAGACCCCTTTAATCTAGAGTCCACGACTCCAGTCACCAGGGATCCACTGCTGGGGGAGCTGAGAAAACCTTGGCTGCAAGGGAGAGATCTGGCTCCGGGCAAACAACTTGGTCTCTCAACCCCTTTCATACTTATAGAAAGGGAGGAGACTGCCAAAGGCAAATGAGGTGTCACTGAACCGTAACTGCGAGTTGGAGCTGGAGGAGTTACTGATGACCATTCAGTTCCAAACCCTCATTTTCACAGAGGAGAAAAGAGGGTCTCAGGGAAAGGGCACGTGATTTAAAGACAGTCAAGGGAACCCAGGCTACTGACCTTCTAGACTCCCCAATCTTTAGTGGCATTTTTGGGGGGAGGGGTCAGATTTGGGTTAGAATGCAAGAAGAATCCTGCTTGATTGAGTTCACTCCCTGGGGACCTAAAACAGCTTCCAGTAGAGGTGAGGGACACACACAAAAAGCAGGAGAGACTTTTCTGGAGGACAGTTTGCATGACTAGAGAAAGTGGTTGGTAAATGCTGACCAGGAGTCGTTATGGACCACTACTGTATACCTATCTTGTAGTTCTGACTCCTTGACCCTAAAGATGGCCTCGTTGAGGCCACAGTGTCCTGGTGTTTGAGGAGGACCATTTTGGGCTCTACTTGGTGAAGAGACAAATTCAGGGAAAGCATAGTTGTCATAGAAAGAACCTCCAAAGCAAGCCCCTGTACCAGATTCATTCAGATGGGACCTGCCATGATCTGCAAAACCCCAAGGTCTGTCCAGGGCTTTCTCTCTTCTCCTTTTCAGTTTCCTTTGGCAGTACTCCAATAAGATCACAACCTCCTATGGGTGTCTCCCCAAACTCTTTCCATTGCCCTTTCTCCCTCTATTCCAGTTCGTTTGGTGATCAAACTAACTTCAATGCCTTCAGCTATCCCATCTGTCCCAATGATTCCCAGGTGTACATATCCAGTCTTAGTCTCTTTCTTGATCTCCAACAGGCAATTGGAATTGGCAGCAGCAAATGCCTCTTAGACATCTCAGGTCAGATGTCCTCGAAACATCTCAAACTCAAACTGTCCAAAACAGAATTATTTTCCCCTCTCTCCAATACTCCCACTTTCTCAACTTCTTTCTTTCTATGTAGGGCAAATCTATCTTCCCATTTACCCAGACTGACAATCTGGGTATCATGATTGACTCCTCACAATTCATCCCACCTATCCAATTTATTGTCAAGTCTTGTAATTTCTCTCTTTGTAAAAGTTCTATCCATTCCTGTCTCTATAGTCACGTAGCAGTCAATGTGGAGCAGGCAGGGGAAGGAGGGTTTTAGCATTTAAGTGATCAGCTATTATTCATATATTTATACACACATACATATATATATATATATATATATATATATATATATTAGCTGAGTTTTGTAGGAATTGAGGAATTCTAAGAGGCAGAGGTGGAGTGGAAATAAATTGCAGGCTTGAGGGATAGTGAAAAGACTTGATGAGGGAGATGAATGTGGTGTATGAGGAACAGTTAGAAGGCGTTTGTGTACCATAATGCTTGAAAGGGAATAGTGTGTCATTAGGATGGGAAAGTGACTTGGATCCAGGTTGGGAAGGCCTTTAAATCCAAAATGGAGGAATTGAGATCTGATCCTAGACTTCAGATGAAGGTATTAGAGTATGCAGAACCCTTCATTTTCAGAGCAGTTGTTGCTTTACCCCAGACTGTAGAGTGTTTTTGATATTCTCCACCACCTTTTCCATGGTCACCTTCTGGTCTAGGTCACATTCATTTACTAGTGCCCTCATGTGGCTCTTTGACTACCCAAATACCTTGTTTTGGTGCCCCAGTCAAGATAATTAGCTCCTAATATGCGGTTTCTCTTTTCAGAATAGAGAACTCATTTAAAATTTTACTCCCAAGGTTAATGGCAAAGCAACCTGGTTATTCATAACAAATATATTTAATGCTTAACAAGGAGGAGGTTTTGTTTTATGGGTTGAGGGGGATGCAAAGATAAAGAAGCTTTAGCTTTATCTGATGTGAATGATTGAAAGGTTTTACCATTCCTTGAGGTGCTTCTATTGTTTTCTTTAAAAAGAGCTAATTGAGCATTAAGCCTAAAGATATTCTGATTGGAAGAATCTGTATGTGTGGTTCTTCTGTCACCTGCCTAAAGAACAAGGATTAATAACTTGGCAGCTCACTTCTTTTTTTTTTAGATTTTTTTTTGCAAGGCAATGGGGATAAGTGGCTTGCCCAAGGTCACACAGCTAGGTAATTTTTAAGTGTCTGAGGCCAGATTGGAACTCAGGGACTCCTGACTCCAAGGCTGGTGCTTTATCCACTGCTCCACCTAACCACCCCCAGCTCACTTCTGAATGATTGTTGGAGACAGTTTTGAGTGTCCATAAGGGTGTGAGTCAATTAGTGTGTAGGTACATGTAAATAATATTTTTGTCCTAAACTTGTACTTTAAATGGTTCATAATTAATTTCAGAAATAAGGGGCAGCTAGGTGGCACAGAGAATAGAGCACCAGCCCTGGAGTCAGGAGTCCCTGAGTTCCAATCTGGCCTCAGACACTTCATAATTGCCTCAATGTGTGACCTTGGGCAAGTTACTTAACCCCATTGCCTTAAATAAATAAAAAAAATTTTAAAAGAATTAAAAAATAATTTCAAGGGGGTCTACTATGGATGTCCAGATTGGGAAATGCATGAGACAAGCCTAGCAAGTCATACCTAGAGAGTGAGGCACCTATAAAACCTGCTTATCCTTCCTGTGAAAATTGGTCTTTGCTGGCTGGTCTCCCTACTTCATGTCTCTTCACACTAATCTATTTTCCACTCAGCTGTCAAAGTGATCTTCCTAAAATGAGGGTCTGATCATATCACTCCCTTATTCAATGAACTCTAGTGGCTTCCTATTACCTCCAGGATCAAATATAAATTCCTCCCTTTGGCTTTTAAAGCAGCCCTTATAACCTGGTCCCTTCCTACCTTTCATTCCTCCCCACCCTTACTCTTGGGTCCAGTGTTGATAGCTTCCTTGCCATTCCTCATACAGAACATTTTCATCTCCCAGCTTTTGCTCCCATCCTTGAAGCTTTGTCTCTTCTTGTCTTTGACTCTCTGGCTTTTTTCTAAATTCCACTTTGTGTATGAAGCCTTTCCCAGCCTTCCCTCTGATAATACTCCCAATTTATCCTACATCTGTGCTGTTTGTACATGGTGGCTTGCAATTCTCCCTCATTAGACTGTGAACTCCTTGAGAGCAGGAATTGTTTGGCTTTGTATCTTCAGCACTTACTAGCACATAGTAGGCTCTTGATAAATGCTAGTTGATTGAGTGACTGAAGGTCTGGTTTATTCCAGAATGTCGTTCCCTGAAACCCATCCCTCTTCCAGTCTGACAGTCCTTGCTTCACCACTCACTGTTCCTATTTCCTTTAAAGATCCGCAGACAGAACCTTCCAATAGCCAAAGGGAGGGAATCTCGGGTCGCTCAGCACCTGGACAGCGCCTGGACCTTTTTGGGGAGAATCTTGTTTTCAGTTGAAGCCCGGAGACTTTGGAGGCCAGGACTGCCTGGAGATCCCCCAGGCTAACAGGGGAAGCCCGTAGAACTCGGTCTGGAAAATGTACGTCACGAGGGGACGTTCCTGGATTACCGAACAGCTGTGAGCTTCGGCTTCAAGCACAGCTTGGATTCAGAATGTGAGCGCATCCCTAAATCCATCGCTTCAACCGTTGATTTATTCCCATGTCTCCCCTCCCCCTCCATTTCCCCCACTCACCTCTGAGGCTTAATCCCGCTCTAAATACTGGGGAGAGGGGGCGGAGGGAGGGAGAATTAGTTCCAGAACCGCCCAGCACAGATGAGTTGGGGACGCCCAGTCTGTTTGCAATAAGCAACGGAAAAGAGACCTAGATGCAAGGAGGAGTGACCACGCAGGAGCCTTTAAGGGTCAGAGAGTGATCCCAAGAGGTAGAAATCTGTACCTCCTGGAGAGCAGAAGGAGAAAGGGATTGCTACACTGGAAGGCTTTCAGGGTGTGACCTAAGAAGTTCAGGGAACGCCTTCCTGAGGCAGGGTTAAAAATGCTAAGAACAAAGCACAACCAGTTGAGGGCCAAGCAGGAATTAAGCCAAAACCTAGTTTCTGTGAATGACTCCTCTTCTCTCTCTCCCCCCGTCTTAATTTCGCGGAGAAGGTGGAGGGAGAAAGGGGAGAGATGCACCTACACATGTAAGGATAAACCATCGGGAGGCCGGAAGATCCAGGGTCCTGGAGAACAGATACCTAGAGGAAGGAGAAAGTGTGTAAAGAGATCATAAATTTAGAGGAGGGACAGCCCCTATTTCACAATTCTTGTAGTGTGGGAGCACCCTCCTCTTAGCCCCTAGAAGGTGCCCACAGGAGTGTGGGAGCACCCTCCTCTTAGCCCCTAGATGGTGCCCACAGGAGTGTGGGAGCACCCTCCTCTTAGCCCCTAGATGGTGCCCACAGGAGTGTGGGAGCACCCTCCTCTTAGCCCCTAGATGGTGCCCACAGGCGTGTGGGAGCACCCTCCTCTTAGCCCCTAGATGGTGCCCACAGGAGTGTGGGAGCACCTTCCTCTTAGCCCCTAGAAGGTGCCCACAAGGAGTGTGGGAGCACCCTCCTCTTAGCCCCTAGATGGTGTCCACAGGTTCCACAGTAGTGGGAGGCTGGGAGGCAGCAGTGGAAGCTAGATGTAGCTAGATAGTGAAGAAGAGATAAACAAATCTGGGTTTCTACTCAGGGCAGTTCATTCCTTGCTGCCTCATCCCCGGGTCCTAACCTTTGGATTGCCTCACTCCGGCAATCCGGGCCTGGCGTCCCAGTCTGAGCCCTCTGCCCCCCCCCCCCCCGCCCCGGGGCGCCTCCTCCCTGTCTGCACCTTTTCTGCCCCAGGGCGCACTGTCTCGCTTGCTAGCGCGCGAGCAAGGAGCAGCTGGGGCCAGTAACTGTGGCCTCTCTCCCGGGGGATCCACCCCTCCTCGTCCCTCCCAACCTTCTCCCTTCTCTTCCCGGGTAGGAACAAAGCCAAGAGGTGGAGCCGGAGGGCGGGGTGGTTCCTTATAGTCTAGGTGGAGGCGATCGGCTGAGCATTCCGCGTCCCCACCGCCTGGGAGCCCCGGAGCCGCTCGGACCCAGCTGTATGTCTCCCCACAGCGCTGAGCCGGACGCCGGGAGCGCCTTCCACCCTAAGATGGGGGTCCCTCGCAGACCGGGGGACTCCGCAGAGCTGCGCAAGGTAAGAGGCGCAGAAGCCAGAGGTGGGTAGAACTGGGAAAAAGAGTGGCAAGAAACAAGCCTTACCCGGACCCCCCTGTTCCCCCAGACGCTTAAGCCTCTAATGGAGAAACGCCGACGGGCGCGCATCAACGAGAGTCTTAGCCAGCTCAAGGGACTCATCTTACCACTGATTGGCAAGGATGTGAGTGCAGCTGTGGCCCCCTGTGCTGGGGGTTTGGTGGCGGGCGAGAGGGTGGAAATCGGGGATGTCCTTGGAGACGCCCCCGGAGGGCTGGGGATCCGAGGCTCTGGGAGCCCGGTGGACGTGGGGTCCAGCGACTCGGCCTCCTAGAACCCCTGTCCCCTTGCTCCCCATAGAGTTCCCGCTACTCGAAGTTGGAGAAGGCCGACATTCTAGAAATGACAGTCCGCTTCCTTCAGGAGCTGCCCACGTCCCACCGCCACGCGGCTCCTAGTGAGTGCCTTCTGGGTTAACGGGACCCAAGTCCACAGCAGCTTGGGCGCCTTCTCTCACTACCCCCACCCACCCCCTCCAGGTCCTTTCCCTGCGATCTCCGGGTCTGACTCTTCTCCCCTTTCCTTCCCAGCCTTAGCAGACAGCTACAGAGAAGGCTATCGGGCTTGTCTCAGCCGCCTGACCAGGGTCCTGTCCACCTGGAACGTCTTGGATGGAGAGGTGTGCGGCCGCCTCTTGGAGCACCTCCACCGCAGCGCTTCTGGCCAGTTCGCCCTCGGGCTCCCGGACTCTCGTGGCAGCCCCAAGGACTTGGGCTCTGAGTCCCCAGAGAGAATGCCATTGGTCTCTTCTCCTCGAGGATCTGGCTGTCCCCCTGGCCCCCCACCTTCTGGACTCTGGCGCCCCTGGTAGCCCCCTTCGAGGTGACCGGACCTCTTTCGGACCTATATTTATTTGGAATCGCAGGGATAGAAGAAAAGTGGACAGAGAATCTCCTCTGGGGTGAATGGGGTACCTTGGGCCAGATGCCCCATCTATTCTCTAGGCCTCGAGTCCATCTTCTCATTACCACTGCACTTTGTAGCTTTTGGTTTCTTAACAGAGGAAACCAAAAGATTTTTTTTTCCTCTAATAGATTTTGTTTTGTTAAATGTCCCTTCCCCCAATAAAGACTTTTTGCAGAAGTGCTGGATTCTGCTATTGGGGAGGGGGAAGGGCCCCCCACCATAAGAAAAGGAGATTCTGCCCTGACCTTGGACATGTGGACTCCTCCTGGTCCTCAGAGTGAGGCAGAAGATGTACCAGTCCCTAGGACTGGGGCATGGCTGTTGGGAGATCCCTCTTCTAAAGAGGGGCTAGGGATGACCCCCTTCCCCACTTCATCCCCCTGCAGGTTGCAGGATGGCCTTCCTCTACCCTGGCCCCCAGCACCAGGCCAAGAGTTCTCCTGATGAAACCCTGACCCCACCCCAAGGGAGAGAATCTACTACGCATCGGGATCTTTGCCTGGGCCTGTCTCCTCACCTGGGGCAGGTCAGAGCAAAAGCAACAAAATATTGCCTACTTCACATCTGACAGTGGAACCTCTGGGACAGAAGGAAGAGGGACTAGAAAAGAGGGGATGTAGTGACTTAAAAAGCACCAGAATTTAGTGGGCAAATGCAAAAAATCATTTCTGGGTCCCAGAAGGTTTCTGAGCCTGCATGATCAAAGCCCCTGGGTTTCACTCTTTACCTATTTTGCTCTGCTTTGCCAATCAGCTACTCACATTTATCAAGTTACTACCACATTCAGGACCCTGAGGTCTATGGGGCAGTAAAACAGCAAATTCCTGGGATCCAGAAGTCTTTTTTTGCTTAGGACACCTAGAATTTAGCCTCTAGAGTGGGGCTGTTTTGAGAGTAATGGTATTCCAGTCCTAACTCTGAGGCTATGTCTCTGGGAAAGTAGCTAATCCTCAAAAGTCTTTTTCTCTTTTGTTTCTTCTCTACTCTGGGTTGTAGGAAAAGACACTCTTGTTTCAGGATTCCCAAATCTTACTCTTCCCCAGAATCTGAATTTCAACTTTCCTCTGTATCTCTGTACCAGAACTTCCAAATCTCCCAACCTCCTCTGGTGTCTTCAAGCACAGGGAGAAGGAATCTATCAGACTAAGGACATCTTGGTCTAGGTAAGGACCCAGAGAAATATTATCTGAAGTTTTAGTTAGAAGGCAAGAATCTTCCTGGGACCAGGCTATTGTTTGATGTTTTAGGTTATAAATATTTGTACTATAGGTGAGAAATTTGGTTCTCAGATTCCTATGGTTTAAGCTTGGAATTTCTCAAAATTAAAAGGAAGAAGGGTGATTTGTACTTTTTTTTTCTTTCGTGGTCCCTCTTCCTCCTGTCCAAAAGGTTTCACTGTCAGGTAAGGTTTTGCCACTTTTGCTCTGACCTGCCCCAAGTGGGGAGACAGGCCCAGGCAAAGATCCCACTGCACAGCCCATCTTCTCCCTTTAAGTAGGGTAGGGGTTGCCTATTGCTTCTAAAGTCCATTATATTTCTAGTCAGATTTTTGAGGCTAAGAAAGTACATCCTTATCTTTGTCCTTTTTAAAGGCCTTTCATAGCAACCAAACAAATAAAAATTTGCTGCTGCTGACAATGAATTGACCTCTTAGGTCTATCTCTAGTTCCTGAATTCTGTGGATTCAGAGAAAACAATCAAAGACAGGAATGAGGAATTCCCCAGTTGTGGTCTTTGAATTCTTGGGATCAGTAGAGAATTCCCATCTGATGGAGAAAGGAGGAAACACTTTACCTGATTTTCTTCTACCAGCCACTCCCTTCTACCTTTTACTGAATGGGTAGCCAAAAACAAACTGTTGACAAATTCACAAATGGAAAATGCATTCTTTCCCTCCCCTCCTCCTCCTCCCTTCATATAGAAGTCAAAGATTATATTTTTAAAAAATAATTGTATTTTGTTATTTTGTACTTGGGGAGACCTGAGAAACTTTAGTGGAAGATGATTAATTTCTACATGAAATCAGAGAAACAGAAGATTGTACCTGAATGCCTACTTGTACGACTTGCATTTTTAGAAAGAATATAATAAATTCTGTGTATGGGCTTCAAAGCTGTCTTGTGTCTGCTTCTAACCCTCTAGTTCTTTTCATCTCATTAAAAAAAAAGCTACAGTGATTCTCATTTATTTCTTTTCTTCAAGATTACACTTTAACTGGGACATCAAGTGTAGTGAAGAGGATTGTAGGCCCTAGGACTAACTGCTGCTGAGTTCCCTTTCCAGGTCCTGATGGTCTTCTCCCTGAGGTCAAGGCTGTAAGATCAGGTTTGTATACCTTCTGGTGTGTCCTAATTTCAGGATTAACTCACAGTCCCATGATGTGAGTTCCAAGGTAAGGTGGTGGAAGTCCTCAAGCAATATTCTCTCTCTGTTTGTCTTTCCACCCTCTTCATACCCACTCCTTTTTCATTGATTTGGAAAATCTGTTCTTGTTTCTTGGATTGCCTGGACATCCTGACCCTTGAAACAAATACTGCTCATGTTAGTGGGAGGTGGTCAGTATTTTAGATGATGTTGCAGATCTGTTTTGAAAATGCCATAGATTTGGGTGACAGGAACTGAGGGAGAATTTGAAGTGGTTTTGTTCAGTTACTTGCTTAAGAAAACTTTGGGAGTCATTAAATATTGTTGTTGCTGAGCCATTTTCCATCATGTCTGACTCTGTGACCCCCTTTTTGCGGTTTTCTTTGGCAAACATACTGGAGAGATTTACTGTTTCCCTCTCCAATTCATTTTACAGATCAGGAAACTGAGGCAAACAGTTAAGTGACTTGCTTATATAGCCAGTTAAGTGTCTGAGGCCAGCTTTGAACCCACATCTTCCCTTTCCGAGATCAGCTTTCTATTCATTGTGTCACCTAGCTGTCCCAATTAAATATATTAAAAACCCGATTATAATATTGATTTTAAGAAGAAAATAATTTAAACAATAAATGGATTTACTGGTCACTACCATCTGAATGTTTTGTTAGAGGACTGAAAATAGTCTTTCTAGACATAAAGCTATGTCTTTAGAATATAGAAATCACTGCTTCTCCTTGACAAGCTTTACTTGTTACAGGGAAGCTATTGGTTGGCATAATACTGTATTTATTGGGTACTATATTGTAAATATCTTGAGATCAGGAATTGTGTATTTTATTCACGTTTGCATCACACAAGGTCTTGCATGTAACAGGTTCTCAGTAAATAATCTGAAATGAATGAATTAGTGAGTGAACATGTTACATGCACAATTGGATGGGTAGGCAGATAAGGGACTTAGAAGGGCTTACTATATATGAAGATCTGTGCTAAACTCAGAAGAATCTATAAAAGGCAAGGGAGGGGAAAGTTCTAATCTCAAGGAACTCACATTCTAAAAGGAGAAGACAATAAGTAAAAAAGGGTTTACAGAACAGGGGTTTGGAGTCAGAATTAATTTCAACAGAGCTGCCATGTTTTCCTATAATTTGTATCTTCTTGTGACAAGGCTTGCTTTCCACAAGTCAATTATTTGGAGTATCTTGGGGTTTTTTTTTGGTTTTGGTTTTGGGTTTTTTTTGCAAGGCAAATGGAGTTAAGTGGCTTGCCCAAGGCCACACAGCTAGGTGGTTATTAAGTGTCTGAGGCTGGATTTGAACTCAGATACTCCTGACTCCAGGGCCACTGCTCCATCTGTTGCACCACCTAGCTGCCCCCTCGGAGTATCTTGTTTTAATGATATCATTATCAGAGGGACAAAATCTATACCCGGAAGGTAGAAAGCACTTTGCGATTATAAGTATTAGCAACAATGTGTCTGAGTCTTTTGGTTTCTGAAGGATCTCACTTCTGAGTGATTTTTCAGGAGAAAATTGAAGTTATTTGAGTATTTACTGTAGAAAACTTATAATTTGGTCCCTTCCTTTCTTACTCTTTTCAATCCATTAACCTGTTGGAAAGCCACTTTCCTAGATGGAAAGACAAGAGGGGCAAAATAGTGTAGGGCGAAGGGTGCTGCAAAGGAAGATGTGAGTCCTTGCCCTGGCTCTATCATTAATGACCTTTGTGACATTACAAGAGTCACAATCTCCCTGGAACTCTTGGGCAGGTCATTCAAACCTGATTGCTTTGAATCCAGGGCCATCTCCAGTCTTCCTGATTAATACCTGGTCACTGAACCCAGATGGCTCTGGAGGAGAAAGTGAGGCTAGCACAGCACCCCCCCCCCCAATCCAATTCATATACATGCCAGGGCATCATCTCCCTGATAGCATGGTCTTCATGGAGGATAGAAAAACGTCAAAATGAGAGGGTTTGATTAAAGGGCCTTTGAGATTCATTCAAGCTCTAAATCCAAGCCTTAATTTCCCATCTGTAAGATGAAGAGGTTATACTATTCTACCACATGGAAATTCTATGATTCTAACAATACTAAGTCCTTATTTAGGGAAAGATAAATTGTACATATCAAAGACTTCCTAATTCAGCTAAAGATCCCTTCCTATCATCGGAATATTGACTTCACAGTGGTGTGTGTTGTACTGAATAGAGCTTCCCCCTTAGAATTAGAAAGGTCTAGGTTCAAGTACCTCCACCTACAATATGACCCATTACTTCACTTCTGTCTGCCTCAGTTTCTTCCTCTGTAAAATGTAGATAATACCTCATAGATGAGGCTCAAACAAAATAATATATGCAAAATGCTTTTAAACTTTAATGTGCCATATAAAGCGATTAAGTTCTATTACTGTTAGACACTGAAAAAAAGTTTGAGATGGGCTTGTAACTCATAGCAAAAAAAAAAAGGAAATTGGCAAAGCTCACTTCCTGCTCCCTAATCTAAGACTTCCATTTCCTTTTTGATCCTTGTAATCCCTTTCTATTCAGACATCAGTGACTTCCTATGGAGCTGATGCTAAATTACAGCTGAAGTTTGAGGCATGGAAAGAATATGTGGAATTGTAAGGCTGACATCCCACACACACCCCCAGAAGTCTGTGGGCCAGTAGCTCAATGGGAATGTGAGCCAAAAGACACAAGAGTTGAAGCCTTTGAAGGTGACAGCTGCATGCCTGGGCTAGGTTCTTTGCCTGAGGCTGGAAGGTGAATCTTATACTTCCTAGTAGGGCACTGAAGTGTGAGACCTACCCAGAAGGATTTGGCCCCACAGCACCTTAGTGTTGTGAAATGAACATGCCAAGAGAGGTTTGGTATGGCAGCCATTGCAGCCTTCTGGGCATCCCTTTATTGCCAGCCCACTGAAATGAACCCAGTTCTTTCTAAAGAGGCAGTAAGATTGGGTCCTCCTGAAAGGCCCACTTGGCAAGTAGTTCTGCAAAGCCTAGCATAGGGTGATTTCATTTCTTCCTTGGTGGTTGCCTCCATCAAGCTATTAATGATTCAATTTTAAAATGTCAAGAAGGAAACCATTTTCCTTCTTGACATAATGACCAGCTCCTCTGATGACATCTCTTTGTCTGCTTCCATGAATCCCATTAGCTCTTCATCATAGCACCTGAAATTCAAATCATTTAAATACAAATAATGAAACTCATTCTACAAATGAATGCATCTCTGATGAGTTGTAATGATTATTTCTATTTATGTTCAATTCCTCAGTTATTAAGAGCCTACAGTTGCTTTGCAAGACTTTATACTATATACTAGACATAACTCCATCATGAGCACCCTTTCCCAGGAGATACAAGTATCTTGGGTTCCTTCTTTATTTTACAAGTTTGGAAATTCAGACTTAAAGAGAGGAAATATCTTACCCAGGGTGATATTACTCTTTATCACCAAAGTCAAACATCCAACTCCTGGCTTTTGGTTCCCAGGTTCTTTCTTCCTACTTTCCTACTCTGCTTCTCTGAATAGGCCCTTCTGAAAGGGCTCAATATTTTAGCAGGTCTCCACCTGCTACATTGGCACCAACTAATTGTGAGGTCAATTGTAGTTTCTATGAAAGTAAGAGCAAAGTACCTGATTGCCAAAGGGGATTCCTGTAATAAATGTTTACAAATTACTTTTTTCCCATCTGCTAAATCCCAGGCTGTCTCAGACAGAGCCTCCTGTTAATTTATCTAATAATAATGACTATAATAGCTAGTATTTACAGGGTGCTTTAAGATTTGCAAAGTGTTCTATATATATATTATCTCATTGGACCTGGAACAGGATGATTAATGAAATCAGGATAGAATTGGGCATCTGTGGAATCTCAGATTCCATCTGGAAATATCTATTTTGGGTGGAGGCCAGCATATGGAACCATGGCCTCAAAAGCAGTAGAAATTGAGGTATTAATTGGTATTTAAAAAAAAGAAACCAAACCTCTAAGGTCCACATGAAGTAAAATTGTTGACATTTTTCTGAAGGAGTTTTCTGGCTTGTTCAAAGGAGTTATCTGGAAGGTGTGAGAGCATCCTATGATTTTGGATAAATATTGCTATAGAAATTATTTTTTCATTTATTAGAAATAACTGCATTGACTTGGTGGATTGTAGAGAGAAACATTCCAAGGTTCATCACAAACTTCCCCTATAAAAAAAGAAAATTCATCTTTAAAATCAAGGTAGATTTCCAAAATAAATGATCAAAACAACTCAATATCCCATGGGACCATTTTTGGTCTTTCATTTATTCACTTCGAGTTCCTCCTGGTGATCTTTTCTTTTATATTTATATATCATTGGTGAAGTGGATAAAGCAATGGCCTTGGAATCAGGAGGATGGGAGTTTGAATCCAGTTTCTGACACTAACTGTATGACCTTGGGCAAGTCACTTAACCCTGATTGCTCCACATCTCTAGTCATCCTAATCATATCTGGCCACTGGACCCAGATGGCTCTGGAGGAGAAGGTGAGGCTGATGACCTAGCACAGCAGCACCCTCTCACTCAAAATCCAATTCTTGTGCTTGTCATGGTATCCCTGATGTCATAGTCTTCTTTGAGAATGAAGGACAAACACTATTATTAATATTTCTAGGCTTCTTTGAATTCTTTACATTCCTTATTTCTTACATCCCAATAAGACTTCACTACTATTTAGATATTACAGTTTATTTTTCTCATTCCCCAATTGATGGGCAAATTTTATTCTAATCTTTGCTATCACAAGTGTTTAGGATATAGCAGTGACAAGGGTTATGATTATTTTGGTGTGGCTTTGGATCATTATGTCTATTTTTGACCTTTTTGAGCTAAATATCTAGTATTGATTATCACCAGAGTATAGAATTTGAACAGTTAGTCCCATCCCTTTATTTATGTATGTATGTATACATGTGTATGTATGTATGTATGTATGTATTTATTTTACCTAATTCCAAACAGTGACCAAGATTGACCTAAGCCACAACTTCATCAATGTATTAATGTGCTTGTCTTCCCACACTAACTACAGCTTCAGAAAGAGACAACCATAATTCGTTCTTCTTCTGTCCTGAAGGAGATCTGTATATGGTTATTTGTATTCATTAAAATCCCAGTTGCCTGCGGGTTCCTGGGACTCTAAGACTACCTACTGTACATTTCAGGGACTCCAGATAACTGGGTGTGTGAGAGTTCCTGGCTGTGGGTGGATGTCTGCATTTGAGTGGCTGCAGCTGTCCAGGCATGTGGGAGAGAACAGCCGCTCAGCCACCCACCAAGGTTCCCAGTGACTAAGTAGTTTCAGTCAGGGTTTCCAGAGTCCTAGGCAAAGCCTCCGGCACTCAGTGAAGCTGTAATCATATCTGGAATAATAGTTTCACGAGCGTGAGAATGGGGTGAGAAGACCTGCTCCATATGCACACGTGTGTGATTTTTCAGTCTCACTCTGCTAAGGATGGAATGGAGCAAATGGCAAGGAACCCTGCTAGAGAAAAGAGACCCTGGGACTTAGCCCTCCATCAGGGTGTGTCTTTTACAGTACAGTAATCTGAGACAATAGAAACAATCAGCCAACAAACAGTTGTTTAGAACCTCTGATATTTGCAAAATTAACCCTTGCCCTCAAGGAGCTCACATTCTAATGGAAGAGACAAATGCAATAACTATGTAGAAAGAAAACATTTACTGTATACTGCCAGAGGGAAGGCATTTATACTTGGAGACCAGAAAGGGCTTTTGATCAAAGTGGGGTGTGAGCTGAGTTTTGAAGGAAGATTGGAATGAACCATTTTTGATAAACTCAGAATTTGTTCTTTTCTAAAAAGTGATTTTTTTTGAGGTAAGAGAAAAAAGGGAGAGAATCTAAAACTGAAAATAAAATAATATTTCCCCATTGATATTTTATTTTATTTTTCCAATTACATGTTATGAAAGTTTTTCAACATTCATCCACATACATACGCATATTTTTAAGTTTTATAATTTCCTTCTACTCTCCCCTCAGTGGTGAACACATTTTTGTTTAACATGTTTCAGTTAAATGATATTTTAAAAATGATTTTATTGATTCCTTTAGTTTTTGCATTATAGTCTCCCCTGGATCTGCCCTCTCTATCCTTTCCCCCCACATTCTGTGTCCGAAATCTCCCCTTCCCCCTCACCCCCTTTGCTGAGAGGAGGAAGAAATGTTTTATTACCAGAATTTATTCTTGAAGGGAATTGCCAATACTGTACTAGGGAGGCTACAACTAGACTATATTTAGTTCAACTTAATTACCATGCTTACAGAAATATTTCAACGTGTCCCACTGTTCCCTGGACTGGTTGCCATGTATGTCACAATACTCTGGGAAGAGCAAAACGTTGGTCATCATTGAACCTAGGATCAGTCTCAGCTATATGACCTTGGTTAGGTGACATAACCTCTAGACTGCCACGTCTGCAACTGTGTCTGTCCAGAAGGAGACTTCAAAAAAAAAAGACATTTTAAATATAATAATATTGATAAAAATAATCAAAAAGTAGATAGAGCCCTGGAAGCAAATCCCACCTGGGACATTCACAACTTACACCATCCTGAGTTCATCCCATTACCTCTCACTGTTCTAGGTAACTAACTTTCAAAGGCTAAGGGGCAGATGTGATTAGGGTGATTTTTCTCTCTCCAGGTAGTCCCTTCACCCCCCGCTGATAGGGATAAACCAAACCAAAGGTGGTAATAAAACCATTGGGAATCTCTTTAGGACTCTGCATTTTTAGTGTCTTTTAAGTGAACTTGCCCTAGTTCCTGTCTTACTGTGAGAAGCCACTATTCTCTTTTGTTGTGTGAGTAAAATTTTGAGTTCAAAAACATGTAGAGGCTCTTCAGGGAAACTCCAGGCCAGGAAGGACTAGGGAAATAAAATGGGTGTCACCTGGAACTGGTTTCAGGTGGAGCAGACTCGTAGGAAGGGAAGGAAAGGGGATTTGAGCTTTTATCCTAGGAAGCCCCAGTGTCTTGGACCTGTGGGGTGGAGCTGGGATCTCAGTTTCGGTCTGGTATGTCTTTCACAACTCATAAATTCGTTTGAAGCTTTATGAAAACATCTCCAACAAATGAGATCCCTCTGGCATTTTAGACTCCAATCAGTTCTTGCATGAAACACATGTCATGAATTCCCCCCCAGGGCCTTTGAGAAATTTATAATTATACCTTGGCTCCTTCCTTACTGTAATAGGAGAAGGGCTGTGGGAAAATCTGAATTAACCTTGAATTCATACTGTCTTTCATCAGTGGCTTCCAGATGTGACTTAGAGAAAGTTTAAGAAGACACTTGGCACGATTGACAGTGGTAAGGGTGGTGAGTGCCTCCAGGCTGTTTTCAGCAGGATGGGGAAGGATTAAGTACCTTGAAATTGTCCTACCTACTCACTGGGGGTGGAGCCACGGTGGCTCAGTTGTCTTTGTTTTTCTAAGGCTCAGGAAAAGAATTCTGGAATCCTTGAGCTCTGAAATGAGACAGGTCCCCTAGTACCATGTCCTTGTCTTATATTGACCTGGGCCCCAGTATATGACTTAAGATTTGACCTACCTTTAAGTTATAGAAAATGATGCATTGTTGTTACATTGCTGATTTTATTGTTTTTTTTTCTAAGAAACTTATTTGGAAACAGATATACAAATAGTCTTTGAAGACTTTTATTCTCCATAATTTTAGATTATAATTAAAATAAATCACAAGGTTGATTTCTACTGGCCTCAATTTGCACTATCTTTATACGATGGTTATTTACTGATGTGATTGGATTGTCATCTACTTAAGTTCCCATCACATCAGTCAGGCTAATTTTTTCCCTAAAAAGACACTGCAACCATCCTCTAGGGATTTAATGGGTACAGGGATTAAGGCTTCAATCCATTGATTGGTTCAATCTATAGATTCCTGGTTGACTAAATATGAAAAGATACAGGTTTGGGCAGCTAGGTGGCATAGTGGATAAAGCACCGGCCCTGGAGTCAGGAGTACCTGGGTTCAAATCCGGTCTCAGACTCTTAATAACTACCTAGCTGTGTGGCCTTGGGCAAGCCGCTTAACCCTGTTTGCCTAAAAACCTAAAAATAAAAAAGATACAGGTTTGATTTACTCTTCTAACTGGGGACAGCATATGCTAGGATAGATAGATAAATAGTTAAAGGTAGAAATACATAATAGATGAATAGACAGATGAATGGATATATTGCTGAGTGAAGAGATGAATGTATTTGTTGTGTGAATGAGAGTGAAAAAAGAGGAGGGGGCGGAGAGGGAGAGGGAAGGAGAGAGAAAACTTAGTAGGCTTCTTCCTGCATTCACCTGAACCAATATCAGCCCCCCTAAAGTTGTGTGTATCCTTAAAGACTGAACCACTGAACTAGTCTGAGTCGGGACTGACTCAGGATAGTTGTCTTTGGTTTCTGATAGGTTAATTCTGAGGTGTTGAAGCTGCCTTTCTTATATGTCATTCTGGGTGTAGTTGGTAAAAGCAATAGGTTGACAAAATGAAGACCAAAGGTCTTGGCTCTGTCTTTTTGTTTTGTGACACCTGACTTTATGATGTTTGTTGGCACTGCAGATCAGCACCTGATGCCAACCGGATGATGATCTCTTCCCAGTTCACAGACAGGGACATATTTTCCCCTGCAATCTGAAGTTGCTGCCAGCAGATGGTGGTAAGGCTCCTCAATCATCTGGTCTAGAGAATTCATTTTAATCTGAAGTCTAGATAATGACTATGGCTTACTTTTTGAGGGAAGATGGGACACAGAAAATATTACTTTAAAAATTTCATAATAAAACAAAAGATATTCCTTTTTTTTTAGGTTGTTTTTTCTTTTTTCTTTTGCAAGGTAATGGAGTTAAGTGGCTTGCCCAAGGCCACACAGATAGGTAATTATTAAGTGTCTGAGGCTAGATTTGAACCCAGGTACTCCTGACTCCAGGGCTGGTGCTCTATCCATTGCACCACCTAGTTGCCCCACAAAAGATATTCTTAAAGGAATCAGTGAGGTGGCTCAGTCTGAAAAAAAAATAGGTAAAGAAGTCTACTAAATTCCTTTCATGACACAAGTATGGTTTCATACCTAGACCAAGGAGACCCAAAACAGAGAAAGAAAACCATAGAACTTTCTTAATCAATGTAAAATATTATGAATAGCAATGCAAAGATTTAAAATAAAATACCAGCGGAGATTACAGCAACATATCGGAGATTACAGCAACATATCACAAAGATCATATACTAAAAACAAATGGAATTTATATCAGAAATGCAGGAATAGTATCAATAAGAAAAACAACAAACTCATATGATTATACCAGTAGATGCAGAAAAACTCTTTGACCAAATACAGCATTCTTTCTTATTAAAACACTAGAAAGCAAAGAATAAATGCAACCTTTCTTAAAATGAAAAGTGGTAGCTATTTTAAACTAAGAGCAAGCTTTCAGTAACAGGGGTAAATCTGAAGCTTTCCCAATAAGATCAGGAGTAAAGCAAGAATGTCAATTATCACCACTGTTATTTAATATTGTACTAGAAAATACTAGCTATAGCAATAAGACAAGAAAAAGAAATTGAAGGAATAAAAACAGGCAATGAAGAAATCAAACTATCACTCTTTGCAGATGATATGACAGTAAACTTAGAGAATCCTAGAAAATCCACTAAAAATTAGTTGAAACAATAACTTCAGCAAAGTTGCAAGATATAAAACAAATTGATATAAATTATCAGCATTTCTATATACTACCAACAAAACCCAGCAGCAAGAGACAGAAAGGGAAATTTCATTTAAAATAACTCCAAACAAAATAAAATGCTTGTAAATCTACCTGGCAAGATAAATCCAGGTCTACATTAATCCAATGATAACACTTCTCATACAAATAAAGACAGATCTAATCAAGTGGAGAAATATTAATTGTTCATGAGTGGACTGATCAATATGATAAAAATGTTTGTCTAACTCAATTAATTTATTTATTTGATACCATACCAATCAAATTATCAAAGAATTCTTTTACAGGGCTAGAAAAATAATAACAAGATTCATTTGGAAGAACAAAAGGTAAAAATAGAAAAGAAAGCACTCCAGCAATTCTATATTTCAAACTATATTACAAAATGGTAATTATTGTATTATTGGTGATTATTAGCTAAAAAATAAGAGTAGAAGACCAGCGGAAAAGATAGAATACCCAACACACAGTAGTAAATGACCACAGTACTTTAGTAAAAGACCCAACATTTGATTAAAATTATTGGGAAAACTGAAAAGTAGTTTGTCAGGAACAAGATACAGACTGATATCTCACACTGTTTACTAAGATAAATGGGCAGAAGTGATCTAGACATAAATAGTGATATCATAAGTAAATTAGGAGAGCATGGAAAAATGTATCTGTCTAATCTATCTCTAAGAATTTATGAACAAATAAGAGATTAAAAAAGATGATGGAAAGTAAAATAGATAATTTTGATCACATGAAGCCAAAAACCTTTTGTACAAAGAAAACTTATACAGGCAAAATTAGAAGGAAAACAGGAAACAAGGAAAAAAAAGTTTTTATAGCAATTACTCTGATAAAGGCCTAATTTCTCAACTATATAGGGACCTGAGCCAAATTTATAAAAATAAGAGCCATTCCCCAGTTGATAAATGGTCAAAGGATTATCGTTGTTGTTCATCATGTTCGACTCTGTGACTTCATGGACCATGGCATACCAGGCTCAAGTTTGTTGCTTTGGTGATATTGTCTATCTATCTTAGACTCTGCCATTCCTTTCTTCTTTAGTCTTTACTCTTTCCCAACATCAGAATCTTTTCAATGACTCCTGCCTTCTCATTATGTGGCCCAAGTATTTAAACTTCAGATTCATTATTTGATCTTCCAGTGAATTGTCTGAAATAATTTCTTTAAATATTTATTGATTTCATCAACTTGATGTTCAGGGGATTTTCGAAAGTCTCTAGTAGCTGCAGTTTGAAAGTCAGTTCTGCAGCACTTGGTTTTTCTTTTAGTCTGTCACAGCCATACATTGCTACTGGAAAAAAACCATAGTTTTGTAGGCAAGGTGATATCTCTAGTTTTAAGTAGGCTATCCAGATATGCCTGAGCTTTATGTCCAAGGAACAAACAACTTTCAATTTCATAGTTGCAATTACCATCTGCAGTGATCTTTGAGTCCAAGATGATCATTTTACATACACATTTTGTTAAATATGTTTACAAATTAGTAATTTTTGGCATGAGGAATTAGGATTAAGGGAAAGAGATACATAAGAGATAATTTTTATTGTGTTCATCAGATTTGGAAGGGTTGGTTTTTTTTTTTCTGTGTGTTTTGTTTTGTTTTTTTCTTCCTCTGGTTGGGGATAATATAGTTCAGTCAAATAGTTGTCCTAGCTCTCTGGACTGCGGAGAGGAGCTGCAACAATATTTTTCCTCTCATAATGTTGTTGTTGATGTGTACGATGTTCTCATGGTTCTACTCCCTTCACTCAGCATCAAAGCCCGTAAGTCATTCCCTGCTTCTCTAGAGTCTGACCATTCATGGTATCTTACAGAACAATAATATTCCATAGTATTCATGTACCGTAATTTATTTAACCATTCCCCAATTTGTGGTCATCCCCTTAATTTCCAATTGTTCGCCACTACAAAAAGAGCCACTGTGAATATTTTGGAACATGTAGGACTTTTCCCATTTTTTACAATTTCTTCTGGATATAGACCTAGAATTGGAATTGCTGGCTACCTCTTCTTAATCACTTCTGCTTCTATCTAAGTTTCTTGAAGAGATACCTTATCTTTCTCAAACTATTTTTTTCTTCTGTTTCTTTGTATTTATCCTTTGAGAAAATTTTCTTAACATTCCTTGTTATTACCTAGAATTCTGAATTCATTTGAATATCTTTCCCCTTCTCTTTTCTCTTTGAAATGTTTCTTTTTGTTTTTATCTCTTATCATTATTGTGAACTTCCATCCATAGTTTTTTTTTTAGGTTTTTGCAAGGCAAATGGGGTTAAGTAGCTTGCCCAAGGCCACACAGCTAGGTAATTATTAACTGTCTGAGACAGAATTTGAACCCAGGTACTCCTGACTCCAGGGCTGGTGCTTTATCCACTGCGCCACCTAGCTGCCCCATCCTTAAATCTATTCATCACTTCTTTTTTCATGTTCTGAAGAGATGCTAGTTAGGTCAGAACTATATGGTTTCATGATTTTCTCTACTGCCATCAATTTTTTTTAGTTTTTTTTTTGGCAAGGCAATGAGGTTAAGTAGCTTGCCCAAGGCCACACAGCTAAGTAATTATTAAGTGTCTGAGGACCAGGTTTGAACTCAGGTACTCCTAACTCCAGGGCTGGTGCTCTATCCACTGTGCCACCTAGCCACCCCTACTACCATCAATTTAAGTCTGAATTTTGCAATAAGAAGCTCATGAACCAAGCCAGGTCTTGTTTTAATTGACTGGATAGACCTTCTCCACATTTGGCTGCAAATTTAATAATCAATCTGATTTCAGTATTGAATATCTAGTGATATCCATGTGTAGAATTGTCTTTTGGGTTGTTGAAAAACAGCTTTTGCTATGACCAGAGAATTATCTTGACAAAATTCTATTAGTCTGTACCCTACTTCATTTTGTACTCTAAGGCCAAACATGTCTCATTCCAAATATTTTTGAGCATTCTAGTCTCCTATGATAAATGTGATGTCTTTTTTTGTGTTACTTCTAAAAGATGTTGTAGGTCTTCATAGAACTGATCAACTTAATCTTCTTCAGCATCAGTGGTTGGGACATAGACTTGTACTGTGAGGATGAATGGTGTGCCTTAGTTTGAACAGATATCATTCTGTCATTTTTGAAATTATATACTCACTACTTTTTTCACCCTTTTATTCATTCATTCATTCACCTATTTATTTGTTTGTTTATGAGGGCTATTTCATTTCTTTTAAGGCATTCTTGTCCACAGAAGTATATGTAATGATCCCTTGAATCAAATTCACCAATTCTCATCCATTTAAGTTTATTAATACCCAAGATGTCAATGTCTAATCGTTCTATTTTCTATGTGATCACAACTATTTCAAAGGATATTTTTTAAAGGATATGAACAGGCAATTTTCAGAAGAAGGAATCAAAGCTATCAATGATCACATAAAAACATGTTCTAAATCACTACTGATATGAAAAATGTAAATTAAAGCAACTCTGAGACACCACCTCACACCTTTTAAAATGGCTAACATGAAAGGAAAGGAAAATGACAAATGATAAAGGAATGTAGAAAAAATTGCCACTAATGTACTATTGGTAGCATTATGAACGAGTCCAAAAATTCTAGAGAACAAAGAGCTATAAAATTCTGCAAACCCTTTGACCCAGCAATATTATTATTAAGTCTATATCCCAAACAGATGAAACAAAAGGGAAAAGGACCTATTTGTGTGTGTGTGTCTATATATATATATATATATATATATATATATATATATATATATATATTAGTTTAAATATCTGTATAAATAGCTGTATAAATCAAGGGGATGCCCATCAATTGACAAATGGCTGAACAACTTGTGCCATATGATTGTGATGGAATACTATTGTAGTATAAGAAATGATGATTAAGATAGTTTCAGAAAAACCTGGGAAGATATATGAATTAATGCTGAGTGAAGTGAGTAGAACCAGAAGAATAATGTACATGGTAAGAGTAACATTGTAAGGATGATCAACCTGAAAAGACTGAACTAGTCTGATCAAGACAGTGATCCAAGATAATGGCGAAGGACCCATAATGAAAAATTCTACACTCTCCAGAGAAAGAATTGATGAACTCAATGCAAATTGAAAATACTCTTTTTTTTATAAATAGCATTTTGCTTTTTCCAATTACGTGTAAAGAGAGTTTTTTCAATATTCATTTTTATAAGAATATATATCCCAAAATTTTTTCCCTTCTCCCTCTTCCTCCCCAAGATGGCAAGTAATCTGATATTAACTATACAAGGGCAATCATGTCAAGCATATTTCCTCCTTAGTTATATTATGAAAAAAGAAGCAAAACAGAAAGGCAAAACCATGAAAAATATCTTGCAAAATACAATGAAAAAAGTGAAAATTGTCTGTTTTGATCTGTATTCAGATTCCATAGTTCTTTCTCTGAATGTGTATAATAATATTTACTATCATCAATGTTTTGGATTTGCTTTGAATTGTATTGTGAAACATGCTTTAAAAAATTTTATTCTTTGATGCAGTAGATAGAGCACTGGTCCTGGAGTCAGGAAGACTTGAGTTCAAATTTGACTTCAAACACTTAATACTTACTTAGCTGTGGAGGCAGCTAGGTGGCGCAGTGGACAGAGCACCCCTGGAGTCAGGAGTACCTGGGTTCAAATCCTGTCTCAAACACTTAATAATTACCTAGCTGTGTGGCCTTGGGCAAGCCACTTAACCCCATTGCCTTGCAAAAACCTTAAAAAAAATACTTATGGGGGAGGAGCCAAGAGAAGCTCATGTCTTAGGTGCTCTCTCATAAAACTTCGAAACTCAGGACTCTAACTAAATTTTCAAGAGACAGAACCCACAGAGGGACCCAGTGAGGCAGTTCTCCTACTCAAGGTAACCTGGAAAAGAGCAGAAAGGCTCTGCTCCCCAGGGTCGGAGGGGTGGCCTGCCAGAGTGAAAGAGCTTCGGCCTCCCAGAGGCAGCCGAAGGGTGCTGGGAGCCATGGTTCACAGAAGGGGGGGGGGAGTTTCCTGATCTACGCCCCGGGGAGCACTGGGCACAACTTGGGGGAACAGTGGCAGGACCTCTGCCAGAGAGAGCGCGTGAAGCCCAGCCCTCAGAGCACACAGCAAGCAGCAAGCAGCACAGCCTGGCCAAGGCAGTCCAGATCCAGGAAAAAGGGGCAGGTGGAGCTGGTAAGCAGGAGTCCCCAGGGCATGAGCCCATTGAGCTGAGGGAGGGGAGTGAAGAGAGACTGCAGAGCTCTGTCCTCTGCCTCTGGAACAGGATTCTGGGGTTCTGACCACATTTAGATCCTGATTGTAGTCTAGCCCCCCCCCATAGACCAGCATGGCCCCCCCACCTCAGCCCCGTGGCAGAGGGGGGTGCATATGGTCATTCATAGACCAGGAGGGAGGACAGAGCCTCACACACTGAGATCCTTGTGGGAGTATCCCAAAAGCTCAGGAAGCACCCCCAAAACAGGCTAAGGCTGGGAAAATGAGCAAGCAGAGAAACAAGAAGAAGACCATTGAGAAATATTTTGCCTGTGAGCCCAAGAAGGACCAAAACACTCAGTCTGAAGATGAGGAAGCACAAGCTCCTGCATCTAAAGACTCTAAGAAAAACAGAAATTGGGCTCAGGCTATGACAGAGCTCAAAAAAGACTTTGAAAATCAAATGAGGGAGTTAGAAGAAAAACTTGGAAAAGAAATGAGAGAGATGCAGGAAAAACATAAAAATGAAGTCAGCAGCTTAGTCAAGGAAATCCAAAAAAATGCTGAAGGAAATAGCATGCTAAAAACCAGCTTAGGTCAAATGGATAAAACAGTTCAAAAAGTTATTGAGGAGAAGAATGCTTTAAAAAGCAGAATGGGCCAGATGGAAAAAGAGATAAGAAAGCTCTCTGAGGAAAATAAATCCTTCAGACAAAGAAGAGAACTCAGTGAGATTGCTGAATTTACAAGAAATTAGGACTCAATACTTCAAAACCAAAAGAATGAAAAATTAGAAGAAAATGTGAAACACTCATTGAAAAAACAACTGATATGGAAAACAGATTTAGAAAAGATAATTAAAAAATTATTGTAATACCTGAAAGTCATCATCAGGAAAAGAGCCTTGACATCATTTTCAAAGAATTACTACAGGAAAATTGTCCTGATATCCCAGAAGTGGAGGGCAAAATAGAAAAGGAGAGAATCCACAGATCCCTCCGAGAAAGAGATCCCAAAAAACCAACCCCAAGGAATATTATAGGCAAGTTCCAGAACTCCCAAGTCAAAGAGAAAATATTACAAGCAGCCAGAAGGACACAATTCAAATACCATGGAGCTGCAATCAGGATCTCAGAGGACTTAGCAGCAACTACATAAAAGGTCGTAGGGCTTGGAATATAATATACTGGAAGGCAAAAGAGCTTGGGATGCAACCAAGAATCAACTAACCAGCAGAACTGAATGTCCTCTTCCAGGGAAAAAGATGGACTTTCAATGAACCAGGGGAATTTCAAATGTTCCTGTTGGAATGGCCAGAGCTGAACAGAAGGTTTGATCTTCAAATACAGGACTCAGGTGAAGCATAGAGATTGGAGGAGAAGGGGAAAATATGAGGGACTTAATGATGATGAACTGCATGCATTCCTGTATAGAAAAATGACACTGATAATAGTCATATGAACCTTCTTAATTAACAGATCAGGTAGAAGGAGATTTTATAGATGAAACACAGGAGAAAGCTGAATTTGAAGATAAAATATGGTGTAAAAATGGAATCAATAGAATAAAAGGAAAATGTAATGGGAGAAAGAAAAAGGAGAGGGGGAATAGGCCAAGATATTTCATATAATAAGATTTTTCTTTATTAAAATGAGCTATTGCAATGATTTGGAAGGGGGGAGGCAAGAGGGAATGAGGGAACCTTTGCTCTCATCAGAGGTGGCTAGGAGAGGAAACAGCATATATAATCAATGGGGTATACACATCTAGAGTAAGAAGGAGAGAAGGGGGACAGGGGGAAGGGGGGGATGTGAGTGATGGAGGAGAAGATGGATCATGGGGGGAGAGTGGTCAGATATAACACATTTTCTTTTGTACTTCTTGTAAGGGGCTGGGATTGGATGGCCTGTCCAGGACCATAGGGCCAGGTAGATGCTGGGCCTAAGGGGTGGTATGGGGGCTCAGGGCCTAAGGGGTGATATGGGGGCTTGGGACCTCTTGGCCCCAGGGCCAGGGATCTGTCTGCTGTGCTACTCAGTGACCCTACAGCAGAGTCAGAGTGAAAGGAGAGAGAAAATAGAGTACATGGTAGTGGAGAAGTACGAAGGGAGTTGCGATCAGCAATGGCAACAGTGGAAAAATATGGAAGTAACTTTTGTGATGGACTTATCATAAAGAATGTGATCCACCTGCGACAGGGTTGGTGGTGTTGGAACACAGACTGAAGCACATTTTTTATTATTATTATTTTTTGGGGGGGGGTTCAGGGCAAATGGGGCTGGGTGGCCTGCCTGGGGCTGCATAGCAGGGTGATTATTGGGTGTCTGGGGCTGGATTTGGACCTGGGTGATCCTGGCTCAAGGGCCAGTGCTCTGTCTGCCACTCAGCCGCCCCTACTATTATTACTATTTTATTTTATTTTGGGTCTTTTTTTTCTTCTTTTGGTTTTTGCAGGGCAGTGGGGTTGGGGTGGCTTGCATGTCACACAGTTGGGTGAATGTTGGGTGTATGGAACCAGATTTGGGCTTGGGTGCTCCTGGCTCCAGGGTTGGTGCTCCATCCACTGCATCACCTGGCTATACCTACAATTATTACTATTTTTTTAATTTTGATTTTAATTTTTTTCTCTCCCCTTTATCGCTCAAGCGAGTCTATGATTTTTTGGGGGAGGGGGTATTTTGTTTACTCTTAAACAAGTATATTTTATTAATGTATAAAAAAACCATTATTTGTACAAAAATGAGAATAAATAAATATTAAATTAAAAAATACTTAGCTATGTGACCTCGGATAAGTTACTTGCCTTGCAAAAATAAATTTTTTTTTTCTTATTTCATGTGTTTTTTGGGGGGTAATATGGTAAGTAGGAAAATGTTTTACATGACTTCACATGTTCTCAAATATTATCAAATTGCTTGCCTTCTTAAGGAGGGGAAGGGGAGAATAGGAGGCCGTAGAAATCCATTAATGTCCCTTTAGTGCTGCTTGGTCTCCCAGGAATATCGTTTCCCAGTTTGCAACAAATGGATAATACTGTTCATCCTTACTTACAAGGAGCCCTCCTAAATAAGCCATATATTCATCATGATAATAGGCACATTTCCAAAGTTGATATACCTCCTTCCACTGACAAGTTTTTATACCAATGTCTTTAGATAGGTCTTCCTGGCTCCAAAACTGATCAAAATAAATCCCTGATTTTGTGCCATTAGAGCAACCCCAAGAATAGCTAATATATCTAGTGATGTTCTTTAAATTATTCTGGCCAGACTGGTATAAACATAGTCACCCTGAACTGACTCAGTCATATGCTGCTGGTGCTTCTCTCCTCTGGCCCAGAAATCTGTGCCACAGTGCACCTCTCTACCAGGAACTGAGAATCTAGGCCAGACCCAGGGGGGACTGGCACCCAAGGCCAGTTCTCAAACTGCTGTGAACCACTTAAAATCCAACAGTTAGCCACACCAAAAGACTGGCCAATGACTTCTGTCAGTTAGATTCTCCTCCCACCATTATTAATATCCTGTTCTCTAAATCAGAGATAGGACTCTCCCTAGAAAGGATATATAGACTCGTGTGGGATATAATCATGCCACCCTCCTTTTCTCTCGATGGAGAGCATCTTTACCCTGCCTCTCCTCCTCCTCTCCATAAGGAGTGGGACATAAGGAGGGGTGCCACGCTTAGAGAATCAGAGGGAAGTTATAGATACAGATCCCCTGTACACGTAGGCGAGAGATGGTGGAGATGAATTCATCCAGTGTCTCTCCTTTCTTTTCTCCTTTGAAGATATGTGATCCAGTGTCCTTCTGCACCTCCTGAACCCGTTCCAAAATCTCCAACTCAGGTGATTTGTTGAGACCTTCTATTCTGGTAAAGAAACTGCTTAACATTTTACTCAGATCAAACACCTGTTTTCACCACAAGATAAGGAGATTCTGGAGCTTATTACATTTACATTTGGCCTTACTCACTGTCCTACTAACATACATTCTTCACTTTAACACACTAACCCTCCATCAGTGTTTTACTACTGGAGCAAATTCCACTGAGAATTACCACATTAACTTAAGCTTGTAACAGTCTTAATCTTTCGCTCTCATTACAATAATGAATTTTTCCCCAAAACATATTCCAACATTTTCCTTTTCCTTATCTGACTCATATTCCTTTCCCTCAATCAGACTTTGAGACTAGAATTATACTAAGAATTTCCCATTCTTGGGGCAGCTAGGTGGCGCAGTGGATAGAGCACCAGCTCTGGTGTACCTCAGGGACAAGGAATACCTGAGTTCAAATCCAGCCTCAGACACTTAATAATTACCTAGATATGTGGCCTTGGGCAAGCCACTTAACCCCATTGCTTTGCAAAAAAAAAAAAAAAAAAAGAATTTCCCATTCTTCTTCTTACCTAAATATCCCCTCTAACATAAAACTAAGGAAACTTAATTCCTGTCTTAACATGTAGCTGATTGCAGGTGTCGGAGCCACACATCTAACCTATTTGGCTATTAAATCCAATTCACCTAAAACTCCTTTCTTAGATTTGCTTATCATTTTACTATAAAGATCCAGGACATCAAAAGAAAATTCCTTTATAAATATAATTATTGAATATTAGTGTCCAGGCAGAGGTGATGTGGCTAGTGTCAAATGTCTTAGGCCAGATTTATTTTACAGGTGAGACATAATCCATATGTCACTTTGGGGAAATCAAGTCAAAAGGATCCAGTCTGAGGCCATACTGAAAAGCTGTCCCTTTGACTGTACATCCCTGTTACCTGACATCTTCAGCCTCCAAGAATAACTCATTGACCCAGTAATACTTCCTTTTTGCCATCCTGGTATCTGACATAAAAAGAAAAAATTGATTAAAAGTCTCATGATCTAAAAATAGTTGTTTTACCTTATTAGAATTTCTAGTGAGTTCAACTTGAAAATTCCAATTATAGTCTTAATGGGGTTCCAATTAATGAACCCTCTACCTAAAGCTCTGAGTGCCCTTCCTGGGTCCTTGCTAAAACCAGTGTCAGTGTTCTGGTATTCTAACTATGACTAGCCCTACAAGGCCTCATCTCCTACCTTTTTCTGAGGCCTCCGATTTCCAGACTCACATCCCTTTGTATGAAATCATATCAACTCCATCTCTATATAGAGATGGTATATCAGATTCCCCTTGGCTAGAGAACCTTCCTTCTAGCCTGTTGTATTTTACAACAAATAAAGGCCTCCTTTGGCCAGGAGATTGCTTATCATCTCTTAAATTCTCACATACCAATTAGGCTCATATTACATAGCTGCTTTTACTTCAAAGCAAAACAACCAGTTTTGGAATATATATACATATAGAAAATATTCCCAATTCACATATAGCTAGAAACTTCTATACATAAACTTGTTTGGACACTAGCCATTAGACATTAGCACTAGCTGCTAGACATTTAGACATTAGCATACAAATTATTATTTTTGTTTTTGCAGGGTAATTGGAGTTAAGTGACTTGCCCAAGGCCACACAAGTAATCATTAAGTGTCTGAGGTCACATTTGAACTCAGGTCCTCCTGACTCCAGGGCCAGTACTCTATCCACTGCTCCAGCTGGCTGCCCCCTACCATACGAATTGTTATTCAGAATTCTTTAAAACCATTAGAACATCTTAGGTGATTTTAAATTTCCAACATGTGTTATTAATTCCAATATAACAAAACAGCAATAGGAATAACACACAAATTACTTCCATTATTATATTATTTATAAACCCACAGATCTATCCCAGAAGGGGTCATAATTTTTGATATTTCCCTTATTGCCCTTCAAAGCAATCACATGATAATCCCAGGCTTTAACAGTACAGTATTTAAATAACTTGTATATTCATAAGAGATAACCAAATATTGTAAATATTATCTCTTTGCAGTTACAAAAGAATATCACATAACTGATAAATACATCTGATTCATCAATAAATTACCTTACAGCGGAACCACATAATTGTTATTTGTTCAGTCATCCATCAGAGCCCCCCACATCAGCTATCTGCAGTTACCACAAGAGAAGTCCACATTCTTGACTTCTTTAAAATTAAATATACATTATTCATTTGCAATAAACATAAGATTCTTATGTAAACATCTCATTCCTCCTTAGTACAGTAGCAAATGAATATCCCACTATCTTTGCATTTTTATCTTCCAGAATCCAATCTCATACATTGTAATACATCAAAAAAACCCAATGCAATTACAGTTAAACTTTCCAACAGTTTAGTTTGATAAAAAGCTTTAGAGTACCTTATACAGAGAATCCAGCACTCACATTCCAAAAGCTCCATCCAAGATAAAAATACAATTGTTAGCATTAGGCTTGACATTAAAATGAGAGTTTTTTTCCCCAAAGAGAACAGTAAATACCCCTGATAACATCAGTATTTTTCTTTTTAGTTAACCCAATACCACTTTCCTTTAACTCAAAGGTGTTATAGCAGAGTTTAAAATCCCAAACCACTTTAAAAATCCAAGTTATTTAATTCCTCCCATTCTGTACAAATTTATCAGAATATAACAACACTAATAATCCTCTTTTAAAACCCTCAGAGTGATTCCCCAAACTCCAATTCAGAAACATTAAAAACAGTTAAGAATCAGGAATGCAGCATGTGACCATGTGATCAGAGCAGAGATACTCCTTAAACATGATTTCCTTTCAATAACTGTGTCTCCCAATCCCTGGATTTTGTATTTTCTTCTTTTCCCAATCATAGATCACACCTATGGGAAATGGGGTTAAGTGACTTGCCCAAGGCCACACAGCTAGGGAATTCTTAAGTGTCTGAGACTGGATTTGAACCCAGGTACTCCTAACTCCAGGGTCGGTGCTCTACCCACTGTGCCACCTAGCTGCCCCTAGACTCAAACACTTGAAATCTCCCCAGTTGGGCACACCTCAGCTGAACTCAGTTTAGAGTTCAAGTCTTAATAAGATGGTGGATGGGATCAAGACTACCACATGTCCAACCTACCACCCCTTCCCCTAACCCAGGGAGAAAACATGGGATCTTTTCCAATGATAAGAATAAGAAATCTTCCCTCCTATAACTCTTCAAGCTTTCCTTTTTTTCTCCTTAAGAATCCCCTTCCCCTTTTCTCTTTAACTCTGCACACCAGCCTAGCTACCATTGGCTCAGTGAGGGAGGGGCTGATCTACACAAGGACTGCAGACTTACTTCCAGACTTACTTCCTCCTCACCCACCTTCTGAAATTCCTCTTACTTCCAGACTTACTTCCTTCTCCCCCACCTTCTGAAACTCCTCAGCCCGACTTCCAGGTCCCCCAGTTTAAAACTTAGACAGAGACCCCAGACCCTGAAATAACTAACACAGTATTTACACAAGACAGGACATAGAACAAACATACACACTCCTGCACAGGAACATTCAAATGCACTCATACATCAGACTGAATCCAATTGGTTTCCTTCCTTCTACTTGCTGACCCTGTGGTTCCCTTCCCTGGAAAGTCTGGAGGCATCCTTTCCTCTTTAAGATTTTGTGGAAATTCCTGGAGACCAAATCCAAACCCCACTCCTTCAGGGCACTCTATTATCCTCTGGGCTCTCCTTCACTGGCATTTTCCATCAAGTATTTTAGGACTGTCTATCATTAGATAGACCTCTCACCTGGAGGACTTCTCAGCCAGTCCAGGTTCTGGCCACCAACACCACCCTAGAGATCTACCTCTAACCTCGGTTCTACCCCCAAACATTTTAATCACTTTTGGCTCCAAACCCAGGCCAATCTTCCCAGAAATTGCGGAGACATTTCTCCAGCAAAGAACACCAAGAAAGTGTGCTTGAAAATCAAGTCATTTGAGTGCATTATTTTCTTGTTTTCTTCCTGGAAAATACCAAGTAAAGAGATTTACATTAATATTGGCGACGAGTACCAAAATTGTTATAAATGGCTGGTGAATACTTAGTCCAGAGTGATTAAAATGTTTTTTATTAATATTTTATTTGTTTTACAATTATATACAATAATAGTTTCTACCTATCATTTTCTGTAAGGTTTTGAATTTTACAATTTTTCTTCCACCCTCCCTTCCTTCTCCCTCATCCCTGCACAGAAGGCAGTCTGTTAATCTTTAGATTGTTTCCATGATATACGTTGATCAAAATTGAATGTGTTTGGAGAGAAATCATATCCTTGAGGAGAAAATAAAATATTAGAGATAGCATAATTTAGTACATAAGACACTTTAAAAAAAATTAAAGTCTTTGTTTAAACTGCCCAATTCTTTCCTGGGTGCAGATGCTATTCACCTTCGTAGGTGCTCTAAAATTGTCCCTGATTATTGCATTGATGGAATGAGCAAGTCCATTAAGGTTGATCATCACCCCCATGTTGCTGTTAAAGTATACAATGTTCCAGTTCTGCTCATCTCTATCAACATTAGTTCATACAAGTTTTTCCAGGCTTCTCTGAAATTCCATCCCTCTTGGTTTCTAATAGAACAATAGTGTTCCATAACATATCTATATCACAATTTGTTCAGCCATTCCCCTCCAATTCTTTGCTACCACAAACAGGGCTGATGGTTTTTTTTATTAGGATATCTTAACAAAATGGCACATCTCCCTCATGATGGGAGAGAGGGGCAAGGAAATCCCAAAATGCAAGGTCTTTTATGCACTTTTGAAAGGCATTGCTCCTGCCCCCTCATGCCAATCATAGGCTGGGGTCACAATCTAAGTGGACCAATCTAAGTGACCCCCCCATTATACTAATGAACAAGAACAGCTATCTCCTTGAACTTATGCAAAGGAGAAGGTCAAGACTAAGCTAACTTAAAAACAGGTGGGCCAGTTTTTGAGTAAATGGAGGCTAAATCTTTTATCTTAACTCAATACCTGCCCATAGACAACAATATAAGCAGGCCTAGTCTTTGTAATGTAAACTAACAATCCTCCCCTTCACATTCTTGTGGAACCCAAGCACCTTCACATTCCTCATAGTAATATAATCAGATGCATTCAGAAGTGGTCAGATAGCAAAACTCAAAAGAAAAGTTGATAATGCTTTA
This sequence comes from Macrotis lagotis, assembly GCF_037893015.1. NCBI lineage: Eukaryota > Metazoa > Chordata > Mammalia > Peramelemorphia > Peramelidae > Macrotis > Macrotis lagotis. The sequence goes on from NC_133658.1 coordinate 888,284,152, forward strand.
GAGTCCATGAGGCTAGGGATCTCCAGTAGAGCTCCTCAGAGATCTTTGGTTGATTCTATGCTATTTAACATTTTTATCATTGGTTTATACAAAGGCAAAGGTGGTACCCTTATCAACAGGTTAGTATGGGTTGAATCTAATAAGATGAAATTCAATGGGATAAATGTAAAGTCTTATACTTGGCTACCAAAGCCACCCCCCCCATCTCATAAATATGAAAAAGAAGAGGCAAGGACAGACCACAGCTTTTTCAGGAAAGGATCTGGGGCTTTTAGTGGACTACAGTATAATAAGGAAGCCAAAAAAAGCAATTTTGGGCTGTATTAGGGGAGCATAACTTTCATCATCTTACTACCATTTGCTTTTGTCAGATCTTGACTGGAGTATTATGTTTGGTTTGGGGCACCATAGTTTAAAATAGACAATGATAAGCTGAAAATTGAACAAGGGTATGATTGTTAAGGGTTTTGAGCTCATGATGTCTATTGTTGTCAAAACTTTATTCTCAAAGAGGGCCATGACTTCAGAGGGGTGATTGTAAGTGATTCAGATTTAAGGGAGGGGGTGCTGTGCAAAGTCACCAGCCTCACTTTCTCTTCCCATGCCATCTGAGTCCAGTGACCAGATATGGATCATGATGACCCGAGATGACCCCGGATGCAGTGGGAGATCTTGACTTTTGAGGAAAGGGAAATGTTTAGCCTGGAGAAAAGATTTGGGAGACAAGAGAGCTGTCTTTGTATTTGAAGAACTGTCTGGCAAAGGAATGATTAAACATTCTGCCTGGCCCCCTAAGGCACAATGGGTAGGAGGTGAAAAGAAGCAAATTTTAGCTGAATATGAAGAGTTTTCTAACAATGTTAGCTATTCAAATGTGAAGTATTATACCTGAAGAGACAGTGACTTTCTCCTAAAGAGAGACTGAGCAGTTACTTGTTGGGAACTCATAGTGGAAAGTCCTACAATTGAATGGGTTGGCTTCCATGTCCAATGAGCATCTAATCCTCCAAATCTGTGACATCCCAAATAGGATGAACATACTGACTTAGATGGAAAACTCCATAAGGGCAGGGGGCAGTGTTTTTTGTCATTTTTTTGTATCTATAAGGTCTTGATAAATGCTACTGACTGTTTGATTGATATATTTTGATATATATATATATATATATTTTTTCCTCCAGTAACTAGCTTTGTATTGTCATTTATATTAGGTATTTAATAAATATTAAATAAATTAGAGACCTCTTGTCACCTGGAAAGACTTGTATGGATTTTCTTTCTTTCTTTCTTTTTTTTTTTTAAGGTTTTTGCAAGGAAAATTGGGTTAAGTGGCTTGCCCAAGGCCACACAGCTAGGTAATTATTAAGTGTCTGAGATCAGATTTGAACCCAGGTACTCCTGACTCCAGGGCTGGTGCTTTATCCACTGTGCCACCTAGCTGCCCTTGTAAAGACTTGTATGAACTGATTGATGCTGAGTGAAACATTGTGTAATGATTAACTGTGATGTTCTTAGCTCCTCTCAGTTCGGGAATCAAGGACAATCCTAAAATACTTGATGGAAAATGCCAGTGAAAGAACTATGGGTCTGAATGCAGACCAAAGCATATGAATTTCAATTTTTAAAACTTGTTTTATTTTTTCCTTTTTCTCATGGTTTTTAATCCTTTAGTTTGATTCTTCCTTTGCAACATGACTAATATGGAAATATGTTAAACATGATTGTAACTGTATAACCTATATCAGATTATTACTCCTTGTCATGGGGAGGGGATAGGAAAGGGAGGGAGTTAGAAAAATATGGAATCCAAAAGCTTACAAAAAGATGAATGTTGAAAACCATCTTAGAATGTAATTGAAAATTAAAAAAGAATCCTCATGTCATTTAGTGTTCACTTTTTTTTACAAATGAAATTATCTCTAAACTTCTATCTGAATTTTTATTAGAATCCTTTTTTTTTTTATAACTCACCTAGAAAGAAAGTTCTCAACTATACAGGCTGTAATGTGGTTCCATGACCCTTTCATCCAGTTTAAGGATTAAAACCCATTAGAAGGTTTTAGCTACTAATTAGCTACCAATAGCTTTTTTAATTCCTCCATCTAGATCTAGATCTTGATTTTATTGTTTATTAAAAGGAGGGCTCCAGGGGTGGCTAGGTGGTACAGTGGATAGAGCACCATCCCTGGAGTCAGGCGCACCTGGGTTCAAATGTGGCCTCAGACATTTAATTACCTGTGTGGCCTTGGGCAAGCCACTTAACCCCATTTGCCTTCCAAAAAAAAAAAAACCTAAAAGGAGGGCTCCAATTTATCTTTCTAGGACTGAAGATCTACCAGAATTATTAAGGAATTATTATTATAGGATTATTAAGGATTACTAAGGAAATCAAAGATTAGTGGGAAAAAATGTAATTTTTCTCCCATCCAATTTCATAGACTCCTATGAGGACTATGTACTCCAGATTCTTCTGCCTCTGCAAAAAGAGTAAATTATTAAACTGTAACTCTATGAAAGAACATGTGTATTCTCCCATGAGGGACAAATCTGAGAAAAGAAGCCCTCCGTAACCCCTTCAGCTGTCAGTTGTGAATTTCTAGAATTTCCATGTTATAGCTTTTCTTTTCTTATACTGATATCCTAATCAGAGTCTCATCTCTTTGGACAGATGAGATTACCCAGATTTCTTGCCAGAACACAAACTGTGACTTGTGTTGGGAAGGGGTTGAATACAGTTCCAGCAATGGGCTGCTATTTGGGCCTCACTTGGTTTGGAGAGGCCTATTTTTCTAAGGGAGGATATCAGGTGATAAATCACTTTTTGTTTTTTATCCCCAGCAACTCATGAAACTATCTAGAGATTTGTGGGATTGTCATCTGCTTTCATGGAGGCAATATTTCCCCAATACCAGATCTTTAAAGTATTCATAGAAATTTTTCTCTTAGCAAACTATCTGAACTCTCTGTCTAGGTTGTTTCTTGGAGGTTCTGATTACAAATCCAAGTTAATACTAGAATGGAACCTTTAAATGTTATTTTAAATGATTGCTTTTGTTTATAAAACACATTCATTTCTTTTCTTTTTTTTCTTAGTTTTTTTTTTTTTGCAAGGCAAATGGGGTTAAGTGGCTTGCCCAAGGCCACACAGCTAGGTAATGATTAAGTGTCTGAGACCTGATTTGAATTCAGGTACTCCTGACTCCCGGGCTGGTGTTCTATCCACTGTGCCACCTAGCCTCCCCAACACATTCATTTCTAAATATGTTCCTTCTCAACCCTTCTCCAATAAGTTATTTTTTCTTTTTTTTTAATTTAAGATTTATTTATTCTCATTTTGTACAATTTTTTAATACATTAATAAAATATTCTTGTTTAAGAGTAAACAAAATACCCCCTCCCCCCAAAAATATAGACTCACTTGATTGATAAAGGGGAAAGAAAAAAAGTAAAATTAAAATAAAAAAAGTAATAGTAATGATTGTAGGTATGGCCAGGTGGCGCAGTAGATGGAGCACCAGCCCTGGAGCCAGGAGCTCCCAAGCCCATATCCGGCCCAGTACACCTAACAATCCACCCAGCTGTGTGACATGCAAGCCACCCCAACCCCATTGCCCCGCATAAACCAAAAAAAAGAAAAAAAAAGACATAAAATAAAATAAAATAGTAATAATAGTAGGGGTGGCTGGGTGGCAGACAGAGCACTGGCCCTTGAGCCAGAAGCACCCGGGTCCAAATCTGTCCTCAGACACCCAATGATCACCCTGCTATGCAGCCCCAGGTTGGCCACCCTCCCCATTTGCCCTGCACACCCCCAAATAATAATAAAAAATGTGCTTCAGTCTGTGTTCCAACACCAACAACTCAACTCTGTTGCAGGTGGATCACATTCTTTATGGTAAGTCCATCACAAAAGTTACTTCCACATTTTTCCACCGTTGCCATTGCTGATTGCAACTCCCTCCTTTCATATTTCTTCACTACCATGTACTATATTTTTGCTCTCCTTTCACTGACTCTTCTGTAGGGTCGCTGAGTGGCACATCAGACAGATCCCCGGTCCTGGGACCAAGAAGTCCCAAGCCCACATACCAACCCTTAGGCCCAGCATGTACCTGTCCCTATGGTCTTGGATAGGCCATCCAATCCCAGCTCCTTGCAAGATGTAAAAAAAAAAATGTTTTATATCTGACCACTCTCCCCCCATGGTCCATCCTCTCCTCCTTCACTCACATCCCCACCCCTTCCCTCTGCTCCCCCTCCCCTTCTTACTCCAGATGTCTATACCCCATTGAGTATATATGCTGTTTCCTCTTCTAGCCACCTCTGATGAGAGCAAAGATTCCCTCATCCCCCCTTGCCTTCCATATCATTGCAATAGCTTATTGTAATAAAGAAAAATCTTATTATATGAAATATCTTGGCCTATTCCCCCTCTCCTTTTTCTTTCTCCCATTACATTTCCCTTTTATCTTTTGACTCCATTTTTACACCATATTTTATCTTCAAATTCAGCTTTCTCCTGTGCTTCATCTATAAAAGCTCCTTCTACCTGCTCTATTAACTGAGAAGGTTCATATGAGTATTATCAGTGTCATTTTTCTATGCAGAAATACATGCAGTTTATTATGATTAAGTCCCTCACATTTTCCCCTTCTCCAATCTCTATGCTTCATCTGAGTCCTGTATTTGAAGATCAAACCTTCTGTTCAGCTCTGGCCATTCCAACAGGAACATTTGAAATTCCCCTCGTTCATTGAAAGTCCATCTTTTTCCCTGGAAGAGGACATTCAGCCTTGCTGGGTAGTTCATTCTTGGCTGCATCCTAAGTTCTTTTGCCTTCCAGTATATTATATTCCAAGCCCTACGAGCTTTTATGTAGTTGCTGCTAAATCCTCTGAGATCCTGATTGCAGCTTCATGGTATTTGAATTGTGTCCTTCTGGCTGCTTGTAATATTTTCTCTTTGACTTGGGAGTTCTGGAACTTGCCTATAATATTCCTTGGGGTTGGTTTTTTGGGATCTCTTTCTCGGAGGGATCTGTGGATTCTCTCCTTTTCTATTTTGCCCTCCACTTCTGGGATATCAGGACAATTTTCCTGTAGTAATTCTTTGAAAATGATGTCAAGGCTCTTTTCCTGATGATGACTTTCAGGTATTCCAATAATTTTTTAATTATCTTTTCTAAATCTGTTTTCCATATCAGTTGTTTTTTCAATGAGATATTTCACATTTTCTTCTAATTTTTCATTTTTTTGGTTTTGAAGTAATGAATCCTGATTTCTCTTAAATTTATCAATTCCCTGAGTTCTATTCTTTGTCTGAAGGATTTGTTTTCCTCAGAGAGCTTTCTTATCTCTTTTTCCATCTGGCCAATTTTGCTTTTTAAAGCATTCTTCTCCTCAATAGCTTTTTTGAACTGTTTTATCCATTTGACCTAAGCTGGTTTTTAGCATGCTATTTCCTTCAGCATTTTTTTGGATTTCCTTGACTAAGCTGCTGACTTCATTTTCATGTTTTTCCTGCATCTCTCTCATTTCTTTTCCTAGTTTTTCTTCTAACTCCCTCATTTGATTTTCAAAGTCTTTTTTGAGCTCTGTCATAGCCTGAGCCCAATTTCTGTTTTTCTTGGAGTCTTTAGATGCAGGAGATTGTGCTTCCTCATCTTCAGACTGAGTGTTTTGATCCTTCTTGGACTCATAGGCAAAATATTTCTCAATGGTGTTTCTCTTGTTTCTCTGCTTGCTCATTTTCCCAGCCTTAGCCTGTTTTGGGGGGTGTTTCCTGAGCTTTTGGCACACTCCCACAAGGGTCAGTGTTAGAGGTTCTGTCCTCCCTCCTGGTCTGTGAATGACCATATGCACCTGCCTCTGCCACGGGGCTGAGATGGGGGGCCCCTGCTGTTCTATGGGGGGGCCTAGACTGTGATCAGGATCTAAATGTGGTCAGAACCCCAGAGTCCTGTTCCAGGGGCAGAGGACAGAGCTCTGCAGTCTCTCTCTCTTCACTCCCCTCCCTAGGTTCAATGGGCTCATGACCTGGGGGCTCCTACTTACTGGCTCTGCCTGCTTCTAAGTTATTTTTTCATTTGAAAAATATTTGAAAAGATCACCAAAAGTAGTTTAGCACAACTAACATTTTAGTTGATTCTTCTTCCCCATATGTTCTGTTCCGCAACTTTAGTACTCCTCTCCAATGAATGGAAGTGCCTTTTTAAAAAAAATTTTAAAAATTTTTCTTTATTTCTTTATTTTGAATTTTACAAATTTCCCCCCTAATCTTGCTTCCTTCCCCCTACCCCCACAGAAGGCAGTCTGTTAGTCTCATTGCTTTTTGTTTTACATAATAATTCTAATATTGGTCATCATGCCAAGGGTCAGTGTGTAATCTAGAAAGATAAACATGTCAAAGGTAATGAATTTGAACAGCATATCTTAAAATAAGGATACCCAATTAGGCCTATTTTTAACGTCTTCTCCAGAAGTAAACTCAACACTACATGAATTAGTCTGTCATGAATGAGCTACCAGCTCTCTGCACAGCATCCTCAGCAGGTTGTATTGGGTTTGGGCACTCAGTAAATGAATGTGGGAACTTCTGCCATAAAAGACTAATTTTTAAAATGTCCAACCTCTCCAAATGTGGGTGCCAGTTATCATTTTGAAAGCCATTCACAGCTTTTTCTACTACAAATGCTCAATTGTCCAAATCTGAGGTTGCTTTTCTCCAGGCTGTTAAGTGGGAGCCAGCTCTAGGCAAAGACTGGCTTTAGAAGAATGAATGTGTGCTCAGGGGTTGTATATTTTGCTATGCAAAATGGAATGAGAGGTTGGAGAGTGAACTATTCACTTCTTCACCCCCTTTCTATGGCAAAATCAGGAACATTAATGAAAGTATGCTAGTTTGGGGAGAAGCATTGGAATTATTAGTTCTTTCAGTCTGTGTTCTGATAGCATCAGCTCTGTCTCAGGTGGGTCACTTTTTTTTATCATAAGTCCATCATAGAAGTTACTTCCATATTTTTCCACAGTTGCTATTACTGATTGTAATTCCCTCCATCCATTCCTCCCCACTAGCATCTATTGTATTTTCTCTCTCCTTTCACTCTGTTCCTCTTCAAAAATGTGCTGTGGGGCAGCCAGTGGTGTAGTAGATAGGGCACCAACCCTGGGGTCAAGAGGCCCCAAGCCCACATCCCACCCCAGAGATCCAGCACCTGGTTCCATGGTCCCAGACAGACCACCCAATCCCAGTACCTTGCACAAAGTAAAAAAAAAAAAGAAAATGTGTTATATCTATCTCTCCTATGATCTACCCTCTCCTCTATCACCCATATCCCCTTCCCCATCCCCCTTCTCTCCCTTTTCTTCTAGATGTCTATCCCTTTTGAGTGTGTATGCTGTTTTCTCTCTGAGACATTTCCAATGTGAATGAAGGCTCTCTCATTCCCCCTAACCTTCCCCCACTCTATACCATTGCAAAAGCTACATGAAATATCTTAGCCTATTCTACCTCTCCTTTCTCTTATTCCCAGTACATTTATCCCTTTCACCCACTGACCCCATTTTTACAATATATCATATCTTCAAATTCAGTTCTCTCCTGTGCCTTATCTATAAAAGCTCCTTCTACCTGCTCTATTAAATGAGAAGGTTCATATGAATATTATCAGTCTCATCTTTCCATGCAGGAATCCATGTAGGAATCCATGCAGTTCATCAACCCTCATAATTTACCCTTCTTTTCCACTCTCTATGCTTCATCTGAGTACTTGAAGGTCAAACTTCCTGTTCAGCTCTGGTCATTTCAACAGGAACATTTAAATTCCTGTTTCATTGAAAGTCTATCTTTTCCCCTGGAAGAAGATGTTTAGTTTTGCTGGGTAGTTGATTCTTGGTTGCATTCCAAGCTCTTTTGCCTTCTGGAATATTATATTCCAAGCCCTATGAGCCCTTAATGTAGTTGCTGCTAAGTCCTGTGTGATCCTGACTACAGCTTCATGACATTTGAATTGTGTCCTTCTGGCTGCTTGTAATATTTTCTCTTTGACTTGGGAGTTCTGGAACTTGGCTATAATATTCCTGGGGGTTGGTGTTTTCTTTTTGGATCTCTTTCCAGGGAGATCATTGGATTCTCTCAATTTCTATTTTTCCCCTCTAGAAATTCTTTAAAAATGAGGTCAAGGCTCTTTTCCTGATCATGAATTTCAGGTAGCCCAATAATTTTTAAATTATTTTTTCTGAATCTGTTTTCCAGATCAGTTGTTTTTTTTTTAATGAGATATTTCACACTTTCTTCTAATTTTTCATTCTTTTGGTGTTGAATTATTGTGTCTTGATTTCTTGCGAAGTCATCAGCTTCCTTTAACTTCATTCTACATCTGAAGGATTTGTTTTACCTTTCTTATCTCCTTTTCCATCTGATCAATTCTGCTTTTTAAAAGCATTCTTCTCCTCAATAACTTTTTGAACTGTTTTATCCACTTGACCTAAGCTGGTTTTGAACATGTTATTTTCTTCAGCATTTTTTATATCTCCTTGACTAAGCTGTTGACTTCATTTTCATGTTTTTCCTGCATCTCTCTCATTTCTTTTCCCAATTTTTCTTTTATCTTCCTTACTTGATTTTCAAAATCTTTTTTGAGCTCTGTCATAGCCTGAGCCCAACTTCTATATTTCTTGGAGTCTTTAGAGGCAGAAGCTTGGACTTTCTCATCTTCAGATTGAGTAGTTTGGTCTTCCATGGGACCAAAGTAATTGTCTATGGTCAGATTCCTTTTTTTTTCTGATTCCTCATTTCCCCAGCCTGTGCCTAGTTTGGGGGTGCTTCCTGAGCTTTTGAGCATTATTGAGACACCACCCCCCACAAGGAACTCAGTGTGTGAGACTCCTGGTCTGTGAATCACCACAAGCTCACCCTTCTGCCCCAGAGGCTGTGTGTGTGTGTGTGTGGGGGGGGTCCATGCTCTATGGGGGGCCTAAACTGTGACCAGGGTCTGAATGAGGTCACAGCCCCAGAGTCCTGTTCCAGGGACAGAGGACAGACCTCGGTATCTCCCTCAACTCCCTTACCTTCTGTGGGCTGAGCACTCAAGGTGCAGCTGCCTGGAGGTTCCTGCTGGGCGGCTCCATGGGCCTGCTTCCATTTCCTGGGATCTGGGCTGCGCTGAGTGCCAGCTGTGTGGAGGGCCTGGGCTTCACACTTGCTCTGGCAGAGGTCTCCCTGCTGAACTTCCAAGTTGTGCTTGGTGCTCCCTGGGGTGCAGGTCAGGAAACTACTTCTGCTTCCGGGAGTCACTTCCAGGTACCTAGAGCTGTTCAAAGGAGGGTGAAGTTCCTTCGCTCTGGCATGGTGCTGCCCCTCCAACACCATGGAACAGAGCTTCTCATTATTTTCCAGGTTACCTTGGGCTAGAGAATTGCCTCACTGGATCTTTCTGTGGGTTCTTTCTCTCAATAATTTAGAGTCATAATTTTAAGGTTGTCTTTTTTTTAGATTTTTTTTTTTGCAAGGCGATGGGGTTAAGTAGCTTGCCCAAGGCCACACAGCTCGGTAATTATTAAGTGTCTGAGACCAGATTTGAACCCAGGTACTCCTGACTCCAGGGCCGGTGCTTTATCCACTGCGCCACCTAGCCGCCCCAATTTTAAGGTTTTTGAAATATTTGGAGAGATCGCCTAAGTGAAGCTCTTCTCCTACTAACATCTCTGCCCTCCTAGGAAGTACCTTTTATCAACTCTTCTCCATTGTTATTCCTAGCAATTAAAAATATACAGTGTTTGGCTTTGTTTTGTTTTTTCTTATAGTTTACCTTCTTGGAGTCATTGTGAAATGTTGTTTTCCTTGTTCTACTTTATTTCATTTTGTATCAGTTCATAAAAGTCTCCTCATGCTTTTCTCTGAATTCTTCATATTTATTGTTTCTTCAGCTTAGCTTAGCTATTCTTCAGTTGATGGATACTTACTTTATTTCCAGTTCTTTGCTATAACTACAATAAAAAGATGCTATATATGTACATATATGTATATTTTGTATATAAAAAGACCTTTCATTTTATCATTGACTTCTTGGGATTAATACCTACCATTAGGATGTCTTGTTCCAAAGATGTGGACATTTTATACACTTTTTTAAAGAGTATAATTCCAAATACTTTCCCAGAATGTTTGGAGCAATTTATGGCTCCATTAACAGTGTCTAAAAGTCTGTCTTTCCTTAACTCTCCAATACTGATGATACCTATTTTTGTCATTTTTACAAGTTGTCTGAGTTTAAGGTGCAACCTCAGAGTTGATCCAAGTTACATTGGCTTTATTAGTGATTTGGAGCAAGATTACATATGGTTACTAATAGATTGTCATTAAAAATTTTTTTTAAACTTTTTTTGACTTCCAAATTCTCTCCCCACCTCCAGCCCCTTCCCTATCCAAAACCAGGGGCAGCTAGGTGGCGCAGTGGATAGAGCACAGGCCCTGGAGTCAGGAGTACCTGGGTTCAAATGCAGCCTCAGACACTTAACAATTACCTAGCTGTTTGTCCTTGGGCAAACCACTTAACCCCATTGCCTTGCAAAAAGACCTAAGGAAAAAAAAAGGCAAGCCATATGGTATACATTCTATAAATAAAATTATATAAAATATAGTTCCATATTAGTCCTGTGTTTACAAATCTAATGAAAACTGTTCATATACTGATCACTTACCCATTGCAGAATGGGCAGTGAGTGGTATTCTGGGAAATGTTTAGCAACCATTGGGGGGGGGTAAGCCTGAAACACTTTAAAGTTTAATCTGCATAATTAACATTTCTTCCACTACTTTCTTAAGTGTAGACAGTCAACAAAGGAATGAATCGAGGCCTGCTTTGGCATTTGCCCATTTCTGATATGTCAATGCTTATGTTTAATATCTCAATGCTTCTTTCGCAATTGGCTCTAATTGGGAGGAGCTGGCTCAAATACACCTTTGGAAATGGTTGTTTGTCTTATAATTTATCAGTCAATCAAAAAACATTTTTGCATAGCAATCTTTTTTTTTTCAAGGCAAACAGGGTTAAGTGGCTGGCCCAAGGCCATACAGCTAGGTAATTATTAAGTGTCTGAGACCGATTTGAACCCAGGTATTCCTGACTCCAGGGCTGGTGCTTTATCCACTGCGCCACCTAGCCACCCCTTGCATAGCAATCTTAATGTAAGATTTATATATTAATGTAAGCTGGATGGAGTGATTTGCCATTTTCTTTTCTAGATCATTTTATAGATGAGGAAACTGAGGTAAACATGGATGAATTGACTAACCTAGGGTGACTAACCTAGGTTGCTTCTGTTATTGTTATCCTTTGTAATCAAAGAACAACATGACATCTGGTGAGTGATGGCATGATATGCACATAATGTTTATTACAATGGAGGAAATGTTGTGCAAAGACATCCTTTTCACTGTATTTTCTAGAACAGTTGTCACCCCATGACCTGATCTGGTAGGCAACAGGACTTCTAGTGATGGTTTTGGTGTTGAGGGAGTTTTTGGTCTTTAGAATGTATTTCCCCTCCCATATCACCTTGGCTTTTCAACGATGCCAGCATGGTGATTTTTTTGGTGACAGCATAGTATAGCTAACTTTGTCTCTCTATGGTTTAATTGTCAGTAAGATGATTGAATATTCTGCTTAGCTCTTTTACCATACTCTCCCCAACAAGACTTTGGTTTCCCAGAAGCTATCTGGTGGGTCATGGGAATAGCACTGTAGACCTGCTAGTTGGCATGGTTTATGGTTGGAACTATGATTTTCATTTTTAATACTTATGTACTTTCTACTTACAACTACGGACCTCTGATATTCATTCTTAGTTAATGAAAACATTCTTGGCAAATGTTTTTGCTTTGGTCTGTCTTGGGTTGGTCCAAGAATTTCACCTCTAACAGTACAATACAAATGCACCTGGCCATCCCTCTTAATCATGGCCCCAGTTCTGAAAAATCAACAAAATAAAACAAGGATCTCAGTCCATTATTCCTAGCTGGAGTATCCAGGTGACTTGGATCTGTTATGAACACTTTTCAGAGTAAATGCTTTGAAGTGTCTGAAGCCATATTTGATTTCACAGAGAGGAGTCTTCTTGAGCTAGGCTTGGCACTCTATCCACACTGTACCACCTAGCTTTGCCTCATTTCCAAATAGTTGGGGTTTTTTTTTGGTTGATTGAAACCTCCACATCCTAGACCTATTGCAACCTCCCTTGGACCCTCACCTTGTTCCAAACTACTTTGGTATATGATCACTTTTATTTGCTTCATGCAATAAGAGTACCTTAAGGACAGATATCGCTTTCTTCTGTTTCTATTTCTATATTCTATAGCAGTGTTCTCTAAATTTGGGTGCTTGCAATTCATGAGGTACACAAGATATGACAGGAAAAGTATTAGAACTTCTATTTATTTTATCTAAAAAAATAAATGTAGCTCTACTAATGTGTAACATACAGAATGACCCTGTACCATTATTTTGTTCATTTCAGAGGGTCATGTGGTAAATCTTTTAGTATCCTGAGAGAAGAAAGGGAGTTCTACCATACAGAAGGGTTGACAGTGGTTTTCTTCTTGTTTATTCAATTTTAGCATATCATGATATATTGCATTATGTGTGTTTAGTTATTATCTAGTTTTTTGTTTTTTGTTTAGTTTTTGCAAGGCAATGGGGTTAAGTGGCTTGCCCAAGGCCACACATTTAGGTAATTATTAAGTGTCTGAGGCCGGATATGAACTCAGGTACTCCTGACTCCAGGGCCGGTGCTCTATCCACTGTGCCACCTAGCCACCCCTTATTATCTAGTTTTTAACTAAACTAAAATTGTCAAATTAAAAAGATTCCTGCAAAGAAACCTCTGATTGTAGTATAAGGTGACGATTTCAGCAAAGTTGAAGGATATGAGAGGTCAAGACAAAGACCTGAAGACAAAGGTTAATGCTCTTCGGGTACATGCGGAACACTCTATAATTACATAGGAATTTCAGAAATGAGTAATTCAGTAGCAAATGAGGTTGCCTCTTTTATTATTCTGCCTCCTACCCATACTCTATGTGGAACAGTAATTGGGGAAATATTCTGAGCAAAGATCACTCACAAGGAAATCCAGTTCTAAGGCAGCCTGAGAACCTCTGTTGTTCAGTCTACCTTTTCAAGACCTGTCACATTTAGAGTTTTCTTGACAACAATACTTGCCTTTTCCTTTTTCAACTCGTTTCATAGATGAGGAAACCAAGGCAAGTAGAATTAAGTGACTTACTCAAGGTCACACAGTTAGTAGGTATCTGAGGCCAGATTGGAGGAATTTGAGTCTTCCTGACTCCAGGTCTAGTGCTCTATCATTGCATCACCCTGCTGCCCTGAGTCCCTAAGAAAACACAACTAGAGAGGCCTCTGATGATACTGGCTAAGGATTTCTGCCTTTTCAGACAAAGCATAGTAGCCCTCTGGTTACAGTAGCAGGTAGTTGAATTTGAAGCTGGAGGTATGGAAGACTCAGCTGTAAATCAAACAACATACCTAGGAAGTCCTAAAGAGTGTTTCAATCAATAGGAAATCCCTCCATTTGAAACACCAAGTGCTCTGTGGGGAACCAACTCAGCCTAGAAGTCTGTCATTGATACCACACCTTACAGTGAATTCTATGAAGACTTTTAGAAAGGACAAAGCAACCCCGACATTCCTGAGTTGTTTTCTTGGCCACAGGTGTTGTCCTTCATGTTTACTGCCATAGTATTTTACATTTGTATACTCTTCCCGCTCCCATATACTCTATGTTTATTTGTGGGAGAGTATACTCCAGGTTCTGGGGAATATAGTTTTGTAACTATTGCTTTTCTCATTTGACTAAAGGTCTATTATATAGGCTATCTGAGTGTACCAGGTGATTGATACTGGACGCACTCTAGTGGGGGCTCATATGTTACACATTTATGAGTAGTCATGCATAGGGTCACCTCTAGAACTGAAAAAGCTGAAACTTCTCAGTGGGTCCAATCTTCCAATGTGAATTAGAGGTGGGGGAATTACCTAGAGATCATCTGAATAAGTTACTAATAATTTGAACATGAGTTAATAACAAGAAAATGGTTGATCTGATAACTTTCTTAGTATGAATTCTTTATCACTCAATTATAGAGTTAAAATAATTACAATTTGATTATTTTAAATAAGAAGTTGGTCAAAAAATTGGAAATTATCAAGATTATTTTAAATACAAGGGTGATATCAAGATGGAGTAGTGGGAAGATGTACAGGGAGCTCCTACCATAACAAGTCTCTAAGCCAATTTAGAAAACACACCTCTTGGTAGGTGAATCCTGATGGGGAAATCCCAAGAAATTACAGAGTAATTTTTTTTAATCCAGGCCACAATGTCTGTGAAACATTGGAAATAGGATCTGGCAAGGAGTATACTTGGAGAACTCTAGTGTGCTAAGGCCAACCATGCACTAGAACAAGATAAAGTCCAAGACTATCCATATCAGGGCACTACAGCCTTGTATGTTAGTTTAGGAGGTTATGGAGGTTATGAGAACAGGGGTCAAATCACAGTTTTGCTACCCATTGGTTCTCAGGTACCAGTTTTAGGTCACAGAACTAGAGAGGATTGAGAAAGTTATTCTGGAATAAGGAGCAGTCATAGGCTCTGGGTTATGAATTGAGATAAGAACAAGTTCTGCGGTGTGGTTCAGAACTATTCCCCACTCCCACTCCAGCAGAGTCTCAGCTCCAACTTCTAACCCAGGGCAGAAATCCCAGACCAAGAGGAGGTTTGCAGTTCTTTCACTAAGCCAGTAGAGCCTTTCATCTGACTGAGAGAAACTAAACAATAATCATTCTAGGTTAAGAATTTTCAGAGTTCAGATCAGAGATTAGACTTTGCCCTAGATCAGACCAGTTTTGGAGGATTAAAAATGTGCTGGTCCCCAGTCTGAGCTGTCCCTGAGATTGTGAAGTAACATAGAACTCTATAACCTAGAAAAGCAATAAAAGGACTAGGACAGACCTTCCTCTTAAAAGTAAACAAAGTCTAGCCCTAACATTAAGGCTGAAGCCAAAAAATAGATTGGATGAATGAGCAAACAAAAAAGAACTCTACCATAAATAGTTATTAAAGTCACAGACAGGTTCAAGACATAGACACAAAAGAAGAGAATGACTCCAAAACAGCTACAAGCTAAGCCTCAAAGAAAAATACAGCCTGTTTATAAGATCAACTAGCATTTTTGGAGGAGCTTAAGCTAGAATTTATTGAAATTTTATTTTTCCAGTTACATGCAAAGGTAGTTTTTAACATTCATCCATTTGTAAGTTTATGAGTTCCACATTTTTTCTACCTCCTCCTTCCCTTTGCCTTGGATCAGACCACTTTCAGAGGACTTAAAGTTTTCAGGTCCCCAGTCTGAGCTGTCCCTGGGATTGTGAAATAACATAGCACTCTATAATCCAGAAAAAGCAGTCCTTTTTTTGGGTTGTTTTTTCTTTTTTAGTTTTTCCTTAGTATCTCTTATTTGATCTCCCCATGATAGTGAATAACCTGATAAAAGTTGTAATGTACAATCATGTTTTACATATTAGTCATTTTGTGAAAGAGGAATTAGAACTAAGAGGAAAGAAAAAAACATGAAAATGAAAGGAAAAACAGTTTTTTAAAAGTTTTTTAAAAGTGAATATAGTATGCTTTGCTCTGTTCAAATTCCACAGGGTTTCCTCTGTATGTGATACCATAGCAGGTTTCAACTATTGATGAGAGCTACATTCACCATGGTCGATCATCTTACAATGTTGTGAATGTGTTCAATGTTCTCTTGGTTCTGCTCACATCTCTCTGCAGCAGCTCATGCAAATCATTCCATGTTTGTCTAAAGTTCAACTGTTAAGCAAGAATTTTAAAAGAAAGAATAAAATGTTATAAATGAGAATATTCAAGAAAAAAAAAGATTGGAAAAGAAATCCGTGCTATGGAAGAAAAAACTGAAAAGGTAAGCTACAACTTGGCCCAAGAGGCATACAACTTTGCCAAAGCAACAAACTCTTTAAAAATTAGTCTCTTTACTGGTAGAGATAAAGTGAGAGGATACTGTGAAGATAGTGGAGTAAGTTAGAAAATTCCAGGCTCTCCAACTTTCCTCCACAAACATGCCAAAAAAGCATCTTGAATGAATATAGAGTGGCAAAAATAAACAAGAACAGTGGTTCTCCTGGAACATCCAGAGCAGATTTTTAAAAAATTTTATTTATTTTTATCCATTTGTACATGCATATTTCCAAATTACAAAGTTTCTCTCCACCCTCCCTTCCCCACCCTCCTCCTCTCAGTTGGGAACAGTCAGGTTAGCATTTTACATACATATTTTGTTAAGCATATTTATAAATTAGTAATTTTTGGCATGAGGAATTAGGATTAAGGGAAAGAGATACATAAGAGATAATTTTTATAGTGTTCATCGGCTTCTGAAGGGTTGTTTTTTTCCTTTTCTTTTGTTTTTCTTCCTTTGGTTGGAGATCATATAGTCCATAAACAGTCAAATACAGTTGCTCTAGCTCTCTGGACTGCTGAGAGGGGTTGCTTCCATTAAGATCATTCCTCTCATATAGTTGTTGGCTCTAGTCCCTTTGCTCAGCATCAGATCCTATAAGTCATTCTGTACTTCTCTAGAGTCCAATCATTTATTATTTCTTATAGAACAATAATATTCCATAGTATTCATGGTCCATAACTTGTTTAGTCATTCCCCAGTTGATGGGTATCCTCTCAATTTCCAGTTCTTTACCACTACAAAAAGAGCTTCTATGATATTTTGGAGCATGTAAGACTTTTTTCATTTTTTTACAATTTCTTCTGGATATAGTCCTAGAATTGGAATCACTCGGTCAAAGAGTATAAACAATTTTATTGCTCTTTGGGCATAGTTCCATATTGCTCTCCAGAAAGGTTGGATCTGTTCATAACTCCACCAGCAATGCATCAATGTCCCAATCCTCCCACAAGCTCTCCAACATTGATCATCTTCCCTTTTTTCTCATCTGGGCTAATAGGTGTGAGATGATACCTCATTGTTGTTTTAATTTGCATTTCTCTAATCAATAGTGATTTGGAGTATTTTTTCATATCCTTATAGTTTTAATTTCTTCATTTGAAAACTGTATGTTCATATCCTTTGACCATTTATCAATTGGGGAATGACTTGTGACCTTATCAATTTGATGCAATTGTTTATATGTTTTAGAAGTGAGATCTTTATCAGAATTCCTGGTTGTGAAGATTGTTTCCCAGCTTTCCGCTTTTCTTCTAATTTTGGATGCATTGATTTTATTAGTGCAAAACCTTTTTAATTTAATATAGTCAAAATCATTCATTTTGCAGTTTATAATGTGCTTTAATTCTTGTTTGGTCATAAATTTGTCCCTTTTCCATAGATCAGATAGAATATTTTTTGTCTATTAATTTATCTATGGTATCACTCTTTATGTCTAAATCCTGTACCCATTTTGACCTTATGTTGGTATAGGGTGTGAGATGTGGATCTATGCCTAGTTTTTGTCATATTATTCCCCAGTTTTCCCAATAATTTTTGTCCAGTAGTGAGTTCTTATTCCAGAGGCTGATTGATGTCTTTGGGTTTGTTGTAGTCATTTACTGTGTTTTCTTTTGAACCTATCCAATCTAATCCACTCATCCATCACTCTATTTCTTAACCAGTACCAGGCAATTTTTTTTTAGATTTTTTTTTTTGCAAGGCAAATGGGGTTAAGTGGCTTGCCCAAGGCCACACGGCTAGGTAATTATTAAGTGTCTGAGACTGGATTTGAACCCAGGTACTCCTGACTCCAGGGCTGGTGCTTTATCCACTACTCTACCTAGCCACCCCTAAGTACCAGGCAGTTTTGATGACGGCAGAGCAGATTCAAAGAAAGATCCTTTCCTGAGCTTCCAGAGGGAAGTGTAAACACCTCTAGGCTAGCTCCCTGAAACTTCAAGAGGAGAATCCCAGGGGCAACTGGTTGGGAGGGAGCTTCTACCTCAGTCATAGAAACTCTTACCTCTCAGAAATGGAGGACTCTACTGACTGTGGACACTTACAGGAGAACTGTTATAAAATGTTATAAATGCTATAAAAGTGCTTAGTCTAGGTCCCAGGCCCGAGGAGAGAACTGAAGGTTTTAGTCACTAAAGGGTCCTCAGGGAGAGAGATCATTTCCAGTGGTGTATAGAGGGACTCCAGCTATGGCTTAGAGGCGCAAAGGAGAACAGAGGCTGGGTCTAGGACAAAGCTCCTGAGGCCATAGGCACCCTTCCCCACACCCCAAGACTAGAGGTGAATACAACAATAAGCTGCTAAATTTTTCTTTGTTTAAATGAGCAGGCAAATGAGAAAGAACCCAACCACAGTTACTGTGGAAATAGAGAAGACCAAGATTCATCTTCAGAGGAAGATACTGAAGGAAATAAAGTCTCTTCTACCCTAAAGAATAATGTCAAATGGCTACCTGCTCACAAAGAATTCATAGAACTCCCCAAATTTTTAAAAAATCAAGTAAGAGAGCTGGAGGAAACACTAAAAAAGAAAATAAGAACAATCCAAGAAAACAACATTATGAAAAGAAAGTAAACCAAGTGGAAAAGGAGATCTAGAATCTTAAGGAAGAAAATGACTCTAAAATTAGAATTGAACAAATGGAGAACAGTGGAAGTTATGAGACCAAGAAATAATAAAACAAACTATAAAAAATGAAAAAAAAATAGAAAAGAATGTAAAACACTTCATAAGAAAAATAACCAATCTTGAGAAAAGATCAAGAGGAGAAAATTTAAGAATAATCAAACTACATGAAAACTACAATAAAAAAATTGATATGATAAAACAAAAGATAATCAAAGAAAATTATCTTTAAGTGTTAGAATAAGAGGGGAAATAGAAATAGAAAAAATTCACTAGGGGTAGCTGGGTGGTACAGTGGATAGAGCACTGACCCTGGGGTCAGGAGGACTTGAGTTCAAATTTAGCCTCAGACACTTAATAATTACCTAGCCATGTGACCTTGGGCAAGTCACTTAATTCCATTGCCTTGCAACCCCCCCCCAAAAAAAAGAATTCACTGATTCACCACTGGAAAGGGATCGTAAGAGGAAAATTGATAGGAATATCATAGCTAAATTCCAAAGCCCCCCCCAGCTTAAGGAGAAAATATTAAGAACAACAAGAAAAAACAATTCAAATATGGAGGAGCCACAAATAGAATTACACAAGACCTAGCAGCAGCTACTTTAAAGGATTACAGATCTTAGAGCACTATATATGGAAGATTTTTTTTGGGGGGGTTCTTCATTCTCAAAGAAGACCATAACATCGGGGCGGTGATGTCATGACAAGCACATGAGTATGATTTGAGCAAGGGGAGGCTGTGCTAAGTCACCAGCCTCACTTTCTCCTCTGGAGTCATCTGGGTCCAGTGGCCAGGTATGGATCAAGAAGACTGGACCCAAGATGTGAGGCAGTCAGGATTAAGTGACAGCTAGTAAGGGTCAAGTATCTGAGGCTGGATTTGAACTCCTCTCCTTTTGATTCCAAGGACAGTGTTCTATCCACTGTACCACCTAGCAGAAGAACTGAAATTGTGGCTGAAAAATATCACAGCTCAGCAAAATTAAGCATAATACTGAAAAAAAATGGACATTCAATAAATTGCTAGACTTTCAGGAATCTGTTGCAAAAAGATCTGAACTTAACAGAAAATTTGACATAAAAGAGCCAAGAGAAATATAAGGTTAATATCAAAGACTAATTACAAGGGACTCAACAAGGACAAATTGCTTACATATGGAAATGTAAACCACGTGTGTCCAAGATATCATACCTGATAGCAACTTAAATTATCAAGTCAAAGTAGGAGGTAGTAGTCCTGCTGTTAACTGAATCTGATCTCACAAAGAACAGACCTTATGGATGGGTTAGAGAATCATAAAGTTATCAAGGACACCTTTATGTACTATTGCATAACCTGATTGGTTGGCCGACAAAATTTTACAATTTTTTGTGAGATTTCTATCAATATTTTTTCTTCATTAAGCTCTTGGTGGACAACAATAATATTTTTCCACCCATAATTTTTCAGGTAAGATCTTAGAGAATGAAACTTCATGGATAAACTAATTTTTTATTATTTCATTTTTAGTCTAAGAAAATTAAGGTTAACAATACTTACTAGGTGTGGGATCCTGCACAAGTCACTTAACCTCTGTTTGCTGTAATCTACTGGAGAAGGAAATGACAAACCCCTCCAGTATCTTTTCCAGCAAAAGCCCATGGATAACATTAACATTCTATGGTCTACAAGATCACAGAGTTGGACATGACTTAATGAACAAATGAATGAATGAATGAACAACAAAAGATACATACTTGCTATGGATTCTCTTTTTCTTGCCTTCTCAATTTCATGGGGAGAGGAATAGGATTTGGAATGGAAACTAAATTAAATTTTTTTTTCCTAAAGGAAAGAGTGTCTGATTAGGAAAACTGGGTTTCAAATCCTTACTCTGCTACTTAACTGACTGATTTTGAGCAAATTGGGTAAGTTATTTGAACCTCAGTGATTTCTCCCATAAAATAAGTGAGCTGGATTTCCTGACCTGTAACCTTTCAGCTCTAAGCTATGGTCCTATGGATGAGATCTAATGACTTGGGATAAGCCACTCCTTAGTTTTAGTGTCCTTAACTGTCAAATATGGGAATCTAACAAGATAGATTTTAAAATTCAAACTAAAATTCCTTCTGGGGCTAGGAGGAACAGTGGCTAGAGTGCTGACAGAGCCTTGGGTTCAAATTGGTCCTCAGATAATAGCTGTATGATCCTTGGCAAATCCCTTAACCATGTTTGCTTCACTTTCCTCATATGAAACCACTCCAGCATCTCTGCCAAGAAAACCTCAAATGGGGTCACAAATAATTTTTCACTTGTGAACAACAAAATCCCTTTAGTTCTAAATCTATATTTGAGCCTATAACTCTAATTCTTCTGAAATTTTGACATTTTGGAGGGGATTAGGGGCTTGCAAATTGTATTTACATAGTTATAAGACTTCCCAAGTGCCCCCCCCACCCCATTTTAAAATTTTTATTTAAGGCAATGGAGTTAAAAAACTTTCCCAAAGTCACACA
Organism: Macrotis lagotis; assembly: GCF_037893015.1. NCBI lineage: Eukaryota > Metazoa > Chordata > Mammalia > Peramelemorphia > Peramelidae > Macrotis > Macrotis lagotis. Next base: position 888,305,341 of record NC_133658.1, read on the forward strand.
GCTAGGCAAGTAATGTCTGAATCTGAATTTGAACTCAAATCCTCCTGATTCCAGGGCTGGTGCTCTATCCACACCAACCCCCTGATATATATGGCTCATGAACTCTTAGCCCAGAGTGATTAAAATGGTTTTTTATTAACATGTCTCAATTAATGGCACATCTCTGATGAAAAAGGGTAAAAACATCACTTGTACAAAATATTTATAGCAGCCCTGTTTGTGGTGGCAAAGAATTGGACATCAAGTGAATGTCCTGAACTGGGGAATGTCTTAGCAAACTGTGGTATATGTATGTCATGGAACACTATTGTTCTATTAGAAACCAGGAGGGAATTCAGGGAAGCCTGGAGGAATTTGCATGAACTGATGTTGAGTGAGATGAGCAGAACCAGAAAAACTCTGTATACCCTAACAGCAACATGGGGGTGATGGTCAACCTTGATGGACTTGCTCATTCCATCTGTGCAACAATCAGGGACAATTTGGGGGTGTCTTCAATGGAGAATACCATCTGTATCCAGATAAAGAATTGTGGAGTTTGAACAAAGTTTAATTTAGGAAAAAAAACCCTGTTATCTTCTTGTCTGATCTTATCTCTTATACTTTGTTTCTTAAGGATATGATTTCTCTTATCACATTCAACTGAGATCAATGTATAACATGGAAACAATGTAACGACTGACAGATTGCCCTCTGTGGGGAGTGGGGGGAGGGAAGTAAGATTAGGGGAAAAATTTTAAAACTCAAAATAAATAAAATCTTTAATGAAAAAAAATGGCACATCTCTCTCAGGGTGGGAGAGGGGTGAGGAAATCCCCACATGATAGGTCTTTTATGCACTTTGAAAGGCTTTGTTCCTGTCCATGTCCATCAAAGGCTGGGGTCCCAATCTAATTGATACATTGGTCCCCATACAATTTCTCCTCCCTGCTTATTATACTAAAGGGCAAGAAGAGTTATCTTCTTGAACATGAGCAAAGGACAAGGTCTAAGACTCTCAGTCAACTTAAAAATAGGTGGGGCACACCTGGCTTAATATTAGTTTTGGATCAGATTGAGGCCGGTTTTTGTCTTAACAATATAGGCAGCCTCCAGCCTTTCTTCTGACTCCTTTGGACTCTGACTCCAGGGTTGGTGCTCTATCCACTGCACCACCTAGCTGCCCTTTAAGATGCTCTCTCTCTCTCCTCTCTCTGCCTCTCCTCTCTCTCTCTCTCTCTCTCTGTCTGTCTCTCTGTCTCTGTCTCTCTCTGTCTCTCTCCTCTCTCTCTCTCTCTCTTTCCCTGTCTCTCTCTCTTTCTCTCTCTCTCTCCCTCCCCGTCTCTCTCTGTCTCTCCGTCTCTCTCTGTCTCTCCTCTCTGTCTCTCTCCTCTCTGTCTCTCTCTCTGTCTCTTTCCTCTCTCTCTCTTTCCCTGTCTCTCTCCTCTCTCTCTCTTTCCCTGTCTCTCTCTCTTTCTCTGTCTCTCTCTCTGTCTCTCTCCTCTCTCTCTGTCTCCCCCCCTCTGTTTCTCTCCTCTCTCTCTCTGTCTCTCTCTCCTCTCTCTCTCTCCATCTCTCTCCTCTCTCTCTGTCTCTCTCCTCTCTCTCTCCCTCTCTCTCTCTGTCTCTCTCCTCTCTCTGTCTCTCTCTCTCTCTGTCTGTCTCTTTCCTCTCTCTCTCTTTCCCTGTCTCTCTCTCTGTCTCTCCCTCTCTCTGTCTCTCTCCTCTCTGTCTGTCTCTTCTCTCTCTTTCTCTGTCTCTCTCTCTGTCTCTCCCTCTCTCTCTCCGTCTCTCTCCTCTCTCTGTCTCTCTCTCTGTCTCTCTGTCTCTCTCCTCTCTCTCTGTCTCTCCCTCTCTCTGTCTCTCTCCTCTCTCTTTGTCTCTCTCTCTCTCTGTCTGTCTCTTTCCTCTCTCTCTTTCCCTGTCTCTCTCTCTGTCTCTCCCTCTCTCCTCTCTCTCCTCTCTGTCTCTCTCTCTCTGTCTGTCTCTTTCCTCTCTCTCTTTCCCTGTCTCTCTCTCTGTCTCTCTCTCCGTCTGTTTCTCTCTTCTCTCTCTTTCTCTGTCTCTCTCCGTCTCTCTCCTCTCTCTGTTTCTCTCCTCTCTCTCTCTCTTTCTGTCTCTGTCTCTCCCTCTCCGTCTCTCTCTCTCTCTCTCCCTCGGTAATTATTAAGTGTCTGAGGCCGCATTTGAACTCAGGTCCTCCTGACTCCAGGCTGGTGCTCTAACCACTGAGCTTCCCAGCTGCTCCTGATAATTATTCTTTAAAAAAAAATTTTAGAAAGGCTAATCATTCTCTAAAAAATAATGAGCCGGGGGGCGGGGGCAGCTAGGCGGCTCAGTGGATAGCGCCCCGGCCCGGGCACTTAATCGGTACCGGCTGTGTGGCCTTGGGCAGGTCGCTTAACCCCATTTGCCTTAAATAAAAAAGAAAAGGTAACGAGCTGCAGTCCTCAAGCTCCGCTCGCCACACACGGCGGTCAGTAAAATAAACAAGGCGGCCCGCGGATGCTCGGGCCTTTAGGTCCAGTTCCCCCGGTATCTCCCTTGGACTGGAGGCCCCCCGGGGGGCGGGAGGCCACAAAGGTCGGCAGGGTGGAGGCCTCCGGGGCCCACGTTGCGCGGCCCTTCCGGCCCCAGGGTCGAGCGCGCGCCAGGCCCGGCCCGGGTGGGCAGAACCCGGCCAACGGCCCCGGCACGCTCGGAGGCGGCGGTTCCCGCCCAACCGCGGCGAGGCGCTCGCGAGCCGCCGCCCCGCAGCCGGCGGAGGAGCGTGGCGGCCGGAGCGAGGGCAGCGCGGACGCGGCCCCCCGCCCCCGCGGCTCCCCGCCCCCGCTCTCCCCGCCCCCGCTCTCGGCCGGCGCCTGCTCAGTGCGCGGCCCGGGCTGGGCGGGGCCCCGAGGGGAGCGGCGCGGCCCGGGGGCGGGGCTCGGCCTCCAGCGCGGCGCCCGATTGGTCTGTCCGGGCGGCGGCCCCGCCCCGCCCCGCCGTGCCCCCGCCTCCTTCCCTCCCCTTCCATGGCGCCACCCGGCCTCATTCATTCCTCCCTGGGCCACTCGGAAGCCGGCGAGTCCTCGCGGCGGCCCCGGAGCGGCGACACCATGTCGGGCGAGGAGACCGCGTCCCCCTCCGCCATCCAGATCAGCAGGTAACGCGGGCCCGAGGCCGCTCCCGAGGCGGGGCCTGCGGCGGCCGGGGCAGCGGGATGCTCCGCTCGGCCTGAGTCACCTCCGGGGCCGGGCCGGGCCGGGCCGAGCCGGGCCTGGCCGAGCCGGGCCGAGCCGAGCCGAGCCGGGCCGAGCCGAGCCTGGCCGAGCCGGGCCGAGCCGAGCCGAGCCGGGCCGAGCCGAGCCGAGCCGAGCCGAGCCTGGCCGAGCCTGGCCGAGCCGAGGGCCCGAGCCGAGCCGAGCCGAGCCTGGCCGAGCCGGGCCGGGCCGAGCCTGGCCGAGCCGGGCCGAGCCGGGCCGGGCCGAGCCGAGCCGAGCCGAGCCTGGCCGAGCCGGGCCGGGCCGGGCCGAGCCTGGGGCCCGCCCCAGGCCCGCCCAGGCCCGCGCCTCCATCCTCCCCTCCGCACGCCGCCCCCCAAGTCATGGGCACCCCAGTGCCCCCGACTGAGCCGCATCCCTGCATCCCGCCCCTCCCCGTGGCGCCCCGACAGTGCCGCCCCCGTACACAGGGGTCCCCCTCTGCCCCTCAGCCCCTTTCCCTTCCCATGCCCCCCTTGTTTACATCTCAGGCTCACTCCAGAGCCCCCCCATAATTGTCACCTCTGACCTCAGGCCTCCCCTCCCTCTCCCTTCTCCCTGTCTCCTCCCAAGCCGAGCCCCATCCTTTCTTAACCTCTTATCTCCCCCAAATCCCGCCCTCCTCTGCCCTCCCCACTCTCACCTCCTTCCCCACAGTTGAGCCCATCCTTTTATTTTCCTCCATTCTTAGCTCAGCCCCAATAACTTCCCACCCCATTCGTTTTTGCTGCCCTCCGTGCTGCCCGTCTCCTCCCTACTCCAATACCTTCTCCCTGGGACTCATCCTCATTCTTTTATTTGCCCCAAAATAACTCGAACCCCCAAACCCCAAATCCTATACTCTGGAAAGACCAAACCCCCTCTGGGACGCATCTCATCCCCCCAACCCCAAATAAAAAATGAATAACAACCAGCTTCCATTCTTTGCCCATAGCTTAGGCACATGGGTTTTTAACCTTCACCTTGCCCAGATCTCCCCCAAATGCTCCTTTTTCCTACCCGTTAGTTCCTTTGTCCTCTGTGTCATTCAGCTTGAGGATCACCCATGCTTGCATCCTACCCTAGTTATACAACCCTGTGATCTGTCTCCCTCCCTATGGGGCTTCAACCTGCTAGAACTTAGAACTGGCATCCTGTTCCTTGTTTGCATTCCCCCCCTTAAATTGGTGCAGCCCTAAGGGCCTGGCAGATAACATTGTCGGTTGGCACGAGGAAAGGGAGATCTGTTACCTTTTTTTCCTCCTTGCACTTAGAGCAGTGGGCTTGCTGTTTTCTAATCATCTCTGTGATCTTCTCCTGACCTTATTCATGTGTACAGTAGGAAGGTTTGAGCTGGAAGGAACCTTAGAAATAAACCAGTCCAATTCCCTCATTTTGCATAGGAGAAAACAGACCCAGAAAGGTAAAGCGATCCAGTCTTTGATGCTTGATACGTGCTGCCCATGTGACTTGGCCCCGACAAGTCCCTTACCTTTCTGGGGCCTAGTTTTCTCCTGGGTCTAACGCCTGGTTTTGAGTGGGAGATATCAGATGGCACTATCCTGCCACCCAAGGTCACTAAGGCAGGATGAAGCTGAGCCCCCTGCCTACTTTGTGGTAGGGTCCACTGAGCACATTTTCTTGCCTATTGCTTGTTTTCAACTCAAAAGACCAAAGAACATCATCTTCTTATTATCTAGGGCTTGCCAAGGGTCAGCCTAAGTGCTTAAAAATTACTGTCTCGTTTGATCCTTGCTTTTGTGATACGCCCTAAAGTGACATCTCTGGTTGTTGCAGACCGGCTGCTTTCCTCCAGATCCTTTGTCTCCATTGATTTGCATCTATTTCTAATACACCTCTCAGTGTGGCTCTGTTTTCATCTGCCCACATAACCACTAGGAGAGCAAGATTTTGTCCCGGAGTGGCAGAGACCCAGTTTCTTTGGCATTTACTTCCTCCACCTTGTAGTGACATGCAGCAATCCTTGTTTGTCCAATGATCTGAGGCTTATCCTGGCTTCTAATTTATTTGGGTGTGTAACCTGAGTTACCTCTAATCAATAGATCTCACCATCATTTGCTGTTTGCCGGGCTATATGATCTTCTACCAGATCTACTCCCCAGTCCCTTTTCTTTGGTAACTTCTAGTATCTTAGTTGGAAATAAGGTAAAGACCAGTTTTTCAATGAGTAAAGAGCAAACTAACTATGGAGGGGGATTTGCCTTTGCCACTCTTAAGACAGTGTTTATGAAGCTTTCAAAGGAGCAGAAATAGGTTTTCCCCCTTCAAATGACTTAGATGCAGGGACAGACTAACTGACTGATGGATAGACAGCCAGGAAGAAAGATTTTCCTCTTTTAGGTCACTGAATCTTTGAAAGAGCAGGTGAAATTGGGGACCTGATTTTATTTTATTTTTTATTTAAAACAGTGGGATTAAATGATTTGCCCAAGGTCACACAACTAGGAAATTATTAAAGTGCCTGAGATTGGATTTGAACTCAGGTTCTCCTCAAGGCTTGTGCTTCACCTAGCTGCTTCCCCAATTGGGAACTTGAAAAGGAATGTTTTTGGATTGGGAGGAGAGGGGCCTGTTTCTGAGGGATTATATCATCATTTATGGGAAGGGCCAGATACTGTCAACAAGCTAACTTCCACTCTTTCCCAAAATGCCTCTCTTCTTAAAAACAGAATCAATTTGGGCAGTTGTTTTGCTTCCTAAAGTGCCTTTAACAATGATTCTAGACTCTGACTTCCGTGACACAATTGTGTAATTCCAAGTATTTTTTTTTATTCTGGGCCTATGAGTATGAATACTAGGAAACCACCAGGAGGTGATTTTGATGGTGGTGGTCAAGATATGCTTGTGTTTTTTTGGGACTCCATTTGTACAGGGCACAAATCAATGGCTGGTATATAGTAGGCACTATATAAATGTTAGCTATATTTTTGATGATAATGATGAGATTTGACCCCCAAAAAGAGAAATGCATAAAAAAAAAAGAGAAAAAAAATCTTTTTAAATGGAAATATTTCTGGGGGGGGAAGGTAATTTTAGTTTCTAGCTTTGCTTAGGAACTATATTTAGGGTCATGGTACTATAAGACACTCCCTTCCCATCCCCCCAAGTTGTTTAGTTGGTTTTTATTGATTTAGATTTAGACAGAAGGAAGCCTAGCTTACATGTATGCACCTGGGCCTTCCATGAGGGAAGAGGCCTTGAATGGTACTTTGTACACAGAAGTGTTAAATAAATAAAGTTGAACTTGGAAGCAGCAGTAGAGGCACCTCACCTGGCAGTGACTTGGCAGAGATAAGAGGTTTACACATTGGCAGCTAGACCTGGGTGGCTAAATAAAGGGCAATCCTGAGGTGAGGCTTAAGAAATAAAAATATTTGTTTTTTAAAAAATTCTTATTATAAAATATCTTTTTAATAAGCCTGCTTGTCAGGGCCCCTAGATGACTTGGTGGATAGAGCAATAGGCTTAGTAGCTGTATGACCTTGGGCAAATCACTTTTGCCCTATTCCACTGGAGAAGGAAATGACAAACCATTCCAGGGTCTTTGCTAAGAAGACCTAATGGACAGTATTTGCATGTTATACTTAGCAAGTTGGACAAGACTGCAAAACAAGAGTAGGTGCCATTGCAGTCACAAGTCCAGTCGTCTTTTCCAAAATATCCCCTTCCCTTCCCAAAGAATAAAAATGAGGGAGAAAAAAGTGGTTTAGCAAAACTAACCCAACACATCAACCAGGTTTGACAGTGTTGACAGTTCTTTTCCTTTCCCCTACCCCTGCAAAGAAAAGGGGAGGAGAGATGATTCTCTTTTGGGGCCAGTTGTAGTCGTTATCATCATGATAATAACATTCATACAGTTCCTACTGTTGGCCAGGCAATTTGCAATTATTATCTTATTTGATCCTCATCACAACCCTGAGAAGTAGGAATTATTATTATTATTAGTCTCATTTTAAAAAAGAGGAAACTGAAGCAGATAGACTAATTGACTCATCCAGGGTCATATGGTTGGTAGATATCTGAGACCAGATTTGATCTAACTCCAGAAAGGGGCCAGTTTTCTGTCCATTGTGCCACCAAGTGACTGATAATTTCCTAGCACTCAGTTTCTTTTTTTGTTGGTCTTCCTGTTTCCATTTTTATTAGGGGAATTGCAGATGCCCCAAGTGCTTCTGATGCTGCCACACTGTGGAAGAGGTCCTGCTGCGATGTGCAAGAGACACCTTGGAGAGTTCTCTGGTCTGCTAGCGCTGGCCAGCTCCAGTCCTCCTCATTGTTGTTTCCTGGTTCTAGTTGCTTTACTGTGTATCAGTTCATGCTTCTCTGAATTCTTCCGATTTGTTGTTCCTATGATTTAGCAGTATGAGTTTGTTGCTTTACCTTTCTTCAGTCCGTAGGAATTACCTTTGTCAGAAGTGCTCTGCTATCACAAAAAAAGACTGGGTTGGGTATTTTGGTGTTTGTGGGACCTCCTTTTACTCCCTATTTTGCTGTGGGATTTCTGGTTACTCACTTTTCCTTTAGCTAATTCCCAGTCACTTCTTGGAACAGTTGGACAGTTTGGGAGCCCCACCAAAGGTGTGATGATGTGTTTGTTTCTTTAGAAGTCCCTCAGGGGCAGCTAGGTGGCACAGTGGATAGAGCACTGGCCCAGGAATCAGGAGGATCTGAGTTCAAATGTGACCCTTAATAATTTTATTACTAATTACCTAACTGTGTGACTTTGGATAAGTCACTTTAACACCATTGCTTTAAATAACAATTTAAAAAAAAGAAGTCCCTCAGTATTATCTCTTCTCTTCGCTCATCCTTCTTGTCAGTTAACTGGATTCGAGGTTCTAGGTAGACTGGGACAATAGAGAGGGGCACCCTGACAGATGTAGGCAGAAGGTCCAGGTGCAGACCCCCTCCCCCTTCTCATTTGTAAAGTGGTTGGTTTTAGCCCTAGATCTCTATTCTTTGGATTTTGGAATGATCTTTCCCATGGTGGATAATAATTTGCTATACTTGTTTAAGTGGGAAAAGGGGCATCTAGGTGGCACAGTGGCCTTGGAGCCAGGAGGACCTAAGTTTAAATGTGACATTAAACACTTAATTACCTAGCTATGTGATCTTGGGTAAATCACTTAACTCCTTGCAAAAAACCAAAAAACCAAAACCAACCAAACAAAAAGATTAAGTGGGAAATGACTTGTTAGACTTAAATAATGAGTAATTCCCTCTCTGCTTTGGCCATCAGATTTTTTTTTTTTAGGTTTTTGCAAGGCAAATGGGGTTTAAGTGGCTTGCCCAAGGCCAAACAGCTAGGTAATTATTAAGTGTCTAAGACCGGATTTGAACCCAGGTACTCCTGACTCCAAGGCCGGTGTGCCACCTAGCAGCCCCCAGCCATCAGATTTTTTATCCAGAAATATTAGATGCAAAGATTTTTTTCTCTTTTCTTTCCTATCCTCTGTATATTGCTTAGCTTTGATATATTAGCCAAGGAAACTGCAGTTGACTTGATATGTAGTTGTGGTAACTCAGCAATAGCTGTTTCATCTTGAAAGGACAAAGAGTTTATAAAAAGTATGAATTAGACTGATAAACTTTTTTTTTTTAGGTTTTTTTGCAAGGCAATGGGGTTAAGTGGTTTGCCCAAGGCCACAAAGCTAGGTAATTATTAAGTGTCTGAGACCAGATTTGAACCCAGGTCCTCCTGACTCCAGGACCAGTGCTTTATCCACTTCAACACCTAGCTGCCCCTACTGATAAACTTTTTAAAGAACTGTCACAAAATGCACCTTGAGATAATTCAGCTCAGATAGGAGGGTTTTAAAAGGCAACAGCTTAGCTTGGGCAGATTGACTTGAAAGGGTCAGATCACATACTGGAGGCTTCATTTCTTCCCAAGGAGCTGGAAATGTTAAGTTTGACTTAGAAATTGTCCTTTACCATTTTTTTTTAAAGTTTTTTCAAGGCAATGGAGTTAAGTGGCTTGCCCAAGGTCACACAGCTAGGTAATTATTAAGTGTCTGAGGCTGGATTTGAACTCAGGTACTCCTGACTCCACTGCACCACCTAGCCACCCTGGCCTTTGCCATTTTTGAATTGTACTGTTGTAATGTGTAAAATTATAACAATTCTAATGAGGATACTTTGTATCTCTGTAGCACTTTCCACTTTCCCATAAAAATCTTATTTGATTTTCTTACTAACATTGATAGACACAGGCTGGATCTAGTGGATAGAAAGACAACCTCTTGTCAGTAATACCAGGGTTCAGATCTGGCCTTTGATACACACTGGCTATAAGACCCTGGCTTAGCCTCTCAAGGAGGTCTGTAAGAGCATCAGTTGCAGAGAAGACCTGGGAACTGCATCACAGGGTTTCTGGTACAAAATAAGATCCTACCATTAAATTAAAAAAAGGGGAGAAGGGAACTAGATTTTGTTGTGTCAAAGGCTCTAAAATTTTAATTTAATGAATATTTATTAAACACCTTCTTTGTTCAGGGGAGAGACAACCTGAACAGTGGATAATGAGTCCACCTGAGAGTCTGGGAGAGAGGAGTTCCAAGCCTGTCTCTGACTTTTTTCTTTTTTTTTTTTTTTAAAGGTTTTTGTAAGGCAAATGGGGTTAAGTGGCCTGCCCAAGGCCACACAGCTAGGTAATTATTAAGTGTCTGAGACTGCATTTGAACCCAGGTACTCCTGACTCCAGGGCTGGTGCTTTATCCACCACGCCACCTAGCTGCCCCATTGTCTCTGACTTCTTGTGACTATGGGCAAATCATTTAACCTTGCAGTGAGGTGGCTAGGTAAAGTACTGGGCTTGGAGGCAGGAACCCCTTTGGTCAGTCTGTCTTGAGGCATTTACTTGCTTAGTTGTGTGACCTGGACAAGTCATCTCACCTGTTTGCCTCAGTTTTCTCAACTATAAACTAGGAACCGTAACTGGAAATTGGTAACCCTTCCAGAGTTGTAGTGAGCCTCAGATGAACTAAGAATTGAAAGGTGCTTCTCTCAGTGCCCTGTG